>NC_136068.1:1737341376-1738053876 GCF_964261635.1 Lissotriton helveticus
CACTACTCACTACTCTACTCACTACTCTACTCACTACTCTACTCACTACTCTACTCACTACTCACTACTCTGCACTCACTACTCACTACTTTACTCACTACTCTACTCACTACTCTACTCACTACTCTACTCACTACTCACTACTCACTACTCTGCACTCACTACTCACTACTCTACTCACTACTCACACTCTACTCACTACTCTACTCACTACTCTACTCACTACTCACTACTCTACTCACTACTCACTACTCACTGCTCTACTCACTACTCACTACTCTACTCACTACTCTACTCACTACTCACTACTCACCTCACTACTCTACTCACTACTCACTACTCTACTCACTACTCACTACTCTGCACTCACTACTCTACTCACTACTCTACTCACTACTCACTACTCTACTCACTACTCTACTCACTACTCACTACTCTACTCACTACTCTACTCACTACTCTACTCACTACTCACTACTCTACTCACTACTCACTACTCTGAACTCATTACTCACTACTTTACTCACTACTCTACTCTCTACTCACTACTCTACTCACTACTCTACTCACTACTCACTACTCACTACTCTGCACTCACTACTCACTACTCTGCACTCACTACTCTACTCACTACTCTACTCACTACTCACTACTCTACTCACTACTCACTACTCTGCACTCACTACTCTACTCACTACTCACCTCACTACTCTACTCACTACTCTACTCACTACTCACTACTCTACTCACTACTCTACTCACTACTCTACTCACTACTCACTACTCTACTCACTACTCTACTCACTACTCTACTCACTACTCTACTCACTACTCACTACTCTGAACTCATTACTCACTACTTTACTCACTACTCTACTCACTACTCTACTCACTACTCTACTCACTACTCTACTCACTACTCACTACTCACTACTCTGCACTCACTACTCACTACTCTACTCACTACTCTACTCACTACTCTACTCACTACTCTACTCTACTCACTACTCACTACTCACTACTCTACTCACTACTCACTAATCTACTCACTACTCTACTCACTACTCACTACTCTACTCACTACTCTACTCACTACTCTACTCACTCACTACTCTACTCACTACTCTACTCACCTCACTACTCTACTCACTACTCTACTCACTACTCTACTCACTACTCACTACTCTGCACTCACTACTCACTACTCACCTCACTACTCTACTCACTACTCTACTCACTACTCTACTCACTACTCACTACTCTACTCACTATTCACTACTCTACTCACTACTCACTACTCTACTCACTACTCACTACTCTACTCACTACTCGCTCACTACTCTACTCTCTACTACTCACTACTCTCACTCACTACTCACTACTTACTCACTCCTACTCACTACTACTCACTACTCTACTCACTACTCACTACTCTGCACTCACTACTCACTACTTAACTACTCACTACTCTATCACTCACTACTCTACTCACTACTCACCTCACTACTCTACTCACTACTCTACTCACCTCACTACTCTACTCACTACTCTACTCACTACTCACTACTCTACTCACTACTCACTACTCTGCACTCACTACTCACTACTCTACTCACTACTCTACTCACTACTCACTACTCTACTCACTACTATACTCACTATTCTACTCACTACTCTACTCACTACTCACTACTCGCACTACTCTGCACTCACTACTCCTACTTTACTCACTACTCTACTCACTACTCTACTCACTACTCTACTCACTACTCACTACTCACTACTCTGCACTCACTACTCACTACTCTACTCACTACTCTACTCACTACTCTACTCACTACTCTACTCACTACTCACTACTCTACTCACTACTCACTACTCACTACTCTACTCACTACTCACTACTCTACTCACTACTCTACTCACTACTCTACTCACTACTCTACTCACCTCACTACTCTACTCACTACTCTACTCACCTCACTACTCTACTCACCTCACTACTCTACTCACTACTCTACTCACCTCACTACTCTTCTCACTACTCTACTCACTCACTACTCTACTCACTACTCACTACTCTGCACTCACTACTCACTACTCACCTCACTACTCTACTCACTACTCTACTCACTACTCTACTCACTACTCACTACTCACTACTCTACTCCTATTCACCTACTCTACTCACTACTCACTACTCTACTCACTACTCACTACTCTACTCACTACTCTGCTCACTACTCTACTCACTACTCACTACTCTGCACTCACTACTCACTACTTTACTCACTACTCTACTCACTACTCTACTCACTACTCACTACTCTGCACTCACTACTCACTACTCTACTCACTACTCTATTCACTACTCACTACTCTACTCACTACTCTACTCACTACTCTTCTCACTACTCTACTCACTACTCACTACTCTACTCACTACTCACTACTCACTACTCTACTCACTACTCTACTCACTACTCACTACTCTACTCACTACTCACTACTCACCTCACTACTCTACTCACTAATACTCACTACTCTACTCACTACTCACTACTCTACTCACTACTCACTACTCACTATCTACTCACTACTCACTACTCTACTCACTACTCTACTCACTACTCACCTCACTACTCTACTCACTACTCTACTCCACCTCACTACTCTACTCACTACTCTACTCACTACTCACTACTCTACTCACTACTCACTACTCTGCACTCACTACTCACTACTCTACTCACTACTCTACTCACTAATACTCACTACTCTACTCACTACTCACTACTCTACTCACTACTCACTACTCACTACTCTACTCACTACTCACTACTCTACTCACTACTCTACTCACTACTCACCTCACTACTCTACTCACTACTCTACTCACCTCACTACTCTACTCACTACTCTACTCACTACTCACTACTCTACTCACTACTCACTACTCTGCACTCACTACTCACTACTCTACTCACTACTCTACTCACTACTCACTACTCTACTCACTACTATACTCACTATTCTACTCACTACTCTACTCACTACTCACTACTCTGCACTCACTACTCACTACTCTACTCACTACTCTACTCACTACTCTACTCACTACTCTACTCACTACTCTACTCACTACTCACTACTCACTACTCTGCACTCACTACTCACTACTCTACTCACTACTCACGACTCTACTCACTACTCTACTCACTACTCTACTCACTACTCTACTCACTACTCACTACTCACTGCTCTACTCACTACTCACTACTCTACTCACTACTCTACTCACTACTCACTACTCTACTCACTACTCTACTCACTACTCTACTCACTACTCTACTCAACTCACTACTCTACTCACTACTCTACTCACTACTCTACTCAACTCACTACTCTACTCACTACTCTACTCACTACTCTACTCACTACTCTACTCAACTCACTACTCTACTCACTAATACTCACTACTCTACTCACTACTCACTACTCTACTCACTACTCACTACTCACTACTCTACTCACTACTCTACTCACTACTCACTACTCTACTCACTACTCTACTCACTACTCTACTCACCTCACTACTCTACTCACTACTCTACTCACTACTCACTACTCTACTCACTACTCACTACTCTGTACTCACTACTCACTACTCACCTCACTACTCTACTCACTACTCTACTCACTACTCTACTCACTACTCACTACTCTACTCACTACTCACTACTCACTACTCTACTCACTACTCACTACTCTACTCACTACTCTACTCACTACTCACTACTCACTACTCTACTCACTACTCTACTCACTACTCTACTCACTACTCTACTCACTACTCACTACTCACTACTCACTACTCTGCCCTCACTACTCTGCACTCTGCCCTCACTACTCTGCACTCTGCCCTCACTACTCTGCCCTCACTACTCTGCACTCCCTACTCTGCACTCCCTACTCTGCACTCCCTACTCTGCACTCCCTACTCTGCCCTCACTACTCTGCCCTCACTACTCTGCCCTCACTACTCTGCCCTCACTACTCTGCACTCTGCCCTCACTACTCTGCACTCTGCCCTCACTACTCTGAACTCTGCCCTCACTACTCTGCCCTCCCTACTCTGCCCTCCCTACTCTGCCCTCCCTACTCTGCACTCCCTACTCTGCCCTCCCTACTCTGCCCTCCCTACTCTGCCCTAACTACTCTGCCCTCACTACTCTGCCCTCACTACTCTGCACTCTGCCCTCTCTACTCTGCACTCTGCCCTCACTACTCTGCCCTCACTACTCTGCCCTCACAACTCTGCCCTCACTACTTTGCACTCCCTACTCTGCCCTCACTACTCTGCCCTCACTACTCTGCCCTCACTACTCTGCACTCTGCCCTCACTACTCTGCCCTCACTACTCTGCACTCTGCCCTCACTACTCTGCCCTCACTACTCTGCCCTCACTACTCTGCCCTCACTACTCTGCACTCCCTACTCTGCACTCCCTACTCTGCACTCCCTACTCTGCCCTCACTACTCTGCCCTCAGTAATTCTGCCCTCACTACTCTGCCCTCACTACTCTGCCCTCACTTCTCTGCACTCTGCCCTCACTACTTTGCCCTCACTACTCTGCCCTCCCTACTCTGCCCTCCCTACTCTGCCCTCCCTACTCTGCCCTCCCTACCCTGCCCTCACTACTCTGCCCTCACTACTCTGCCCTCACTACTCTGCCCTCACTACTCTGCCCTCACTACTCTGCACTCTGCCCTCACTACTCTGCACTCACTACTCTGCCCTCACTACTCTGCCCTCACTACTCTGCACTCTGCCCTCACTACTCTGCCCTCACTACTCTGCACTCACTACTCACTACTTTACTCACTACTCTACTCACTACTCACTACTCTGCACTCACTACTCACTACTCTACTCACTACTCTATTCACTACTCACTACTCTACTCACTACTCTACTCACTACTCTTCTCACTACTCTACTCACTACTCACTACTCTACTCACTACTCACTACTCACTACTCTACTCACTACTCTACTCACTACTCACTACTCTACTCACTACTCACTACTCACTACTCTACTCACTACTCTACTCACTACTCACTACTCTACTCACTACTCTACTCACTACTCTACTCACTACTCTACTCACCTCACTACTCTACTCACTACTACTCACTACTCTACTCACTACTCACTCTCTACTCACTACTCTACTCACTCACTACTCTACTCACTACTCTACTCACTACTCTACTCACCTCACTACTCTACTCACTACTCTACTCACCTCACTACTCTACTCACTACTCTACTCACTACTCTACTCACTACTCACTACTCTGCACTCACTACTCACTACTCTACTCACTACTCTACTCACTACTCACTACTCTACTCACTACTCTACTCACTACTCTACTCACTACTCTACTCACTACTCACTACTCTGCACTCACTACTCACTACTTTACTCACTACTCTACTCACTACTCTACTCACTACTCACTACTCTGCACTCACTACTCACTACTCACGACTCTACTCACTACTCTACTCACTACTCACTACTCTACTCACTACTCACTACTCACTGCTCTACTCACTACTCACTACTCTACTCACTACTCTACTCACTACTCACTACTCTACTCACTACTCTACTCACTACTCTACTCACCTCACTACTCTACTCACTTATACTCACTACTCTACTCACTACTCACTACTCACTACTCTACTCACTACTCACTACTCACTACTCTACTCACTACTCTACTCACTACTCACTACTCTACTCACTACTCACTACTCTGTACTCACTACTCACTACTCACCTCACTACTCTACTCACTACTCTACTCACTACTCTACTCACTACTCACTACTCTACTCACTACTCACTACTCACTACTCTGCACTCACTACTCACTACTCTGCACTCACTACTCTACTCACTACTCTACTCACTACTCACTACTCTACTCACTACTCACTACTCTGCACTCACTACTCTACTCACTACTCACCTCACTACTCTACTCACTACTCTACTCACTACTCACTACTCTACTCACTACTCTACTCACTACTCTACTCACTACTCACTACTCTACTCACTACTCTACTCACTACTCTACTCACTACTCTACTCACTACTCACTACTCTGAACTCATTACTCACTACTTTACTCACTACTCTACTCACTACTCTACTCACTACTCTACTCACTACTCTACTCACTACTCACTACTCACTACTCACTACTCTGCACTCACTACTCACTACTCTACTCACTACTCTACTCACTACTCTACTCACTACTCTACTCACTACTCTACTCACTACTCACTACTCACTACTCTACTCACTACTCACTACTCTACTCACTACTCTACTCACTACTCACTACTCTACTCACTACTCTACTCACTACTCTACTCACCTCACTACTCTACTCACTACTCTACTCACCTCACTACTCTACTCACTACTCTACTCACTACTCTACTCACTACTCACTACTCTGCACTCACTACTCACTACTCACCTCACTACTCTACTCACTACTCTACTCACTACTCTACTCACTACTCACTACTCTACTCACTATTCACTACTCTACTCACTACTCACTACTCTACTCACTACTCACTACTCTACTCACTACTCTGCTCACTACTCTACTCACTACTCACTACTCTGCACTCACTACTCACTACTTTACTCACTACTCTACTCACTACTCTACTCACTACTCTACTCACTACTCACTACTCTGCACTCACTACTCACTACTCTACTCACTACTCACTACTCTATTCACTACTCACTACTCTACTCACTACTCACCTCACTACTCTACTCACTACTCTACTCACCTCACTACTCTACTCACTACTCTACTCACTACTCACTACTCTACTCACTACTCACTACTCTGCACTCACTACTCACTACTCTACTCACTACTCTACTCACTACTCACTACTCTACTCACTACTATACTCACTATTCTACTCACTACTCTACTCACTACTCACTACTCTGCACTCACTACTCACTACTTTACTCACTACTCTACTCACTACTCTACTCACTACTCTACTCACTACTCACTACTCTGCACTCACTACTCACTACTCTACTCACTACTCTACTCACTACTCTACTCACTACTCTACTCACTACTCACTACTCTACTCACTACTCACTACTACTACTCACTACTCTACTCACTACTCACTACTCTACTCACTACTTACTCACTACACTACTCACCTCACTACTCTACTCACTACTCTACTCACCTCACTACTCTTCTCACTACTCTACTCACTACTCTACTCACTACTCACTACTCTGCACTCACTACTCACTACTCACCTCACTACTCTACTCACTACTCTACTCACTACTCTACTCACTACTCACTACTCTACTCACTATTCACTACTCTACTCACTACTCACTACTCTACTCACTACTCACTACTCACCATACTCTGCTCACTACTCTACTCACTACTCACTACTCTGCACTCACTACTCACTACTTTACTCACTACTCTACTCACTACTCTACTCACTACTCACTACTCTGCACTCACTACTCACTACTCTACTCACTACTCACTACTCTATCACTACTCACTACTCTACTCACTACTCTACTCACTACTCTTCTCACTACTCTACTCACTACTCACTACTCTACTCACTACTCACTACTCACTACTCTACTCACTACTCTACTCACTACTCACTACTCTACTCACTACTCACTACTCACCTCACTACTCTACTCACTAATACTCACTACTCTACTCACTACTCACTACTCTACTCACTACTCACTACTCACTACTCTACTCACTACTCACTACTCTACTCACTACTCTACTCACTACTCACCTCACTCTCTACTCACTACTCTACTCACCTCACTACTCTACTCACTACTCTACTCACTACTCACTACTCTACTCACTACTCACTACTCTGCACTCACTACTCACTACTCTACTCACTACTCTACTCACTAATACTCACTACTCTACTCACTACTCACTACTCTACTCACTACTCACTACTCACTACTCTACTCACTACTCACTACTCTACTCACTACTCTACTCACTACTCACCTCACTACTCTACTCACTACTCTACTCACCTCACTACTCTACTCACTACTCTACTCACTACTCACTACTCTACTCACTACTCACTACTCTGCACTCACTACTCACTACTCTACTCACTACTCTACTCACTACTCACTACTCTACTCACTACTATACTCACTATTCTACTCACTACTCTACTCACTACTCACTACTCTGCACTCACTACTCACTACTCTACTCACTACTCTACTCACTACTCTACTCACTACTCTACTCACTACTCTACTCACTACTCACTACTCACTACTCTGCACTCACTACTCACTACTCTACTCACTACTCACGACTCTACTCACTACTCTACTCACTACTCTACTCACTACTCTACTCACTACTCACTACTCACTGCTCTACTCACTACTCACTACTCTACTCACTACTCTACTCACTACTCACTACTCTACTCACTACTCTACTCACTACTCTACTCACTACTCTACTCAACTCACTACTCTACTCACTACTCTACTCACTACTCTACTCAACTCACTACTCTACTCACTACTCTACTCACTACTCTACTCACTACTCTACTCAACTCACTACTCTACTCACTAATACTCACTACTCTACTCACTACTCACTACTCTACTCACTACTCACTACTCACTACTCTACTCACTACTCTACTCACTACTCACTACTCTACTCACTACTCTACTCACTACTCTACTCACTACTCTACTCACCTCACTACTCTACTCACTACTCTACTCACTACTCACTACTCTACTCACTACTCACTACTCCGTACTCACTACTCACTACTCACCTCACTACTCTACTCACTACTCTACTCACTACTCTACTCACTACTCACTACTCTACTCACTACTCACTACTCACTACTCTACTCACTACTCACTACTCTACTCACTACTCTACTCACTACTCACTACTCACTACTCTACTCACTACTCTACTCACTACTCTACTCACTACTCTACTCACTACTCACTACTCTGCCCTCACTACTCTGCACTCTGCCCTCACTACTCTGCACTCTGCCCTCACTACTCTGCCCTCACTACTCTGCACTCCCTACTCTGCACTCCCTACTCTGCACTCCCTACTCTGCACTCCCTACTCTGCCCTCACTACTCTGCCCTCACTACTCTGCCCTCACTACTCTGCCCTCACTACTCTGCACTCTGCCCTCACTACTCTGCACTCTGCCCTCACTACTCTGAACTCTGCCCTCACTACTCTGCCCTCCCTACTCTGCCCTCCTTACTCTGCCCTCCCTACTCTGCACTCCCTACTCTGCCCTCCCTACTCTGCCCTCCCTACTCTGCCCTAACTACTCTGCCCTCACTACTCTGCCCTCACTACTCTGCACTCTGCCCTCACTACTCTGCACTCTGCCCTCACTACTCTGCCCTCACTACTCTGCCCTCACAACTCTGCCCTCACTACTTTGCACTCCCTACTCTGCCCTCACTACTCTGCCCTCACTACTCTGCCCTCACTACTCTGCACTCTGCCCTCACTACTCTGCCCTCACTACTCTGCACTCTGCCCTCACTACTCTGCCCTCACTACTCTGCCCTCACTACTCTGCCCTCACTACTCTGCACTCCCTACTCTGCACTCCCTACTCTGCACTCCCTACTCTGCCCTCACTACTCTGCCCTCAGTAATTCTGCCCTCACTACTCTGCCCTCACTACTCTGCCCTCACTTCTCTGCACTCTGCCCTCACTACTTTGCCCTCACTACTCTGCCCTCCCTACTCTGCCCTCCCTACTCTGCCCTCCCTACTCTGCCCTCCCTACCCTGCCCTCACTACTCTGCCCTCACTACTCTGCCCTCACTACTCTGCCCTCACTACTCTGCCCTCACTACTCTGCACTCTGCCCTCACTACTCTGCACTCACTACTCTGCCCTCACTACTCTGCCCTCACTACTCTGCACTCTGCCCTCACTACTCTGCCCTCACTACTCTGCACTCACTACTCACTACTTTACTCACTACTCTACTCACTACTCACTACTCTGCACTCACTACTCACTACTCTACTCACTACTCTATTCACTACTCACTACTCTACTCACTACTCTACTCACTACTCTTCTCACTACTCTACTCACTACTCACTACTCTACTCACTACTCACTACTCACTACTCTACTCACTACTCTACTCACTACTCACTACTCTACTCACTACTCACTACTCACTACTCTACTCACTACTCTACTCACTACTCACTACTCTACTCACTACTCTACTCACTACTCTACTCACTACTCTACTCACTACTCACTACTCTACTCACTACTCACTACTCACTACTCTACTCACTACTCACTACTCTACTCACTACTCTACTCACTACTCTACTCACCTCACTACTCTACTCACTACTCTACTCACCTCACTACTCTTCTCACTACTCTACTCACTACTCTACTCACTACTCACTACTCTGCACTCACTACTCACTACTCACCTCACTACTCTACTCACTACTCTACTCACTACTCTACTCACTACTCACTACTCTACTCACTATTCACTACTCTACTCACTACTCACTACTCTACTCACTACTCACTACTCTACTCACTACTCTGCTCACTACTCTACTCACTACTCACTACTCTGCACTCACTACTCACTACTTTACTCACTACTCTACTCACTACTCTACTCACTACTCACTACTCTGCACTCACTACTCACTACTCTACTCACTACTCACTACTCTATTCACTACTCACTACTCTACTCACTACTCTACTCACTACTCTTCTCACTACTCTACTCACTACTCACTACTCTACTCACTACTCACTACTCACTACTCTACTCACTACTCTACTCACTACTCACTACTCTACTCACTACTCACTACTCACCTCACTACTCTACTCACTAATACTCACTACTCTACTCACTACTCACTACTCTACTCACTACTCACTACTCACTACTCTACTCACTACTCACTACTCTACTCACTACTCTACTCACTACTCACCTCACTACTCTACTCACTACTCTACTCACCTCACTACTCTACTCACTACTCTACTCACTACTCACTACTCTACTCACTACTCACTACTCTGCACTCACTACTCACTACTCTACTCACTACTCTACTCACTAATACTCACTACTCTACTCACTACTCACTACTCTACTCACTACTCACTACTCACTACTCTACTCACTACTCACTACTCTACTCACTACTCACCTCACTACTCTACTCACTACTCTACTCACCTCACTACTCTACTCACTACTCTACTCACTACTCACTACTCTACTCACTACTCACTACTCTGCACTCACTACTCACTACTCTACTCACTACTCTACTCACTACTCACTACTCTACTCACTACTATACTCACTATTCTACTCACTACTCTACTCACTACTCACTACTCTGCACTCACTACTCACTACTCTACTCACTACTCTACTCACTACTCTACTCACTACTCTACTCACTACTCACTACTCACTACTCTGCACTCACTACTCACTACTCTACTCACTACTCACGACTCTACTCACTACTCTACTCACTACTCTACTCACTACTCTACTCACTACTCACTACTCACTGCTCTACTCACTACTCACTACTCTACTCACTACTCTACTCACTACTCACTACTCTACTCACTACTCTACTCACTACTCTACTCACTACTCTACTCAACTCACTACTCTACTCACTACTCTACTCACTACTCTACTCAACGCACTACTCTACTCACTACTCTACTCACTACTCTACTCACTACTCTACTCAACTCACTACTCTACTCACTAATACTCACTACTCTACTCACTACTCACTACTCTACTCACTACTCACTACTCACTACTCTACTCACTACTCTACTCACTACTCACTACTCTACTCACTACTCTACTCACTACTCTACTCACTACTCTACTCACCTCACTACTCTACTCACTACTCTACTCACTACTCACTACTCTACTCACTACTCACTACTCTGTACTCACTACTCACTACTCACCTCACTACTCTACTCACTACTCTACTCACTACTCTACTCACTACTCACTACTCACTACTCTACTCACTACTCACTACTCTACTCACTACTCTACTCACTACTCACTACTCACTACTCTACTCACTACTCTACTCACTACTCTACTCACTACTCTACTCACTACTCACTACTCACTACTCACTACTCACTACTCTGCCCTCACTACTCTGCACTCTGCCCTCACTACTCTGCACTCTGCCCTCACTACTCTGCCCTCACTACTCTGCACTCCCTACTCTGCACTCCCTACTCTGCACTCCCTACTCTGCACTCCCTACTCTGCCCTCACTACTCTGCCCTCACTACTCTGCCCTCACTACTCTGCCCTCACTACTCTGCACTCTGCCCTCACTACTCTGCACTCTGCCCTCACTACTCTGAACTCTGCCCTCACTACTCTGCCCTCCCTACTCTGCCCTCCCTACTCTGCCCTCCCTACTCTGCACTCCCTACTCTGCCCTCCCTACTCTGCCCTCCCTACTCTGCCCTAACTACTCTGCCCTCACTACTCTGCCCTCACTACTCTGCACTCTGCCCTCACTACTCTGCACTCTGCCCTCACTACTCTGCCCTCACTACTCTGCCCTCACAACTCTGCCCTCACTACTTTGCACTCCCTACTCTGCCCTCACTACTCTGCCCTCACTACTCTGCCCTCACTACTCTGCACTCTGCCCTCACTACTCTGCCCTCACTACTCTGCACTCTGCCCTCACTACTCTGCCCTCACTACTCTGCCCTCACTACTCTGCCCTCACTACTCTGCACTCCCTACTCTGCACTCCCTACTCTGCACTCCCTACTCTGCCCTCACTACTCTGCCCTCAGTAATTCTGCCCTCACTACTCTGCCCTCACTACTCTGCCCTCACTTCTCTGCACTCTGCCCTCACTACTTTGCCCTCACTACTCTGCCCTCCCTACTCTGCCCTCCCTACTCTGCCCTCCCTACTCTGCCCTCCCTACCCTGCCCTCACTACTCTGCCCTCACTACTCTGCCCTCACTACTCTGCCCTCACTACTCTGCCCTCACTACTCTGCACTCTGCCCTCACTACTCTGCACTCACTACTCTGCCCTCACTACTCTGCCCTCACTACTCTGCACTCTGCCCTCACTACTCTGCCCTCACTACTCTGCACTCACTACTCACTACTTTACTCACTACTCTACTCACTACTCACTACTCTGCACTCACTACTCACTACTCTACTCACTACTCTATTCACTACTCACTACTCTACTCACTACTCTACTCACTACTCTTCTCACTACTCTACTCACTACTCACTACTCTACTCACTACTCACTACTCACTACTCTACTCACTACTCTACTCACTACTCACTACTCTACTCACTACTCACTACTCACTACTCTACTCACTACTCTACTCACTACTCACTACTCTACTCACTACTCTACTCACTACTCTACTCACTACTCTACTCACCTCACTACTCTACTCACTACTACTCACTACTCTACTCACTACTCACTACTCTACTCACTACTCACTACTCTACTCACTACTCTACTCACTACTCTACTCACTACTCTACTCACCTCACTACTCTACTCACTACTCTACTCACCTCACTACTCTACTCACTACTCTACTCACTACTCTACTCACTACTCACTACTCTGCACTCACTACTCACTACTCTACTCACTACTCTACTCACTACTCACTACTCTACTCACTACTCTACTCACTACTCTACTCACTACTCTACTCACTACTCACTACTCTGCATTCACTACTCACTACTTTACTCACTACTCTACTCACTACTCTACTCACTACTCACTACTCTGCACTCACTACTCACTACTCACGACTCTACTCACTACTCTACTCACTACTCTACTCACTACTCACTACTCTACTCACTACTCACTACTCACTGCTCTACTCACTACTCACTACTCTACTCACTACTCTACTCACTACTCACTACTCTACTCACTACTCTACTCACTACTCTACTCACTACTCTACTCACCTCACTACTCTACTCACTAATACTCACTACTCTACTCACTACTCACTACTCACTACTCTACTCACTACTCACTACTCACTACTCTACTCACTACTCTACTCACTACTCACTACTCTACTCACTACTCACTACTCTGTACTCACTACTCACTACTCACCTCACTACTCTACTCACTACTCTACTCACTACTCTACTCACTACTCTACTCACTACTCACTACTCACTACTCTACTCACTACTCACTACTCTACTCACTACTCTACTCACTACTCACTACTCTACTCTACTCACTACTCTACTCACTACTCACTACTCACTACTCACTACTCACTACTCACTACTCACTACTCACTACTCACTACTCTGCACTCTGCCCTCACTACTCTGCCCTCACTACTCTGCACTCCCTACTCTGCACTCCCTACTCTGCACTCCCTACTCTGCACTCCCTACTCTGCCCTCACTACTCTGCCCTCACTACTCTGCCCTCACTACTCTGACCTCACTACTCTGCACTCTGCCCTCACTACTCTGCACTCTGCCCTCACTACTCTGCACTCTGCCCTCCCTACTCTGCCCTCCCTACTCTGCCCTCCCTACTCTGCACTCCCTCACTACTCACTACTCTACTCACTACTCACTACTCTGCACTCACTACTCACTACTCTACTCACTACTCTACTCACTAATACTCACTACTCTACTCACTACTCACTACTCTACTCACTACTCACTACTCACTACTCTACTCACTACTCACTACTCTACTCACTACTCTACTCACTACTCACCTCACTACTCTACTCACTACTCTACTCACCTCACTACTCTACTCACTACTCTACTCACTACTCACTACTCTACTCACTACTCACTACTCTGCACTCACTACTCACTACTCTACTCACTACTCTACTCACTACTCACTACTCTGCACTCACTACTCACTACTCTACTCACTACTCTACTCACTACTCTACTCACTACTCTACTCACTACTCACTACTCACTACTCTGCACTCACTACTCACTACTCTACTCACTACTCACGACTCTACTCACTACTCTACTCACTACTCTACTCACTACTCTACTCACTACTCACTACTCACTGCTCTACTCACTACTCACTACTCTACTCACTACTCTACTCACTACTCACTACTCTACTCACTACTCTACTCACTACTCTACTCACTACTCTACTCAACTCACTACTCTACTCACTAATACTCACTACTCTACTCACTACTCACTACTCTACTCACTACTCACTACTCTACTCACTACTCTACTCACTACTCACTACTCTACTCACTACTCTACTCACTACTCTACTCACTACTCTACTCACCTCACTACTCTACTCACTACTCTACTCACTACTCACTACTCTACTCACTACTCACTACTCACTACTCACCTCACTACTCTACTCACTACTCTACTCACTACTCTACTCACTACTCACTACTCTACTCACTACTCACTACTCACTACTCTACTCACTACTCACTACTCTACTCACTACTCTACTCACTACTCACTACTCACTACTCTACTCACTACTCTACTCACTACTCTACTCACTACTCTACTCACTACTCACTACTCTACTCACTACTCACTACTCACTACTCTACTCACTACTCACTACTCTACTCACTACTCACTACTCTACTCACTACTCACTACTCTTCTCACTACTCACTACACTGCACTCACTACTCACTACTCACCTCACTACTCTACTCACTACTCACTACTCTACTCACTACTCACTACTCTGCACTCACTACTCTACTCACTACTCTACTCACTACTCACTACTCTACTCACTACTCACTACTCTGCACTCACTACTCTACTCACTACTCACCTCACTACTCTACTCACTACTCACTACTCTACTCACTACTCTACTCACTACTCACTACTCTACTCACTACTCTACTCACTACTCTACTCACTACTCACTACTCTACTCACTACTCTACTCACTACTCTACTCACTACTCTACTCACTACTCTGAACTCATTACTCACTACTTTACTCACTACTCTACTCACTACTCTACTCACTACTCTACTCACTACTCTACTCACTACTCACTACTCACTACTCACTACTCTGCACTCACTACTCTACTCACTACTCTACTCACTACTCTACTCACTACTCTACTCACTACTCACTACTCTACTCACTACTCACTACTCTACTCACTACTCACTACTCTACTCACTACTCTACTCACTACTCACTACTCTACTCACTACTCTACTCACCTCACTACTCTACTCACTACTCTACTCACCTCACTACTCTACTCACTACTCTACTCACTACTCTACTCACTACTCACTACTCTGCACTCACTACTCACTACTCACCTCACTACTCTACTCACTACTCTACTCACTACTCTACTCACTACTCACTACTCTACTCACTATTCACTACTCTACTCACTACTCACTACTCTACTCACTACTCACTACTCTACTCACTACTCTGCTCACTACTCTACTCACTACTCACTACTCTGCACTCACTACTCACTACTTTACTCACTACTCTACTCACTACTCTACTCACTACTCTACTCACTACTCACTACTCTGCACTCACTACTCACTACTCTACTCACTACTCACTACTCTATTCACTACTCACTACTCTACTCACTACTCTACTCACTACTCTTCTCACTACTCTACTCACTACTCACTACTCTACTCACTACTCACTACTCACTACTCTACTCACTACTCTACTCACTACTCTACTCACTACTCACTACTTTACTCACTACTCACTACTCACTACTCTACTCACTACTCTACTCACTACTCACTACTCTACTCACTACTCTACTCACTACTCTACTCACTACTCTACTCACCTCACTACTCTACTCACTAATACTCACTACTCTACTCACTACTCACTACTCTACTCACTACTCACTACTCACTACTCTACTCACTACTCTACTCACTACTCTACTCACTACTCACCTCACTACTCTACTCACTACTCTACTCACCTCACTACTCTACTCACTACTCTACTCACTACTCACTACTCTACTCACTACTCACTACTCTGCACTCACTACTCACTACTCTACTCACTACTCTACTCACTACTCACTACTCTACTCACTACTATACTCACTATTCTACTCACTACTCTACTCACTACTCACTACTCTGCACTCACTACTCACTACTTTACTCACTACTCTACTCACTACTCTACTCACTACTCTACTCACTACTCACTACTCACTACTCTGCACTCACTACTCACTACTCTACTCACTACTCACGACTCTACTCACTACTCTACTCACTACTCTACTCACTACTCTACTCACTACTCACTACTCACTGCTCTACTCACTACTCACTACTCTACTCACTACTCTACTCACTACTCACTACTCTACTCACTACTCTACTCACTACTCTACTCACTACTCTACTCACCTCACTACTCTACTCACTAATACTCACTACTCTACTCACTACTCACTACTCTACTCACTACTCACTACTCTACTCACTACTCTACTCACTACTCACTACTCTACTCACTACTCTACTCACTACTCTACTCACCTCACTACTCTACTCACTACTCACTACTCTACTCACTACTCACTACTCTGTACTCACTACTCACTACTCACCTCACTACTCTACTCACTACTCTACTCACTACTCTACTCACTACTAACTACTCTACTCACTACTCACTACTCTACTCACTACTCACTACTCTACTCACAACTCTACTCACTACTCACTACTCTACTCACTACTCTACTCACTACTCTACTCACTACTCTACTCACTACTCTACTCACATCACTACTCTACTCACTAATACTCACTACTCTACTCACTACTCACTACTCACTACTCTACTCTCTACTCACTACTCTACTCACTACTCTACTCACTACTCTACTCACTACTCTACTCACTACTCTACTCACTACTCTACTCACTACTCTACTCACCTCACTACTCTACTCACTACTCTACTCACCTCACTACTCTACTCACAACTCTACTCACTACTCACTACTCTACTCACTACTCTGCACTCACTACTCACTACTCTACTCACTACTCTACTCACTACTCACTACTCTACTCACTACTATACTCACTATTCTACTCACTACTCTACTCACTACTCACTACTCTGCACTCACTACTCACTACTTTACTCACTACTCTACTCACTACTCTACTCACTACTCTACTCACTACTCACTACTCACTACTCTGCACTCACTACTCACTACTCTACTCACTACTCACGTCTCTACTCACGACTCTACTCACTACTCTACTCACTACTCACTACTCTACTCACTACTCACTGCTCTACTCACTACTCACTACTCTACTCACTACTCTACTCACTACTCACTACTCACCTCACTACTCTACTCACTACTCACTACTCTACTCACTACTCACTACTCTGCACTCACTACTCTACTTACTACTCTACTCACTACTCACTACTCTACTCACTACTCACTACTCTACTCACTACTCTACTCACTACTCTACTCACTACTCACTACTCTACTCACTACTCTACTCACTACTCACTACTCTACTCACTACTCACTACTCTGCACTCACTACTCTACTTACTACTCTACTCACTACTCACTACTCTACTCACTACTCACTACTCTACTCACTACTCACTACTCACTACTCTGCACTCACTACTCACTACTCTGCACTCACTACTCTACTCACTACTCTACTCACTACTCACTACTCTACTCACTACTCACTACTCTGCACTCACTACTCTACTCACTACTCACCTCACTACTCTACTCACTACTCACTACTCTACTCACTACTCTACTCACTACTCACTACTCTACTCACTACTCTACTCACTACTCTACTCACTACTCACTACTCTACTCACTACTCTACTCACTACTCTACTCACTACTCTACTCACTACTCACTACTCTGAACTCATTACTCACTACTTTACTCACTACTCTACTCACTACTCTACTCACTACTCTACTCACTACTCTACTCACTACTCACTACTCACTACTCACTACTCTGCACTCACTACTCACTACTCTACTCACTACTCTACTCACTACTCTACTCACTACTCTACTCACTACTCACTACTCTACTCACTACTCACTACTCACTACTCTACTCACTACTCACTACTCTACTCACTACTCTACTCACTACTCACTACTCTACTCACTACTCTACTCACTACTCTACTCACCTCACTACTCTACTCACTACTCTACTCACCTCACTACTCTACTCACTACTCTACTCACTACTCTACTCACTACTCACTACTCTGCACTCACTACTCACTACTCACCTCACTACTCTACTCACTACTCTACTCACTACTCTACTCACTACTCTACTCACTACTCTACTCACTATTCACTACTCTACTCACTACTCACTACTCACTACTCTACTCACTACTCACTACTCTACTCACTACTCACTACTCTACTCACTACTCTGCTCACTACTCTACTCACTACTCACTACTCTGCACTCACTACTCACTACTTTACTCACTACTCTACTCACTACTCTACTCACTACTCTACTCACTACTCACTACTCTGCACTCACTACTCACTACTCTACTCACTACTCACTACTCTATTCACTACTCACTACTCTACTCACTACTCACCTCACTACTCTACTCACTACTCTACTCACCTCACTACTCTACTCACTACTCTACTCACTACTCACTACTCTACTCACTACTCACTACTCTGCACTCACTACTCACTACTCTACTCACTACTCTACTCACTACTCACTACTCTACTCACTACTATACTCACTATTCTACTCACTACTCTACTCACTACTCACTACTCTGCACTCACTACTCACTACTTTACTCACTACTCTACTCACTACTCTACTCACTACTCTACTCACTACTCACTACTCACTACTCTGCACTCACTACTCACTACTCTACTCACTACTCTACTCACTACTCTACTCACTACTCACTACTCTACTCACTACTCACTACTCACTACTCTACTCACTACTCACTACTCTACTCACTACTCTACTCACTACTCTACTCACTACTCTACTCACCTCACTACTCTACTCACTACTCTACTCACCTCACTACTCTTCTCACTACTCTACTCACTACTCTACTCACTACTCACTACTCTGCACTCACTACTCACTACTCACCTCACTACTCTACTCACTACTCTACTCACTACTCTACTCACTACTCACTACTCTACTCACTATTCACTACTCTACTCACTACTCACTACTCTACTCACTACTCACTACTCTACTCACTACTCTGCTCACTACTCTACTCACTACTCACTACTCTGCACTCACTACTCACTACTTTACTCACTACTCTACTCACTACTCTACTCACTACTCACTACTCTGCACTCACTACTCACTACTCTACTCACTACTCACTACTCTATTCACTACTCACTACTCTACTCACTACTCTACTCACTACTCTTCTCACTACTCTACTCACTACTCACTACTCTACTCACTACTCACTACTCACTACTCTACTCACTACTCTACTCACTACTTACTACTCTACTCACTACTCACTACTCACCTCACTACTCTACTCACTAATACTCACTACTCTACTCACTACTCACTACTCTACTCACTACTCACTACTCACTACTCTACTCACTACTCACTACTCTACTCACTACTCTACTCACTACTCACCTCACTACTCTACTCACCTCACTACTCTACTCACTACTCTACTCACTACTCACTACTCTACTCACTACTCACTACTCTGCACTCACTACTCACTACTCTACTCACTACTCTACTCACTACTCACTACTCTACTCACTACTATACTCACTATTCTACTCACTACTCTACTCACTACTCACTACTCTGCACTCACTACTCACTACTCTACTCACTACTCTACTCACTACTCTACTCACTACTCTACTCACTACTCTACTCACTACTCACCACTCTGCACTCACTACTCACTACTTTACTCACTACTCTACTCACTACTCTACTCACTACTCTACTCACTACTCACTACTCACTACTCTGCACTCACTACTCACTACTCTACTCACTACTCACGTCTCTACTCACGACTCTACTCACTACTCTACTCACTACTCACTACTCTACTCACTACTCACTACTCACTGCTCTACTCACTACTCACTACTCTACTCACTACTCTACTCACTACTCACTACTCACCTCACTACTCTACTCACTACTCACTACTCTACTCACTACTCACTACTCTGCACTCACTACTCTACTCACTACTCTACTCACTACTCACTACTCTACTCACTACTCTACTCACTACTCACTACTCTACTCACTACTCTACTCACTACTCTACTCACTACTCACTACTCTACTCACTACTCACTACTCTGAACTCATTACTCACTACTTTACTCACTACTCTACTCTCTACTCACTACTCTACTCACTACTCTACTCACTACTCACTACTCACTACTCTGCACTCACTACTCACTACTCTGCACTCACTACTCTACTCACTACTCTACTCACTACTCACTACTCTACTCACTACTCACTACTCTGCACTCACTACTCTACTCACTACTCACCTCACTACTCTACTCACTACTCTACTCACTACTCACTACTCTACTCACTACTCTACTCACTACTCTACTCACTACTCACTACTCTACTCACTACTCTACTCACTACTCTACTCACTACTCTACTCACTACTCACTACTCTGAACTCATTACTCACTACTTTACTCACTACTCTACTCACTACTCTACTCACTACTCTACTCACTACTCTACTCACTACTCACTACTCACTACTCACTACTCTGCACTCACTACTCACTACTCTACTCACTACTCTACTCACTACTCTACTCACTACTCTACTCACTACTCTACTCACTACTCACTACTCACTACTCTACTCACTACTCACTACTCTACTCACTACTCTACTCACTACTCACTACTCTACTCACTACTCTACTCACTACTCTACTCACTACTCTACTCACCTCACTACTCTACTCACCTCACTACTCTACTCACTACTCTACTCACTACTCTACTCACTACTCACTACTCTGCACTCACTACTCACTACTCACCTCACTACTCTACTCACTACTCTACTCACTACTCACTACTCTACTCACTATTCACTACTCTACTCACTACTCACTACTCTACTCACTACTCACTACTCTACTCACTACTCTGCTCACTACTCTACTCACTACTCACTACTCTGCACTCACTACTCACTACTTTACTCACTACTCTACTCACTACTCTACTCACTACTCTACTCACTACTCACTACTCTGCACTCACTACTCACTACTCTACTCACTACTCACTACTCTATTCACTACTCACTACTCTACTCACTACTCACCTCACTACTCTACTCACTACTCTACTCACCTCACTACTCTACTCACTACTCTACTCACTACTCACTACTCTACTCACTACTCACTACTCTGCACTCACTACTCACTACTCTACTCACTACTCTACTCACTACTCACTACTCTACTCACTACTATACTCACTATTCTACTCACTACTCTACTCACTACTCACTACTCTGCACTCACTACTCACTACTTTACTCACTACTCTACTCACTACTCTACTCACTACTCTACTCACTACTCACTACTCACTACTCTGCACTCACTACTCACTACTCTACTCACTACTCTACTCACTACTCTACTCACTACTCTACTCACTACTCACTACTCTACTCACTACTCACTACTCACTACTCTACTCACTACTCACTACTCTACTCACTACTCTACTCACTACTCTACTCACTACTCTACTCACCTCACTACTCTACTCACTACTCTACTCACCTCACTACTCTACTCACCTCACTACTCTACTCACTACTCTACTCACCTCACTACTCTTCTCACTACTCTACTCACTACTCACTACTCTACTCACTACTCACTACTCTGCACTCACTACTCACTACTCACCTCACTACTCTACTCACTACTCTACTCACTACTCTACTCACTACTCACTACTCTACTCACTACTCTGCTCACTACTCTACTCACTACTCACTACTCTGCACTCACTACTCACTACTTTACTCACTACTCTACTCACTACTCTACTCACTACTCACTACTCTGCACTCACTACTCACTACTCTACTCACTACTCACTACTCTATTCACTACTCACTACTCTACTCACTACTCTACTCACTACTCTTCTCACTACTCTACTCACTACTCACTACTCTACTCACTACTCACTACTCACTACTCTACTCACTACTCTACTCACTACTCACTACTCTACTCACTACTCACTACTCACCTCACTACTCTACTCACTAATACTCACTACTCTACTCACTACTCACTACTCTACTCACTACTCACTACTCACTACTCTACTCACTACTCACTACTCTACTCACTACTCTACTCACTACTCACCTCACTACTCTACTCACTACTCTACTCACCTCACTACTCTACTCACTACTCTACTCACTACTCACTACTCTACTCACTACTCACTACTCTGCACTCACTACTCACTACTCTACTCACTACTCTACTCACTAATACTCACTACTCTACTCACTACTCACTACTCTACTCACTACTCACTACTCACTACTCTACTCACTACTCACTACTCTACTCACTACTCTACTCACTACTCACCTCACTACTCTACTCACTACTCTACTCACCTCACTACTCTACTCACTACTCTACTCACTACTCACTACTCTACTCACTACTCACTACTCTGCACTCACTACTCACTACTCTACTCACTACTCTACTCACTACTCACTACTCTACTCACTACTATACTCACTATTCTACTCACTACTCTACTCACTACTCACTACTCTGCACTCACTACTCACTACTCTACTCACTACTCTACTCACTACTCTACTCACTACTCTACTCACTACTCTACTCACTACTCACTACTCACTACTCTGCACTCACTACTCACTACTCTACTCACTACTCACGACTCTACTCACTACTCTACTCACTACTCTACTCACTACTCTACTCACTACTCACTACTCACTGCTCTACTCACTACTCACTACTCTACTCACTACTCTACTCACTACTCACTACTCTACTCACTACTCTACTCACTACTCTACTCACTACTCTACTCAACTCACTACTCTACTCACTACTCTACTCACTACTCTACTCAACTCACTACTCTACTCACTACTCTACTCACTACTCTACTCACTACTCTACTCAACTCACTACTCTACTCACTAATACTCACTACTCTACTCACTACTCACTACTCTACTCACTACTCACTACTCACTACTCTACTCACTACTCTACTCACTACTCACTACTCTACTCACTACTCTACTCACTACTCTACTCACTACTCTACTCACCTCACTACTCTACTCACTACTCTACTCACTACTCACTACTCTACTCACTACTCACTACTCTGTACTCACTACTCACCTCACTACTCTACTCACTACTCTACTCACTACTCACTACTCTACTCACTACTCACTACTCACTACTCTACTCACTACTCACTACTCTACTCACTACTCTACTCACTACTCACTACTCACTACTCTACTCACTACTCTACTCACTACTCTACTCACTACTCTACTCACTACTCACTACTCACTACTCACTACTCACTACTCTGCCCTCACTACTCTGCACTCTGCCCTCACTACTCTGCACTCTGCCCTCACTACTCTGCCCTCACTACTCTGCACTCCCTACTCTGCACTCCCTACTCTGCACTCCCTACTCTGCACTCCCTACTCTGCCCTCACTACTCTGCCCTCACTACTCTGCCCTCACTACTCTGCCCTCACTACTCTGCACTCTGCCCTCACTACTCTGCACTCTGCCCTCACTACTCTGAACTCTGCCCTCACTACTCTGCCCTCCCTACTCTGCCCTCCCTACTCTGCCCTCCCTACTCTGCACTCCCTACTCTGCCCTCCCTACTCTGCCCTCCCTACTCTGCCCTAACTACTCTGCCCTCACTACTCTGCCCTCACTACTCTGCACTCTGCCCTCACTACTCTGCACTCTGCCCTCACTACTCTGCCCTCACTACTCTGCCCTCACAACTCTGCCCTCACTACTTTGCACTCCCTACTCTGCCCTCACTACTCTGCCCTCACTACTCTGCCCTCACTACTCTGCACTCTGCCCTCACTACTCTGCCCTCACTACTCTGCACTCTGCCCTCACTACTCTGCCCTCACTACTCTGCCCTCACTACTCTGCCCTCACTACTCTGCACTCCCTACTCTGCACTCCCTACTCTGCACTCCCTACTCTGCCCTCACTACTCTGCCCTCAGTAATTCTGCCCTCACTACTCTGCCCTCACTACTCTGCCCTCACTTCTCTGCACTCTGCCCTCACTACTTTGCCCTCACTACTCTGCCCTCCCTACTCTGCCCTCCCTACTCTGCCCTCCCTACTCTGCCCTCCCTACCCTGCCCTCACTACTCTGCCCTCACTACTCTGCCCTCACTACTCTGCCCTCACTACTCTGCCCTCACTACTCTGCACTCTGCCCTCACTACTCTGCACTCACTACTCTGCCCTCACTACTCTGCCCTCACTACTCTGCACTCTGCCCTCACTACTCTGCCCTCACTACTCTGCACTCACTACTCACTACTTTACTCACTACTCTACTCACTACTCACTACTCTGCACTCACTACTCACTACTCTACTCACTACTCTATTCACTACTCACTACTCTACTCACTACTCTACTCACTACTCTTCTCACTACTCTACTCACTACTCACTACTCTACTCACTACTCACTACTCACTACTCTACTCACTACTCTACTCACTACTCACTACTCTACTCACTACTCACTACTCACTACTCTACTCACTACTCTACTCACTACTCACTACTCTACTCACTACTCTACTCACTACTCTACTCACTACTCTACTCACCTCACTACTCTACTCACTACTACTCACTACTCTACTCACTACTCACTACTCTACTCACTACTCACTACTCTACTCACTACTCTACTCACTACTCTACTCACTACTCTACTCACCTCACTACTCTACTCACTACTCTACTCACCTCACTACTCTACTCACTACTCTACTCACTACTCTACTCACTACTCACTACTCTGCACTCACTACTCACTACTCTACTCACTACTCTACTCACTACTCACTACTCTACTCACTACTCTACTCACTACTCTACTCACTACTCTACTCACTACTCACTACTCTGCACTCACTACTCACTACTTTACTCACTACTCTACTCACTACTCTACTCACTACTCACTACTCTGCACTCACTACTCACTATTCACGACTCTACTCACTACTCTACTCACTACTCTACTCACTACTCACTACTCTACTCACTACTCACTACTCACTGCTCTACTCACTACTCACTACTCTACTCACTACTCTACTCACTACTCACTACTCTACTCACTACTCTACTCACTACTCTACTCACTACTCTACTCACCTCACTACTCTACTCACTAATACTCACTACTCTACTCACTACTCACTACTCACTACTCTACTCACTACTCACTACTCACTACTCTACTCACTACTCTACTCACTACTCACTACTCTACTCACTACTCACTACTCTGTACTCACTACTCACTACTCACCTCACTACTCTACTCACTACTCTACTCACTACTCTACTCACTACTCACTACTCTACTCACTACTCACTACTCACTACTCTACTCACTACTCACTACTCACTACTTTACTCACTACTCTACTCACTACTCTACTCACTACTCTACTCACTACTCTACTCACTACTCACTACTCTGCACTCACTACTCACTACTCTACTCACTACTCACTACTCTATTCACTACTCACTACTCTACTCACTACTCTACTCACTACTCTACTCACTACTCACTACTCTACTCACTACTCACTACTCACTACTCTACTCACTACTCTACTCACTACTCTACTCACTACTCACTACTCTACTCACTACTCACTACTCACTACTCTACTCACTACTCTACTCACTACTCACTACTCTACTCACTACTCTACTCACTACTCTACTCACCTCACTACTCTACTCACTACTACTCACTACTCTACTCACTACTCACTACTCTACTCACTACTCTACTCACTACTCACCTCACTACTCTACTCACTACTCTACTCACCTCACTACTCTACTCACTACTCTACTCACTACTCACTACTCTACTCACTACTCACTACTCTGCACTCACTACTCACTACTCTACTCACTACTCTACTCACTAATACTCACTACTCTACTCACTACTCACTACTCTACTCACTACTCACTACTCACTACTCTACTCACTACTCACTACTCTACTCACTACTCTACTCACTACTCACCTCACTACTCTACTCACTACTCTACTCACCTCACTACTCTACTCACTACTCTACTCACTACTCACTACTCTACTCACTACTCACTACTCTGCACTCACTACTCACTACTCTACTCACTACTCTACTCACTACTCACTACTCTACTCACTACTATACTCACTATTCTACTCACTACTCTACTCACTACTCACTACTCTGCACTCACTACTCACTACTCTACTCACTACTCTACTCACTACTCTACTCACTACTCTACTCACTACTCTACTCACTACTCACTACTCACTACTCTGCACTCACTACTCACTACTCTACTCACTACTCACGACTCTACTCACTACTCTACTCACTACTCTACTCACTACTCTACTCACTACTCACTACTCACTGCTCTACTCACTACTCACTACTCTACTCACTACTCTACTCACTACTCACTACTCTACTCACTACTCTACTCACTACTCTACTCACTACTCTACTCAACTCACTACTCTACTCACTACTCTACTCACTACTCTACTCAACTCACTACTCTACTCACTACTCTACTCACTACTCTACTCACTACTCTACTCAACTCACTACTCTACTCACTAATACTCACTACTCTACTCACTACTCACTACTCTACTCACTACTCACTACTCACTACTCTACTCACTACTCTACTCACTACTCACTACTCTACTCACTACTCTACTCACTACTCTACTCACTACTCTACTCACCTCACTACTCTACTCACTACTCTACTCACTACTCACTACTCTACTCACTACTCACTACTCTGTACTCACTACTCACTACTCACCTCACTACTCTACTCACTACTCTACTCACTACTCTACTCACTACTCACTACTCTACTCACTACTCACTACTCACTACTCTACTCACTACTCACTACTCTACTCACTACTCTACTCACTACTCACTACTCACTACTCTACTCACTACTCTACTCACTACTCTACTCACTACTCTACTCACTACTCACTATTCACTACTCACTACTCACTACTCTGCCCTCACTACTCTGCACTCTGCCCTCACTACTCTGCACTCTGCCCTCACTACTCTGCCCTCACTACTCTGCACTCCCTACTCTGCACTCCCTACTCTGCACTCCCTACTCTGCACTCCCTACTCTGCCCTCACTACTCTGCCCTCACTACTCTGCCCTCACTACTCTGCCCTCACTACTCTGCACTCTGCCCTCACTACTCTGCACTCTGCCCTCACTACTCTGAACTCTGCCCTCACTACTCTGCCCTCCCTACTCTGCCCTCCCTACTCTGCCCTCCCTACTCTGCACTCCCTACTCTGCCCTCCCTACTCTGCCCTCCCTACTCTGCCCTAACTACTCTGCCCTCACTACTCTGCCCTCACTACTCTGCACTCTGCCCTCACTACTCTGCACTCTGCCCTCACTACTCTGCCCTCACTACTCTGCCCTCACAACTCTGCCCTCACTACTTTGCACTCCCTACTCTGCCCTCACTACTCTGCCCTCACTACTCTGCCCTCACTACTCTGCACTCTGCCCTCACTACTCTGCCCTCACTACTCTGCACTCTGCCCTCACTACTCTGCCCTCACTACTCTGCCCTCACTACTCTGCCCTCACTACTCTGCACTCCCTACTCTGCACTCCCTACTCTGCACTCCCTACTCTGCCCTCACTACTCTGCCCTCAGTAATTCTGCCCTCACTACTCTGCCCTCACTACTCTGCCCTCACTTCTCTGCACTCTGCCCTCACTACTTTGCCCTCACTACTCTGCCCTCCCTACTCTGCCCTCCCTACTCTGCCCTCCCTACTCTGCCCTCCCTACCCTGCCCTCACTACTCTGCCCTCACTACTCTGCCCTCACTACTCTGCCCTCACTACTCTGCCCTCACTACTCTGCACTCTGCCCTCACTACTCTGCACTCACTACTCTGCCCTCACTACTCTGCCCTCACTACTCTGCACTCTGCCCTCACTACTCTGCCCTCACTACTCTGCACTCACTACTCACTACTTTACTCACTACTCTACTCACTACTCACTACTCTGCACTCACTACTCACTACTCTACTCACTACTCTATTCACTACTCACTACTCTACTCACTACTCTACTCACTACTCTTCTCACTACTCTACTCACTACTCACTACTCTACTCACTACTCACTACTCACTACTCTACTCACTACTCTACTCACTACTCACTACTCTACTCACTACTCACTACTCACTACTCTACTCACTACTCTACTCACTACTCACTACTCTACTCACTACTCTACTCACTACTCTACTCACTACTCTACTCACCTCACTACTCTACTCACTACTACTCACTACTCTACTCACTACTCACTACTCTACTCACTACTCACTACTCTACTCACTACTCTACTCACTACTCTACTCACTACTCTACTCACCTCACTACTCTACTCACTACTCTACTCACCTCACTACTCTACTCACTACTCTACTCACTACTCTACTCACTACTCACTACTCTGCACTCACTACTCACTACTCTACTCACTACTCTACTCACTACTCACTACTCTACTCACTACTCTACTCACTACTCTACTCACTACTCTACTCACTACTCACTACTCTGCACTCACTACTCACTACTTTACTCACTACTCTACTCACTACTCTACTCACTACTCACTACTCTGCACTCCCTACTCTGCACTCCCTACTCTGCACTCCCTACTCTGCCCTCACTACTCTGCCCTCACTACTCTGCCCTCACTACTCTGACCTCACTACTCTGCACTCTGCCCTCACTACTCTGCACTCTGCCCTCACTACTCTGCACTCTGCCCTCCCTACTCTGCCCTCCCTACTCTGCCCTCCCTACTCTGCACTCCCTCACTACTCACTACTCTACTCACTACTCACTACTCTGCACTCACTACTCACTACTCTACTCACTACTCTACTCACTAATACTCACTACTCTACTCACTACTCACTACTCTACTCACTACTCACTACTCACTACTCTACTCACTACTCACTACTCTACTCACTACTCTACTCACTACTCACCTCACTACTCTACTCACTACTCTACTCAACTCACTACTCTACTCACTACTCTACTCACTACTCACTACTCTACTCACTACTCACTACTCTGCACTCACTACTCACTACTCTACTCACTACTCTACTCACTACTCACTACTCTGCACTCACTACTCACTACTCTACTCACTACTCTACTCACTACTCTACTCACTACTCTACTCACTACTCACTACTCACTACTCTGCACTCACTACTCACTACTCTACTCACTACTCACGACTCTACTCACTACTCTACTCACTACTCTACTCACTACTCTACTCACTACTCACTACTCACTGCTCTACTCACTACTCACTACTCTACTCACTACTCTACTCACTACTCACTACTCTACTCACTACTCTACTCACTACTCTACTCACTACTCTACTCAACTCACTACTCTACTCACTAATACTCACTACTCTACTCACTACTCACTACTCTACTCACTACTCACTACTCACTACTCTACTCACTACTCTACTCACTACTCACTACTCTACTCACTACTCTACTCACTACTCTACTCACTACTCTACTCACCTCACTACTCTACTCACTACTCTACTCACTACTCACTACTCTACTCACTACTCACTACTCACTACTCACCTCACTACTCTACTCACTACTCTACTCACTACTCTACTCACTACTCACTACTCTACTCACTACTCACTACTCACTACTCTACTCACTACTCACTACTCTACTCACTACTCTACTCACTACTCACTACTCACTACTCTACTCACTACTCTACTCACTACTCTACTCACTACTCTACTCACTACTCACTACTCACTACTCACTACTCACTACTCACTACTCTGCCCTCACTACTCTGCACTCTGCCCTCACTACTCTGCACTCTGCCCTCACTACTCTGCACTCTGCCCTCACTACTCTGCCCTCCCTACTCTGCCCTCCCTACTCTGCCCTCCCTACTCTGCACTCCCTACTCTGCCCTCCCTACTCTGCCCTCCCTACTCTGCCCTAACTACTCTGCCCTCACTACTCTGCCCTCACTACTCTGCACTCTGCCCTCACTACTCTGCACTCTGCCCTCACTACTCTGCCCTCACTACTCTGCCCTCACAACTCTGCCCTCACTACTTTGCACTCCCTACTCTGCCCTCACTACTCTGCCCTCACTACTCTGCCCTCACTACTCTGCACTCTGCCCTCACTACTCTGCCCTCACTACTCTGCACTCTGCCCTCACTACTCTGCCCTCACTACTCTGCCCTCACTACTCTGCCCTCACTACTCTGCACTCCCTACTCTGCACTCCCTACTCTGCACTCCCTACTCTGCCCTCACTACTCTGCCCTCACTATTCTGCCCTCACTACTCTGCCCTCACTACTCTGCTCTCACTTCTCTGCACTCTGCCCTCACTACTTTGCCCTCACTACTCTGCCCTCCCTACTCTGCCCTCCCTACTCTGCCCTCCCTACTCTGCCCTCCCTACCCTGCCCTCACTACTCTGCCCTCACTACTCTGCCCTCACTACTCTGCCCTCACTACTCTGCCCTCACTACTCTGCACTCTGCCCTCACTACTCTGCACTCACTACTCTGCCCTCACTACTCTGCCCTCACTACTCTGCACTCTGCCCTCACTACTCTGCCCTCACTACTCTGCACTCACTACTCACTACTTTACTCACTACTCTACTCACTACTCTACTCACTACTCTACTCACTACTCACTACTCTGCACTCACTACTCACTACTCTACTCACTACTCACTACTCTATTCACTACTCACTACTCTACTCACTACTCTACTCACTACTCTTCTCACTACTCTACTCACTACTCACTACTCTACTCACTACTCACTACTCACTACTCTACTCACTACTCTACTCACTACTCACTACTCTACTCACTACTCACTACTCTACTCACTACTCTACTCACTACTCTACTCACTACTCACTACTCTACTCACTACTCTACTCACTACTCTACTCACTACTCTACTCACCTCACTACTCTACTCACTACTACTCACTACGCTACTCACTACTCACTACTCTACTCACTACTCACTACTCTACTCACTACTCTACTCACTACTCTACTCACTACTCTACTCACCTCACTACTCTACTCACTACTCTACTCACCTCACTACTCTACTCACTACTCTACTCACTACTCTACTCACTACTCACTACTCTGCACTCACTACTCACTACTCTACTCACTACTCTACTCACTACTCACTACTCTACTCACTACTCACTACTCTACTCACTACTCTACTCACTACTCTACTCACTACTCACTACTCTGCACTCACTACTCACTACTTTACTCACTACTCTACTCACTACTCTACTCACTACTCACTACTCTGCACTCACTACTCACTACTCACGACTCTACTCACTACTCTACTCACTACTCTACTCACTACTCACTACTCTACTCACTACTCACTACTCACTGCTCTACTCACTACTCACTACTCTACTCACTACTCTACTCACTACTCACTACTCTACTCACTACTCTACTCACTACTCTACTCACTACTCTACTCACCTCACTACTCTACTCACTAATACTCACTACTCTACTCACTACTCACTACTCACTACTCTACTCACTACTCACTACTCACTACTCTACTCACTACTCTACTCACTACTCACTACTCTACTCACTACTCACTACTCTTTACTCACTACTCACTACTCACCTCACTACTCTACTCACTACTCTACTCACTACTCTACTCACTACTCTACTCACTACTCACTACTCTACTCACTACTCACTACTCTACTCACTACTCTACTCACTACTCACTACTCTACTCTACTCACTACTCTACTCACTACTCACTACTCACTACTCACTACTCACTACTCACTACTCTGCCCTCACTACTCTGCACTCTGCCCTCACTACTCTGCCCTCACTACTCTGCACTCCCTACTCTGCACTCCCTACTCTGCACTCCCTACTCTGCACTCCCTACTCTGCCCTCACTACTCTGCCCTCACTACTCTGCCCTCACTACTCTGACCTCACTACTCTGCACTCTGCCCTCACTACTCTGCACTCTGCCCTCACTACTCTGCACTCTGCCCTCACTACTCTGCCCTCCCTACTCTGCCCTCCCTACTCTGCCCTCCCTACTCTGCACTCACTACTCTGCCCTCCCTACTCTGCCCTCCCTACTCTGCCCTAACTATTCTGCCCTCACTACTCTGCCCTCACTACTCTGCACTCTGCCCTCACTACTCTGCACTCTGCCCTCACTACTCTGCCCTCATTACTCTGCCCTCACAACTCTGCCCTCACTACTTTGCACTCCCTACTCTGCCCTCACTACTCTGCCCTCACTACTCTGCCCTCACTACTCTGCCCTCACTACTCTGCACTCTGCCCTCACTACTCTGCCCTCACTACTCTGCACTCTGCCCTCACTACTCTGCCCTCACTACTCTGCCCTCACTACTCTGCCCTCACTACTCTGCACTCCCTACTCTGCACTCCCTACTCTGCACTCCCTACTCTGCCTCACTACTCTGCCCTCACTATTCTGCCCTCACTACTCTGCCCTCACTACTCTGCCCTCACTTCTCTGCACTCTGCCCTCACTACTTTGCCCTCACTACTCTGCCCTCCCTACCCTGCCCTCACTACTCTGCCCTCACTACTCTGCCCTCACTACTCTGCCCTCACTACTCTGCACTCTGCCCTCACTACTCTGCACTCACTACTCTGCCCTCACTACTCTGCCCTCACTACTCTGCACTCTACCCTCACTACTCTGCCCTCACTACTCTGCACTCACTACTCACTACTTTACTCACTACTCTACTCACTACTCTACTCACTACTCTACTCACTACTCTACTCACTACTCACTACTCTGCACTCACTACTCACTACTCTACTCACTACTCACTACTCTATTCACTACTCACTACTCTACTCACTACTCTACTCACTACTCACTACTCTACTCACTACTCACTACTCACTACTCTACTCACTACTCTACTCACTACTCTACTCACTACTCACTACTCTACTCACTACTCACTACTCACTACTCTACTCACTACTCTACTCACTACTCACTACTCTACTCACTACTCTACTCACTACTCTACTCACCTCACTACTCTACTCACTACTACTCACTACTCTACTCACTACTCACTACTCTACTCACTACTCACTACTCTACTCACTACTCTACTCACTACTCTACTCACCTCACTACTCTACTCACTACTCTACTCACCTCACTACTCTGCTCACTACTCTACTCACTACTCACTACTCACTACTCTGCACTCACTACTCACTACTCTACTCACTACTCTACTCACTACTCACTACTCTACTCACTACTCACTACTCTACTCACTACTATACTCACTACTCTACTCACTACTCTACTCACTACTCTACTCACTACTCTACTCACTACTCACTACTCTACTCACTACTCACTACTCTACTCACTACTCACCTCACTACTCTACTCTACTCACCTCACTACTCTACTCACTACTCTACTCACCTCACTACTCTACTCACTACTCTACTCACTACTCACTACTCTACTCACTACTCACTACTCTGCACTCACTACTCACTACTCTACTCACTACTCTACTCACTACTCACTACTCTACTCACTACTCACTACTCTACTCACTACTATACTCACTACTCTACTCACTACTCTACTCACTACTCACTACTCTGCACTCACTACTCACTACTTTACTCACTACTCTACTCACTACTCTACTCACTACTCTACTCACTACTCACTACTCACTACTCTGCACTCACTACTCACTACTCTACTCACTACTCACGACTCTACTCACTACTCTACTCACTACTCTACTCACTACTCACTACTCTACTCACTACTCACTACTCACTGCTCTACTCACTACTCACTACTCTACTCACTACTCTACTCACTACTCACTACTCTACTCACTACTCTACTCACTACTCTACTCACTACTCTACTCACCTCACTACTCTACTCACTAATACTCACTACTCTACTCACTACTCACTACTCACTACTCACTACTCTACTCACCACTCACTACTCTACTCACTACTCTACTCACTACTCTACTCACTACTCACTACTCTACTCACTACTCACTACTCTGTACTCACTACTCACCTCACTACTCTACTCACTACTCTACTCACTACTCACTACTCTACTCACTACTCACTACTCACTACTCACTACTCTACTCACTACTCTACTCACTACTCACTACTCTACTCACTACTCTACTCACTACTCTACTCACTACTCTACTCACTACTCTACTCACTACTCACTACTCACTACTCTGCCCTCACTACTCTGCACTCTGCCCTCACTACTCTGCACTCTGCCCTCACTACTCTGCCCTCACTACTCTGCACTCCCTACTCTGCACTCCCTACTCTGCACTCCCTACTCTGCACTCCCTACTCTGCCCTCACTACGCTGCCCTCACTACTCTGCCCTCACTACTCTGCCCTCACTACTCTGCACTCTGCCCTCACTACTCTGCACTCTGCCCTCACTACTCTGCACTCTGCCCTCACTACTCTGCCCTCCCTACTCTGCCCTCCCTACTCTGCCCTCCCTACTCTGCACTCCCTACTCTGCCCTCCCTACTCTGCCCTCCCTACTCTGCCCTAACTACTCTGCCCTCACTACTCTGCCCTCACTACTCTGCACTCTGCCCTCACTACTCTGCACTCTGCCCTCACTACTCTGCCCTCACTACTCTGCCCTCACAACTCTGCCCTCACTACTTTGCACTCCCTACTCTGCCCTCACTACTCTGCCCTCACTACTCTGCCCTCACTACTCTGCACTCTGCCCTCACTACTCTGCCCTCACTACTCTGCACTCTGCCCTCACTACTCTGCCCTCACTACTCTGCCCTCACTACTCTGCACTCCCTACTCTGCGCTCCCTACTCTGCACTCCCTACTCTGCCCTCACTACTCTGCCCTCACTATTCTGCCCTCACTACTCTGCCCTCACTACTCTTCCCTCACTTCTCTGCACTCTGCCCTCACTACTTTGCCATCACTACTCTGCCCTCCCTACTCTGCCCTCCCTACTCTGCCCTCCCTACTCTGCCCTCCCTACCCTGCCCTCACTACTCTGCCCTCACTACTCTGCCCTCACTACTCTGCCCTCACTACTCTGCCCTCACTACTCTGCACTCTGCCCTCACTACTCTGCACTCACTACTCTGCCCTCACTACTCTGCCCTCACTACTCTGCACTCTGCCCTCACTACTCTGCCCTCACTACTCTGCACTCTGCCCTCACTACTCTGCCCTCACTACACTGCCCTCACTACTCTGCCCTCACTACTCTGCCCTCACTACTCTGCACTCTGCCCTCACTACTCTGCCCTCACTACTCACTTTCTACAAATTAAGCACTGCTTACACTGTGGCATGGAGTCATCCTGCTCAGCTCTCGGCCTCGCGCGCGCCACTCCAGGCATATGTTTTCAATTATCTCCGCCGAGATAATTGAAGATATATGGCCTTCTGCTCTTAAGACCATGCCTTTCACGTCTGCCCTACACGGAAAGAAGTGTAAATTAGAACAATTCCCAACAGGTGTCAATTAGAAGACAGTTTCAAAGGTGTATGCAATATGCATTACAAAAAATGAACAGAAAGGAGTCTCTGCGGTTTTTTGAAAAAGGGTATTATTCACCACTTTAAGAGCAAGGCGGGTCTATTGCATAGTAATACAGTTAAGCAGCACTGTACAGATCAAATCGTGTGACAACCCGGTAGCACTTGGTGAAAAGTGATATATACATAAATATATACAGTGGGTGATAGTGATAGTGCAAGTGCTGGGGTGAAACAGCGTGGTAGGCGCGTTGTGTCAATTAGTGAACTTTATACAGTAATGGCTCCAAGGATCAAGTTGTAATCACTTAAAACAAGAATAGGTCAAATTTCCAGGAGTACAAAACATAATGGGCGCCATAGAATTTAAGCTGTGTGGTCGACGGCGTTTCGATCCCCGTCAGTCGGGATGTCATCAGGACTGGGTTGTCGATGAAACAGTGATGGCCACCCACGGCAGAGTCGCACTGGTGGTGATACGGGTGTACCGTAGTGGGTCCAAGGCTGAACGGCAATTCGGAGGGCTTGGTTCAGCGGGAGCCCGCGGCGTCTGAACGGCAATTCGGAAGGCTTGGTTCAGCGGGAGCCGGCAGCGTCTGAATAAATCCGGACGAAGGGGCGATGAATACTATCGCGGAAGGCTGGTGCTCGCAATGAATGCAGGAGCTCAACAGAAAGAAAACACAAGAAAAGCACGAACGCGCGCCATTCACTGCAGGCTGGTGAACGCGCCCACAACATCTGCATTACATTATCGCGGCACTCTGACAGCTCCTAATTGAAATTAATGCACTGCTGTGCGCGTAACCACAGAGAAAATGCCAAGACAAATTACATTAAGCCTATCGCGTCAAGGCTACTGAAAACACAGTACAGCGAAGACGAATCACTATGGTGATGCCATAAAAAACGGGCGCGCACTAAGGAATGTTGCAGCCCGGACCCCTAAAGAAATTTTTTTTTTTTTATAACATAAGAGCTCGGAGCTCCGCCTCCCCTGCTGACGCAGTGTTGACGTAGGCCGAGCCCTAAAAACCTGTGCTATGAACAGGACTGACGTAGAAAAAAGAGAACAGTGGAGACAGAGGAAACAAGGTACATGTCTAAATCTCTGAACACTGTTATAATTAACCCTGGGCGTAGTTCGCGTAGTAGCGCTACGCGTAGCTCAATGAAGTGCACTTCGCACTACGCACGCCAGGCGAACTGCGTAGTGCGGTAGAGAAAATGTTGTTCGCAATGATTGCACAGTGCAGGATGCTTGTCCGCACTGTGCAATAATTGCAAACGGCATCATGCACAGTGCAAGCAGTCGTTTTCTGCCACTCGAGTACATTTGTACTCGAGCGGCAGCTTTCTCAACATGAACTGGTAGTTTCTCATCGCGAGCGGTCGCGTGCATACACGACCACTCGCAATCAGAAACCTGGCCTCCCAGCGTTGAAAATCTCGCTAGGAGGTTTTTTTTCCACGTTCGTGATTGGCAACTTGATGTTGCCGATCGTGAGCGAGGAAAAAATGTCGCCGGGATGTTGATTTTGCTCACTCACAGTCACCAACTTGGCATTGAGGACCATTGGTGAGCAAAAAATGCCTGCTACGCTACTCTGTGCTACGTGCAATCGCATAGCTTGTAGTTGCGCAAACTCCGCACACTCCACGAGCGTAGCGTAGTGTTCCGACCAGGGTTAGTTCTCATAAATAATGTTTGTTCTAACAAGAAGAGAATGGAGGGCCTAATTATCTGCAGAATTCAGAGCGTAGAAACTCCTGAGTCAAGAGATAAGGCTCTGATAGAAGCACAAAAGCAATAGAAAGAGTAGTTCCGGAGCAGCTCAGCCAAACTACCTCGCCCAACTAAGCCAGCCTTGACCCCCTGTGACACCCTAGTGAGAGCCACATATCCATTTAGTGCACCACTGCTGATGCGACATACTGGTCAGTGTATCCTTTCCATTCAAACTCGTTCCAGACAACAAACATCATATGTATGCTTTCTTCATAGATTTTTCAACAGTATTCAATCGATAGCCACACCCTTTTGAACACGTTAGTAGTCTTGGAGATCACATAATATTTGCACTTCTCTTCGTGCAAGGTGCACATCGGAGGTTAACGATGTTTGCCACAAAATACTCTGAAACAGGATTGTTTACTAGCTACATAACCTTTCTAGAACAATTGCCACGTGCCTGATTTCCTGCTGGGGTGACTTCCTCATCGTATCACTCCAAGGGGTTTACAAGGATGCATAAATAGGCCCCTTTTCTGCCTGTAACATTCAACGTGTTAAAAAGCAAGGTGGTGTGTTTTTCATGTTCAAATAGAAAGCATTTCCTTACAGTTGGACCTTGAGTTTAGAAGTAATAGAAAGAATGACATCATAGCCCTACCTCGTGTGACCCAGCAGGAGGACAAGGCACCGGCAGACAAGGAGGAGCCTTTGCTACCTCTATAAATCACCGAAGCATGAGCACTTTGAAGATCTGTTGTCCGTTTTAAAGTGAATTCCCCTCCTAGCTAATCTATGCATTAAACATATTCCCCATGTGTAAGTGTTCTCTCTAAAGGAACTGGAGGGGGAAATTGGGTGCACACTATACTCTCTGGGCATCTCTGCTCCAATTCAAGCACTAAGGCTGAGGCTTGGTTTGCAAAGTTTGTTTCCCATGTCTGTAGCCATGGTGGTTAGGTAGGGATACCAAATGGTCTAACCCACAGAAGGCTCTCTTCTGGTGGGGGATACCCAGTGATCTAACCCACAGAAGGATCCCTTCTGGTGGGGGATACCAAGTGACCCACCCCACAGAATGCTCCCTTCTGGTGGTGATACCAAGTGATCCACCCCACAGAAGGCAGATTCTCTTCTGGTGGGGATACCAAGTGATCCACCCTACAGAATGCTCCCTTCTGGTGGGGATACCAAGTGATCCACCCATTCTGGTGGGGAATACCATGTGATCCACCCCACAGAAGACTTACTTTTGGAGCCTTCGAGGAAAAGGACATACAATTCCTTCCAAAAGATAATTTCTTATGTTTTACAACTCTTTGGATTACCCAAAAGTGCCTATAATTGTTCCCTGGATCAGCTAAAAAAGATCCTAAAAGACTTAGGCCATCATTAAAAGTTTGGTGAATGGACTGTTGTTCCTCTGCCACGACGGGATGTACCAGTACATCAGGCTGGTGGTCAACTGTGTAGTGTATTTAGTGTTTTGACGGACGGACCGACATCCACCATGGAATAGGACAGCTAAGGATGGTTCCCCTATCCTCTGTCTACAGGCAAACCTTCATCAAGGCTGGTATAGTGGACTTTTGTCTGCCACATTTTAAGTTGTCCCCAGTCACAGTGTGACAGAGGTATGGTCCTGTTGGAGGATTGAATTCACAATGGCAAACATGCCCGTCAAAATTTGAGGGGCACATCCGTCATCACACACCTATTCAAAATCCACTCATCGCCAACACCTGCAGCTCAATACTACAACTTACAATTAATGTCTTGAGTATTATAGTAATAGTTCATGACGCCCTGCTATATATATAGGGACTAACAGTGACTGGGAATTAAGTACAAGTGTCTAAAAAGATCTATTCTCTGGGCACTGTATTCAGTTTACAAGCACGCTCTTCATGACTGCCCTCTGCAGCGCCCCGCCAGTTTTATCTGTGCCCCTTAAAGTCCTGTCTGGAGGTACTGACGTAAGTATTGAAGCTGATTCATAGAACCAATTTCTGCCTCGATCAGTTCATTCATCGTGGACTCTATTGAGGTGTCATCAGAGGCTGTGAACCCTGACTTCCCTGTGCGATTCTAGGCACTGCTTTAATGACCCACGGCAGTAAAATCAGTGCCAAGATGAGAGCGGCAAATGGCCCTTTTTGGCATCCAGACTTTGCCCTTGTTATTTTCTACCAGTTTTTAAAAATTAAATCCATAGTGATGCAAACCACATTTTTCACTATTAGAGTAGTAAAAATGGAGCCGGAGGAACTGGTACAGCTCCTCCTGACCTCATCTGGCAGCTGTTAGTAAAAAAAATAATTTTAATGTATTTCTGTATGTGCATATATGTGAGAGTGTGTCTATGTGAAAGAATACACATTTTTGAGCATGCATGTATGTGTGTATATGCGTGGTGGTGAGTGAGTCAGTGATTGGTGGTGAACGAGAATAAGTGAGATTGAGTGTCAGTAAGTGAGTATGAGTGACACTGAGAATTTTATATACACTATTTGACCATTTGTTTTCCAAATGTTTACTAACAGCACCCCGCCTTCTTCTAAATCTCTCCCAGATGAGTTATGGCTCTCTTTTGTCACTAATTCCCAACAATTTAGAGAAAGTATTATGCCCCAACAGTATCAAAGATCATTTCATGACCCTAATAGATTGGATCTAAAAATTGACATTTGTCGATGTTGTGTTATATTACTCATTTAGCTGTTATGAAAATTCAGCTAAATCAATTATTTTGATGTCTTCAGGCTTAAGGTTATGTAACATCACTTCCTGGAAGTATTCATAGGCAAAGTTCATATGATGTAATTTCGTGTAATGCCAATAAAGCCAAAGAATGTGTGATGTCATTTCCGCTACCCCTGTCATTTTGGTGAATCGACGTCCATGTCCATCATCGGGAAACGGCCTTTACAACGCGGGCTGAGCCATGCATGTGTTTCCACTCAAGCGGAACAACGCTTGCCTAAACCACGCATCTGCCTTGACCATGCAAATGCGTGGTTAAGGCGGTCAGCGGTCTAGATGTGCGGATGGGCGGGGAGAGGAACAGGAAGGAACAGGTGAGGAAGCTCTGGGATACGGACTAGTAAGTAGAGCTGGTGCCGAGTTTGGGGGGGGGGGTAGTTTTTAAGGGTGAAGGTCGGTTTTAGGGCTCGGGGCTAGGGGGATTGGATAGTTTTTTGGCAAAAGACAGGGTTATATAGTCCTGGATATATAGTCATACGGACACATCGTGCAAAGCGTTAATGTGAGTGTTGGACCCCACGGATAAGTGCAGTTTTTGATCAGCTTTTTCATCTGTTCTGATCTTTAGCGCCAAGATGCTCCTTGGAGTGATAGGTGCGCTAAAGAAATGTTACTTTACATTACATTTTAGGACTCAGGGCTGTGAGCGTCAAGTAGTTTTAAGGGCTCGGCCGGGTTTTAGGGCTCAGGATGGAGATGAAGGGGCAGTTTTCAGGGGTTGAAGTCAGTTTTATGGCTCAGGGCAGAGGTGCCGGGATTGTGGTCATTTTTTGGCCGGGGGCAGGGTTTCAGGCCTCGGGTCAGGGGTAGGTAAAGGGGCAGTTTTCAGTGCTGGGGTCAGTTTTAGGGTTCAGGGCGCAGGCCTAGGGTTGGGTCGTTTTTGGGCAGGGGCCGAGTGTTAGGGCTCAGCGTGAGAAGTTGGGGCAGTTTTAAGGGCTTCGGTGGTGTGGATTGCAGGCCTCGGGTATTGGGTGAAAGGGCGCAGGGCAGAGGGGCTGGTGTGTGCAATTTACCATGCAAATCACCTTCAGCAATCATGCCTTTAAAATAAAATTTGTTGTAAAGGCATGTCTGGTAAAGGCATGAGTGGTAAAGATGCTGTTGTGGTTCAAAGTGCATTGTTTCTGCATGCGTGGTTTAGGCATGCGTGGTTTAGGCATGCGTGGTTGTATCATACAATCCCACCATCTGCTCAGGGCTCAAATCACTCTGTTGTTCACGGCTGTAACTTGAAGAGTTGGTGCAACACTTCTTGGAAGCGAGGGACACGAGTTTTGCAATGGTGGCCTCAGTCTCCTGCAAATGTTCTGCAATATTATGTATTCAAATTCCCACATCAGTGCAGGATGGCACGTATGGGGAACTACAAGGCATGTGGCAACTTCCCTCAAGCTGTGCACGTTCTGCAGACGGTGGACAGCAACTAATAGCACGTACCATTGTGTCTGATAGAAAATTTGCATCCACATCTCCTATGTGTTGTTTATAGAATTTATACGTCATAGGAGGGGTTGAGTTCTTTAGAAAAAATTCCATACATGACATTTGAAACAGCTCTCTAGCCTAAGCATATTCCTAAACTAAAGTGCAGGGCTCGTTAAGTGATCAGAAATGTACTTTCATCAGCCAGAGTATGTCCAGAGTATGAATATAACTACTTACACAGTTCCCAGGACAGCCCAGATGAATACATGCGCCTCCCGTGTGGGGAATAAAGGGTGAACTACTTTATATATGAAACAACAAGCTTGAAGGGCAAAAGATGTTTAACACACTTTACAAAGTGCAACTTGTGGCCATAAGGCTGCATCATGGTGTGCATCTAGCTGACACAAGGGGAAGTAACAGAGCAGATAAGAGATGTATAGAATAATCCATAGTAGAGGGAGTGAATACCTGCAGATGACTGAGCAAAAACACCACATCAATATCGCATGTCTTACAGCTCATGACAAAAATACTGCATTCACTGCATCCACCTGAACCATCACACGGTAAGCCTTGCTAAGTAGATGCGGAATTAAGAATAAAGACAGTATTGTTGCCATGACGATGCCGTGGATATCAATGGAATGGATGCCTGGGTGCAGTGTCATACAAGCTTAGGTTGGGCTGAAGTTGGCAGACATGTATATTTTCACCATACACACAAGGGTACTCTGAGGGCCTAGACTCGCGAAATAAAGGGGCATATTATTAAGGAACAGGGAAAATTAATGCTAAGGGCGCTTAGCGTTCATTTTTTTAACGCCCGCTATTACTGGATAATATCACCTGGTTATTGCGTAATTAACAACGCTAACCGCCTAGGGGATAAAAAATCCAGCGATAGCGGCATTTTGGGAGGTTATCGCTGGTAATGCAGCGATAAAACTACAAAGATAGGGATATCCTTGTTGATAGCCCATTGTGGCCTTAGCCATGTAATCCACCTCCCATTGGATTACATGGCTAAGTCTGAAAATTAGCAGACGTAAAAAAGCAGCGTTAACCATGGTTAGCGCTGCTTTTTTTGCTTCTAACGGGGTTAGCGTGAAGCTTGATAATAGGAGAAATGTCGCTTAGTGACATTTTTCCTATTATTTTGCACTGGAACGCCCACTTTGCATCGCATTAGAGATGCAAAGGGAAGTGGAGTGAAAAAGGGTGCTAACATGCGATTTTGCATGTTAGCACCCTGTTGTTGATAGGACGATATTTTTATCTCCGCTTCTTAGGCTTTTAAAGCCAAAAAAGCTAAGATAAAGCCCTTGTTAATATGCCCCAAAGTTTGTGCGCAGAAGCAGCATATCGGATGGAGGGATAGTGACCAAAAAATCAAAATTCAAATGAAGACAGCCTGTGAAATATTTACACCTTTAAATAAATCGATCGTTTTCATTCGAGGAGCGTTATCAGGGTGATAAAGGTTCAGGTGAAGAAAGAACTGTTATTTGTATTCCGCAGCTGCTACCAGAACTACATGTGATCTACAAAAAGCTCTCTCATTTTATTACTCGCCCCATATTGGAGCCAGTGTAGTATATAAGTCTACCCTCTTCAAGAAGGGCTTTGGGGACGCCCGTCTTGCAAGAATTGCTTTTGATACATGGGCCCAGGGGATTCATGTATTTGTCACATTGTCAAAATATATTATCTAAAAGGCCATGCTACGTCTGCCACAGCCCCGGGGACATTGTTTCTCAATTAGAGGTTTCCCCTCTTCCATTTGGACAATCCAAGCCTGGTCGTTCACCCTCGGTAACCAGGCTCTGAACCAACTCCATCTTGAGGGGTTTCATTGGCAGCTTTTTATAACGCAACAAAAAAAATCTGGTAAAATAATTGTTTAGCCCTTCAGGTCACTGGTCATCAATACAGATGAAAAGAAGAGCACAGTCAGAGTGGGGGGTGGGGTGGGGGGGTGTCTCTCCAAACTGTCTGAGTGAAGTGATGAGTGCCTTAGTAGGCTACTGGTTTCACTTGTGCAGACGGTTTGTTACATTAGAGAAATTTGGAGCATTCCACATCATGCAAATTCCATGACATTTCAGAAATTACACAAGTTTACAATTTCTAAGACTTTTTTGCCACAGGAACTTTGGAGGCAGAAAGTGTATCACAGTAGACTGGTTCGAGCAGGCACGTTTTTTTTGCGCCAGACATCTTGTGCTAGTTTCTTGAGCGGCTTTTGAAGACAATGTATATACCGTTATGTTTAAAATGTCGGTGTAAGGCCTGGAAGGTCTGGGCAGCTGACAGGAATCCCAGCACATCAGTAAAGGTCCAATGGTCAGCATAGGGGGGCCTTGCACCCAGAGTGCCTGGCCTGAAAGAGGAGTGGGCCAGACGGGTGGGTGGGCATGGTTGAAGTCTGCCTGAGCCAGATGACCAGCAGATTGAAGTTAGATTTTCCATAGAGACAGTGTCAGAGAATGCATCTATTCATGCAATGCCCGACACCCTGAGACGCGCTGACTGGACAAGTCCCATCCTCTAAAGGGTATCCTCCGCAGGTCCTTGGGAGGATGAGACCGGTACAGCCTGACATGCTACCTGATGATCCATGGAGCTAGTGTACACTCCCTAGGCCTTCTGCGGGGTCAGTCCATTGCCTTTTGTCGAGGCTGGGTGCAGTCCTGTAGCCTAGGTCTGCTAGGCATCATCTAGACATCCTAGAGTTAGCCATCACAAATAGCCCACTCCACATATGAGTTCCCTGGAAGAAGGGACACAAGGGAGAGTTCCCTCCTCAAGACCCCAAAAGACACTGCCTCATCTATGTGGTTATTTCACTTCCCTCCTCGCCCATGGGAGCCCCCACCACCAGGGATGCATCAGAGCCTAGGACATGAAGTAGCCTGGAGACCCCAGAAAGTGTATTAACCGTAGGGATGCAGGTGAAGCCATGACCCCATTAGCCAGCACCCTATGCTATGTGTCATAAAACCTCTCAGGCGGTTACACTGAATGAGTACCTGTGTCCTTATGCAAATGGGATATGACGTATGCCACTGTTGGCTCATGAGGGCAGGCTAACCCTAATGATAACACCTTTTTGTGAGAGTCCTGGAGAGTTCGAAGCCTGCATTCATCGATTATGAGTGGTTTTGATGTTGATGGGTATAAGGAAAATGTCAGGAGTCACTTAGGGGCATTGCTCTGCTGCGTGACAGGGAAAGGGCGAGAATCTGCTACATTTATAAGAATACGGCACTTTCCTTTCTTTGTTCCTGCGCTGGCACCATTTTGGCAAGATGCAAGGGAGCATGTGTTGCATGCAGGATTGTTTTTGAGCAGGAAGGACACCTTCCTGCACAAAAAACAATCCTGCGAGGCATATTCCTCTTTCTATGTGTGCTGCATAATGCAACACATATAGAAAGAGGAAGTAATGAGGAGAAACAAAGATATGTCTCCTTGTTACACCTCCCCTGGGAAGGTGCATCTTTTTGGCGCATTCCTAGGTATGCCAATTTTGGTAGATCTGGGAATACATCAAAAACTGTGGGAGTTGAGTGGGAACAACCACGCAACACCCATGGAATGCCTTCCCAAAGCAGAGTAACGCAACGCAGCGATTTGTGCTGTGTTTGCTTTATTCCAGCTTTATGAAGCCACTCAGGGTGGCCTTGCATGGCTTCATATATCGCATTTTGGGCTTGTGTCCCGCTTGCACCATGTTGTGTGGTGCAAGAGCGATGATATATATGAAGACACACAAGGCCACCTTGCGAGGCCCTGAGTGGCTTCAGAAATCTTGGGTAAAGTAACGCAGCGCAAATTGCTGGTTTGCCTTACTCTGCGCCAGGGAGGCTTTCCATGGGTGATGTGTGGGTGTTCCCACGCAACATCCATGGATTTTGACGTATTTCTAGATTTACCAGAAGGGGCAGACCTGGGAATGCGCCAACAGCCTACACCTTCCCAAGGGTGGTGTAATGAGGAGGAATATGTTTGTTTTGCCTCGTTTCTTCCATTTTCTATGTGTGCTGCCTTCTGCAGCACATGCAGAAATAGAAAAATGCCTCTATGCATTGCTTTTGTGCAGGATGGTGTCCCTCCCTGCACAAAAACAATCCTGCATGCAAAACAGGCACCCTTGCACCAGGGAGCAACGGTGCCCGAGTTGGCTCTAGGCTGCAAAACGGCGCCAGCGCAGGGAAAAGGCAGGAATGAGCCATATTCATTTAAATTCTGCACCTTCCTGCCCTTTACCTGTCATGCAGTGCAGTACAGCAAGATGTCTTGATGCGCTGCGCTGCGCTGCGCTGCGCTGCGCTGCACGACAAACTCATAAACATGCCTCTTAGTTTCTATGGCTGAAGTAAAGACACTCTAAAGAGGAGTGCCCTTCCAGACTGGCTTGAGGCTGTGTTTGCTGCGCTGCACCGCCGAGGGACGGTCGTGCCCTGACACCATTTGGTTGAAATGATGAGTCACGGGTCCAGGTGGGCTTGCCCTGACACCCTTTGGTTGAAATGATGAGTCACGGATCCAGGTAGGCTTGCTCTGATACCATTTGTTTGAAATGATGAGTCTCGGATCCAGGTGGGCTTGCCCTGACACCCTTTGGTTGAAATGATGAGTCACGGATCCAGGTAGGCTTGCCCTGATACCATTTGTTTGAAATGATGAGTCTCGGATCCAGGTGGGCTTGCCCTGACACCCTTTGGTTGAAATGATGAGTCACGGATCCAGGTAGGCTTGCCCTGATACCATTTGTTTGAAATGATGAGTCTCGGATCCAGGTGGGCTTGCCCTGACACCCTTTGGTTGAAATGATGAGTCACGGATCCAGGTGGGCTTGCCCTGACACCATTTGTTTGAAATGATGAGTCTCGGATCCAGGTGGGCTTGCCCTGACACCCTTTGGTTGAAATGATGAGTCACGGATCCAGGTGGGCTTGCCCTGACACCATGTGGTTGAAATGATGAGTCTCGGATCCAGGTGGGCCCCCTGTAGGTTCCCTTGCACTGTAGAAATGCGTCCCAAAGCACCACATCCTGGTAGGACAGACCGCAGCGCGTAACCCCCTTGGGTGTGGGGGGTCCTGTTTCCCAAGCACTGGCTTCCTCTGTCCCCAACCACAGTCACGCGCCACTTCCTTTTTGTGACATTTCTTCATCCTGCCCAGTTACCTAAACTTCCCTGGGTGCCGCGGCTAGTCGTCACTTGGACTCGGTAGCCCTCGGCAGCATCGGCTGGAAGCCCTCCGCGAGCGGGACATCCTTTGGAGAGAGGTAACTATATCCATTATTGCATCCACCTGTATTAGAACAGCTCAGGGGGTGAGAGCGCCTGCTGCAAACATCTGTACGGATCCTGTCACCTTACGATTCCCTCAGTGCAGCTCAGTCGGTTGAGAGCCTGCTGCTGACGTCTGCTGCACCCTTCACGCATTTGAACCCATGCATCGGTCAGTTCAGCCTTCCATCCTTCCGTGCTCGGTACGCCAAGGAGCATTGCATGAGGCAAGGGCAACCCTGCTGGTTAAAGTTCAAATAACGTTTGATATGAAACACAACTTGTTAATATGACTGCAGTGTGGCAAACACAGACGTTTATCATTGTAGAGTTGATATAAAGACCGCCATTGACCTGGGTGATAGTAACTACTTCCGTAGCATCACTTAGATGGAACATGGTGAAAAAAAACTCACTGTGAACTCCTGTGAAGCCCAATATAGAAGTATTATTATTGTTGGTTTTGTTGAATTACCTCTCAATTCATTTGATCATCATCATCATCGGTGTGTTACTGTTGCTGGCTCCATGGAGTCCGCGAGGCTGTGGCGAAAGGCTCCGATGCAAGTAGCCAGAGTCCACTTCACACCGTTCTTCCTTCGATCACTGCGGAGCCTGTTGCAGCCGCATTGCTGGGTTTTGGGGATTATTGCACCCGAGGTGGGCTTCCGCCTTCCGCCCCTGCACATCTGAAGTATCTTCGATGCGTCGAAGAGCACGGTAATATGTCTAGAAATCTGCACAGTATTTTCTGATCTGCGAACCCCCGGGCTGTCCCCTCGTGTGTGAGGAGTAGTGCAGACCCCGTGTCAGGGAATACTGAGTGCACCGGGTGGAGGCTGAGGTGTGAACTTCCATTGATCGCACCTCGGAGTTGCAGTCAGCTGTTTAACAAACAAGCATTGACAAAGCCAATGGTATTTGCTTTTTTTTAATGAGAGGTTTTTTTTCGGGCATCACTAACAGTGCAAGCGTCACTCATACATTGAACATACACAACACAACAGCAGTTTAGCGAGCATACAAGGCGAGGGGCCAAGAGGGTGAACATAGGCAAGGGAAAAAACGGGAGTAGGGGCGCACTAGGGAAAAGGTACATTTCAACTTTTATAGGTCTGCTTTAGCAGTGCATCTGTAGCTGTACCTTATGTAATCAGAAACAGAGCTTTTGGTAGTACTACAGGCAGGGACTGTGGATCCGCCCAGATGTTGGCTTGCCTTAGTACAGCTTTTGATTTGCCAAACGTGTGTGCTTCCACAGAAAGAGTGCCTTCCTTTCAAGCACCTGCCCTCATCTGTTTATCAAGCTGCAGTGAACCAGGGCTGGTTATCAAGTCAAGCTTCAGTGCTGCAACAGGGGTAGCTTGGCCTAAAGTCTGTTCAGTCTCAGACACACACCCCTCGTCGACAGCAGCACAGATGGGAGGAGGGCAGCCAGGAGGAATGTGCTGCTGGGCTCTAATCCCAGCCACCCCTTCCCTTTCTATCATAAAATTCAGAGTCACCTTAGCCTGGCATCTTTCAGAGAATGGTATTTTGTATTTTTAATTCATATTTGAAAGATTCATGGGCTGGAGAGCGTCAAGCTCATTGGCTCACCTTTGCTTATTGCTCTCTGTAGTTGTGCCCACGGTCCTGTCTGTTCTTTCCTATCTAACCCTTATATTGGGTGTCATTACATCAAGGTGTGTCCATCGGGAGCCCCTTTACATCTTCGTTTTTCACATCTGAGGGAGGTAGCGTTAAGCAGTACTAAGGGGTTTTTAGGGTTCAGGAAAGGGTAGCATTGAGCGATAAGAAGGGGGTTTTAGGGTACAGAGAAGGGTAGCGTTGAGGGGCAGGAAGGGATTTTTAGGGGGCAGGGAAGGGTAGCATTGAGGGTTGGGAATGAGGTTTTAGGGTGCAGGGAATGGTAGTGTTAAAGAATAGTAAGGGTTTCTTAAAGTTCACGGATGTGTAGTGTGGTGCATGTTTTAAATGGTTAATTAAATAATACAATAGTAATATGTTTAATTGAATTCAAATGTATTTGTATGTATTAAATTAATCTATTTATTTAATATAGTTTGGTTTTAAATGACCCTTCCCTGAACCCTACTTCCCCTCTCCAGCTCCCACCGCGGGCCTGTGCCCATGGTTGGTAGTCACCCATCCTTTCTGCGGCTCCTCGTGGGCTCTTCCGTCCATGTGGCTTCAACAACGCTGCGCTTCCCTTTTACAGCTGTTGTCGCAGGAGCAGTTACCCTGTGAGGTGCGGCTCCAGATCTTACTCTCCTGCATGACCTGGTGTCTTTTCTCACTCACAGAAACCTATATTTTTAATTTTGAGAGTCTGGTGGCTTAAGGAGGGCACTCACAGCTCGGAGAGGTATGGGCCTTTTCTTGTGCCTCTGGTGGGTGAAGTCCTCCTGCCTGCCCCCCTCTCTGCTACCAATGAGGAGAGCAGTGTTTATTCCTCTCCTCCTGTGTGTCACGGATCACGCACTTCCACATTCTCCACCCATCAGGGCAGATTTACAAGCCTCGTATGCCACTTTTGTGCCGCCGTTGCGTAGAGCCAGCGCCATGGTGCGGGGTATTTACAATGTGACACATCTAGGGAGATGCGTAACGTTGTAATCCTTCGCCACATGAAACCTGCGTCAGGTTTCATGTGGGTGTTCCAGAGCAGGGTGGGGCGTTCTGGCGCAGGAACGCCTCGCAAAAGTTGCTGATTGAAATCTACAAGATTTCACTTAGTCACTTTTCCAACCCCGCAGCGTCAAAACCTTGCGCCTGCTTCGAGCAGGCGTAAGGCTTGACGCACCATGTTGGACATAGGGAGGTTTGGAACAGTGCTGGAGTAGCGACGCGCCCACTACGCAACTCCAGCACTTTGCCAACCTTACGCTGGCAGATGTGACACACATCTGTTTATCCTTGCACCATGATATGCCGCATTGTAAATGCGGCGTATCTGTGGTGGCGCAAGGGTAAACTTGCGTGATGCATCTTTCCTGATGCATCCCTGCTGCTTTGCAGGGATGCGCCAGGAAACGTAAATCTGCCCCTAGGAGGTCTCGTGCAGCCTAGGGTTGCGTGTGTCTTGTATGAGACCTTAAAAGCTGTCATGGAGGCTGTAAAAGGCTCTGGGTCTAAAGCCCCTGCAATGAACTCTCCAAGAGGTGGTGAGAGGAAACAGCAAACAAAAGTCCCTGTTCAGATTTACGAGCCACTCCCTATGACCTCTTTATTTTCAATTACGTTCTTCATCGTGTTCTCTCATAAGAGCATCTCTACGAATTGATACCTCTGTACCCACAGCCCGCACGTGTTTCGGGGACACACCCCTTCCTCAAGGCAACCCTTGAGGAAGCCATCAACGCTTTAATAGTATTTTCTTGTATTTTCTCTCCCACTTCTTGGAGTTGGGAGTCAAAAACGAACTCTTGCAGACAAGAAGAAACTTTAGTTGTGTTTTCTTAAATGACTATCCTCTCTCCTGGTCATGGAATGCGGTGTCAAGACGAACTCTGCGGGTGTTCCTGGTTTCTTTGATGCACTGCCCCCTGCATGGCTCCAGGGAGCTGTGCCTTCATGCTGAGTGTCTCTTAGTAAATTGACTCTGCTACTTTTCCCTCAGTGAACCCTCAGAGGCTTCTCCCAGTTTGTTTATGAACCCCAGACCTGCGTTCTGAGAATGAGGGTTACCCAGAGTAAGTGAGAGCGTAAACGTGCCGGCAGTGTATTTACGGTGAAGGGGCAGCGAGTCATATCTGTGCTCCTAGGCAGGGGTTCCTTCTAGGGTCTCCTGTTGTAAATGCCATGCCTGCAACATGCATGGAGGATGCACACAGGGGCTTAACACTGGTCCCTGAAGCCCCTGCCGCACAGGAGGGGGGCACCTTTCTGGGGGCCCTTCACAGCCTTAGGCCTGTGAATATTTGAGAGATCTGGAAGCATCAGTGCCCTCACCACATTCTGCATGGAGGCACTTCGGGCCCTATTCACAGAACTAACTTAAGACAAAATCCTAAACTTACTATCATTTTGGTATTCACAGAAGGCACTCACTCATTTTGGTATTCACAGAAGGCACTTACTCATTTTGGTATTCACACAAGTTAGGACTCCTAACTTTAGGACTCCTAAATGCCTTCTGTGAACACCAAAAGTCATAAAGTTAGGATTTTTCTCAGTTTAGGAGTAATACATTTAGGACTCCTAACTTTAGGACTCCTAAACTGAGAAAAATCCTAACTTTAAGACTTTCGGTATTCACAGAAGGCATTTAGGAGTCCTAAAGTTAGGAGTCCTGACTTCTGTGAATACCGAAAAGAGTAAGTGCCTTCTGTGAATACCAAAATGGTAGTAAGTTTAGGATTTTGTCTTAAGTTAGTTCTGTGAATCGGGCCCTTCATTTTGAGTTATGCCACTTCGGTGTCACTACATGTGTGTAGGCTTGTGCTTGAGGTGCATGGGTATGCTTAGCTGCATGCACGGGGGAGCCTGTTTGCCACTATGTGTGTGTCATTCAAAGTTACAGCTGCCTTGTGGAAGAAGGCACACTTGCCAGCCTGTGGACAAGATGCCGGACTTCATCTATCCGGATGTGTGAGTGGCTGCCAGAGAGGTACCATGATCACTGCCAAAGGGAGATTTGGTGAGACTCGAGAATGAGCGTCCTTCACCACTAATGTCCCTAACAATGGGGAGCCGGTGTGACCATCCTGTGGTCTCCAGAGTCCTTGAAGATCACATCAACCTCAATCACCCATCTGTGAATCCAAAGAGATACCTAGAAGATGTCTTTCTGAGTGCGTGCCCCATGGCCACAGGTTTCTAGACTAAGCCATTCCTGAGATGTTCATATTTGCACCCTTCAATCCCCACCCAAACACTGCATTGTCTCCATCTTTGTTTTTGTTGCTTCTGCTTCAGTAGCCATTGCTGGTGCCCCTGGCCCTGTGCCACCCGGCATCAGAATTTACAAACGATGCCTGGTGAGCTTTACGCCACAGGTATCCTTTCATGCCATTTCTGGGGGTATTTGGGTGTATTAGCACTGGAAGCTGCTGAAGCCCCTATGGACCAGCCTGTCCCTACCTGGACCCCAGTAGACTGTGCCCTACACAGGCCACAGCACAACGTCATTATCCCCCAAGAGAAATTATTGGCATTCGCCAGGGGTAGGAGGATAATGTATTCTATGGGCAGGGGCACCCTGAGGCTTTCACCCCCATTAACATCCCATCAGGGGTACCTGACACTTGCATCCCTGCACTTCAGACAGAGATACAGTTTCCTTTGAAGTGCAGCAACGTGAAATTCGTCTACTTTGTACTTTTGCACTAACAGATTGAGATGTAGGGCAACTGTTTCCCCAGTTGTTTTGCACAATAATTTTACATCAGGAGCTGTGAGAACTGTAACTATGTTTACGGCCAATCTCTGGTCAGGAAGGTGCTAGAGACATCATTCCGCCTTTGCTACTCATCATTTTCTGTACAGGTTACTTATTGCATGCATATTAAAACATTTCCTTAGGTACTGCAGTGGTTAAGTGCCAGCCTACTTGATGGGCATCACTGTGTCCTGGTGGTTCAGGGTGTCTAACCCACATCTCGTCATTGAGGTGGTCTGAGGCTGCTTTGCTTCATTACCCTGAGAGAGCCCAGTACTAACGGAAGACACTTGACCATCCCCTTTGGGACCAGACCTGTGGCCTCAGAACACCTGTCGAAAATGACTCCAGTTGTCATAACGGGTGTCCAATAACCATTGATCCACCAAAAAAACAGCTTTGCATGTCCGTGACACAAAGCTATCAGGCCGCTGTAGTTAAGTTTACATCAACAAATAGCCTTCTCTGCAGGTGTAAAATCCACGTTTGGACCACAAATTCATATAGGATCCGATTAGATGCACTGGTGGAGCAAGGGCTCCATAACCCATGATGAAATGAAGGATATTGGTCCGCCCATCCCTGACTTTTTTTATTACAGCCACTAATTGGGGTGAAGTGGGCGCTGGTGCCACTGCACCTGATGCACTATTGCTAACACACCTTTGCTTAGAGGTGGGTGCGTGGTGAAGATGCACACTTTAGTGCAGCACTGCCAATGTTTCAGAAGGTTTCATACAGACTAAAGGCTCCCATGTGCTGACATTCAGCATCATTTAGTGTTGTAGAGACAAGCGAGAAAGGCAGTGTTCCACTTCCTGCAGAGGAAGAGAGCACAGAAGGCACATTCCTTTTAGACATGCTCCCATTTCAAGCCTTAATGCAACTGAGTCATGTTTTCAAAACCAGTTTTCTAGCGCTATTCTGTTGAATAGAGAAATTGAGCCATTTACAGTGGTGTGATCTTAACTGCCCATAAAATGTCCATAGAAGTGATCTTCTACTCAACTGCGTTCACCAGAGCTAACTACAACCGAGCCTTCATCACCCGATGGAACAGTTTGTCCCACTTCTGGAATGATACAAAGATGATTTGGTATGCTAATCTAACATCCACCTCACGCATTCATCAAATGTCTCTGATGATCCTTCCTGTTAAAGCTATCTCTCAGAGATTCAATTTACTTAGGGCATATCATCAACATGTAGCGATAATTATCGCTAAACGTGCTTACTGCGTTTTTTGCTATCGTTGGATTTAATCACCATGATAGTACTGTATCAAGAAAGCTTTATGCATTGGCGATTTAAATTCCAGTGATGGCGGCAAAATGCTTGAATATCGCTGGAAAGCCAGCGATGTAAACTCACCAATGGCGAAATCCTTGTTGATACGCCCTGGTGGACTCAGCCTGACAATCCACCTTCCATTGGTAGGATGGCTAAGTCAGGTTTCCACTGCTTATGGTTTCTTCAGTTGAGGTTTATTATTAAGCAGACACATATTACAATGTTTTGCATAGTATTCCACCGATCAATCGAGGACCGGCCACCGAAGGTCTTCACAAATTCTCCTTTTCAATGCTTGTGGACTTCATGGGTCAATTCGCGTGCCCTTTTCGATACCCCGGCAGGTGTCACTAACAAATTCAACTGCTTACCATGCCTCCAGCACAGGCCAGATTATTTCTAACCTGATTGTAAGCACCCAACTCTGGTACCACTTCTTGCCCTTTGGCTATCCCTCCATCACACAAAGTTAGACTTGATTGAACTCTCTGTCCTCGTCCATTTTCTCCATTCTTTTTTACTCAACACTCTCCCAGGCAGCACATGTTCCTGGCTTATCATGGGCACTTCTTCGGTGTTGTCTCCTGCACTGTCTCCACCCTCTTCAGACAAAGGCAGCCAAGAGAAAAAATAATTTCTGAAGTTCTTCCCCCCTTGGCACATACTCCGGAATGTACTGGTACACCTGAACGCTGTAATGCCACTTTGGGATGCATTGTGTGGCACGATCTCCCCCTTGTGATGCTAAACAGATGTGTGTGGTCAGGGCGCAGGCTGAATGTTTTTTGGCTTGACACCTCCAGGTTTTAGTGCGCTTTACAAATATTATCCTATCCTATCCTAACCCAAAACTATGTCTTAAAATACTGAGCACCCCACCCACAAGGCTAACGCTTCCTTTTCTATAACTTAAAAAGTCGGCTCAGAGCCCTATACGCGTCTAGATGTAAACACCACCCTATTTCCTCCCTACCTTCTCCCTGTGTGGTCACATCACCAACACCACTGCAGCTGGCATCCGACATTATAGTAGTTTCATAATGGGTGTCATGTGGATAGAACAGGCGCATTTTCACATTACCCTCTCTTATCTGTTCTAATACCACCTAATGCTCTTGACTCCATAAACATTTCAATGTTTTCCTCATGAGAGTAATTAAGGATAACACTTCACTTCTGAAATGGTGTGCAAACATTCGTAATACTCCACACCACTAGGAAAGATGCTAATTAAAACTAAAAATCGTACAGGGAGCAGTGCTTAGTTTGTAAAAACAAATAAGTTCCAAGGCCGGTGTCAGGAGGCCGCTGCAGCTTGCACCACCCATTGCCCTGCCAGTGCCGCCAATGACAGTGCCAACACAACTACTACCAATCACTCGCTTAAAGTGTGGCAATTGAGACTATTGCAGGCCCCCAATTCGATAAGAATGGTTTGGGAAGCAGATATTAGACAGTTTATTGTTTTTTTAATTAATAAACAACTGTTGTTGTGTCCATCTCTAATTTAGACAAGCAGAACCACCATGAGGCAAAATGTTATAAGTGCCGGTGGTCACAATGAAGTGCCGGTACCAAGCACTGAAAACCACTGACTCAAATTAAGGACTGACTTGGAGCATCTTCAATCCTCTTCTACAATTGTCCTTAGGCTTTCCAGAATACATAGTGGGCAAAATAATCCACGCCAATCCCTTGCATACTTGCAGTTCTCACAAACAGGACAGCACACAATTAATCATCATGTTCCCTGACCTTTCTCCTATAAACCGAGTTGTCATCTTGAAAGAATGTCACACCCATTAATCTATGAAACTATTAAGCAAGATACCCATGATCTTTTGAAATGCTGCAGTTGTGGATGGCAGGCAAACTTGCATTCATTTGCAATGGTAGACACCTTCCAGAATAGCAAAAAGGTAAAGTTATATCATTCATGATGCAGTTCAATCTGCTGAATCTGCTGATGTATCAAGTGAAGTGCATACCTCGAAATCCTTTCTTTCAAAGTTATAAACATTTCAGATTCGCTCAGAAGTGATTGGTGATTCACCTGAATTTTGACATTGAGATAGTACAAATCTACACACAGTCTCAATGACTGGTCTGGTTTTCCTGCCAATACGTTGGGCACCAATCACTCTTAATTTTACATTTCCTGTGTGATTTCCAACTGGCACAATCTCTACAGTTCTGCTTTCAACCTGTTCTCTACATTTAACGTTACTCACAGTGCCCTATGTACTCTAGACTCAGTGCCTTCTTTTCATTCAAACTTGTGGCCGGAATTTTCACCACTTTCACAAATTGTCAGAAAAAAAACTTTGAACACTCTCTAACTAATTTATTTCCTGTTTCCTCCCGTGTCTACAGACTGATCTTGTTTTTGCATCTGTTAATGCTGTTTACTATGCTTTTGGTTAGAGACTCTTTTTTGGTTTCCCTGATCTGGCAGTAGTATTTTCTTTGGGCGGCTCTGATGGTGTCCTTGTCGGTCTCTTTTCTGCTGGTTCTCCTTTCCTCTGTAATTGTGTGCTGTGTACTTTGGTTGCTCTGAGGTCTTCTGAGTACCAGTTGGCCTGCTTTCTGGCTCTTTTGTGGTGGCTGTCTTTGAGGGGTGCCAGGGAGCTGTCCCAGTCGGATAACCAATTGCTGAGTTGGTCTGTGTTGGTGTTTATGTCTCCTGGGAGATTGGGTCTGGTCTTGCGTAGGGGGTTTAGACCAGACTTCTGCTGTTCTACTGTTAAGTGTGACTAGCCGGATGGTTTTGGTGGATATTATGAGGTGGAGGATGATTATCTGGAAGTGGACGATGGGGTGGTTGGTCTAAGTGAGGGATGTAGTGACAGTGAACTTAAAGGTAGCGTAGACTGGGTTGAGGGTATGTCCAGCAGCATAGGTGGGTTTGGTGACATGCTGGGTGAAACCGAGGATATCTAGGATATTGAGGAGTGTAGTGGAGCTGGGGTTGCTCTGAAGTAAGGTCTCCTAGGACGATGTAGGTGTTGGTGTACATGGTGAGGGGGTGACGAAGTCCATGATCTAGTGAATTAAATTAGTTAACTGACCCGGTGGGCGGTGAGCAATGGCCCTGGTCTGGGTGTAGCTAGCTGTCATTTAGAGCTGGAAGTGAAGCTGCTCCACTGAGGGAATAGTGTTTTCAATGGCTGTGATGCAGTTGAGAGATTCCATGGAGTCTGTCATGACTCCTCCTCCTGGTTTGTGTTGTCGGTCCCGTCTTGCGATCTTGTATCCTGCCAGCATCGCTGTGGTGATTTCTGGAGCCGACGATGAAGTCAGCCAGGATTCAGTCACAAATAGATCTGCGGCATCGTTAGAGAGCAGGTCCCAGATCTCAGTGGTGGGTTTGCAGACTGAGCAAGTATTAAGTAGCATTCATGCAACTGATTCTGGGGTGCTAGTATGCTGGTCTTGTTGGTCAGCGTGCTGTGGAAGGGTTGAGTGATTGTAAGCTTTGCCTTTGTTGGGGGTCTGGAGTTCCATGTGAAATTACAGATGGTGCATGAGTAGGCTCCTTCTCTTGTGTGTGGAGCGATGCGGCCAGAGGGGAGGATTTTGTGGCCAGTGATGGGCAGGAACGCAGCAGAGACCTCTTGGGAGTGTTCAGGCCACAGATCCTGGAGCTAGGTTATAGTCCAGGTGCAGATGGGCTTTCCTTTGGCGCACCAGCAGCACACCTGCTGCATGTGCCTGCTGTCAATCCATACTGCTGCCGCCATTAAGTAGGTACTGGGAGGGGATGGGGAACAGGAGCAGGGGGTGGGGCTTATCAGGAGCGGAAGCATTGGAGAAGCAAGTAAGGAGCACAGGGAGGAGGGAATGGTCTGCAGTTGGGGGCAGGCAGGAAGAGGAGCGCAGCACATGAGGCGAAAGTGTGGAAAAGAAGAGGCCCCAAGAGAGGCACAAAAGGGTGAAAAAGTGAAAGAGTGAGTAGAAGATACCCATAAAGGGCGAAAAAGTTATTAAAAGAGGTTCAACAGGATAAAAAGTGAGCAGAGAGAGGCACAAAAGTGTGAAAGAGGTAGAGAATCAAGAAGTTCAAAAGGGTGAGAAGTGAGCAAAAAGAGACACAAAAGGATGAAAAAAGAGAGAGAGAGTCACAATGCTCAAACGGGCGAGAAGCGAGCCAACAGAGGCACACAAGGATGAAAGAGAGAGAGGTGAAAAGTAAGCACAGAGAAACACAAAAGGGTGAAAAGAGAGATAGCGTGTCGAGAGAGAGAGTGGGAAGAGAGAGAATGAGGAGCATGGATGACGAGGCGGGTGCCTTGAGGCACAGGATCCTGTCCCCCGAGGTCCTTGACCAGTCGGATGACTTGTGTAGGTAAGTAGGGAGGTTTATAAGTAATGTAAACAATAGAAAAGTACACCAACATTTTTGTTATGAAAGCTATAGAATTAACACCATGTTATGTTATCCAATTGTTAAAGCGCAAACAGCTGCCCCAGCAACGGAGCGTCCCGGCGCTGACCTAACCAGTACCTGAGGGGATGAGGGGGATAGCCAACAGAAGACTAGATAAGGGAAAAGAGATGAGTTTTTAGTTCTTTCATTCACAACTTCTAAGCACTATACTAATTCTAGCACTTTAGCCTATTTTGAGTTTCAAAGATGATTCACGCCAGCATGCCTTATTGCAAACAATACGCAGGGCCACTGTAATTATGTGTTTGTGCGCCTGCGGCCATTTTCAGATAATTATAGATTTGCCGCATTTGCACATAATCCATCAGCAGCAGCAGAATCTTCAGATTTTAACAAAAATAGCTTTAGTTCTAGCTGAAACAGTTCAAAAGTTGCTAAAAATGCAGTGACACGTGCTGCCGTGCACGGAAGGCCCTCTGCAAAGGTTGACGAGTTCCATTTCTGTAACTGTTGCTTATTCCTCTCCTTGGGTGTTAAACTGGTACTAATGAGGTGCAACCAATGCCCAGACAGTGTTAACACGTTTGAAAATGACCGACTAATGAAGTAATACTATCACAAAATATGCCACGTTATGCTGCATAGTTTGCCTTTTCTTGCTGCAAAATTTACTCCTCAACCATGCTGCATAATCTGGCCCTCCCCTGCCACATAATTCCGGTGGCCCTGACAATACATTCTATTTTCAGCTCAGAAAGGCAGCTGTAGGTGCTTGTGATAAGGCACAGTCTACAGCGCTCCCACCCGAGCAGCCAATGAAAGTCAAATAAATACTTTGCAACTTCAGTTCCGATGGGTGTGGAATCGTCTCCCTATGTCCTTCTATCACCTGCTATAAAGTCCTCTCAGATGTTCTGCTCTCTATGTTTGTTTTTCATAGATCCTTCCTGGCTTTGTTAAAACGTTTTAGGATAAATTCAACAAAAAATGGCGTAATGCCCTTTCAGCTATTTTCAATCCGAAAGTGTTCTCTCGGAAAGACAACATATTTAACACATAATAATCAACCTTCATTACACCATATTGATAAAATATACACATGATTTAAAGCAATAATTAAATACTACAAATATATTAATGTAAGCCTTATTAACATATCTTCAGGAAGAGAACTTTTTTGAAAAGAATGTGCATTTAATTCGAACTCTGGTATGCCCTCTCTTATGAATTCAGTAGCACTCAAGTCATTCACAGAAGGGAAATTCCAAGAAGGGAAATTCAGCTCCTGAAAGGGGAAGTCAAAAGGTGATATTTATGACAAAGGCCTGCTGTGAAGAAGAACAGAGTTTGAAAGTGAACCAGGACATCATAATGGAATAGAGAACCTACATAGGAAGGACAAGGGCAAGATGTTGCAAACCAACACCACCGTATTACACTCGCATGACGGCCATCTGTTTATTTACAAGACCAAAAGCAGTGGCCGCCAGCACAGGATATGATGTAATGTTGTGTTTCTTCCCCTTCCGGTGTCGATGCTCCGGTAATAACTAGTTTATACTACGTATCGAATAGTGAGCAAATTGAGGCCGGAGAACCATATATTTTTCCTTCTAGGAAGAGACAGGTTCCAGAACGAAGAGTGCTGTAGACAACTTAGCTTTTGTGCATAGTACATTTTACATCTGGTGCTGTGCTTTGTTTATGCTGCTGCACGCTTTAGAGTAGTACGAATGATGCTGCCTTCGCGTGGAATCTTGATCACATTTCACATGTGAGTGTAATTGGGTCTTATAAATAGCAAGCATTGTGACTAGAGTAGTATAACAAGATGCACAGACTGTTACCAGCACCGTCACATTCCTAGTTAAGTCAATACTCCCAGTGAATTATGTGAAATCACATGTGATGCCAACTCCACAGACTCATCGGCTTCAAGGTACAGTAAAGGTCAACTAAGTAGTCACACTGTCAATAGTATAGTCACCTTCCGAGTCAAGTCAATGGCCCCACTGACTCTTTTTGAGTCGTGTTCCAAGTAAACCCAGTGGCCACTCTGCCTTGTGTGATGTCCTAGCGCGGGGTCTGGTGCGGCGGGGAGCAGCATACACAGAGACCACACCTCGGGTCAGGTCGGAAGTGACGTGCCCGCGAGCAGACGCCTTCCTTTTATTAGTTACCCGCAGGCCACGCCTGGCCTGTGGATGCATGATAGGCGACCACTAGACCGCCGACTATTACATCCCTATCCAACTCAGTTCTTTTGTTATAACTTGTTCTTAACATATTTACAACGATGCGCATACAGTATTCAGTCCAATACATGACAGGGGTACTTGCGTGATTGGCAGCTGGCGAGCCCCAGGTATTCAGCCAGCATAGTCTATCAACCTCTGACTCAGATGGGGGTTTGGCCTCAGGCAGTATCTTCGGGTGCCTGTACGCTCTCCCAATACGTTCCGGCCGGAGTCGTCGGGACAAACCTCGAGTTCTGGTGAGGGGCTTACTTCGGGGGTTTCACTGACTTGGCCACTCGCCGACTCATCAGCCCGTCCCCCGGGCGCCTCAGTAGCCATGGGACTTGGGTGGTTGCTGGTACTCTCTGGGCTTTGTTCTGGTGGGACTTCCTTAAACCACGAGATGTTTCTGGACACTTCCTCCGCTCCTCTCTGCGCCGTTATCATGGAGCCATGGTTGGCAGTGACGGTCCAGGTGCCCGGCTCGTAGTTTGTTTGGAATTTTCTCCCTGGCGCCGGCTCCGCAGGATGACTGTCGCTCCATGGTTAAGGCTCCTAGGAGTGGCGAGGCGTCTGACACTCGCATCATGGTTACGTCGCGTTCTCCGCTCTTGTAGTTCCCCGACGTTCAGTTGAGGTGGTGACCAACCCGGGCAGGTGGGGAGTAGGTCACGGCAGGGACCATGGAGCATGAGGGCCCATGGGCTCTGCTGAGTCGTACAGTGAGGGGTGCTTCGGTAATCTCTCAGAAACTTGTGGAGGCTCTGTTCCGGGTCTACTTGTTCCACGACTGCTATGCGGAACATCTTGTTTAGGGTTTGCATGAAGCGTTCAACGTCCCCGTTGGCTTGGGGCCACTGCGGGGTGATGCAGCGATGCAATATGCCTCGTTGTTGAAGGAATGTAGCAAACTCGGCCCCTTGGAACGGGGGACCATTATCACTGCGGACTTCCTGGGGGAAGCCAAACATGGCGCAGACCTTGTCTAATACTGGTCCGACATGGTTGAAGGCTGTCGATGTGACTGGTTCCACAATAGGATACTTGGAATACGCATCCACGATGAGGAGGGTGTGTTTTCCTCCGGGGAAGCTTCCAAAGTCTACGCTTATCTTGGACCATGGGACAGTGCATGCTTCTTCGGTGATAATCGGGAGGGGCCTCTCCGAGCCACTTGTTAGTTGGCACAGTGAGCACCCTCGGACGTATTCCTCTACCATATCCTCAAGTTCTGGGAACCAGACCTTTTCTCGCATCCGTGCCTTCATCTTGGTTATGCCCTGGTGTCCTCCATGGGCTAGTTGGACAGCCCAGTTCTTGAGGCTCTGCGGGATGACTAGCTGGGTACATCGCAGCAGGATGCCATCACTGGTGGCACTCAGTTCATGATGGACCCGCCACATTTTCGTTAGGATTTCTTGATCTTCCAGGGTCCACGAATTGGACTGGCAGAGGTAGTCTGTCCACAAGCCTTCCTGCACGGCGCTTAGTGTCTTGGTATAAATGGCATCGGTGGCAGCCGCTTCTCTTACTTCGTCTAGGGACATGCTCTGGGGGCATGACGCTAGAGCTAGAAGTTGGGCATATTCTTCAACATCCTCATCTTCTCCTTGTCTCCCGGACTGAACTGGGTGTCTTGAGAGAAAATCAGCCGGGTTCTTGGACCCTGGGCGGTACACCAACACCATCTTGTACGGTTGCAACTGGATGGCCCAGCGTTCGATGCATGGAGGCGGAGGCGGTGCAGTCCCTTTGAAAAGGGGGACCAGAGGCTGATGGTCGGTGACCATGGTGAACGGTTGTCAGTGGAGGTACAGATGGAAATGATTACAGGCCCACTTGATGGTAAGCGCTAAGCGCTTCGCACTCGATCTGGGCGTACCTTGTTTCCGTGGAGGTGAGGGATTTGCTGGCGAACGCTAGAGCAGCCCACTGGCCTGGTTCACGCTCCTGAGCCAGTACTGCACCAAGTCCTACTAGGCTTGCATCGACCAATACTTCCGTCCGTTTCGCGGGATCAAAGTATGCTAACGTGGCTTCTCATAAGAAGGCATCTTTTATCCCTTGGAAGGCTTCTCCTTCTTCTGGGCCCTAGTGCCAGGTTGCGTCGGTTTTCGTGAGTGCACGTAGAGACTCAGTCCGGGTGGACAGGCCAGGTATAACTCGCCCACAGTATGTGGCCATTCCCAGGAAGCTCCGCACTTTCGTCGGTGTCGTTGTTGCAGGGGTGTCCTTGATGGCTTGTGACTTCCTCGGGTCTACCTGTTTGCCTTCCTGATTGAACACGTAGCCGAACAATTCGAGTGAGGGCTGGAAGAACTGGCACTTGTCCTTGTGTAAAGTGGCTCCATACTCGCTGAGGCGCTTCAGCGTGTCGCGGAGATGTTTGTGGTGATCTGCGGCTGTTGCTGAGTGGATGAGGATATCATCGCTCACGTTTAGTACTCCCGGCAAGCCTGATAACAGCTTTCGTATTGTGTTTTGGAACACTTCGCCGCCGATGATATCCCAAAGTTCAACCGCTTGTACCCCCTGAATCCTAGGTGGGTGCTGAACGTCGTGATGAATCTGCTCTCTTCCGACAGGAGTAGTTGGTGATACCCTGCGTTCAGGTCAATTTTCGAAAACCATTTAGATCCGTTGACATCCGCAATGATGTCATCCATTGTTGGTGTGATGTGGCGTTCCCTTTTAATCGCTTTATTGGGCAGCCGCATATCGATACATAGGCGTATGGCTCCTGACTTTTTGGGTTTTTCCGTGATGACCATCAGGGATACCCATGGTGTGGGCCCTGATACTTTTTCAATGACTCCTTGCTCCTCCAAAGTTTCCAGCTCCTTCTCAACGAGCGGTCGTAGGTGAAAAGGGACTCTCCTGTGTTGCAGGGTGACTGGGGCGACCGACTTATCAATGTGTAGCTTGATGGGGTCACACTTAATGCACCCGAGGCCTTTGAACAACTCGGGGAACTGCCCAAGGAGCTCTTCCACTTGGTACATCCGGATTCGTCGAGCAAAAGCGATCAACTTCAAATCTTCGGCAGTGTGGCTGCTCAGGAGGGTATCTGCTTCCCTGTCGATGACGTGGATTGTGGCCATCACTTCCTGATCGATTCGCCTGATACATACCAACATTTTTCCTTTCAGTGGCAAAGGCGTGTCTGCCCCATACGCGTATATTCTGGTCTTGGATGGTACTACAGGAGGGCGAGGTCGTATGTTTCGGTTTTGTTGTAGGCCCATGACGTTTACCGTTGCTCCTGTGTCGATGACCGCTTTCACCTCGGTTCCCGCAACTTGCACTATGCAAGTGGGTTGTGGTCGGCGGCGCTGCTTGAGTTCCCTGGTGAAAGATACAATGTACACCTCTTCTTCGTCGTCCTCTGATGAATCCTCTATGGTCGGTAGGTGTTTCACAGGTGTTCTCTGTGTGTGTTTGGGAGGCGCAGTGTCTGCCACCGACAGCTGTCGAACGGCTCGCGTTGGGGGCTTCTGTCCTCGAAATTCTCAGTTTTTGTTACGCCTTCTACAGATGGATGCAAAGTGATTGGGTATTCCGCAATTGGTGTCTTCCCTTGGGCAGGACAGTCTTTAGCTGCATGTGGTTCGTACCCACAGTATCCGCACCTTGACCTGGAGTCGTCTCCTTTTGGCCCCCTGAACGTGCCTCCTCTGGGCTTGGTCCTTACCGCATCGGCTCGCTCCGTCTTGATGGAGTATGGTTTTGCATGGGGTTTGGTTAGAGCTTCATCCATTTCGTTTGCCATAGCTGAGGACAGGTCGTGCGATCTGGCTAGTATCAATATGTCCTCCAGTGTGATCCTTGGTTTGCGCAGTATGAGCCCTCGTAGGGTCTTATCATGGCACCCTTGGATGAGTTGTCTCCCTATTTCTTTTGGCTTTCTCTGTGCATGTGCTGGCAAGCTCTCGGAGGCGTGCGTAGAACACGTCCATGGACTCTCCTTCCCTCTGGCGGGCTTGTCCGAGTTTGAAAACTTTGAAATCTGGGTTTAGTTGCGGGTAAAAATGACCGCTTAATGCTGTCACTGCCGCATTGTAGTCATTGTAGTCATTTGCAGCTCCTGTGTTGGGCAGGTGCTTGAAAAGTTTGAAGATCTCGTCCCCAGCATAGTGTAGCAGCAGGGATCTCTTTACCTCCTCGTCTGTTTCTCTGGTCGCGACGAAGTAGTTATTTAGGCGTTCAATCCATATTCTCCACCGGGGGGCTGCTGACGCGGGATCTTCCAGCTCACTGAAAGGAGGCAGGACCCCTGACGCGGCATGCTGGATTGGGATGCGGGCTGGCGTAGCGCCATTGTTGTCCACCATAGCGCCCGGCAGTGAGCATCTGGGTGCGTTTAGACCGGTGGGGTGCCACGTGCTCTGGCAGGGCCTAGGGTAGGGTGGCGCAGAATGTCCCACGTGGTGCTCTGTATCGGTCTCAGCTTTGTTCTTTTGTCTAGAAGTGTGTTGATTCCCCCTCTCACTCTCCTTAGTTGAGTGCTGTTACATGTATTTTCCTATCCCCCTTTGTTTTTTTTCCACTCTTGCATTTGCCAATGCTTCTTGGGCCACAGGAGCCAGCAGCTGGGAAGTGTCTGTGCCTCAGCCCCGTGTGTGTTAACACCAGCGGCACTCACCAGGCAGTGTTGCAGGCAGTTTTGACCCCCTGGCAGGGCTCAGCGTGGTACAGCCAGGCGGGGGTTTGGCCAGCTTGTTCGGCCTGTCTTGGGGATACACAGCAGGGCAGCCGGTGAGGTTGCGTGTCCTTCAGATGCTTCCACCACATAAAACGTGGCTGGCACTGAGGCAGGGGCGGGCACGCACACGCTGCCGACGTCGCGCAGCTTCACACCACAGGCGGTGCACAGCCGCGCTCAGGCACACGGGAGGCGGCCGGTCGGGCCAAGCGTCACAAGGTGGGAGCGAGGGTTGGGTCCCCTCCGCTCGTCGCCAGTGTGATGTCGGGCATTCAGCACAAGGATTGCCACGGGCATGGAAGGCCTAGCGCGGGGGCTGGCGCGGCGTGGAGCAGCATACACAAAGATCACACCACGGGTCAAGTTGGAAGTGACGTGCCCCGAGCGGCCGCCTTCCTTTTATTAATTCCCCCGCAGGCCACGCCTGGCCTGCGGATGTAGGGGTGCATGAAAGGCGTCCACTAGACCGCCAACTATTACATCTTGCATAGGATCCCATCAAATCAATCAATCAATCATGGCATTTATAAAGTGCACTACATACCTGTGAGGGTCTCAAGGCGCTAATGGTGCCTTAATGCTGTTGTAGCACATTTATTGTTTGGCATACAAAACCTGTGCATTTCAGTTACCACTAAAACGTAGAATTTCCCATCAATAGTTTTAATTATTATTTTTCTTTTTTTGTGGGGGGGGGGGGTTAGATCGAAACAATGGCTGTCAAGCAGACCTACTGCTAAATTATCCATGGAGCAGGCTTCAGATCCGCCCCTCTCAGCCATTGGCTTTCTTAAACCAGTCCATTGGTTTAAGACTTTGTAAATCATGCCTTGGCTCAGCCCAGGTGAAGTATTCATCGCCCGCTAAACTATTGGCTGTGTGGGTGTGTCCTTCTAGCTCCAATTGAATGCTTGCATCGAACTACATGTACGGCTACTTTACAACTTTAATTCTCTCTGTCCTCTCTGCTGGCACCCTGCCATAATTCTGTTATAATGTGCTAATGTTGCAGCAGCACATTAGATCTGACATATTGGCTTTGCCAATGTTTGCAAATACCAGAAACCCTCTTTTATATGTCTAGATGACAGCCCAGGAGGCGTGGGATAATCTGGTCACTGGAATTGTGTTTGGAGGAGACTGAAAAGAAAGGAACAATCCTCAATTATTTCCAAAGCATGTCACTTAATGTGTAAAATCACAAGTCAGTTCAGTAGCACACCCGGGGAGCATGTAAGGATGTTTCTTCACACTTCAGCTCAGAAGCACAACTGGGTAGCTTGTAAGGGTGTTTCTACACACTTCAGCTCAGTAGCACATCTGGGTGGATGTATGATGTTACAATGCATACTTTTACCACGCATACCTTTACAACGCGGTATTTACAACGAATACCTTTACAACGCATAGCGCTTTGGGGTGCTGGATAGTGAATAGTTTAATTTACTATTCCAACTCCAGTCCCCGTGGACACTAGGGAAGGTTATTGGATAGTAAATTAAGCTATTCCCTATCCTAGAGCGCCCCCCAGCGCAATGCGTTGTAATGGTTTGCGTTGTAATGACCGCGTTGTAATGGTAGTGCGTGGTAAAAGTTTTGTTGTAATGGTTTGCGTTGTAATGACCGCGTTGTAATGGTAGTGCGTGGTAAAAGTTTCGTTGTAAAGGTTGTATACCCATCTGGGTAGCATGTAAGGATGTTTCTTCACACTTCAGCTCAGTAGCATACCCGGATAGCATGCAAGGGTGTTTCTTCACACTTCTGCTCAGTAGCACACCCAGGCAGCATGTGAGGGTATTTCTTCACACTTCAGCTCAGTAGCATACCCGGGTAGCATGTGAGGGTGTTTCTTCACACTTCAGCTCAGTAGCACACCCGGGTAGCATGAAAGGGTGTTTCTTCACTCTTCAGCTCAGTAGCATACCCGGGTAGCATGTAAGGGTGTTTCTTCACACTCCAGCTCAGTAGCACTCCCGGGTAGCATGTGAGGGTGTTTCTTCACACTTCAACTCAGTAGCATACCCGGGTAGCATGTGAGGATGTTTCTTCACACTTCAGCTCAGTAGCATTCCCGGACAGTATGTTAGGATGTTTCTTCACACTTCAGCTCTGCAGAATACCCGGGTAGCATGTTAGGATGTTTCTTCACACTTCAGCTCAGTAGCATACCTGGAACCTGGAAAGCATGCTAGGATGTTTCTTCACATTTCAGCTCAGTAGCATACCCGGATAGCATGTTAGGATGTTTCTTTACACTTCAGCTCAGTAGCATACCCGGATAGCATGTTAGGATGTTTCTTCACACTTCCGCTCAGTAGCACACCCGGATAGCATGTAAGGATGTTACTTCACACTTCAGCTCAGTAGCATCCCCGGATAGCATGTTAGGATGTTTCTTCACACTTCAGCTCAGTTGCATACCTGGGTAGCATGTAAGGATGTTTCTTCACACTTCAATTCTGTGGCATACCCGGTTAGCATGTAAGGATGAATCCTCACACTTAAGCTCAGTAGCACACCCAGGTACTATGTAAGGATGAATCTTCACACTTCAGCTCAGTAGCATACCCGGGAAGCATGTAAGGATGTTTCTTCACACTTCAGCACAGTAGCACACCCGGGTAGCATGTAAGGATGTTTCTTCAAACTTCAGCTCAGTAGCATGCCTGGGTAGCACGTATTTATCTATTTAAAGAGTTTTATATAGTGCTGGCTAGACCCGAAGGTATCAGAGTGCTTTACATTAGATTCCACAATATAATAGAAAATGATAACAATTACACAATATGTAAAAAAATAAGCAATACATTGAGAGAGGAGAGAAGGAGAGACATAAATAGTGGAGGGGAAAAGGGGAAGTGTGAGGAGGGAGAATGAGGGAAGAGACGACAGGAGAGACAAAAGGAAGTCTGTCTAAAGACCGACTGGGTAGGTGACGTCCAAGGAGGGAATCCACGGCCGGTCTCCCTTTTAGCTAAACAAGGTAGCTCCATAGGGCATCAGTCAAAATAGCTAGGTCTCAATTGACGAGGGAAAGTTCACCGATAAACAGGGTGGGGACTAAGGGCAAGGACAGTTGAGGGCAAAGGTCAGTAGATGGGAAGAGGAGAAGAGTAGAGCGGCAAGGGGTAGGGGGAAGCGGGAGGAGGGAGATAGGGTCAGGAGAGACGCAGGAGGGTTTGCCCAAAGACTGGCTGGGTAGGTGATGGTCAAGGAGGGAATCCATAGCCCATCTCCCCTTTAGCTCGCTAGGAAACTCCACCAGACATCAGTCAAAATGGCTAGGTGTCAGCTGTCAAGGGAAAGTTCTCAGAGTAAGGGGCCTGCTGGGTGAGCGGAAACAGGGTAAGGAGTGAAGGCTGATCGAGGTTCGAATGATGCCCAATGATTTTAGACCAGGAGAGGAAAGAGGGTCGCAGAGGGTCTCACTGAGGTGGCCATCTTGAAGTCCGGCAAGGGGGACGAGTCTTTGAAAGTTCGAATTCAGTCAGCCCCAATGATTCTCTTTAGCCCAGAAGGAAAGCGGAAGGGCGGCCTTCTTGAGATCAGGTCTAGACATTGGGGCCGAGATTTTCGAGCAAGGTCGATGTTCTTTTGATGAGTAAAGCCCCGTGGTCCAAGTGAGGGGGGTGTCCGTGGTCTGAGAAGAGGCCCGCTTCATTTGGATGGACCGGGGGTCACTCGCATAGCTTCGAGTGGTCGGGAGTTACCGGGTGGCGGCCATCCCAGGGTCAAGCCAATCCAGCAATTGAGTGGGGTGGAACTTTACTGGATGCGTACCGACTGGCCATAAGATTAAAGGTGAGTTGTTAGTCGATCAAGACATTGAGTGTAAGGATTAATCCGCAATAAATAGAGTCTGGTTTTATGAGTTATCAAGGGAGAAAAATTGCCGGTGGGGGGGGGCCTAGTCGGCCATCTTAGGGAAGGGCAGTCTCAACTTATGAGATGATGCTCATTATAGGTCTATTGCAGATGTCTTCATTTAAAGGTCTCCTCCGGTCTGGTCATGGTGGCAGGAAGTTGAGGTTAGCTCCGCTGGGTGTTCCGGTGTTCGGCGGGTGTAATAGAAGTTGTGGGGAGAGCTGCCAGTGGAACAGGAGCGGCCATTTTGGAGTTAGTCAGTCTCTCTTTCGGGATGGCATTCTGGGCAGAACCGGCAGAGAAATGCACTCTAATCCAGGTTCCCAGGGTGGTTAACCATCTGTATATCACTGAAACTCTAGTTCTGTGTCAGTATTTTGTTATTTCCAGTTTTATATAACACAAACTCGACCAGAAGGTATTGGAGGTACATAAACACTGTTACTAATTATTTTTAAACAAAGTCGCACTTTTTTAAGGCATGTGATTTGCCCAGAATCACACGTTGTTGAGCGGACGCCAAGAATCAAATCTGGTTCCTCGGATCCAATGTTTGCAGTTCTGGCCATAACGCCAGATCTCCTCCCCTAGTAGAGAAATCTATCTGTATCATTTCCAGACATAGCAGTGTGCACTTAAATGGACTATAGCACATAGTTTAAAATAAGACTTCAAGTGCTGCAATCAGCTGTTATTTTTGGGCTTAAGGTGGCCACTTCTTTACCCGGGTAGCATGTAGGATGTTTCTTCACACTTCAGCTCAGTAGCATACCCAGGTAGCATGTAAGATGTTTCTTCACACTTTAGCTCAGTAGCATACCTGTGTATCATGTAAGGAAGTTTCTTCACACTTCAGCTCAGTAGCAAACCCGGGTAAGATGTAAGGGTGTTTCTTCACACTTTAGCTCAGTAGCATACCCGGGTAGCATGTAGGATGTTTCTTCACACTTCAGCTCAGTAGCATGCCTGGGTAGCATGTAGGATGTTTCTTCACACTTCAGGTCAGTAGCATACCCAGGTAGCATGTAGGATGTTTCTTCACATTTTAGCTCAGTAGCATACCTGTGTATCATGTAAGGATGTTTCTTCACACCTTGGCTCAGTAGCATACCCAGGTAGCATGTAAGGATGTTTCTTCACACTTCAGCTCAGTAGCATACCTGGGTAGCATGTAAGGATGTTTCTTCTTGTCTGTCTCTTTTCTCCTAGATCATCAAGTTTAATAACTGAACAACGTAGACGGTGGCGATTGAAGATGAACTTGCACCTGAAATTTGCAACTTTTTTGACACTCTGCTTCAGCGTCCTCTTTATCATCATTACTTTGTCGTCAAACCATTGGATCTCCACCAATCAACGCAATGATTACGAGTTCATGGGGCTCTGGAAGGCCTGCAACCGCTTTGGTTGTGTGAGCTTGACTGGTGGAGGTGAGACATGCTCTGCTACTCTGCCTTTTTGTGGTTAAGGTCCTGGGAAGGCACTTTGATCATGAGGTATAGGTGAAACCTAAAAGATGATCCTTATAATATATATAAAATTGTATTCCAAGGAATCAGTTGTCAGAGGTGCACTGACTACAAATAGATTAAAATACAGCACTAATTAAAATACAGCGTATTTGAAGTGCTATGTTATTTTCCTTATCTGTCCCATATAAAATATAGCAAATTGGCAAACCCTGTTTCAATAGAGCTAAGGGGGCCTTAACCATATTTATTTTATTTTATTCAACCTAACTGTCCTTCCTTCTTTTCCCTCTTAAAATTGGTTTTGTCCACACCCTTACTAACAAGGCTTGAGAGACAAAGTCAGCAGCTCAGAGTCTTTGCATGAATAGTTTATTGCATTTACAAGAGGGTAGATGCAGCCCATCAAATGTGGTAACGCAGCAGGTCCAGTTGCCATGAGAAGCACCCACAACCTGAAAAGGAAAAGCCTTCTCCTACCTGGAGAGAAATGCCATCTTCCAGTCCCCTCTCGGTCCTGGCTCTTTAAAAATGTTTTGCCATGGTGATGGGAGCGATTTCCTCTCCCAACAAGAACTTTTGCTTTCTCAAATATGCAGACTTATGGCTCTGAATACCTCTTTTCTGGCTCTCACTGCCTCTTTGATGGCTCAGAATACCTCTCTGATTGCTCTGAATACCTCTCTTATGACTCTCAACACCTCTCTTATGACTCTCAAAATCTCTCTTATGACTCTTTTACCTCTCTTATGGCTCTGAATACCTCTCCTATGGCTCTCAATACCTCTCTTATGGCTCTCAATACCTATCTTAAGACTCTAAATACCTCTCGTATGGCTTCCAATACCTCTTGTTTGGATCTGAATACCTCTCTTATGACTCTCAATACCTGTCTTATGACTCTCAATACCTCTCATATGGCTCTCAATACCTCTCTTATGGCTCTGAATACCTCTCCTATGGCTCTCAAGACCTCTCTGATGGCTCTAAATACCACTCTGATGGTTCTCAATACCTGTCGTATGGCTCTCAATACCTATCTTATGGCTCTGAATACCCCTCTTATGACTCTCAATACCACTCTTAAGGCTTTCAATACCCTTCAATACTTTTCTGATAGCTCTCAACACTTCTTGTTTGGTTCTGAATACCTCTCTTATGACTCAATACCTATCTTATGACTCTCAATACCTCTCGTATGGGTCTCAATACCTATCTTATCGCTCGGAATACCTCTCTTATGACTCTCAACACCTCTCTTATGACTCTGAATACCTCTCTTGTGGTTTTGAATACCTCTTCTATGGCTCTCAATACTTCTCTAATGGCTCTAAATACCACTTCGATGGCTCTAAATACCTCTTGTATGGCTCTCAATACCTATCTTATGGCTCTTAATACCTCTCTTATGACTCTCAATACCTATTGTATGGCTCTCAATACCTCTCTTATGAATTTCAAAACCTCTCTTAAGGCTTTCAATACCTCTCAATACTTCTCTGATGGCTCTCAACACTCGCATGGCTCTGAATACCTCTCTTATGGCTCTCAATGCCTCTTTGATGGCTCTCAATACCCATCTTATGGCTCGGAATACCTCTCTTATGACTCTCAACAGCTCTGTTATGGCTCTCAAAACCTCTTGTATGGCACTCAATACTATCTTATGGCTCTGAATACCTCTCTTATGGCTCTCAATACCTATCTTATGGCTCTCAATACCTCTGTTATGACTTTCAATACCTATCTTAGGGCTCTCAATACCTCTCACATGGCTCTCAATGCCTCTCTTATGACTCTGAATACCTCTCTTATGCCCTCAATACCTCTCCTATGGCTCTCAATACCTCTCTGATGGTTATCAATACCTATCTTATGGCTCTCAATACCTATCATATGGCTCTCAATTCCTCTCGTATGGCTCTGAATACCTCTCTTATGGCTCTCAATACCTATCTTATGGCTCGCAATGCCTCTCTTATAACTCTCAATACCTCTCTTATGTCTCTCAATACCTCTCGTATGGCTCTTAATACTATCTGATGGCTATGAATACCTCTCCATGACTCTCAATACCTATCTAATGGCTCTCAATACCTATCTTATGGCTCTCAATACCTCTCGCATGGCTCTCAATACCTCTCTTATGGCTCACAATACCTCTCTTATGACTCTGAATACCTCTCTTATGGCTCTCAATACCTCTCCTATGGCTCTCAATACCTCTCTGATGGCTCTAAATACCACTCTGATGGTTCTCAATACCTGTCGTATGGCTCTCAATACCTATCTTATGGCTCTGAATACCCCTCTTATGACTCTCAATACCACTCTTAAGGCTTTCAATACCCTTCAATACTTTTCTGATAGCTCTCAACACTTCTTGTTTGGTTCTGAATACCTCTCTTATGACTCAATACCTATCTTATGACTCTCAATACCTCTCGTATGGGTCTCAATACCTATCTTATCGCTCGGAATACCTCTCTTATGACTCTCAACACCTCTCTTATGACTCTGAATACCTCTCTTGTGGTTTTGAATACCTCTTCTATGGCTCTCAATACTTCTCTAATGGCTCTAAATACCACTTCGATGGCTCTAAATACCTCTTGTATGGCTCTCAATACCTATCTTATGGCTCTTAATACCTCTCTTATGACTCTCAATACCTATTGTATGGCTCTCAATACCTCTCTTATGAATTTCAAAACCTCTCTTAAGGCTTTCAATACCTCTCAATACTTCTCTGATGGCTCTCAACACTCGCATGGCTCTGAATACCTCTCTTATGGCTCTCAATGCCTCTTTGATGGCTCTCAATACCCATCTTATGGCTCGGAATACCTCTCTTATGACTCTCAACAGCTCTGTTATGGCTCTCAAAACCTCTTGTATGGCACTCAATACTATCTTATGGCTCTGAATACCTCTCTTATGGCTCTCAATACCTATCTTATGGCTCTCAATACCTCTGTTATGACTTTCAATACCTATCTTAGGGCTCTCAATACCTCTCACATGGCTCTCAATGCCTCTCTTATGACTCTGAATACCTCTCTTATGCCCTCAATACCTCTCCTATGGCTCTCAATACCTCTCTGATGGTTATCAATACCTATCTTATGGCTCTCAATACCTATCATATGGCTCTCAATTCCTCTCGTATGGCTCTGAATACCTCTCTTATGGCTCTCAATACCTCTCCTATGGCTCTCAATACCTCTCTGATGGCTATTGATACCTATCTTATGGCTCGCAATGCCTCTCTTATAACTCTCAATACCTCTCTTATGTCTCTCAATACCTCTCGTATGGCTCTTAATACTATCTGATGGCTATGAATACCTCTCCATGACTCTCAATACCTATCTAATGGCTCTCAATACCTATCTTATGGCTCTCAATACCTCTCGCATGGCTCTCAATACCTCTCTTATGGCTCACAATACCTCTCTTATGACTCTGAATACCTCTCTTATGGCTCTCAATACCTCTCCTATGGCTCTCAATACCTCTCTGATGGCTATCAATACCTATCTTATGGCTCTCGATGCCTCTCTTATAACTCTCAATACCTCTCTTATGTCTCTCAATACCTCTCGTATGGCTCTTAATACTATCTGATGGCTCTGAATACCTCTCCTATGGCTCTCAATACCTATCTTATGGCTCTGAATACCCCTCTTATGACTCTCAATACCACTCTTAAGGCTTTCTATACCCTTCAATACTTTTCTGATAGCTCTCAACACTTCTTGTTTGGTTCTGAATACCTCTCTTATGATTCAATACCTATCTTATGACTCTCAATACCTCTCGTATGGGTCTCAATACCTATCTTATCGCTCGGAATACCTCTCTTATGACTCTCAACACCTCTCTTATGACTCTGAATACCTCTCTTGTGGTTTTGAATACCTCTCCTATGGCTCTCAATACTTCTCCATTGGTTCTAAATACCACTCCGATGGCTCTAAATACCTCTTGTATGGCTCTCAATACCTATCTTATGGCTCTTAATACCTCTCTTATGACTCTCAATACCAATTGTATGGCTCTCAATACCTCTCTTATGAATTTCAATACCTCTCTTAAGGCTTTCAATACCTCTCAATACTTCTCTGATGGCTCTAAACACTCGCATGGCTCTGAATACCTCTCTTATGGCTCTCAATGCCTCTTTGATGGCTCTCAATACCTATCTTATGGCTCGGAATACCTCTCTTATGACTCTCAACAGATCTGTTATGGCTCTCAAAACCTCTTGTATGGCACTCAATACTATCTTATGGCTCTGAATACCTCTCTTATGGCTCTCAATACCTATATTATGGCTCTCAATACCTCTGTTATGACTTTCAATACCTATCTTAGGGCTCCTAATACCTCTCACATGGCTCTCAATGCCTCTCTTATGACTCTGAATACCTCTCTTATGGCCCTCAATACCTCTCCTATGGCTCTCAATACCTCTCTGATGGCTATCAATACCTATCTTATGGCTCTCAATACCTATCATATGGCTCTCAATTCCTCTCGTATGGCTCTGAATACCTCTCTTATGGCTCTCAATACCTCTCCTATGGCTCTCAATACCTCTCTGATGGCTATCAATACCTATCTTATGGCTCGCAATGCCTCTCTTATAACTCTCAATACCTCTCTTATGTCTCTAAATACCTCTCGTATGGCTCTTAATACTATCTGATGGCTCTGAATACCTCTCCCATGGCTCTCAATACCTATCTTATCGCTCCCAATACCTCTCGCATGGCTCACAATACCTCTCTTATGGGTCTCAATACCTCTCCTATGGCTCTCAATACCTCTCTGATGGCTCTCAATACCAGTCGAATTGCCCTCAATACCTCTCTCATGACTCTCAATACTTATTGTATGGCTCTCAATACCTCTCATCTGGCCCTCCATACCTCTTGTATGGCTCTCAATACCTCTTGTATGGCTCTCAATACCTCTCGCTTGGCTCTCAATACCTATATTAAGGCTCTGAATACCTCTTTTATGACTCTCAATACCTCTCCTATGGCTCTCAAATACCTCTTCAATGGCTATCAATACCTATCTTATGGATCTGAATACCTCTCTTATGACTCTCAATACCACTCTTAAGGCTTTCAATACCCTTCAATACTTTTCTGATAGCTCTCAACACTTCTTGTTTGGTTCTGAATACCTCTCTTATGACTCAATACCTATCTTATGACTCTCAATACCTCTCGTATGGGTCTCAATACCTATCTTATCGCTCGGAATACCTCTCTTATGACTCTCAACACCTCTCTTGTGACTCTGAATACCTCTCTTGTGGTTTTGAATACCTCTTCTATGGCTCTCAATACTTCTCTAATGGCTCTAAATACCACTTCGATGGCTCTAAATTCCTCTTGTATGGCTCTCAATACCTATCTTATGGCTCTTAATACCTCTCTTATGACTCTCAATACCTATTGTATGGCTCTCAATACCTCTCTTATGAATTTCAATACCTCTCTTAAGGCTTTCAATACCTCTCAATACTTCTCTGATGGCTCTCAACACTCGCATGGCTCTGAATACCTCTCTTATGGCTCTCAATGCCTCTTTGATGGCTCTCAATACCCATCTTATGGCTCGGAATACCTCTCTTATGACTCTCAACAGCTCTGTTATGGCTCTCAAAACCTCTTGTATGGCACTCAATACTATCTTATGGCTCTGAATACCTCTCTTATGGCTCTCAATACCTATCTTATGGCTCTCAAAACCTCTGTTATGACTTTCAATACCTATCTTAGGGCTCTCAATACCTCTCACATGGCTCTCAATGCCTCTCTTATGACTCTGAATACCTCTCTTATGCCCTCAATACCTCTCCTATGGCTCTCAATACCTCTCTGATGGTTATCAATACCTATCTTATGGCTCTCAATACCTATCATATGGCTCTCAATTCCTCTCGTATGGCTCTGAATACCTCTCTTATGGCTCTCAATACCTCTCCTATGGCTCTCAATACCTCTCTGATGGCTATTGATACCTATGCACAATTCACAAGAGTGTGATAGGTAAAGGCCCTAAATATCTGGCCAACATCTTCCTACCTTATGCCCCTGGGCGCATCTTGCGCTCATTGAACCAACAGCTTCTGCAGGTGCCCAGAATAAAAAAGGCCAGACAATGGGGGCGAGCCCTGGCCCACCTTGGACCAAAGCTCTGGAATTCTCTGCCTCTTGAGATAAGGACTCTAACCAATCATCTGACCTTTCGTAAGGTCTTGAAAACATATCTATTTCCCAGTAACTGATCTCTCTCTCTAAATGCTCCATTTTCCTCCCCAATTAACATCTGAGGACTTATTCACTGGCAAAGCGCGGAGATACCCCTCCGGGGGTCTATTCTTGCGCTATAGAAGAATATAAAATAAATAAAATAATAAAATATCTTATGGCTCGCAATGCCTCTCTTATAACTCTCAATACCTCTCTTATGTCTCTCAATACCTCTCGTATGGCTCTTAATACTATCTGATGGCTCTGAATACCTCTCCATGACTCTCAATACCTATCTAATGGCTCTCAATACCTATCTTATGGCTCTCAATACCTCTCGCATGGCTCTCAATACCTCTCTTATGGCTCACAATACCTCTCTTATGACTCTGAATACCTCTCTTATGGCTCTCAATACCTCTCCTATGGCTCTCAATACCTCTCTGATGGCTATCAATACCTATCTTATGGCTCTCGATGCCTCTCTTATAACTCTCAATACCTCTCTTATGTCTCTCAATACCTCTCGTATGGCTCTTAATACTATCTGATGGCTCTGAATACCTCTCCTATGGCTCTCAATACCTATCTTATGGCTCTGAATACCCCTCTTATGACTCTCAATACCACTCTTAAGGCTTTCTATACCCTTCAATACTTTTCTGATAGCTCTCAACACTTCTTGTTTGGTTCTGAATACCTCTCTTATGATTCAATACCTATCTTATGACTCTCAATACCTCTCGTATGGGTCTCAATACCTATCTTATCGCTCGGAATACCTCTCTTATGACTCTCAACACCTCTCTTATGACTCTGAATACCTCTCTTGTGGTTTTGAATACCTCTCCTATGGCTCTCAATACTTCTCTAATGATTCTAAATACCACTCCGATGGCTCTAAATACCTCTTGTATGGCTCTCAATACCTATCTTATGGCTCTTAATACCTCTCTTATGACTCTCAATACCAATTGTATGGCTCTCAATACCTCTCTTATGAATTTCAATACCTCTCTTAAGGCTTTCAATACCTCTCAATACTTCTCTGATGGCTCTAAACACTCGCATGGCTCTGAATACCTCTCTTATGGCTCTCAATGCCTCTTTGATGGCTCTCAATACCTATTTTATGGCTCGGAATACCTCTCTTATGACTCTCAACAGATCTGTTATGGCTCTCAAAACCTCTTGTATGGCACTCAATACTATCTTATGGCTCTGAATACCTCTCTTATGGCTCTCAATACCTATCTTATGGCTCTCAATACCTCTGTTATGACTTTCAATACCTATCTTAGGGCTCTCAATACCTCTCACATGGCTCTCAATGCCTCTCTTATGACTCTGAATACCTCTCTTATGGCCCTCAATACCTCTCCTATGGCTCTCAATACCTCTCTGATGGCTATCAATACCTATCTTATGGTTCTCAATACCTATCATATGGCTCTCAATTCCTCTCGTATGGCTCTGAATACCTCTCTTATGGCTCTCAATACCTCTCCTACGGCTCTCAATACCTCTCTGATGGCTATTGATACCTATGCACAATTCACAAGAGTGTGATAGGTAAAGGCCCTAAATATCTGGCCAACATCTTCCTACCTTATGCCCCTGGGCGCATCTTGCGCTCATTGAACCAACAGCTTCTGCAGGTGCCCAGAATAAAAAAGGCCAGACAAGGGGGGCGAGCCCTGGCCCACCTTGGACCAAAGCTCTGGAATTCTCTGCCTCTTGAGATAAGGACTCTAACCAATCATCTGACCTTTCGTAAGGTCTTGAAAACATATCTATTTCCCAGTAACTGATCTCTCTCTCTAAATGCTCCATTTTCCTCCCCAATTAACATCTGAGGACTTATTCACTGGCAAAGCGCGGAGATACCCCTCCGGGGGTCTATTCTTGCGCTATAGAAGAATATAAAATAAATAAAATAAATAAAATATCTTATGGCTCGCAATGCCTCTCTTATAACTCTCAATACCTCTCTTATGTCTCTCAATACCTCTCGTATGGCTCTTAATACTATCTGATGGCTCTGAATACCTCTCCATGACTCTCAATACCTATCTAATGGCTCTCAATACCTATCTTATGGCTCTCAATACCTCTCGCATGGCTCTCAATACCTCTCTTATGGCTCACAATACCTCTCTTATGACTCTGAATACCTCTCTTATGGCTCTCAATACCTCTCCTATGGCTCTCAATACCTCTCTGATGGCTATCAATACCTATCTTATGGCTCTCGATGCCTCTCTTATAACTCTCAATACCTCTCTTATGTCTCTCAATACCTCTCGTATGGCTCTTAATACTATCTGATGGCTCTGAATACCTCTCCTATGGCTCTCAATACCTATCTTATGGCTCTGAATACCCCTCTTATGACTCTCAATACCACTCTTAAGGCTTTCTATACCCTTCAATACTTTTCTGATAGCTCTCAACACTTCTTGTTTGGTTCTGAATACCTCTCTTATGATTCAATACCTATCTTATGACTCTCAATACCTCTCGTATGGGTCTCAATACCTATCTTATCGCTCGGAATACCTCTCTTATGACTCTCAACACCTCTCTTATGACTCTGAATACCTCTCTTGTGGTTTTGAATACCTCTCCTATGGCTCTCAATACTTCTCTAATGGTTCTAAATACCACTCCGATGGCTCTAAATACCTCTTGTATGGCTCTCAATACCTATCTTATGGCTCTTAATACCTCTCTTATGACTCTCAATACCAATTGTATGGCTCTCAATACCTCTCTTATGAATTTCAATACCTCTCTTAAGGCTTTCAATACCTCTCAATACTTCTCTGATGGCTCTAAACACTCGCATGGCTCTGAATACCTCTCTTATGGCTCTCAATGCCTCTTTGATGGCTCTCAATACCTATCTTATGGCTCGGAATACCTCTCTTATGACTCTCAACAGATCTGTTATGGCTCTCAAAACCTCTTGTATGGCACTCAATACTATCTTATGGCTCTGAATACCTCTCTTATGGCTCTCAATACCTATCTTATGGCTCTCAATACCTCTGTTATGACTTTCAATACCTATCTTAGGGCTCTCAATACCTCTCACATGGCTCTCAATGCCTCTCTTATGACTCTGAATACCTCTCTTATGGCCCTCAATACCTCTCCTATGGCTCTCAATACCTCTCTGATGGCTATCAATACCTATCTTATGGTTCTCAATACCTATCATATGGCTCTCAATTCCTCTCGTATGGCTCTGAATACCTCTCTTATGGCTCTCAATACCTCTCCTACGGCTCTCAATACCTCTCTGATGGCTATCAATACCTATCTTATGGCTCGCAATGCCTCTCTTATAACTCTCAATACCTCTCTTATGTCTCTCAATACCTCTCGTATGGCTCTTAATACTATCTGATGGCTCTGAATACCTCTCCCATGACTCTCAATACCTATCTAATGGCTCTCAATACCTATCTTATCGCTCCCAATACCTCTCGCATGGCTCACAATACCTCTCTTATGGGTCTCAATACCTCTCCTATGGCTCTCAATACCTCTCTGATGGCTCTCAATACCAGTCGAATTGCCCTCAATACCTCTCTCATGACTCTCAATACTTATTGTATGGCTCTCAATACCTCTCATCTGGCCCTCAATACCTCTTGTATGGCTCTCAATACCTCTCTTATGACTCTCAATACCTCTCGTATAGCTCTCATTACCTCTCTTATGGCTCTCAATACCTCTCTGATGGCTCTCAATACATTTCTTAGCCATGTGTTCTAGCACAGTTTGCCTAGTCTGCATATAGCCCAAATGAATCCCTTCATGCTTTTGAGGGGCTGTGGATCTCAATTAAGACTCTTACAAGTGGAAGTAGAGGAATTTACCCAGAGTTTCACTGAGAAAAGCAAAGACTGGAGAAGCCTTGCTGGCTGTGTCGAGACCTCTAAAGACCAACCTCTTGCTTCAGTGGCGCTAAAATAATTTGAGAAAATCTAATATAAAACCAGTGCCTCTAGAAGCCAGAGATACCATATTGTGATTGGTTATTTACAGTGAAAGAAAAAAGCGATAAACTAGGTACTTCCAGTGAATTGCTTTTGGTAGTCCTTGAGTGCAGGAAGATAACAGGTAAACTTCTTGCGTGAAGCGTGGGCCCATCACTCAATATTTCTTATAACAAAAATGTATTTTGAAGCAGAAAATACATCAATAGACCTTATCCTACGCACCAAAGCAGCAATATTCCAAGACAAGCTCAGTAACTCCACCCTCCAGTCAGGTCTGGCTTTCTCAGTGCTGCCTCTATATCAATCCACAGAGTGTTCAGATTAACCATTAGTTACTGCAGAGGGTTGGAGTTGTATGGCTGTGGTCAATGGCCCCTCTCGGGGACCTTGTGTAGATGTGCCATCAGATGGAGGTTGGACATGCCAGGCTAAAGGATGTCATGCCATGGGTTAAGATGTCATGCAGGATCTTGTGGCACTGCAGGAGGTGAGGATGGGTTAAACCTAATTCACCACCGCTGTTTGTGGCAACCAAGATGGTAGTGATGTCATCGGTGATAATGGACATAAATGAGCCCTGTCAATAAGCTGCGGGGCTTCTGCTCTTCCACTTTCGAGTGGACCTACAAGTAATGATTTTGACTGTCCTTTATGACTAAAGCATATGGATGAGTTTTAACAACAATGTATGATGCACATTCTGAGTCAGACAGTATTTGCTTGCCATTTAACCTTATTTAAATGAGATCTGTTGGAGCCATTGTAGACAAATATCTATTTCAAGAACATGGTTACCCTGTATTTCACAGATGCCTCCTGTTCATATATATGTAGTTTTAAAAAAGGCAGTATCTCTGAAAGGCGTTGTGAGAAAGTGGTTTATTAATATGGGCAGATTAATGGCCACCAAATGAAATAAAGTCACAGTCTTATTAGGTCCAGTCAAAGATTTCAGTAATTTAAACCTGCAGCTCAACTCCTGGTAACGGGTCAGACTGGTTCCAGGGTGGTTTGTTAGCACAGGCCCAGTCCAGGACTGTGCCTCACTGGTACTCACTGGAGTCTGGGCCCAGTTTTGGAGAAGGTGAGGTTGTATGGTTAACTTCTTCCTGGAAATTATTCACAGCTCTTGGGCTCTAGAGGCACTGACATGAGTGAAACTGATCTAGTCGACTGCCCCTAGTACTGATCCTACTTCATACAACCCCAAGATGCCCTCAAGCACTGTCAGTCAGTCCTCAGAGCCCCTCAGTCTGACCTCAGCCACTGCACTTTTACTTACACCAATCCAGGCAGCCCTCACTGCCCCTCAGTCTGCCCTCAGCCACTGCACGTTGGCTTACACCAATCCAGTTAGCCCTTAGAGATTCTCAGTTGACAAGAGACATCACAAGACACCTCCAAAAAACCTTAAGAATCTATCAGAGTTGTAATGATATAAGCCAGGTGTAGTCGGAGACTCTTGTTCTGAGAACACACTCATACAGCATGGCCTCAGTGGCTCTTACATTGCTCCAGCACTTAGCAGGTCCGTAATCACTACTATTCACCCTAAAAAAATTACAGTGCCCTCAGATACATTCAGCATGTCTAAAAGAGGTGCTGAGCATGTCTTCATTAACCAAAGCTGGACTTTACAGTCCTTCAGCTGACCTTAGAGACCCTCAGCCTGCCCTTACACACTCCCAGGAGACCCTAAAAATCAGAAATTGCACCCTACCCGGACCTCAGAGTTTGACTGCAGCAAGGCACAAGTCCTAAAAAGAAAAGTGGGGGGACGCTGTCACCGGACGTGACGTCACAACAGGAAGTGACGTCACTAAATGTGGCTCCGATCTCGTCCCAGCGAGGCCAAAATGGTGAAGTCCAGCTGTTTGGCAGGGGGGACGGCGTCCACCCTGTAAAATAAGTGGAGGGACGCCCTTGAAATTATTCTCAATTTGCGATTAGCAAATTTCGAATCGCAAATTGAGATTAATTTCACAATCATTCCTATGGGCCTACTGGCCCATTGGAATGAATGGGAAAATATTCCTTAATTGCGAATTCGCAAATTGCGAATTCGCAAATAAGGAAGATTAAGGAATCACTAAAAAATAGCGATTTTTTACATACATTCCATTTTGCAATTTGTAAATAGAGATTCCATAAAAATCGCTATTTGGAAATCGCAAAATGGAATCTTGATACATCTGTCCCTTACGACCACATGCATCAATCTTCCCGTTTGCAAATTCTTAATTGCGAAAATTAAGGAATCGCAATTAAGAATTCGCAAACGGCTATGCATTAAGAAATCGCAATTTTATTTTGCGATTTTTTAATTTTCTTTAATTGCGATTCACAATTTGCGAATCGCAATTAAGGAATCGCTTTTCATTGATTCCTATGGGCCTAGAGGCCCACAGGAATGAATGTGTAGGCATTCTCATTTTGCGATTCGCAATTAAGGAATCGCAAAATGAGAATGCAATTTCAAGGGTGCAGGGAGGGTCCAAAGGACCCCCCCCCACACCCCTGAAATGTACCTTTAAGTACTTTTTACACACACACATGCCCCAAGGGCATGTGTGTGTGTAAAATGTAACTTTCAAAAATGCACTTTTGTGCATTTTTTAAAGTTTTCGCAAATTAGCATGAAGTTTAACTTCATGTTAATTTACCACTTCCTATTTGCGATTTTTTAACTTAAAAAAAATCATGCATTGCATTTAAGAAATCGCAAAATTGCGATTTCTTAAATGCAATCGCAATTTAAGAAATCGCAAATAAATTGCGATTTTTTAAATTGCGAAAAAAGCAAAAAAGGTTAATGCATCCCAAATCAATGAATTGCATTCGCAAACGGCTGAATTTTGCGATTCACACCGTTTGCGAATGCAATTCAGTTTGATGCATGTGGGCATTAGAGTGTCTGTGTTCCCCTAGCCCGTCCTAGAAAGAGAATCCAAGTGTGCTTAGCGACTTTGAATGCTCTGCCCTGCTTGAATATATAAAGTGCCATACAGGACGCACATGAAAATCTTGCCCTAATATTATCATGCGTGTCACAGGTATGTATAGAAGGCTTGTATGCATACCAGTCTGCAGCTGCATCTGGAGATGCTGGTCAGGCACTGGATGCACTCAGTCTCTGTGGTTCTCTTGCCTTCAGGTTATTCTTGTTATTCATTAGTAAGGTTTCCTCTTGTGTCTCCTTCCTGACAGGCTATGTCAAAGCGTTCCTCGTCCTCTCCGTCCTCTTTGGCTTTGTCTGCATCCTGCTGGCGGCCGCGGCGCTGTACGTTCAGTCGGATGGTCCTGTTGGCGTCCTCAGTTGCGTGGCCTGGAGCATCTTTACCCACGGTACTACCTGAGGAGCAGTAGGCCAGGGGTTGGCTTCAGGGGCAGGACTGTCTGTAGGGTCAATGTGAGATGTCCACATGGCCTGGCACCTTTGAAAGAACAATGAGGTTGGGAAAAGGCATTTACATACCAGCTCTGTCTAACCATCTCCCTTTTAGGCTGTCCCTCTAACACACCCTTTAGCCTTTCTGGTGCCCACCTTATCTAACTCTCCCTCTATTTACCCTTCTCTCTCTCTCTGTAAGCCTCTTTCTTTTTCAAATACCCTCTCTCCGACCCCCTGTCTAACTTCCTCTCTCTGCCTCAATATTTCCATCCCTCCCTCCCTAAAGTATTTTCTATACCCATTTCTTGCCCCTCTGCCTGATCATCGTTAGGCAACTCTCTTTTCTAATCATCCCTCCCCAAATATATAATCTCTCTCTCTCTCACACTCTCTCACACACTCTCTCTCTCTCTCTCTCTCTCTCTCTCTCTCTCTCTCTCTCTCTTTGCCTACCCCTGCCTTTTCTTATTTACCTCTCAATTTCTTTCACTCTCAAGCCCCTTTGTTATCCCTACACTAGCCTCTCTCTCCATCTCACGTTCTCTAATTTAAACCATTTCCTTCACCCAATCCTCTTTGTCTAGCTCTGTTCCTTTCCTCCTGACTGTTCAAGTACCCTATGGCCAAGATGCCCTCTGTCTCTACGCCCCCCTCTCTCTTTCATCCCCAGTCTCTCTTTCTAAGTTTTCACAGATTGGCATCTCAAATATGGCTGCAAGTAAGGTTGTCCCTGTGGCATCGTATCTTTGAATGTAATGCGCAGAAGACCAGGGGTGTTAGTGGCCCAAGCATGAGTGGTGCATGGAGAACGGGGGAAGGGAGGGAGGGTGGGTGGGTGGTTGGCTGGGGGTGTTGACAGCAACACACACCAAGGCAGTTTTCCATTAACATGTTTATTTTTATGCAGCTCTTTTGGCAGCAATTGGCATGATTCATGGCAGCATTATTTTCGGACTGGATCTCAACTTCAAGGCGTTCTCCTGGTCCTTCGGCTTGGGGTGGTTTGCTGTTATATTGGCCTTTGCTTCTGGTAGGTGTTCCTCAAACAACCCTCACCCATGGACAGTTTCTACAGTCTGATTAAGAGCACTGCATGGGTTAACAACACTTTTCATGGTATGCTCTGACTGTGTGATTTTAAAGGCTTTTATCGAAATTTGTAAAAAGACACAGGGGGCTATGTACAAGTGGAGTGGCGCAGTGTGGCGTTAAACACAGGGCTGTAGCTTAATTACAAGGATATGGTGGACCCCTGTGTTTCCCCCTGCTCTGGCGCTACACTTAGAAGTGTAGTGCCATCGCAGGCACCCTTGCACCACAGTGCAAGGGTGACTTTGTGCAGTGGACGATGGTTTATGTGTAGGAAAGTGACCCTTCCTGCACATAAACAATCCTAAAATGCCATTTTGTCACTTTTATGTGCCTATGTACAGGAAGGGGGACCTTTCTGTACTTAAACAATCCATGCCATTTTGCTTTTGTCATATGTGTTGCACAAGGCAGCACACATGGAAACAGCAAAAACAAGGAGAAATGAAGCATTTCCCCTCGTTTCACCAAGTTAAGACCAGGTTTTCCCGGTCTTAATTTTGGCGCGGCCTCCTATGTACGATGCCCTTCTACATAGGGGGCAGCGTCAAAATTAATGGGTTTTACGGTGGAATGGCTACCGCAAAACCCACTGCCCACCCCATCCATGCTAACCATATCATGAAAGGGGGCCTTATTTACAAGGCAGCGTTGAGCCACGGTAAGTGGCTTAACGCTGCCTTGTAAATAAGGCGAAGCCCCTATCGCCACCACAATGTCGGTAAAAGTGATGCTGTGGTGGCGAGAGGGGCTTGTACATATGCCCCATAGTCTCATAATAAAGACAATGCATAATGGTTTGTCTTTTAGTTTTGTTACAACTTTTTAAAATACAAAGAGACTTACTATATGACGTGGCTTCATCTGAGGCATCATTGGTGATTAAGCCCAAAGATAGAAAGGCGAAGAGAAACAGAAGAGAAAGGAGATAGACCCAAAAACAGGGGTATCATTAGACTGGTATTGGATGAGCAGCTGCAGTGATCAGTTTAATAGTTACTATCAGTCTGAATCTATGCAGAAGAGATGTGATGAGATTCTTGTTGTATTGGTATGGAACATAGCTATAGGGTTTTCACTTTCTGAAAGTATAAATCCAGCTTGTTCCATAGATGGTGCAATGAGTGGTTGTGAAAGTTCATGTCGATCCCTGTGTTGTCCACACACTTTTAGCGAAGATGACCAAAGTCCACCAGTCATGATAAGATAAGTTCTTGAATGACTTCTATTCACATAATATTTTTTATTCCTATAGTCAGTAGAAGGTCAAGGAGGTGTAGGTCATTACCATTTAGGTGAGGGGTTGGTGAGAAGAACCACAGACCTAGGGTTACAGCATGGGTATTAGGGGAGTTTAAAATACTTTATTTATATTTTTCTCAATCTCCATCCAAAATGGTTTTTGCCACCTTACAATTGAGTAACATATGTCTATGCAGGCTGATGGGTTGTGAGAGTTCCAACATAGGTCAGATTCAATAAGACTAGATTTGAAAAGTTTATCTGGAATCGTAATAGCTTTTTGTCATGGTGCTGGAATCAGTGATTGTTTTGCCTAAGACTCTAATCTTACCAATTTTCTGTCAATCCTTCTGCCACTGTATTGCTTTTTCTCCCAGATTGGTGCTATTTTAATCATGCTTCCAATTCTTTTTTTCTCTTCCTAGCTATAATTTGCGGAATTGACCACAAATTGGAGCCTGCTTCTCAACAGCCGTTATTAGAACGTGTCCGGTCCTGGAGGGGGGGACCAGTTCAGCACCAAATTCATCCGCAAGTGGATACCAAACCACCCCCTTATTCACCACCAGAAGGGGCAGTTCTTCCACAGTTGGGGCCTCAGGGGCAAATTCAGACCTATCAGACACCTCCAATGACGTATGATAGCCAATCCGGATACACACCGCAACCGGGATACCAGCCTACATCAGTAGCACAGTAGTTAATTAGTAGCAACCAGAAAATCAAACATAGTCTCCAGCTTTAATACTCCTAGGAGACAATATTTGATGACACCTCAGGAAGTGATTTCATACAGCCTTTGCCGTGGTCCGCAAGATCTATAATATATTTTGTTTTTCAAATACGTTGCCCTTGTGGTGTAATTTGCATTTATTTTCTCTGCATGGGCTCCTACTTTTTTCTTGCTGGCTCCATTCCGCTGATTATAGTGCAATATGAGGTTTTATTTGCAAATGTATTTTGCTCGCAAAATCCGCCTAGTGTAAATTCCACTGTAATATTCCAGTCGGGAAGAGTTGGTGCTTTACAGCAATGACGTGTACAGCAGCTTTTCGAGTAGGTCTATAAATGTAATATATGTTGAGCATCAGTTGTGGACATGCTGTGTAATAATCATCCACTAAAGTATAAGGGAAGAACACAGCGCACAAGTGAGGACCTTACCCAATGTCAGATAAAGAAGGCCTCGCTGTTGAACTTGATACTTTGTTGCTCTTTCTTTCTGATCTAGCCAAATTGTGTTCTTACTAACGTTTTTCTTTTTCTTTCTGGAACTAAAGTTGCAAACATGATTAGGGCTATAAGTATTGCCGTCAGCTCCTCCACACAAAATCTGACTATTTTATACATCAAATTGATGGGATTTTTAGCTCAGGGAACTTCCCTGAACTATGGAAAAAGGCCTCCATTCTACCACATCTTAAAAAAAACTATTTAGAAACAGATAATCCAGCAAATTATCGCCCTATCTCAAGGCTGCCATTTCCAACAAAGATAGTGTAAAAACAAACTAATTTTGAATTCACACGGTTCATGCAGGACAATCAGATATCGGACCCTGCACAATTCGTCTTTAGGACCAAACATAGCATGGAGATGACTTTAATAAAGACTACAGATGAAATAAAAACTATTTTTGATAAAGGAGGGTCTGCAGCACTTATCTGACTCGATCTGTCGGCGGTGTTTGATACTGTTGACCATGCCACCATTCGAGGAGCCGCATGGAACCTTCTGCAGGCGTTCCTGTCGGAATGTTCTCAAACAGTGGACCTCGGCCACCATAGGTCAATGCCATTTACTCTCCCTTGTGGGGTACAACAGGGATCATCATTAAGCCCAACAATGTTTAATATATATGTGATCTCCTTGGCAGCCCTTATCAAATCCTATGGCTTTCAAATAAGTTCATATGCAGACGATACACAAATAGTGTTATCAATCACACACGGACGGGAGAAGAAAACTGGGGCTCGCTTTCATAACTGCATGAAGGCCATCTCCGGATGGATGTCAGCCAACTGCTTAAAATTAAACTCTGGTAAAACAGAGCTCCTTATATTTGGAAATATCCCCACTATCTGGACGCCAGAGTGGTGGCCAGACGTGCTGGGCACATGCCCATCACCCACCAGGAAAGCAAAAAACCTGGGGCTGATTATGGACAATAAACTCGCTTATGGCGACCACGTAAGCATGGTGGTCTCAGCCTGCTTCCTAATCCTCAGGATAATAAGAAAATAAAGATCTTTCTCCCTGAAAGAAGTCTCAGGACAGTGATCACATGCCTCATTATGGCAAGGATCGACTATTGCAATAGTCTTCTTCGAAATACTCAAAAAAAGCACATCAATAGACTGCAAATCGCTCAAAATGCAGCAGCAAGATTAATCCCAGGCACTCCCAAATGTGTCTCTGTAAAGAAAGAGCTGGCACAACTTCATTGGCTCCCCATGAGGCTAAGAGTACATTTTAAGGCCCTTTGTATGGCCTTCAATGCCCTCAATGGAACTGACAGCAACCATCTGAGGCAGAAATTTAAGTGGTATGTGCCCACTAGAAATCTTCGGTCCACAGAAGCAAAATTATATGTAACTTCCCTGATCAAAAAGGCCAGCTGTGGTGGCAGAAGCTTCATCAAATGTGTCTCCAAAGCTTGGAATGAGCTCCCATTCCACCTGAGGAACTCTCCAGATCTCCTCTCATTCAGGAGGGGGCTGAAAACAAGGCTCTTCACTCAGTAATTTCTCTTCACAGACATCCAGCAGGCATGCACAGCGCCAGGACACCCCAGGGTAACCGTGCGCTATACAAGTTCCATTAACATAACAAAACATAACACCCTCAATGACTGTCTTAAAAAATTGGGCATCACTAACAAGACTTACTCCAGTCGTTTTTAACAGACAGGGAGCACTCAGGCATGTTGGGAAATTTTAAATCTAAACACTTTCCCCTCCCGTGTGGGGTCCCCCAAGGATCCTCCCTGAGTCCCCTACTCTTCAATATTTATATCATCAAACTCTACTCTCTGATTAGATCTTTTGGGTTTTCATCCACTTCGTATGCAGTCGACATGCAGATTGTCGTTTCGGCATCAAACAAAGCAGATTGTATATACTTCCCAGTTCCAGAACTGTTTAAGAGTGGTCAGTAACTGTATGGGTAGGCACTGCCTTAAATTGAACTCGCAGAAGACCGAGGCCATTCTATCTGTCAACAAAACACCAATTCTGGAACCAAGCATGCTGGCTTACAGAGCTGGAAACTCTTCCCATCCTGGTCCAAAAAGTTAAAAATCCTGGAATAGTCATTGACGAGAAATTAAATCTTCATAAACACATTTGTTCAGTTATCTCTTCTAGCGTTAATACTCTGAGAATTATTAAGAAGATTCTCTCGTTTATTCCCCTTACCTCCAGAAAAACAGTGATTTCACTACTAATCCTTTCCAAATTATATTATTGTAATGATCTGTACATTAAGCTCCAAAAACAGTACAAATGGAAATTGCAAAGTATTCAAAACACAGCAGCTAGGCCTATCCTTAATGTGCCCAAATTTCACCCTGTCTCAGCTTCTAATAAAAAGCTCCACTGGCTTACAGTGGCCAACTGGATCAAATTTAAGGCACTTTGGGCCATATGTATCATGCAAATTAGCTGCAAATTTCGGCCTTTGCGAATGCAAATTTGCTAAATGGGATGTATGAATGAAAATCAGGTGCAAAATAAGGAATCGCAAAATTTGCGAATTCCTTATTTTGCAATTGCATTTAAGGAATCACAAATTTTGTGATTCCTTAAATGCAATGTATGAAGCTAAAAAAGAATTGCAAATTGTCCCTAAGGAATCGCAAATTACCACCAACTTCAAGTTGGTGGTAATTTGCGAATTTCTTGAAAAATTCCCATTTTGGCATTTTTCAAAGTGACATGTGATGCACATACATGCCCTTAGGGCATGCATGTGCACCACATGTGCACCCATGCTTATTTCAGGGGTGCAACAGGGTTTCCTTTGGACACCCCTGCACCCTTGAAATTATTCTCAATTTGCGATTAGCAAATTGCGAATCGCAAATTGAGAATAAATTCCCATTCCTTCCTATGGGCCTCCTGGCCTATAGAAATTAATGGGAAAGTATTCCTTAGTTGCGAATTCGCAATTTGTGAATTCGCAATTAAGGAATATCAAGAAATCGCTAAAAAATTGCGATTTTCTTGATACATACCAATTTGCGATTCTGAAATAGCGATTTCTTAAAAATCGCTATTAGAGAATCGCAAATTGGTACCTTGATACATATGGCCCTACGCCTTACTTATAAAACCGTACATGATTCCGGCGCCAGGTACCTTAAACAATCCCTCTCCAGGTACATGCCCAATCGAGACCTAAGATCCAAAAATACGCTGATGATCTCTCACTCTAGATTTAAGAGACTCAAATGGGGGGACAGTTGTTTCTCCTCTGAAGCTTCAGTGCTGTGGAACAGCTTGCCCATAAATATCAAAGCAGCTCCCACTTTACTGAGTTTTAGGAAACTTGTAAACACTTGGCTTGTAAGCCCTTGGCCTCCCCTGTCCCTTCTACACTGCAATACCCCAACTCAGCGCCAAGACACCCTTGGGTAATCATGCACTTTAGAAGTTTCCTTAACATAACATCACACAGCAGTGAATGTTTACTGCCTCACCATAAAGCAACATCTCACTAGGCCATGGTCTTTGCCCTTCCTCTGTCTCCATCTTCTCCAGCCCTGGACAAGGTTGGAAAGGCCTAGTCAGTGAAAGAGGTGTCATCTCCGCCCTCCCCTGGGCCATCATTGCTTGTGTGCCTTCCATTCACACAGTGCTAGTGGATGGATGGACTACTATGATCTGCCAGCCCTCGGTTTATCCTCTGAGCCCCCTTATGTCAAGTAGACCCAGCTGGCCAGCTCGCTCCATGCCGAAACTAGGCCTCTTCATGTCTTCCCCCCCTGAGCATTGTGATGGAGCTTACTATTTGGCTAGGTAGGGGCTGGTCCAACAACCTCTCTTCGCATTACTTACTGATGCTGCCGGATATTGCATATGGCATTATCTAGGAGATTAGAGGGCTGCCCTAGAGCTGCAGAGCCATGGACTTTGAACCGGCATGGGATCACTGCCACCTCTTGGTATGTAAGCATTGCGGAGGAAGGGCAGGGACCAGCATTGATACCATTAGGCGTGTCACAGTGTTTTAGGATATGAATGCCTTCTTCTGCATAAGTGAACATATATGTGTATTTGTGCGTGTATTTTTGATGGTGTGTTAAGTCAGGGACAGTGAGTTACAGGCATGCCAAAATCGAACCCATCCATGACATAGTGTGACCTCACTGGACACATGCTGACTAACCCTCATATAATAATGACACATTAGTGGAATATTGGGGACATTTCTGTAAAAAACATGCTAGGTCACCCTCACAAGGCAGGCTATGAGGGACATTTCTGGGTATTCCTGACAAAATGCAAATGAAGGCCAATCTCCTACCTATTTCATACTGGCTACCCCTGGCAGTGATGCAGCATGAGCGACTTACTTATGTACATTCTTGGTGGCACACTAGCTAACCCAGAGATGATGATGACCAATTAGTTACATATTTGTTCCCATTATTGGCATAGTTATGCCTATCCCTAACATAACAGTGATGAAATTCTTCACCGTTTGATGGACATAAGATATTCAATGATAAATCATAAAATGAATGTATGTTAGTGTTTGGTGAAAATGGCAAGAACCTGTATTCCCTGAAAATGTACATCTGGAATTGCATGACAGACATACCCGTTTTCTTTCATGGAAAAGTCAACTTATGTTTGAGCTTTTACATGCAAAATAAAAATGTATTTTGTGGAGTTTTTTTTTAATACTTAGAAACATGAGAGATGATGTTTCAAATAGAAAGAATGTATGTGTGAATAAACTGTAATAGCAAAAACAGCAAATTGTGGTACCTTGATACAAGAGGCACTTCCTGCCATGGCTGTTTATTGGAGGTAGTTTATCATCTATACTGATAATGCCTTTAAGATATTCTCACTACTGTTATGTGAGCTCAGAATGTAAATAAAATGTACTCTGTCTTTTATGTGAGCAGAAAATGTAAATAAAGCGTAATCTGTCTACTATCTGACCGTGTGATGTGTATATAACTGAGCAGTAACCGGGCTCTGTGAGCATGTAGGATAGATCTAGCTCTAATATGTGCTGCAGGATATATCTCGGTCTACTATGTGTTTTAAGTTATATCAATAGCTGCTATGTGTTTGATGATATTAGCTCCGCTGCTGCTATGTGTTGTAAGATATATCTTGGGCTGCTATCTGTTGGAAGATATAGCTAGCTGTGAGGTGTGTTGTAAGATATATCTAGCTCAGCTATGTGTTGTAGGATGTATCTAGCGCTGCTGTGTGTTGTAAGATATATATAGATCTGCTATTTGTTGTAAGATATATCTAGCGTTGCTATGAGTTGTAACAGATATCTATGGCTGCTATGTGTTGTAAGATATATCTAGCTATGCTGTGTGTTTTAAGATATATCTTGTCTGCTATGAATTGTAAGATATATCTAGGGCTGCTATGTGTTGTAAGATATATCTAGGAGTGCTGTGTGTTGTAAGATATATTTGGCTCTGCTATGTGTTGTAAGATATTTCTAGCTTTGCTATTAGTTGTAGGATATATCTAGCTCTGCTGTGTGTTGTAAGATTTTTCTAGCTTTGAGATTAGTTGTAATACATATCTAGCTCGGCTGTGAGCTGTAAGATATATCTAGCTTTGCTATGTGTTAAAAGATGTATTTAGCTGTGCTAAGTGTTGTCTGTGGCTGTGAGAGATAAATAACTTACTTAATAAATGGTGTGAAAGGGAACATCAAACATTTAACTAGACCATATAAGCCATTTGAAAAGCAACAGGCAGTGTGACCTTAAATATACTGACATTCCTACTTGTTTTTACTACATAAAGCTCTTCAGACAACTTTCCAGGTATATTTCATTTAAAAATTCAGGTTTTGCTGCCGTTTTTTCTGAATTATTCTTAGGGAGTCCCTAGGGAAAGATAAGGGTTGTCTACACAGTAATCAAGTATTTGTATCGTTTGCTAGTGCCCCTTCTGAATCCTTATAACACACAATCCTTGGCATTTGAGATCAAAGTGTGTAATGACTGTGGGGCAAAATACTCAATTCGCCCTTTTTTAAAACAAAACCCTTGGAATGAGAACCCCATAAAAATTCTTAATGGACGTCTATCTGACTCAGCCGAAATCAGAGCTATTATTAATGCCCTACCATTTTCACAGTTTTCTGGCAACCAACACCTATGACATCAATGGCAAACTCAGGCAAAGGCATCATTTAAACCATAAAAAGTGCTGTGAGTAAATGTAAAATGTAAATAAGGCCAACCTCACTGTTGTAAGTGGTATTCAGTGGCATAGAATGGATTATATACGTAGGCATGTAAATAAATTATCCCTGTAATGAGGAGCTTAGTGGTGATGTATGGTGAATTGCTACTTTAATATAGCATTATAACACGCTGCCAGGTGCTGTACCTTTTGTTAAAGGCCCTGAACCTGAGTTTAGTGGTGGTGTACGCTGAACTGCTACTTTAATATAGCCATATAGCCTGCCGCTAGGTGCTTTCTGTTTGTTAAAGCCCTGAACCCGAGTTATAGGCCCAAATGTAGTGGTGATGTACGCTGAAGTGCTACTTTAATATAGCCTTATAGCCCGCTGCAGGGTGCTATACTGTAGATGTGGCTTCCCTTAGAGCTGTTCTTCACACAACAACTTTCTTTGTTTCTGGGTGCAAGAAATGTTACCACCTTACATTTTCCATATTAACTCTACTGTGACTTCTCATTGAAGACTGAACACAATTTAAGACTGTTTCCATCACTCACAAAGCCCTACACAAAACCACGTCTTCCTATCTAGGTGAGAAACTGAAAATCTAAGGTGCTCAAAGGTGCTACCAAGAAATGCAGAATCCCTTTTTATATTTAAGCAAGAGTGGTGTGTGAAGTGATTCTTTTCTGAAAGTGCAAAATGTATCTAGAATTCACTTCCATCAGCTTTACACATAACTCTCTGACTTGCAACTTTTAAAAAGAAGTGAAAAAACGTCTATTTGAAAGACGCCTGTTTGAAACTGAGAACCTCAAAGTCACATCCCCCGATTCCCGCTGGTTGGACATGACTATATTGATTTAATGCTTAATTTTGAGTATTATTGATTGTTATTCAAAACTCAATTCTGATCATTTGCAAAGTGCTCTAATCCTCTTAAGCCACATTCGCACTATAGAAAATTGTGTATTTTAAATATATAAACAAATAAATACATAAATCCCCTAGATCACCGACCAACTTTATATTTCTTCTGGTCCATTTTAGCTCACCAAGCATGTGTTGGAGTCTTCCAGCTATCCTCTATCCTCTGTACTCTTAAAGCATGAAGTCACAAGTCTGAGCCGTGGTCAGAACACCTGTCCTTGTGGGCTTAGGGCAGAACACAACTGGAAGCTGCAGCTTATATTTTCCTAACAGACTGGTGACCCTCCTTTTACTGGTCTGTATCAGAGGTAGATGGCCTTGTATGGAAATCGAGTATCAAGAAGCCAGTGTCTTTTCAGGCATCCAAGTGATTCTGCCCCAGTCCAGCCAGTTCTTTTAAAGCAATTGCTATTGTAAAGTATCATAGTTTTACTCTTGCTCAGTGTGCATCTTTTGTGCAGCCATAGGGACATATTTACAAGAAACGTTGCATCGCTGAGCAAAGGCAGTGATGTGTCAAACTTGATTGCCAGCGTGAAAAATCCTTACGACACTATGGATGTGACGTATTTACAATATGGGGTCCATGGTGAAAGGTTCCAGGGATGTGTCAGAAATTCTGACATACCCGTGAGAAGGATGCTGCAAGACAACCGACCCAAAAGAAGACCATTGCTGTAGTTGGTCATAAAACTGATTCAACTACAGCAATGCGTCAAAAAACAGAGGTGATGATCAGTTTTGACTGACGCAAGAATCCTACTGTTTGGAGGCCAATGTTATAGAGTGTGAAAAGGTGATAAACTCACCTTGCACTCTATTACATTGGTCCTGGATGTCCGTATACAAGTGGGCATAGTGTACTTATGTGTACCACTATGCCTACGTATGTGTGACGGATCACTGAAAGAATATCGATGACACAAATATAGACTTACCAAAATATCGAGTAAAACAGGTAAGTACAAAAATATTTAATCAAAAATATCGTTGTAAAAAATATAGTTAGTCAAAATATCGAATTTTTTAAATGTCTTAAAAGTAATTGAACATTTATGAAATAATATATCTAATTAACTTAAACATACTTAAAATACTTAAATATCCTTAAAATTAATAAATAATTAATGTAACTTAAAAAAAATTAAATTTTGTAATACATATATATATATATATATATATATATGTATTTATATATATATTCACTGAAAAAACGTAGGTTTTACACACGTTATAGTTAGGAATTCAGCATTTAAACAACCTTTGAAATTCACTGAAAAAACCGTAGGTTTTACACACCTTATAGTTAGGAAGTAGCATTTACAAAACCTTTGAAATTCACTGAAAAAAATGTAGGTTTGACACATGTTAGAGTTAGCTGGAGATTTCACTCATATAAAACCATTGAAATTCTCCCGTTATAGTTAGTGCAGCTAACTATAACTTGCGCACCCGCAATGCACTGCTGATGACGTCACATATTACATCACTCATGACATGGTCAGTGACATCACTCATGACATCACTGATGACATCTCAAATGACATCACTGATGACATCACTGATAAAATCATCCAGTGAATGGGTGTTTTTCTGAAAATTAAATATGTTTTATATATGTATATTTGAAGGTTGATGGAAGAAGAAATGGGTATATAAGTGTATAAATGGCTGCCTTTTGGTGAAAAATAGATTGTATAACTGACTGATTACGTGTATCTGAATGAATACATGGGTTAGTGAGTAATGTTTAAATATATACATTTCTGTATCAGATTCTCACTTCCTGTATAAGTGGCTGCATGTGTTGGTGAGTAGCTATATGAGTGATACATGAGTGTCTATATAGGTTATTGTTTGTTTGATTATCAGTAGGAGTGTCTGAGTGTTTGAGTGTCTGTATGCTTCGTTGGGAGGTCTTACGTAGTGCACAGATGCATGAATGAGTGACTTACTGCTTGTATGTGTGGAAGGCAGCATATGTGCAGGACTGTATGTGTGGATGAGTGTGTGTGGTGAGTAGCTATATAGGTAATGTTTTTTTCTGTATGGGTGGATGAGTGTATATATGGGTGTGTTAGTGAATGAATGACTGTTTTAATAGTGTATTTGTGAGTAAGTACATATGTTTTAAACTAGTACATATGAGTTATGTGTGAGTAACTCTATGGATGAGTGTCGGTGTGTAACAGGATGATCAGGATGTATCAGTGTATGAGTACATATGATGAGTGAGTACATGTATGAGTGACTGTATATGTCTGTTGATGAATGAGTGGATGTGTGTATAGATCTTGGAATTACTAAATAGGTGTGTTGTAAGTGGCATTGGTATGTCTATTGTATTGAAAATGTTATTTTCTATTTTTGAATGTGTGTAATAAAAGTTATATTAGGGTGAGAGATCTGCCACTCTTCCACAAGGATGATGTCATCAGTGATGTCATTTGAGATGTCATCAGTGATGTCATGAGTGATGTCACTGACCATGTCATGAGTGATGTAATATGTGACGTCATCAGCAGTGCAATGCGGGCGCGCAAGTTATAGTTAGCTGAACTAACTATAACGGGGGAATTTCAATGGTTTTATATGAGTGAAATGTCCAGCTAACTATAACATGTGTCAAACCTACGTTTTTTTCAGTGAATTTCAAAGGTTTTGTAGATGCTACTTCCTAACTATAACGTGTGTAAAACCTACGTTTTTTCAGTGAATTTCAAAGGTTTTTTAAATGCTAATTCCTAACTATAACGTGTGTAAAACCTATGGTTTTTTCAGTGAATTTCAAAGGTTTTTTAAATGCTAATTCCTAACTATAAAGTGGCTGTAACCTATGGTTTTTTCAGTGAATTTCAATGGTTTTGTAAATGAAAATTTTTTAATGTAATAATTGTTATATTTTTTATACTGATTTACTATATTATTATAAATTATTTATTTTTAGATATATTATTTTTTAAATTACATTACATATTTTTAATATAAATTGATAAAAAATGTTTGTACACCTCTCTGCAACGCAGCCCCCTGACGCGTTTGCAGAGGGGGAACTAATTCCCCTTGCATACTGGGGGTCCCTGGGGGCCAACTAGCCCACCAGGAACCTCCAGTATTCCCGAGGGGGCTGCATAGCAGAGAGGTGTAATGAGGCCACACCCTTTTTTACACCTCTCTACAGAGCAGCCCACGGGCGAGTTTGCAAAGGGGGAACTAATTCCCTGGGAGGCAACTAGCCCACCAGGAGCTTCCAGTATGCGCTAGGGGGCTGCGTTGCTTTGCCCCGGAGGGCGGCGGTCCCCGGGGCAGTGTGGGGGGGATTGGGCACCCCCCACACTTCTTTATCACTATGCCCCACAATTTGGTCCCCCTGGGGGGTAATTTATAAATAAACATACCAGGTTTTTTTTTAAAAACATTTTTGGCCTTGGGGGTCCTTGTGGGACCCATGAGCAGGCCTAGGGGGTCAGGGTGCTTCTACCTTGCCCCCTTTTTGTGTTCTACACATTTGTTTTTCTGCTTTCTTGTGCCTCGGTCTACCGAGCACAAGATGGCTGCCAACACTTCCTGGTTTGAAGTGTTGAAAGCCAATGAGCATGCAGCTTGTGCTCGAGAAGTTTTAGAACTCAACAAGGGGGCAGGGTAGAAGCACCCTGACCCCCTAGGCCTGCTCAGGGGTTCCCACAAGGACCCCCAAGCCAAAAAAAAACAAAATTCTTTTATGGAATATCATGGGGTGCGCCTTGGGGGTCCCTGTGGGACCCCCTGAGCAGGCCTAGAGGGTCAGGGTGCTTCTACCCTGCCCCCTTTATGAGTTCTACACTTTTTTTTCTGCTTTCTTGTTCCTCAGTCTACTGAGGCACAAGATGTCTGCCATCCATTTCTGTTTTGGAGTGTTGACAGACAGTGGCAGCCAATCAGCATGAAGCTCGTGCACTGCAAGGTGCGCGCACTGTGCACGCCTATATATATATAATTGATTTCAACTTTAATTTTCTCAGGAACTACTGGAGGGATTTACACTATTTAACCAAAAGCGTGATCTGCGTACCAGACTCTACCATTTTGCCAAGTTTGGTGTAATTCCGTTCTGCGGATCGGGCTGTAGCCGGGTCTAAAGGTCCTATGGAAATTAACACGGGGAAAACACGTTTTGGGACCCCCCTTTTTCTCGGCCCCCGCTTGACGAATCTACCCGAGACTTTCAGGGAAGGAGCGGAGCGGGCCATCTTCTTTGAGAAATTAGCGGAGATTGATCAACCGGCGCCAAAGTTATTCCCAAAGAATGTTGTGGATTTCCTATGGAAACTAGGTCCTAACTATAACTACCTACTGGCGACCGCCAGTAGGTAATATATATATATATATATATATATATATGTATCGCTGCACGCTTTATGTGTCCGATCCCGGTTTCAGAAAAAAGAGGCTGGCACGCTGGTATCCATTTGCTCAATTTTAATCACCAAACCCCCCTCACCCCTTACAGACGCGTTTCGCCTACGACAGGCTTCGTCAGTGTATGTATATATATATATATACACACATATATATATATATACACATATATATATATATATTAATAAAAAATATACAATATTTTTACCGTAGGATAGCGGGAGGGTTACATTTACTATTACCACTCCAGTGAGTGCAACAGTATAGAAAACATTGGATAGCGTAGCAGTAAAAATGACTATTCCCACTCCAGTGAGTGCAACAGTAGGGAAGGCGTTGGATAGCGGGAGGGTAAAAATTACTATTCCCACTCCAGAGAGTGCAACAGTAGGGAAAGCGTTGGATAGCGTAGCATTAAAAATTACTATTCCAACTCCAGTGAGTGCAACAGTAGGGAAAGCGTTGGATAGCGTAGAGGTAAAAATTACATACCTACTCCAGTGAGTGCAACAGTAGGGAACGCGTTGGATAGCGTAGGGGTAAAATTTACTATTCCCACTCCAGTGAGTGCAACAGTAGGGAAAGCATTGGATAGCGGGAGGTTACAAATTACTATTCCCACTCCAGAGAGTGCAACAGTAGGGAAAGCGTTGGATTTCGTAGAGGTAAAAATTACTATTCCCACTCCAGTGAGTGCAACAGCAGGGAAAGCGTTGGATAGCGTAGGGGTAAAAATTACTATTCCCACTCCAGAGAGCGCAACAGTAGGGAAAGCGTTGGATAGCATAGAGGTAAAAATTACTATTCCTACTCCAGTGAGTGCAACAGTAGGGAAAGCGTTGGATAGCGGGAGGGTAAAAATTACTATTCCCACTCCAAAGAGTACAACAGTAGGGAAAGCGTTGTATAGCGTAGTAGTAAAAATTACTATTCCCACTCCACAGAGTGCAACAGTAGGGAAAGTGTTGGATAGCGCAGGAGTAAAAATTACAATTCCCACTCCAGAGTGTGCAACAGTAGGGAAAGCGTTGGATAGCGTAGAGGTAAAAATTACTATCACCACTCCAGTGAGTGCAACAGTAGGGAAAGTATTGGATAGCGTAGGGGAAAAAATTACTATTCCCTCTTCAGAGAGCGCAACAGTAGGGAAAGCGTTGGATAGCGTAGAGGTAAAAATTACTATTCCAACTCCAGTGAGTGCAACAGTAGGGAAAGCGTTGGATAGCGTAGGGGTAAAAATTACTATTCCCACTCCAGAGAGTGCAACAGTAGAGAAAGCGTTGGATAGCGTAGATGTAAAAGTTACTATTCCCACTCCACTGAGTGCAACAGTAGGGAAAGCGTTGGATATCGTAGGAGTAAAAATTACTATTCCCACTCCAGTGAGTGCAACAGTAGGGAAAGCGTTGGATAGCGTAGGGGTAAACATTACTATTTCCACTCCAGTGAGTGCAACAGTAGGGAAAGCGTTGAATAGCATAGGGGTAACAATTACTATTCCCACTCCAGTGAGTGCAACAGTAGGGAAAGCGTTGAATAGCGTAGGGGTAAAAATTACTATTCCCACTCCAGTGAGTGCAACAGTAGGGAAAGCGTTGGATAGCGGAGGGGTAAAAAGTTACTATTCCCACTCCAGAGAGTGCAACAGTAGAGAAAGCGTTGGATAGCGTAGAGGTAAAAATTACTATGCCCACTCCACTAAGTGCAACAGTAGGGAAAGTGTTGGATATCGTAGGGGTAAACATTACTATTCCCACTCCAGTGAGTTCAACAGTAGGGAAAGAGTTGGATAGCGTAGGGGTAAAAATTACTATTCCCACTCCAGAGAGTGCAACAGTAGGGAAAGTAAATACTTCATATATGAATAAAAATAAATTAAATATTAATACCAATTACAAATTAATTAAATGTAATTAACAATTTTATATAATATAATAATTAATCAATTAAAAATACAAATAATAATTAATCATTACAAATCATTACCTAATAATACAAATTATTTACCAATTAACAATTAAAAAAGAATAACAAATTACAACAAAAAAATAATAAATATATTAAAATATTTAATTAATTACAATTAAATTACTTCCCACCCTATTCCCCTATAAACCCACAACAGAAAATAAATTAATACAATTAACATAATTATCAATTAATCAATTAATTAAAATTAATTACCAATTATATTTTAATTAATAATTTAAATAACAATTAATTCAAAATAAATACCAATGAATAAATTTACAAATATAATTATTTATAATTACATTACTTCCCACCCTATTCCCCTATAAACCCACAACCCGCTACAGAAAATAAATTAATAAAATAATTATCAATTAATCAATTAATTAAAATGAATTACCAATTATATTTTAATTAATTACCAATTAACAATTAATTAACAATTAATTCAAAATAAATACCAATACATAAATTAAAAAATGTAATTAATTATAATTAAATTACTTCCCAGCCCATTCCCCTATAAACCCACAACCTGCTACAGAATTATATTACACAAAAATTAAATACCATAAAAATAATTAATTAAAATAAACTATCAAATAAATATGCTTTTTTCACACATACAAAAACACTTTAAAAAATTGGATATTGTTAAAAAATTGATATTAACTTACTTACCTCAAATTTGATATTTTTGCTGTCTATATTCTGTCCATTCAATATTTTTGTTGTCTATATTCTGACCATTCTATATATTTGTTGTCTATATTCTGTCCATTCGATATTTTGTCCATTCTATATTTTGAATTCGATATTACTGCTATTCTATTCGATATTTTTGTAGTCTATATTCTGTCCATTCGATATTGTGTGCATTCTATATTTTTAATTCGATATTAATGAAAATCGATATTTAAAACTCGATATTTTGAGTGTATACCATGTGTGACATAAGTCATTATTGGTGTGTAATGCGTGATTTACTGTGCTACCTACCTTATGTGTTGCACTTACCTTTTGAGGGGATGACTTAATTGCAGATTGCACTGTTCCAAGTCACTTCAGCTGAAAACAACAGAGAGTGGCAAGTATTACCACTGTCTATGCATGCTTGGAGTAAAATTGCATGACGCACACTAAACACACTGCTTATGTTTGTGGTGGCGAAATGAGTACACATCCACCCTGAAGAAAGCCCAGGACCGTCTAATAGTATAGGGCTGAAACATGTTGGTGATTTGAAATCATAGGACTATTACATCCTTTTAACCCCTAAAATTATTTTAATCTTTCACATCCACCCCACTAATAAAGGGATACCTGGGAGTCGATGAGGATTTTTTATCTTTAAAGTCATGCTCCCCTATTTAATTATCTTTGTAAGAGCTCCCTGGACTATGGTTGAGCCCATACTGACCTTTAGGAGTCAGGGTGAACCTGATGATGAAGAATACCCATACTAGAGTGGGCGAGGTATTAAAAAAAAAAGTTTTTTTTTTTCATTTCCCCACTCCTATAGAAGTTGTGCATAGGTTTGCCACGTTATTCCATTGTTTCCTTGAACATACGATAAAACTCGAGAGGTGATATTTCTATGTCAGCAGGAGAATGCAGAACACCTTGAGAGTTAGATACAACGTTTTCAAGTAAAACGCCTGACTTCACTAATTAAAAATTTCTCTGTTTTGTAATCTCAGTTTCAGAGTGAGTCTATGGTTACTAGGACAATTCAGCAAAATGGGCAACAATGCTAAGAATAAAAATAAAATTGCAATTGTGGATACAAGCAAAGTGGTATATACAGTTCTATGGTCTCAGGCCTCCTTTTTCACTGAGAGGTGAAACCCTAACAACAGTTCAATAGCTTACACTTTAATAACTTCAGTTTTGAATTCTTCGTTGTCACATTCTTTATCATCCTCAATACTGTCGAGCAATAAGCATAGGGAAGCACATATTCACTGCAAGCATGTTGGATGATGCATGGACCCAGTTTAGTCAGCAGAATGCGCAGTGTTATTATCATAAGAATTGCTGCAATCACTTGACAACCTAGATCAGATGCCACTCAGGCTGAAGTCTAAGCCACTTTGAATTTTATGTAACCTCCGCAAACTATGATCTATCTATTCATGGATGATGAGAGAGGGGTTGGGAAGAGGTGTGCAACATTCTGGCCCTACTTTAGTGCAAACCCACCAATTGCCCGGGAGTGCATAATCTAAGGCCAGCCTTTTCTGTAGAAGCAAGATTATTTAGGCATCTAACTGATTGAATATGAAACCTAAAGAAATGGATTTGGTACTGACCATTTCTTCCTGTATCTGGGCTTTGTCTCTCAGCTCGCATTCCCTACACCAAAGGTAGGAAATAAAATAAAGAAGAATCTGTTTATTTTGGAAACTTTGCTGTGCACCTGTTAAAATAGAAGACGTCTCGTAGACAGGTCATGTAGAAAAAAAGTTATACGTTTATTCATCAGGTTACAGGATCAAATATGAGTTACAGGATGATGGTAAGATCCATAATATGCCCCACCAAGAGCAGCCTCCTTGCTGCTCAGCCCATCCGCTCCAACTGACCTCTCCTCAAGCACAAACACTCTGAACATTCCAACGACATCACCATTGGCTGAGCAGCAAAGCAGAGAACAAGAATAGGGAGGATGCATTAACCAACAAGTAGGTTGTAGCAGCACCCTCCTCAGTTGAACGGAGTGAACGTGACAATGTCGATGTCAGGGACATAACCACATAACCGGCAAAACAAACCATGGCCCATATATAAAATGTGCATAGTCCTTTTGATATTGACATTTGAGAAACTACATGCCAGAGGAAAGACAATGTTCATAGGGTTTTGCCTTGTGACATATGGTCTCTATAACTGTCCTACATTCATTTTGTCCTACAAAGTCACTTCAATTAGTAAGTAGTTTCTTGATGGGCACAAACCTGTCCTCTTTCATAATGAACAAGTTAAGGAGCCAATGGTTTTGCTATAATCTTCAAGGCCTTAGTAAGACTCAAAGCAAGTGTTGTCACATTTGGGCAGTTGGTACCCATGGTAGAACAGATCCGAGCAAGTCTAATTTTTGCTGAGGAGTACTCTAATCAAAACCACACCCCAGAACATCAGCACGCAAGATCCAGAATAAAGAAAGATTAATCGCTTGATTGTCTTTATCAAGCCACAGCAAGTAGGAGTTTTTATCACACAGAAGGTGGCAGCTGCATTTAAGGACAGGTGGAGTACAGTTTATTTTTCCAAGAACTCCAATTTCCACAACAATGAAGTATCCTACAAGGGGAAATCTTCTCTCCCACAAGGATAATCTCCAACCCACCCATAAAAACATGCAAACAATTGCAAGCCAAGAAGAAAAAGAGGCACATTTTGGCATTTGGATGAAGTCCATTTGAAGGTGCTCATAGGGCTCCTGTAAGAAATTAGGTTACTGGATGAGGGGGTGAAACCCTTCTCAAGAAACAACCACAATCCTTCTCAGAATGAAGAGACCGTCAAACTACAAATTAACCTGTTTTCAACCCACACCTAGCTTGACACAGAGGAGTCAGGCTTTACTTAGAAACATGGTGTAAGGTATTTATGCAGCACTTAAAACAATATTAAAGTGAAGACACAACACAAGAAGGATCCCACACCAAATTATATAAAAAGAGTACGTTTTAATAAATAAAACAAAATGAAAGTGACAAAACTTCAGAGATTATAGTGCCAAAAAGTACAAAGCGACAACTGTGGTTATCTGGCCGCTCTGGACAGGGACTAAGTCACAAGTTTAGGCCAACTGTGATGGAGCGTGGACCAGCTACATGGAACCAGTTAGGGATGCATTGTGGAGCATTGGTTCTGAGGAGTTGTGAGGCTGCAATGCGAGTTCTTGTGCCATCAGTGAAGAGGCTGTCGAAACGAGGGATTTGCAATGCGAAGTACTGCGTGAAGGATACATTGTACACAGGCTGGTTCAGAAGAAGCTGTGAGGCTTGTGATTCAAAGTAAGCGTCATCATCAAGGATACCATCGATGAGAGGCCCATGATGTGAGGCCCTACGTTGAGGATGCGTCTCACTGCAGCGATTCTGTTGAGCCTGCAGGTTGCAGGGGTTGTGGAGTTCTTACACTGAGAGAGTGCTTGCAGCAGAGGTGATGCGTTAGTTCTGCTCAGGGTCGCACAGGGCAGCAGAGAAGATGTGTCAGTTCTGCTGGATCAACAGACCTTCAGGCCAACTTCCAAGGGTCTAGGCGTGGCATTACTTGGCAAGGCAGCACTTACAGCTGCAGAGTCTAGGTGCTGGTTGCTAGGAACTAGCTCTTGGAGTCACTCTGCTGGCCTTGGATGAAGGTTTCAGGCTCAGCTGGACAGTGGGGCAGCAGTTCAGCTGAGCGGTAGTCCTTTCAGCAACACAGCAGTCCTTACTAGTAGAGTCTTCCATGGGTCCAAAAGTGTAATGAAGAGTTGGGGTCTGAGGTCCAATATTTACCCTGGTGCCTTCTTTGAAGTGTGAGAAACGTCTAGAGGATTCTCTTTCAAGAGTTCAGGTTCCCTGCCTCCTCCGCCCTGATTCTAGACTAACTATAGGGGATATGGAGCCCTTTGTGTGAAGGCAGGACACAGCCTATTCAGGTGTAAGTGTGTCAGGGTCCAGCTCCACCCTCCACCCACCCATCCTGCCAGTGGTGGCCCATCCAGGCACACCTAAGCTCCACATGTGTGGTTGTCTGTGAGGAATACAGAAACATCATATGTCAACTACACCTAGTCATTTGACCCTGAGACAGGCTGCAGGCACTAAATGACTATGGCAGGAAAATGGCAACTTTATACAAGTGGCATTTTTTCAATTGTAATTCAAAATACAACTTGACAATAAAAGAGTGTTTTTTGGCAATTCAAAAGACACCAAACATGAACTATTCACAAGTTACCATTTGGAAGTTATCATTATAAATATAAATATAATAAGGTAACCCCAATGTTATCCTATGGGAGATGTATGCTCTGACAAGTCCAAAACAAGTTTTAGAGTTTCTCACTATCAGGATATTTAAAACTTAAATGTGCACATCCTACATTTAAAATACAATGTACCCTGCCCTGTTTGATGTTTAGGGCCTATCCTAGGGTTAATTTAAATGTATTAAAAAGGAAGTTCTAAGCCTGGCAAAAGTTGTGTTTTCCAGGTCGAAATTACAAAAAACACAGTTGATGGACAGAATGTAGAACAATGTCATACATTCACCCCAGTACAAGGATCTGGGCCTAAATCCATCGTTTTTTTCACTCCACACCACCCTGGGTTAGACACTGGCTATATGCAAATCAGCTCTGACCCTTTGCCTCATGGGAAAAGTCCAGTCCGAACTACCAAGCCATGTCTTTCCCAGACCGGAATAAAGCATCCAAGGACCGGTTTCTGGCTATCAGCCTTCATTCAGCCTGGATAGCTTGACTCCAGTGGCGTGGAGAGCCTGGGACTCACGTCTGAGCATACCCAGCCCACTCGGGGTGAAAATTACAAAAAACACAGTTGATGGACAGAATGTAGGACAATGTCATACATTCACCCCAGTGCAAGGATCTGGGCCTAAATCCATCGTTTTTTCACTCCACACCACCCTGGGTTAGACACTGGCTATATGCAAATCAGCTCTGACCCTTTGCCTCATGGGAAAAGTCCAGTCCGAACTGCCAAGCCATGTCTTTCCCAGACCGGAATCAAGCATCCAAGGACCAGTTTCTGGCTATCAGCCTTCATTCAGCCTGGATAGCTTGACTCCAGTGGTGTGGAGAGCCTGGGACTCACGTCTGAGCATACCCAGCCCACTCGGGGTGAAAATTACAAAAAACACAGTTGATGGACAGAATGTAGAACAATGTCATACATTCACCCCAGTACAAGGATCTGGGCCTAAATCCATCGTTTTTTTCACTCCACACCACCCTGGGTTAGACACTGGCTATATGCAAATCAGCTCTGACCCTTTGCCTCATGGGAAAAGTCCAGTCCAAACTACCAAGCCATGTCTTTCCCAGACCGGAATCAAGCATCCAAGGACCGGTTTCTGGCTATCAGCCTTCATTCAGCCTGTATAGCTTGACTCCAGTGGTGTGGAGAGCCTGGGACTCACGTCTGAGCATAGCCAGCCCACTCGGGGTGAAAATTACAAAAAACACAGTTGATGGACAGAATGTAGAACAATGTCATACATTCACCCCAGTACAAGGATCTGGGCCTAAATCCATCGTTTTTTTCACTCCACACCACCCTGGGTTAGACACTGGCTATATGCAAATCAGCTCTGACCCTTTGCCTCATGGGAAAAGTCCAGTCCGAACTACCAAGCCATGTCTTTCACAGACCGGATTCAAGCATCCAAGGACCGGTTTCTGGCTATCAGCCTTCATTCAGCCTGGATAGCTTGACTCCAGTGGTGTGGAGAGCCTGGGACTCACGTCTGAGCATACCCAGCCCACTCGGGGTGAAAATTACAAAAAACACAGTTGATGGACAGAATGTAGAACAATGTCATACATTCACCCCAGTACAAGGATCTGGGCCTAAATCCATCGTTTTTTTCACTCCACACCACCCTGGGTTAGACACTGGCTATATGCAAATCAGCTCTGACCCTTTGCCTCATGGGAAAAGTCCAGTCCGAACTACCAAGCCATGTCTTTCCCAGACCGGAATCAAGCATCCAAGGACCGGTTTCTGGCTATCAGCCTTCATTCAGCCTGGATAGCTTGACTCCAGTGGTGTGGAGAGCCTGGGACTCACGTCTGAGCATACCCAGCCCACTCGGGGTGAAAATTACAAAAAACACAGTTGATGGACAGAACGTAGAACAATGTCATACATTCAGCCCAGTACAAGGATCTGGGCCTAAATCCATCGTTTTTTTCACTCCACACCACCCTGGGTTAGACTCTGGCTATATGCAAATCAGCTCTGACCCTTTGCCTGATGGGAAAAGTCCAGTCCGAACTACCAAGCCATGTCTTTCCCAGACCGGAATCAAGCATCCAAGGACCGGTTTCTGGCTATCATCCTTCATTCAGCCTGGATAGCTTGACTCCAGTGGTGTGGGCAGCCTGGGACTCACGTCTGAGCATACCCAGCCCACTCGGGGTGAAAATTACAAAAAACACAGTTGATGGACAGAATGTAGAACAATGTCATACATTCACCCCAGTACAAGGATCTGGGCCTAAATCCATAGTTTTTTTCACTCCACACCACCCTGGGTTAGACACTGGCTATATGCAAATCAGCTCTGACCCTTTGCCTCATGGGAAAAGTCCAGTCCGAACTACCAAGCCATGTTTTTCCCAGACCGGAATCAATCATCCAAGGACCGGTTTCTGGCTATCAGCCTTCATTCAGCCTGGATAGCTTGACTCCAGTGGTGTGGAGAGCCTGGGACTCACGTCTGAGCATACCCAGCCCACTCGGGGTGAAAATTACAAAAAACACAAAGTTGATGGACAGAATGTAGAACAATGTCATACATTCACCCCAGTACAAGGATCTGGGCCTAAATCCATCGTTTTTTTCACTCCACACCACCCTGGGTTAGACACTGGCTATATGCAAATCAGCTCTGACCCTTTGCCTCATGGGAAAAGTCCAGTCCGAACTACCAAGCCATGTCTTTCCCAGACCGGAATCAAGCATCCAAGGACCGGTTTCTGGCTATCAGCCTTCATTCAGCCTGGATAGCTTGACTCCAGTGGTGTGGAGAGCCTGGGACTCACGTCTGAGCATACCCAGCCCACTCGGGGTGAAAATTACAAAAAACACAGTTGATGGAAGGAATGTAGAACAATGTCATACATTCACCCCAGTACAAGGATCTGGGCCTAAATCCATCGTTTTTTTGCACTCCACACCACCCTGGGTTAGACACTGGCTATATGCAAATCAGCTCTGACCCTTTGCCTCATGGGAAAAGTCCAGTCCGAATTACCAAGCCATGTCTTTCCCAGACCGGAATCAAGCATCCAAGGACCGGTTTCTGGCTATCAGCCTTCATTCAGCCTGGATAGCTTGACTCCAGTGGTGTGGAGAGCCTGGGACTCACGTCTGAGCATACACAGCCCACTCAGGGTGAAAATTACAAAAAACACAGTTGATGGACAGAATGTAGAACAATGTCATACATTCACCCCAGTACAAGGATCTGGGCCTAAATCCATCGTTTTTTTCACTCCACACAACCCTGGGTTAGACACTGGCTATATGCAAATCAGCTCTGACCCTTTGCCTCATGGGAAAAGTCCAGTCCAAACTACCAAGCCATGTCTTTCCCAGACCGGAATCAAACATCCAAGGACCGGTTTCTGGCTATCAGCCTTCATTCAGCCTGGATAGCTTGACTCCAGTGGTGTGGAGAGCCTGGGACTCACGTCTGAGCATACCCAGCCCACTCGGGGTGAAAATTACAAAAAACACAGTTGATGAACAGAATGTAGGACAATGTCATACATTCACCCCAGTACAAGGATCTGGGCCTACATCCATCGTTTTTTCACTCCACACCACCCTGGGTTAGACACTGGCTATATGCAAATCAGCTCTGACCCTTTGCCTCATGGGAAAAGTCCAGTCCGAACTACCAAGCCATGTCTTTCCCAGACCGGAATCAAGCATCCAAGGACCGGTTTCTGGCTATCAGCCTTCATTCAGCCTGGATAGCTTGACTCCAGTGGTGTGGAGAGCCTGGGACTCACGTCTGAGCATACCCAGCCCACTCGGGGTGAAAATTACAAAAAACACAGTTGATGGACAGAATGTAGAACAATGTCATACATTCACCCCAGTACAAGGATCTGGGCCTAAATCCATTGTTTTGTTCACTCCACACCACCCTGGGTTAGACACTGGCTATATGCAAATCAGCTCTGACCCTTTGCCTCATGGGAAAAGTTCAGTCAAACTACCAAGCCATGTCTTTCCCAGACCGGAATCAAGCATCCAAGGACCGGTTTCTGGCTATCAGCCTTCATTCAGCCTGGATAGCTTGACTCCAGTGGTGTGGAGAGCCTGGGACTCACGTCTGAGCATACCCAGCCCACTCGGGGTGAAAATTACAAAAAACACAGTCGATGGACAGAATGTAGAACAATGTCATACATTCACCCCAGTACAAGGATCTGGGCCTAAATCCATCGTTTTTTTCACTCCACACCACACTGGGTTAGACACTGGCTATATGCAAATCAGCTCTGACCCTTTGCCTCATGGGAAAAGTCCAGTCCGAACTACCAAGCCATGTCTTTCCCAGACCGGATTCAAGCATCCAAGGACCGGTTTCTGGCTATCAGCCTTCATTCAGCCTGGATAGCTTGACTCCAGTGGTGTGGAGAGCCTGGGACTCACGTCTGAGCATACCCAGCCCACTCGGGGTGAAAATTACAAAAAACACAGTTGATGGACAGAATGTAGAACAATGTCATACATTCACCCCAGTACAAGGATCTGGGCCTAAATCCATCGTTTTTTTCACTCCACACCACCCTGGGTTAGACACTGACTATATGCAAATCAGCTCTGACCCTTTGCCTCATGGGAAAAGTCCAGTCCGAACTACCAAGCCATGTCTTTCCCAGACCGGAATCAAGCATCCAAGGACCGGTTTCTGGCTATCAGCCTTCATTCAGCCTGGATAGCTTGACTCCAGTGGTGTGGAGAGCCTGGGACTCACGTCTGAGCATACCCAGCCCACTCGGGGTGAAAATTACAAAAAACACAGTTGATGGACAGAACGTAGAACAATGTCATACATTCAGCCCAGTACAAGGATCTGGGCCTAAATCCATCGTTTTTTTCACTCCACACCACCCTGGGTTAGACACTGGCTATATGCAAATCAGCTCTGACCCTTTGCCTCATGGGAAAAGTCCAGTCCGAACTACCAAGCCATGTCTTTCCCAGACCGGAATCAAGCATCCAAGGACCGGTTTCTGGCTATCAGCCTTCATTCAGCCTGGATAGCTTGACTCCAGTGGTGTGGAGAGCCTGGGACTCACGTCTGAGCATACCCAGCCCACTCGGGTGAAAATTACAAAAAACACAGCTGATGGACAGAACGTAGAACAATGTCATACATTCACCCCAGTACAAGGATCTGGGCCTAAATCCATCGTTTTTTTCACTCCACACCACCCTGGGTTAGACACTGGCTATATGCAAACCAGCTCTGACCCTTTGCCTCATGGGAAAAGTCCAGTCCGAACTACCAAGCCATGTCTTTCCCAGACCGGAATCAAGCATCCAAGGACCGGTTTCTGGCTATCAGCCTTCATTCAGCCTGGATAGCTTGACTCAAGTGGTGTGGAGAGCCTGGGACTCACGTCTGAGCATACCCAGCCCACTCGGGGTGAAAATTACAAAAAACACAGTTGATGGACAGAATGTAGAACAATGTCATACATTCACCCCAGTACAAGGATCTGGGCCTAAATCCATCGTTTTTTTCACTCCACACCACCCTGGGTTAGACACTGGCTATATGCAAATCAGCTCTGACCCTTTGCCTCATGGGAAAAGTCCAGTCCGAACTACCAAGCCATGTCTTTCCCAGACCGGAACCAAGCATCCAAGGACCGGTTTCTGGCTATCAGCCTTCATTCAGCCTGGATAGCTTGACTCCAGTGGTGTGGAGAGCCTGGGACTCACGTCTGAGCATACCCAGCCCACTCGGGGTGAAAATGACAAAAAACACAGTTGATGGACAGAATGTAGAACAATGTCATACATTCACCCCAGTACAAGGATCTGGGCCTAAATCCATCGTTTTTTTCACTCCACACCACCCTGGGTTAGACACTGGCTATATGCAAATCAGCTCTGACCCTTTGCCTCATGGGAAAAGTCCAGTCCAAACTACCAAGCCATGTCTTTCCCAGACCGGAATCAAGCATCCATGGACCGGTTTCTGGCTATCAGCCTTCATTCAGCCTGGATAGCTTGACTCCAGTGGTGTGGAGAGCCTGGGACTCACGTCTGAGCATACCCAGCCCACTCGGGTGAAAATTACAAAAAACACAGTTGATGGACAGAATGTAGAACAATGTCATACATTCACCCCAGTACAAGGATCTGGGCCTAAATCCATCGTTTTTTTCACTCCACACCACCCTGGGTTAGACACTGGCTATATGCAAATCAGCTCTGACCCTTTGCCTCATGGGAAAAGTCCAGTCCGAACTACCAAGCCATGTCTTTCCCAGACCGGAATCAAGCATCCAAGGACCGGTTTCTGGCTATCAGCCTTCATTCAGCCTGGATAGCTTGACTCCAGTGGTGTGGAGAGCCTGGGACTCACGTCTGAGCATACCCAGCCCACTCAGGGTGAAAATTACAAAAAACACAGTTGATGGACAGAATGTAGAACAATGTCATACATTCACCCCAGTACAAGGATCTGGGCCTAAATCCATCGTTTTGTTCACTCCACACCACCCTGGGTTAGACACTGGCTATATGCAAATCAGCTCTGACCCTTTGCCTCATGGGAAAAGTTCAGTCAAACTACCAAGCCATGTCTTTCCCAGACCGGAATCAAGCATCCAAGGACCGGTTTCTGGCTATCAGCCTTCATTCAGCCTGGATAGCTTGACTCCAGTGGTGTGGAGAGCCTGGGACTCACGTCTGAGCATACCCAGCCCACTCGGGGTGAAAATTACAAAAAACACAGTTGATGGACAGAATGTAGAACAATGTCATACATTCACCCCAGTACAAGGATCTGGGCCTAAATCCATCGCTTTTTTCACTCCACACCACCCTGGGTTAGACACTGGCTATATGCAAATCAGCTCTGACCCTTTGCCTCATGGGAAAGTCCAGTCCGAACTACCAAGCCATGTCTTTCCCAGACCGGAATCAAGCATCCAAGGACCGGTTTCTGGCTATCAGCCTTCATTCAGCCTGGATAGCTTGACTCCAGTGGTGTGGAGAGCCTGGGACTCACGTCTGAGCATACCCAGCCCACTCGGGGTGAAAATTACAAAAAACTGTCCCATCAACTGTGTTTTTTGTAATTTTCACCCCGAGTGGGCTGGGTATGCTCAGACGTGAGTCCCAGGCTCTCCACACCATTGGAGTCAAGCTATCCAGGCTGAATTAAGGCTGATAGCCAGAAACCGGTCCTTGGATGCTTGATTCCGTTCTGGGAAAGACATGGCTTGGTAGTTCGGACTGGACTTTTCCCATGAGGCAAAGGGTCAGAGCTGATTTGCATATAGCCAGTGTCTAACCCAGGGTGTTGTGGAGTGCAAAAAACGATGGATTTAGGCCCAGATCCTTGTACTGGGGTGAATGTATGACATTGTTCTACATTCTGTCCATCAACTGTGTTTTTTGTAATTTTCACCCCGAGTGGGCTGGGTATGCTCAGACGTGAGTCCCAAGCTCTCCACACCACTGGAGTCAAGCTATCCAGGCTGAATGAAGGCTGATAGCCAGAAACCGGTCCTTGGATGCTTGATTCCGTTCTGGGAAAGACATGGCTTGGTAGTTCGGACTGGACTTTTCCCATGAGGCAAAGGGTCAGAGCTGATTTGCATATAGCCAGTGTCTAACCCAGGGTGTTGTGGAGTACAAAGAAACGATGGATTTAGGCCCAGATACTTGTACTGGGGTGAATGTATGACATTGTTCTACATTCTGTCCATCAACTGTGTTTTTTGTAATTTTCACCCCGAGTGGGCTGGGTATGCTCAGACGTGAGTCCCAGGCTCTCCACACCACTGGAGTCAAGCTATCCAGGCTGAATGAAGGCTGATAGCCAGAAACCGGTCCTTGGATGCTTGATTCCGTTCTGGGAAAGACATGGCTTGGTAGTTCGGACTGGACTTTTCCCATGAGGCAAAGGGTCAGAGCTGATTTGCATATAGCCAGTGTCTAACCCAGGGTGTTGTGGAGTGCAAAAAAACGATGGATTTAGGCCCAGATCCTTGTACTGGGGTGAATGTATGACATTGTTCTACATTCTGTCCATCAACTGTGTTTTTTGTAATTTTCACCCCGAGTGGGCTGGGTATGCTCAGACGTGAGTCCCAGGCTCTCCACACCACTGGAGTCAATCTATCCAGGCTGAATGAAGGCTGATAGCCAGAAACCGGTCCTTGGATGCTTGATTCCGTTCTGGGAAAGACATAATAATAATAATAGGGTGTCTTGTAGAGCGCATGGTGATGCACAACGGCGTGTCCCCGCGCTGAGGTGCGAGCATGGCCAGAGAGTGTGCTGAGGGGAAGGCCCGCTATCTGGCATAAAGAAATGTTTTTAGCTTGGCTCTGAAGATAGACTCTGCAGGTTCCAAACGCAGCGCTACCGGGAGTTTGTTCCAGCTGGATGCGGCAAGGTACCTGAAGGATCTGCCACCCATCCTTGCTCTGGTCACCTTAGGAATGGTCAGGCGCCCTGAGCCAGAGGATCTAAGCGCACGGGAAGGCTCGTATTGTGTCAGGAGACCCTGAAGTGGGAGGGGTGCCCTGCCGTTAATGATCCGATGACAGGTGCAGAGGGCCTTGAATTCTACCCTGCTTCTGACTGGAAGCCAGTGCAAGGCCTGGAGCGCGGCTTTGGAGGCTGATCTTCTAGGCAGTCTGAGAACTAGCCGGGCGGCGGCGTTTTGCAAGACCTGTAGGCGGCTCAGATTCTTCTCGAGGGTTCTCAAATAGAGCAGGTTGCCATAGTCCATCTTGGACGTGACTAAAGCGTGCACTAGTGTTCGGCGGGCTTTGGTGGGAGGGAGCTCCAAAACCTTCCTGAGGGTCTTGAGGATCCCGAAACAGGTACCGACCACCCGGTTGACCTGGGGGCCAAAGGTCAGATCGGAATCGAACCAGACACCTAAATTCCTCGCCTCCAGGCAGGGAGTGGGTGCTGGTCCCAAGCAAGGTGGCCACCACGCTGACGTCCACGCCGCCCGGTCTCCCCCTACCACCAGCACCTCAGTCTTGTTGCCGTTGAGTTTAAGGCAGTTGGCAGACATCCAGGCAGCAAGATCTTGCATGCATGCTCTGAAGATGTCTGCCGCAAGACCGGGTGCACGTGATAGGGAGATGACCAGCTGCGTGTCGTCAGCGTGTGACACCATGCGCAGACCGTGACTCTCCACTATGGAGGCAACCGGGGCCACATATAGGTTAAAAAGCGTTGGGCTTAGGGACGAGCCCTGTGGTACCCCCTGATCCAATGCCACTCGCCTGGAATAGCAGTCGCCCTGCCTGACTTGGAAACCTCGGCCAGATAGGAACGACTGGATCCATTTTAGCGCTGCATCACCCACCCCTGCTTTGTTCAAACACTGTAGCAAGATGGAATGTGCTACAGTGTCGAACGCAGCGCTGAGATCCAGCAGGATCAGGGCCATAGTATGGCCCTCGTCGGCCCCCTGTCTGATGGATTCGGATGCCATGAGGAGTGCCGACTCAGTCGAGTGTCGAGGTCTGAATCCAAACTGGGTGGGGTGAAGGAGACTTGACTCTTCCACAAACTGCATTAGCTGCCGATTCACCACCTTCTCCGCCACTTTCGAGAAGTAGGGAAGGAGAGAGATGGGACGCAGATTCTCCAGCTTTTCGAAGCTGATATTAGGCTTCTTGCGGAGGGGGAGCACAACTGCTTGTTTCCATTCCCAAGGCAAGGTGCTGGACCTTGGCTTGGTAGTTCGGACTGGACTTTTCCCATGAGGCAAAGGGTCAGAGCTGATTTGCATATAGCCAGTGTCTAACCCAGGGTGTTGTGGAGTGCAAAAAAACGATGGATTTAGGCCCAGATCCTTGTACTGGGGTGAATGTATGACATTGTTCTACATTCTGACCATCAACTGTGTTTTTTGTAATTTCCAGGTCGAAATGGCAGTTTAATACTGCACACAAAGGCTGAAATGGAAGGTCTGAGACAGATTTGCAAAGCTATTCAAGTGGATGGGCCAACAAGTACAGCAGGCCCAGTGGTAGCATTGAATTTTCAGGCCCTCAGTACATGTGGTACCACTTTAATACGAACCTATAAAAATATGCCAATTAGGGATATACCAATAATACAATGTTTTAAGGATGAGCACACACACTTTAGCAGTGGTTAGCAGTGGTAGGGTGCACAGAGTGCCAAGGCCAACAAAAATGAGATCAGAAAAATATGGAGGAATAAGACAAAATGTTTGTGGGAAGACCACCCTAAGGCTGGCAGTTCTAACAGGCCCGAGGAAGACGGTGAGCGGGGTGTTCTTGATCCATTTGTCATCATTATGGGACTGAGAAGTGATGCAGGAGTGGCAATAATTATTCGCAATAGCAGAAACTAAAGAATGCATATCAATAAACTGCAGCATCCAGACTCCTGACACCTCTATCGAGATTGGCGGCCTCATGATACCATGGCGCAAGACTGGTAAGTGGAAACGTCAGTGCCACCACACAGCCTAAGTTATCGCTCTACAATCCTTCAAGTTCCCTTGTGCACTTCTGTTGGATCCAAAACATTGTGTAGGTGTGGTACTATATTTGATGCCTTTGGTGAATGTGTATTGTAAAATGTTTTAGCTTAGTTAATTTTCGTTTTAGGCATTGCTGAATTAATGCTGTTTTCTCCTTTGGCTGGCCAGTCAATCAATCAAGTCGAATTTATGAAGCACTAACTTGTGACCCAGGATGGTATCCAGGTGCTGAGCTTGTGTCAGTCGGAAAGCTGGATCTTGAGTCCCTTCCTGAATTTGATCATAGATGGTGCAGTGCAGAGGTGGAGGGGTAAGGTGTTCCAGGATTTGGTGGTGAGATGGGAGAAGAAGCAACCTCCTGTGCAGTTGAAGCATATGCAGGGTATCTCTGTGAGGCGAGGTATGCTGAGCGGAGGTTACCGTGTTTCTGGGGGATGTGTTGGCAGTGGTTCATGTAGGTGAGTCCTTGGCCATGGAGGGCTAGGTAGGTGAGGGTTAAGAGCTTGAAGTGGCATCTCCTCTGAACTGGAAGCCAGTAGGGGTCCTTCAGTTGCTGGGTGATGTGGGTTCTCTTGGGTAGGTAAAGGGTCATTTTGGCCACCGTGCTCTGGATAAACTGAGCATGAGTTTGGTGGAAGTACCACCATAGCGTGAGTTGTCATTGCCCAGTGGGCTGGTGATGAGTGCCAGAGTTACAATTTTCCTGGTGTTGATGGGGAGCTACTTGAAGATCTTGTGGAGCAGGACGAGCGTGTGGGAGCAGGCTGAGTGAACAGCGTTGACTTGACATTTCATGTCTAGTTCACTATTGAGGATGATGCTGAGGTTGCGGGCATGGTCTTTAGGTATGGGGGTGGGTGCTAGTTCTGATGGCCACTAGGAGTCGTTCTATAGTGTGGTGTGCTTGCCTAAAATGAGTAATTAAGTCTTGTCCATTTTGAGCTTTTAAGAGGGTTCTACCTCATCCAGGCAGAGACGTTCTTCATACAGTTGTGAAAGTTGGTCTTTGACAAAATGGGGTCAGCTGAGAGTGATAAGACTAGCTATGTGTTGTCAGCGTAGGAGATTATGTTGATGTTGTGCGATATGACGATGTTTTTGTCATGCAGATGTTAAAGAGGGTTGGGGTGAGGGATGAGCCTTGTAGAACGCCGAAAATGTTGTGCTTTGTCTGTGATGTGATAGGAGGGATTCAGACTTTCTGGGTGCGCCCAACAAAAAAGAATGCAGTGCATTTGAAAGCATAATCTGTGATACTGATCTGGCATAGACGATTGATGAGTGTGTGGTGGGAGACACTGTTGAAAGCTACTGGGAGGTCGAGAAGGATCAGGGCTTCTGTCCGGTAGGGTGCGGATGTCGTCTGTTGCAGCGATAGGCGCTGTCTCGTGCTGTCGTCATTACTGAAGCCTGATTGGGAGAGGTCCAGTATGTTGTTTCTCTCCAGGTGTTTGGTAAGTTGGAGGTTGATGACCTTTTCCAGAACTTTGGTGGGGAACTGGAGCAGCGAGATGGGATGGTAGTTCTGGAGCTCAGTGGGGGCTCACCTCGAATTGTTTCCAGGTGTCTGGGATGGTGGCTGTGGTTATTGAGGTGTTGAAGATGGAGGTGAGTTGGCAGCTGATATTGTCTATTGCAAGGTTGAAGAGTCTGTGGGGGCAGGAGTCATTGAGAGCTCCTGAGTAGATGGTGCTCATCAGATTGGTTGTGTTCGATGTGCTAAATTCTTCCCATGCAGTGACACTGCGGTCGGCGGTGGTAGTCGATCAGTGGCTAAGGAAGTTGGAGGGTTGGGGGTTGAAGTTTTCATAGATGGTTGCTATTTTGCTGTAGATGTGATTGGCTCTGGTGTTGCAGAGTTCCTGAGAAGCAGGGATAGCATTTCCGGTGGCTGCTGGTTAGGTGAAATCTCTGATGATGGTGAAAAGTTCATTGGTTTGGTTGGAGCTTTTTTTGCAGCTTTGATCCATTGGTGGTAATTGTTGAGGGCTCATTTGAAAGTGTCTCTGTCAGTTTGGTTCCTGCTTGTGTGCATCTTTTCTCCTAGTTGTTTGCACCTGCGTTTTGAAGTGCAGAGTTTGTGGGTGTACCAGCTGGCTTGTTTGGGGGATGTTTGTGTGTTATGGCTGGTTTGTGGGGGTGACTCGGCCGGTGGAATTGGTGTTCCAGTTGTTGAAGTTCTGTACTGTCTGGTCCAAGCTAGTGATGTCTGTGGGGAGTGTAGTGCTGAGGGCATTGGTCCATTGATGCTGAGTGATCTTGGACCAGTTGTGGAAGGGGGCGACATGTCTTTTGAGGGGGGGGGGGTGAGGGAATGTCCAGCGATGGTGAAGTGTATGATGGAGTCGTCTGACCAGGTGAGTTCTGAGGTGTCGCTGTAACTGGTTCTATGCTGGGTGTGAAGATAGGGTCCAGTGTGTGTCCTGCTTTGTGAGTGGGTTCTGTGACTAACTGTTTGAGGCTGATGTTGTCAAGTCTTTCCAAGAGGTCAGTGTAGCTGGTGCCGGTTGTGTCGTCCAGGTGAAAGTTGAAGTCTCCCAGAAAGACATAGGGTTTGGATTCAATGGCAAGTGGGGTGATGAATTGCGGGATGGTGTTGCTCATGTCGGTTCGTGGTCCTGAGGGTCTGTATACGAGGGTGCCTCTGGTGGTGGTGTTATTGTCAGTATGGAGCTGTAAATTTGTGTGTTCCATGATCTGCATGGTTTCGTAGTTGGAGATGGTGCAGGTGATCAATTCCTTGTGTATGATGGTGACACCTCCTCTGTGTCTGCTGGTGTGGTAGCTGTGTTTCATTTTGAAGCAGCTGGGTGTGGCTGTGGTGATGTCTGGTGTTAATGTGGGGGTGAGCCACAGTTCTGTGATGAAGGTCACGTCAAGGGTGAGGGTTGAAATAGTGTCCCAGATTACTAAGGCATGCTTGCAATTTTGTATTTTTTTATTTAATTTTTTTATTTACATTTTTTGTTTATTTTTGTCTTTTACATTTTTTTCACAATTTGATTTGTTCGATCCATCATTCATCCATTCACCATTGGTGCACAGAAGTGCAACAGTTTTCCTCCTGGACACCCTGACTGTGGTTCACTTTAGACACAGAAACATCGTCAATTTGTGTATTGATGATTATTGTATTTCCCCCTGCACCACATTGCCTGCCATAGGCACACATTAGCCTCCACTTTTTAAAGATTACTATTCCATTTTCCCATGCAATTCCCTGAGTGGCATTGGTGTCTCCTTTAAAATATAAGGATATAAAGGAAAGTGCTTTATCATTCAGTATATTGTGTGTTATTCTGATGTAGAATTACATTTTATGGTATGGTGGTGTGGTTTGACTTTAAAGTGGTTATTATTATACCTAGGTAAACAACCACACTAATTGCCTTTGTCTGTACTAATTCAAAATGCAAACAATGTCACGTTTCACACTAAATGTTTTTCTTGCTTGTTTGCTTTAGGTGCACAAGAGAAGAGACATCCCCCGCTGTACTGCCAAACAGAAGGCCTGTGCAGTCACGTCAGTCCTTCAATCTCTTCCCCTTGTGCAGCTTAGTGAAACTGCCAACTGAGAGCTTTAAGATGGCCTCCAAGAAAGATGCTTCCAAGATAGTGGTCAGTGAGAAGAAGCAGCTTCCCACCAGTGACATGTTGCCCCAAATGTTTTTGGGACCACCACATCATGTGCCTGCTGCACTTGCCTCTGGGGAGCAAGCTAAGAGCAAACATCCCACATCAACAGCAGGACTGCAAACTAAGCCCAAGACAATGCCTGTCAGTGAGGCGGCCTCTGCATTCCTGAGGACATCGATGAGCAGTGTCACTGAAATAGATGTGTCCCTTTTGCAAAGCAATATCCAATCGTTTCAGGAAACAGAGCAAAGTGGACAGTAGCCGCAGCCAGCAATAGCACATTTTCCTGATGTTGGAGCAGAACAGGAGGTTGAGCTTTCTTCCGAGCAAAAAACCTGCTCTTTTAGAATCATTGGTTCCTAGATCTCCAGCAAGTAAAAGTAAGGGTACTACTCCACCATCTTCTCGAAGCACCACTTCTGATAATGATGATAGGGACATGTAGTTGACCCCAGCAGAGTCCAGGCCACAACAGGAGAGGCAAGGGAAAAAAAAGTTCCTGAAAGCCGTAGACTTATTAAAGGGGATGATGAGGAGGATGACGATGACTAGCCAGTTATTTAGGAAGTGACACAGAGGAACCCGACATTGCTATTGAACTAGCACCATGGGATGTGGCACAGGTAGCACCGCCAGCTCCCATATTTACAAAGCCCCAGCTAAGACCTGCACCAACACCTACCTCAGGAGAAGTATTCACATTTTTATAATTAGCAAAGAGGGGGACCACATTGCTGTATGCAGCATTTGCCACACAAATATGCCTCAAGGAAAACCTTGTACACATTATGGTACTGTACGCTAGACGACCCATATGAAAAAACACCACACCATCAGGTGGGAGGAGCACATTAAAAGAATTGCTGGACTTGGTTGTGGTGCTGAGGACAGCTGAGGAACATCATCTACAAGTCCAATCGCGGTGGGATGTGATGATGAGAAAGAAGAGGGTGACATCATCTTGCAAAGAAGCTCTGTCCCCATAAGTTGGTCAGCAGCATCACCCGCCTCAATGACTTCAAACAGCGCAAGAAGACTCAGAGTGAGATGGAGACATCACGGCATACAGTAACTGCTCCATCACGATGCACATTGCGTCTACCACCATCTACTTCTCGAAAGTCACTTGTGTCAGTGACCCCCGAAAAAATGATAATCCAGGCTACTATTACGGGCATTTGTACAGTGGGAAGCTGGCAAAAATGTTAGCACTGGACCTCCCCCTTATTTCTTTTGTTGAAGGAGTGGGATTCTTAGAATCTTCCCAAATTGGAATGTTCCAATTAGGACCTATTTTGCTAGAGTTGCTGTTCAAGTGCTGCATCATGATGTGCTGCAGTTGGTTGGACAAGCTTTGCAGCAAAGTGTTGTTCACACTATCCACCTGATGACAGGCAGGTGGACCAGTTTTCAGGCGACCAATTACATATGCATCACTGCAGACTGGAACTCTTTTACGGGGGTAAAGCAAAAGATATCTGCAGGTCTTGGCCCTGAAAAAAGTTTTAAGAGTGTTCAGCGGCATGCAACAGTGGGCATGTTCACCATAGAGAAATCACATACAGCTGTAAATATCTTGAACAAATTTAACATCAAGGTTTATGAATGGCTGTGACCCAGAATTGGATTTGTTGCCACAGACATTGGCAGTAACATAGTCAAGGCCATGCCAGATTATGGCTATTTCAGGGTCCTGGGTTTAGCCCTTTCGATCAACAAGATGTGTTGTGTAGTTCCTATAAATCTATACAGGATCTGCTCGTTTAGAAACTATGGGATTGGTATCCAGACTGATTTCAGATACCCTCACAGGATAGGTTAGTCTGTAATCCTGCTAGCTCATAGTGCCCTTATGCACCCCTCTTACCATGGAGTTAATAGTTTCTGGCAACTATCAAAAATGTTAACCCTGGTTCCTCAGAATCGTGGAAATAGTACAGTACTTTTTGCTCAGTCACTCGTGCTTACTTTGTCTCAGAGGAATACACAGAATAAACGATGGGGACCATTATTGAACCAGCATCATTCAAATGTAAAATAGATGTGCTGAAACAACCATAAGACAGAAACAGATATAAATGATTGTAAGCACCAATAGAGTATAAGGATAGTAGATTCCTTCCATAGTGCTAAAACAGTTAATACTGGCAGGTATAAAAATACATGACAATAAGCTACGTGCTCCTACGATGCAATCTTAACTAGATGTATCAACATGTACCTAGCATGTATGTAGATGTTGAGCTAAGAATTCTCTTAGGATAAAGCCAACCCCATTGCCTGAAGTGAGAGACTGTGGGACCCGTCTTTGTCTTGATATTTACACCCTGAAAGGGATGTCAGAATACTGTGAGCTGCGGTGTCTGAATGCAGGAACCCCAGCGTCTCACGTTAGTGTGTCAGCATGGAAGTCCTTTTTCTCCTCTCTCTGCCTCAGCAAAGATATGGTATTTATATACCCAAAGTGGTACCCAGAATGATTTTATGCCTATAGTGTCCTTCCATAAGTCGAAACCATGTTCAGACAGTTGGGAAACAAAAGGATGCAGAGTAAATCTGTTTGGTGTTTGTTAGCATATTTTTCTGTGCAGTTGGAGGTGCAGCCATATAGTAATATGAGGTCTTGTAGAGGCTGAAATCATCTTACGTCAGAAAACTATCATCTACATAGTACAATGCCTCTTCATCCAAATTTTGAAGTAACACTGTTACCCTAGCTGATAACAACCCATGGCTATTCTTATACCATTGGGGGAGGTGACAGAACTGACCTGAGAACCGAGCACTGAGAATGCTTCTTTCAGGGGCTATATTCTGGCAGAAAAGTCCATTTGAGATATCTATGTTGGCTGTCAGTCAATCCACTTTATTCAATTAGTTAAAATCATAAAAATACAAAAAACATCAAACACAAATAATAGTACAAGACCTTTAGACAAAATGTATAAAAACAGTATACAAATAAAAACATCCTAGCTAAAATATTCACAATTTAAAAAAAAAATAATTGTGGCTTAATAATCTTGTTTAGGCAGAGTTCATGATCTGGTTGCTAGTTTTTTTTAGCCTTACAGCAGCAGCAAGGAAAGATGCAATGTTAAAAATATCTCCTGGGTTACACAATGTTTGTAGAAAAACTAACGCAGGTCTGACCTGTGGGAAACCCCTTCCTCTCAAGACAGGTACCAAAAATGTCATTCGAATATTAGAATAAAAATGACAAAACATCATGAAATGTAAAGTATCTTGGGTTGAGAAGTTGTTACACTGATAGGGTTCTGCGTCCTCAGGTCTACACCAGCCCGGAAAATCCCCCAATACGAAATGGATCAAATTGAAGCAGAGCCTAATTAGGAGCCAGTGATGGAAATGCTTGTTCACTATAACCAAGTAGGATTCTATAAGAATGGTTGTTTTTAACAGATAATGAGCCCTGACTAAAGGTTTAGATAGCTCCAGTTCTTCTCGCTCCAGCATCAGTAAATTCTTAAAGTTCAATTTCACCCACAAAACATCCTCCTTCTGGATCTTTTAGGGAGCCTCATACAGTTCCGGCCGTCCTATTTTAGATAACATACATTTAACATAGGACACCCACTTAATTTTGAAAGACTTATCTAAATTAAAAAAATCACTCAAGATCAACTGGTTCAGGGTTAACTCAGGATTTAGCCAAATTTTGAGCCAACAGAGCAACGGAGCTGTGCTCCAAATATCGGAAACGTAGTCTAGCTCCAGTTCCTGGTGTATAGCATATGTTGGGGTAGATGTGGTACGGACAGCACATTTTGTAGAAACTTGTTTTCAGCTGTATGTAGCCCAACCTGCTCTTTAAAACCCCATATAGAGGATCAATAGGTCGCAATGGCCAAACAATTTGCTTTATAGACCTTTAAAATGGCCTCTATAGGTCTAGCCCCCAAACGCTGCGCAAACCCTAAAAGACCTAGGGAGAGAGTAACTGCAATTTTTAAACATTTTGTTGCAGTATCCAGGAGGACCTTTCATCGAATAAGCCCCCTAAGTAAGTAAAAGAGGACACCGAAGTAACCTCCAGCCCATTACAATAAAAGGATTGAACCTTTTTAGCTTTATTTCCTATTGATATAACATGTGACTTACCGATGTTTACTACCAGGTCTAAGGAGTGCATATAGGCCCCAAAGGCATCTAAGAGCTACTGGAGGCCTACCGCAGTATGGGCTAAGAGGACAGCATCATTCGCGTATAGGAGAACAGGAATTTAACAGTCTCCTACATGCAGAATGTCCAATGATGCCTCCATTAAGGATTTGTCCAGGTCGTTAATATTAAGAGTAAAAAGCAGGGGTGCCAAAATGCAACTCTGACGGACACCTCTAGTTGATTTAAAAGATCTTGTGCATTTGCCAGCCTGGGAGATCCTAACCAATGCTGTAAGGTCTTTAAGTATGGGCGAAATGTGAGAATTCGCGGTCCACGAATTTGCGTGAAATGGGAAAGAAAATCCGCGAGTTTGTGAATTTTCCCGCTAACTCGCTGATTTTTTTGCCATTTGCACAAATATGTGACCACGTGTGCCTGTAACTTTGCCAGCGCGCCAAAAGGTGCCGAGGTCCCTTGAGTGAGCTGCCCATTATAGTGGGGACGGGTGGGAAGACGTTTCATTCCGCAAGTGTGTGGTGGACGGGGCCAAACGGGCGGGGCTTCTATGCGAGTTCAAATGCATCTTGTTTATAAAGGGTCAGAGACCGAGCAGAGCAGCAGATGAGGAGAAAGCAGCCTCCTTGTCACAGGAGCTACACGGGGATGGCGCTCGGGAAAGTCATGGATGCAAACATACGTTTGGCACAGGACCACAGAATCCTTCAGATGTCCAAGATAGCTCTGCTGTGTCTGTTGGTACAAAGCCATTCTGATCCTGCTCAGTGGGTTCAGGCGCATGCAGCTGCTGCTGCTGGACAATGTCCCATCTCATACTAAACTGCCCCATACAGGCATATGCTGGTGCTGGGCAGGAGGGTGCAGTGGCATGCGGATGCTGCACGCTTGGTACATGAGCATACCGGTGCCAGGGGGACACGTGTTTATTGGTGCTGTGTAGCAAGTTATGACTTTACATTTTGACTGCACCAGACGGTGGTACCACCTACATGGATCAGGAGCATCCATGCACTAGACTTCATGGTGCAAGAGCATAATGGTGCTGTGCGGTATGGGTATATATGTACTGGGGGCAGGGGCACTTAGCACAATGTGTGCTCACACCCAGAGGGCTCCCAGGCAATTGAGCACGAATGATTTTCAGACTGAGAGGGCTCCGCGGCAGTTCAGCAGCACGGGGGCTCACACCCACTGGGCCCCGGGGCAGTTCAGTAGCGCGAGGGCTCACAACCCCTGGGAAGCTCAGCAGCGCAGGGGCTCACACCCACAGGGCTCCCGGGCAGTTTAGCAGCGCCACCCTCTGGTTCATCACTGCCACCCTCTGGTTCATCACTGCCACCCTCTGGTTCACCATTGCCACCCTCTGGTTCACCACTGCCACCCTCTGGATCATCACTGCCACCCTCTGGATCATCACTGCCACCCTCTGTTTCACCACTGTCACCCTCTGGTTCATCACTGTCACCCTCTGCTTCATCACTGCCACCCTCTGGTTCATCACAGCACCCTCTGGTTCACCACTGCCACCCTCTGGTTCAGCACAGCACCCTCTGGTTCACCACTGCCACCCTCTGGTTCATCACTGCCACCCTCTGGTTCATCACTGTCACCCTCTGGTTCATCACTGCCACCCTCTAGTTCATCACTGCCACCGTCTGGTTCATCACTGTCACCCTCTGGTTCACCACTGCCACCCTCTGGTTCATCACTGCCACCCTCTGGTTCATAACAGTCACCCTCTGGTTCATCACTGCCACCCTCTGGTTCATAACTGTCACCCTCTGGTTCATCACTGCCATCCTTTGGTTCATCACAGCACCCTCTGGTTCACCACTGCCACCCTCTGGTTCACCACTGCCACCCTCTGGTTCATCACTGCCACCCTCTGGTTCATCACAACCACCCTCTGGCTCACCACTGCCACCCTCTGTTTCACCACTGCCACCCTCTGGTTCACCACTGCCACCCTCTGGTTCACCACTGCCACCCTCTGGCTCATCACTGCCACCCTCTGGTTCATCACAGCCACCCTCTGGTTCATCACAGCCACCCTCTGGCTCACCACTGCCACCCTCTGTTTCACCACTGCCACCCTCTGGTTCACCACTGCCACCCTGTGGCTCACCACTGCAACCCTCTGGCTCATCACTGCCACCCTCTGGTTCACCACTGCCACCCTCTGGTTCACCACTGCCACCCTCTAGTTCATCACTGTCACCTTCTGGTTCATCACTGCCACCCTCTGGTTCACCACTGCCACCCTCTGGTTCATCCCTGCCACCTTCTGGTTCATAACTTCCACCCTCTGGTTCACCACTGCCACCCTCTGGTTCACCACTGTCACCCACTGGTTCACCACTGCCACACTCTGGTTCATCACTGTCACCCTCTGGTTCATCACTGCCACCCTCTGGTTCACCACTGCCACCCTCTGGTTCATCACTGTCATCCTCTGGTTCATCACTGCCACCCTCTGGTTCATCACAGCACCCTCTCGTTCACCACTTCCACCCTCTGGTTCATCACTGCCACTCTCTGGTTCACCACTGCCACCCTCTGGTTCACCACTGCCACCCTCTGGTTCACCACTGCCACCCTCTGGTTCATCACTGTCACCCTTTGGTTCATCACTGCCACCCTCTGGTTCATCACAGCACCCTCTGGTTCACCACTGCCACCGCCTGATTCATCACTGCCACCCTCTGGGTCACCACTGCCACCCTCTGGTTCATCACTGCCACCCTCTGGTTCACCACTGCCACCCTCTGGTTCATCACTGCCACCCTCTGGGTCACCACTGCCACCCTCTGGTTCACCACTGCCACCCTCTGGTTTACCACTGCACCTTCTGGTTCATCACAGCACCCTCTGGTTCACCACTGTGGTTTATGGGGAGAAAGCACACCTGCCCAGCCAGCCTCAACCGAGACAAATTAATTGGGGCTGGTTAATGTGTTACTGAATTTGAGATTCAAGTTCGGCCCCTGCTTCCTTATCTGTAAGTGCTTCCTGTTGCGGTTTAATATTTGTGACAGGAGCATTGTGCCATACTTGTAACTATTCTCTGACGCTGCTTCGAGGGTCAGAGCAGGGTCAGAGAATAGTTGCAAGTAGGCAACGAACTCTGGAGGCGCCACTCAGGAAGCACTTACAGGGTTACAGCAGGTGCCCAAGTTGAAGTTAATTTATTTGTAACCATTTTGTAAATGGTTACAAAGAAATTAGCTTCAACTTGGGCACCTACTGTAATCCTGTAAGTGCTTCCTGGAAAAAATTAGTCCCGCTCGCGGATTCGCGGATTTTTCCGCAATTTCGCGAGATTCACGGATCACGAAATTGCGGAAAATCGGCAAATTCCACGAGAGGAACGAATTTTCGGCCCATACTTAAAGGTCTTGGTGTAGATGGGCCAAAAAGTATACTAAGCAGGGGTCGAGTACTTTTTTTATCAAAATATTCCATATTCTATAGTTAACCAGGTCAAACGTGGAGGATAGGCCCATAAATGCCATCCTCAAACATCCCTCTTTGGCCATGGTATATTTACTTATATGAAGGTATAAGTTAAGACACTGGTCCATGGTACTTCTACCCTGTCTAAACCCAGATTGTAGGTTAGACAAGATCTTCCTCTCATTTTCCCAATCTGTAATCTTTGTTAAAATTACCTTTTCTAAAATCTTCACAGAAGAGTCAATGAGGGATATTAGTCTGTAGCACCGCGAGTCCCCTCTCTGACCCTTTTTAAAAATAGGGATAATAGTTGATTGCACACTTGAAACAGGGAACCCTCCCGAACCTGAAGCATTAAAAACGTTTGCGGGGAAGCAGTCTGGACCAGGAGCCTTATTACTGAATGTGTCTCTTATGGCTTTCTCTATTTCCTCCTCATTAAAATCAATTAGGGGTTGGAGTGAAAACCCTGGGAAGCAATCTGAAGCCTCACTAAAATCATATACTGAGAAAGCCACTGGACCTCTGTGATATTACTTTCCTGGGCCTCATTATCCTCACCACAGAAGAAAGGGGTGTTCATGATTGACTAAAATCTTGAGCAATCCCTTAATACGTCAACGGAAAGTAGAGCATTTCACGCCTCTGCCTTGATCTCAGCTTTCCGACTGTGCACTGCACTCTTATACAACTTCCTCAACCTGGCTATCAATTCCCTGTCCCAAGGTTGTTTTTTCAAGGCTAAGATCAAGGAGCGATGGGCATGTGAACAGATATCATCAAACCATCTTGAACCACGTGCAAATCTTGGTTTGGTCATAACAGTTGAGCCATACGCTATCTGATTACAGATGCCCTCAAAAGCTCTGAGAACCGCATCCATAGTACTTAGGGGATCAGTACAGATTGCAAAGTTCTCTCTACTTTTATCACACAAATCCATAAAAAAGGTATCCGGGATTACTTTGGACCATCTAAGTCTCCTCCCCTGGTCACATGTTACCACCCTGCTGGGGATCAAGTTCTTATCTTTCTTGCCCAGTAGTCCACAGCTTTTATCCAGAACTAAGATAACAGGGTTATGGTCACTAAAAGGTGATTCCCAGGCATTGTAAAAACTACGTTGTCTAATAGCAAGGGAGACAAAAGAATATAATCTATGATGATATCGCTAGCCTTAGATTTAAATGTAGGACACCGATCTTGAACATTAACAAAGCCGGGTTCGCATAAATCCGCATCCGTCAAAAGGGACTTAAGGCCCTCCCCACGTGCAGTCTGCTAAAAATGTGGAATCGTGGCATAACTATAGCCAAACAAATCATCATTCAAACAATGCAGCTCACACAAATGAATGTTAAAATCCCCCATGATGGATTGCTTTATTCTATATTCTTCTAAAAAGAATTAAAAATGCTTAGGTGTTGGTTGAAAAAATCCCTCTCCCCCGAATTATAGAAATTCACTAGCAATAAATTCAGGTAGTTTGGCTTGCTAACCTCAACTATCAGACAGTTAGAGGAGTCTATCTCTATCCTTTTTAAACAACCCTTTAATTCCAGGGAGAGAAGAAACATAAGGCCACCTTTTGCTCTACCTGCTGAAGCTGGAAGTGCGGGTAAAAAATAGGAACTAAAACCCTCTAACCAAAAATGTTCCCTCCATCCCAGGTCTCCTGAAGAGCAATTATGTTATATATTTTTATGAAAGCTAACCAATTTGGGTCATCTCTTTTAGATCTTAAGCCCGCGATATTCCAACTCAAGATTCTACACTGAGCGGGGTATTCGCCTCCCATATCATCCCTGCCCAGATCAATGGTACCTAAGCCAGGTGAACAAACCTCTCTACTATTAGTGCTACCATCAGCATTGTTAGATCTTACTACAGATGGGCAGTCCTCTTTCTCCTCTAGTCAATCATTTGAGTCCAGCCCACTAAGTAGGCAGAATCTATTAGAAAGTGGTAGGTTTACCCCATGAGGCCTTGCCAGCAATCCTGGTCTTTTGAGTGATGGTTCTCTCCCCCCAGTGAAGAAATCAGAGCCGGAAACTAGACTTAAGATACTAGACTGGCCTGTCAGTGGTTAGTGGATACTTTTAGCGCTTGCCCTGCCAGGTGCACAGTTGGGGCTTACTGGTGGATAAAAAAAACAACGGGAGAGCCCTTATTCCTCCTCCACAGAAATCAGTGGCGTCCTAAAACAGCCTGTCAACTATATCCAGTTTGTTAAAATTAATTACGATACAGTCGCCCCGGACTTGTTTTGGTTGATTGCCCACCCAAGACACCCGTCTAGCCATTATGATGTGATTAGATATCTCGGATTTCCCAGAACTGTAATTATCACACCAGTTTTTTGCTTTACGTAGCAGAGCCGCAGTTTATTGAACGTCAGAGGCACTTAGAGGGGGGACCCCAATGAGAACTGCAACCAGAGGTGTAGCCTCTGGGGGCAGATCGATATTGCTGATACTAGGGGTTTTAATCTCGTTATCATGAGTAGGGATCACCCTAGACGCTATAGACTGACCCAATAATTGTGGACTATCAATACAAGGGACGTTATTAGATACTTTTTCTCTCCTTAGGTCCAGATCATGGGGAACATAAACCATACCTCCCTGATTTAGGTTAGCACCCTCCCTTGGGGGTGGCAACAAGTGGGGGCCTGAGTTGTTTGTTACTACTGGTGGTGTTGGTGGATTTGACATCATATTAACTTCTGATACACGCATTTTGTCCCTCAAACATGAATCTAAAAAGTTATCTAAGCGCTCACATTTTTTCATTAAATCCGCCACACAGTACATAGTGTCAATAACATCTTTGGCAATTGAAGTCAATAACGATTCAAAACGGGCAGTGAGTAAGTCCTCAACCATTGTCCGTATTGTTGATTCAACGTTCTCATCAACCCCCAGTACCGGCTTTGATATATTTTTGGGTCCCTTATGCTGCTTGGTTATTTTTCTGGTAGTACGCTTAATCCCACCAGGACCTTTCATAAGGGCTCGTTGTGACTTCCCCTCTGCCAACAAAGAATCCCTCAGACTTTTTCCTGCATCTTCGGGAGGTACAGTATCGGTGGGCTGGGTTTTGTTCCTCTCTAGTGGGCCACTAATCACTACCACTGGTTCAAGGGGTACATTTGCCCATGACACAGTTCCTAGCGTATCGCCAGAGACTTTACCAGAGCCCAAACCCAGTTCCTTTTCCGCATTGGCAATCTCCTTGTACAAAGCACCAACCGCCGAGGTCAAATATGAGATTATAGAAGGCAAATTTCTAGGGATTTTTGCCTTTACCCCCCCGATCTTGAGTGCCCAAGAGCTTACGCTTACCCATTGATGGACGTTGGAGGGGTGGCCCAGCCCAGCCTCTTTCGGGCTCTGACGGGCACGGACGGGCCCGCCCTTGGCCCGGGCTTCTCCCGTGCGCGTCCCGAGCTGCGAGAGGACCACGCTGCCTAAGAGGGCCTCTGGCACCCTCCGGAGACGTCATTGACCTGCGCCATGCAGGGCCCCCTGGGAAATGTAGGCCTCCTAGCCATTGCCCCCACGGCGGTATGGTGGTGCGGCAAAAGATCCTGCTGCCCCCAGCAGAAAAGGTGAGTGTAATGGGGAGGGTAAATGGTGGCCGTTCCCCTCACGGCAGGCTCTTGAAAAGTGATATCTAATGTTGTTTTGTATTTTTTCCACAAAATGTTATTCATTATGTTACACCATGTGCTTTCTGTACTACAAATGTTTTAGTACATGTGTTCAGATGTTTGCAGTCTAAAACTAGACAATATGAATTATCGGGTTTCATTACAAGAAACATAGGATTGTCCATTGAAGAGGTGCAAGTTTCTATTACATCCTGGTATTCAAGTTGATCTAAGATCTCCCTGGCCTATATTTTTGCTTCTTGTTTTATTGGGTACTGTCGCTGTGGAATTGGTATAGTTTTTACTCTGATTTCATGGTGAGTTGACTCAGCATCCCACCCAACGTGATTGCTCTATAATCCTGGAGCAAGTGCTACTTCATACTCCTGCACGTATAAATGTTGTAAGTATACTGGTACAAGGTCGTAAAAAGCTGGTAAAATAACCATTTCTCCCTTTGGGCACTCCATAACGATTTCAGGTGTCCAATCTTTTTCAGCCAAAAGGATGTCATATTCATAAGTCAGGTTCTACCAAAAGAGACCTTTAATTTTTCTGGGTTTGTCCCCCTCCATTTGGAGTGTTAGCTCAGATAACCAGTGGGGGACACTTACCCTTGTATCAGATGTCTCCACTGTGATATTTTAATTCAACGCCACTGTCACCAGAAATTCCATAGCGTTCTGGCGAGCTATTGTTACTTCAGCTGAACTGTCTAGCATCGTCAGAGCCCATTCCCCGTTCAGAAGTTGAGTCCTCAGAATTCGAGGCATGTTCTAACTTTAAGACCAGTTGCCTTCTTCTTTTTAAATTGAGGTTTTGATTTTGGTTTCTCTTCTTTTTTGGAAGTATAGTCTCGAGCGCGATGTGTATCTCTGGATTTTGGATTTTGTACACTCTTTTTGTCTATGTTCTAACCCCCTTCTCTCTCAGAGTTTTTTGAAGAACCCTGAAAGGAACGAGAGGAACGTGTATCAGTATCCTGATACCTGTCAGGTTTTTTAATGTTATGTCTATTCCTAAGGTTGCACCTCCTTTCGTAGGGCTGCAGTTTAGGAGACCCAACCCTGGATTGTGACCTATTTTGTCTATTCTTTTGTTATTTATTATTATCCCATTTCTTCTTGGAATAATCAGGTGTTTGCTTGGTGGTATCTTTATCAGGACCACCAGTGAGTTGAGGTTTTGTTGCTCTAGCTCCCAATCTATATATAGCTAACTCGGCATAGATATCTTCGATAATTTCGGTAATTCACATTCCTGTTGTAAAGGCGTGCAATCCCTCAGACATTGGTGTATTGCCACTGCTGCTGCCTCCCCTTTTATGTTTGTTCATATAATAGTTGATACCTAGGCAACATTTCCCAACAATGTCATTACTAAGTTCATAGCAGGTTCTGCTCCATACTCATTCTGTATTTGCCTCAATACATCTGGTATCACTGCTATTGAAGGGATACCATGAGTTCTGGTATATATGGCAGCGAAAACTGTACCCCAAGAGGTAAAGTCCTCTATCTGGGGAGCTCTCCCCATATGCAAGCAGATTGTTAGCCTGCTTCTACCTGTGTTATTTTCTGAGCTATCCAGAATGGCATTGCTCACGCCTAGTGGGCATTTTACCCATAACTGTGTGTAGAGTTTGTTGAGTTTTTTTAGTTGTAGATCCCTGAATTTGTCCTGTAGGTGTAGCCCTTGTTGGCTGAAGTGTGAGTGTTCTCATCACGAACTGTGTCAGATTTCTGTAAAGTTTTATTATTTCTTTATGAAGTGGACGGAAGTCTGCTATTGGCATTTGTGTCAATGTCTGGATGTGGTGTGTGCGCAACAAGGACTGGCCAAGTTGCTCAATCTCTTCCTAGCAGACCAAGTCTCACTTTGTCTTTTGTGTGTGGGAGGGCACCTTTAAACCAGTCTATGTGCTCCTGGTAGGTGTGCAGAACTTTAATGTCCTTGTATGGACAATATTCCTCTGGTATTTCATCTTCAGTGTAAGAATGAAATGTATTTGTGTGTGCATCCGCTGGTGGGAATATAACCAATGAATAGAATATCTCTGTTATGTATCACTCGTGTGCCAAAATCACAAAAGTCACTGTCCCACCACTAGCTGTGACTCCATATTCTGCAAGTTTTAAAGTAAGGGCAGTTCTGACATTTTCCTCCCTTGCTGCATTTGCATGCTATGCTGGCACAGCAGAGCTTCGTCAGCCAATATTGAAAAAATACTCAAGGAAAGGTTTCAAGGAAACTGAGATAAGGTGTTTTGCACAACAGGGAACTATTTGTTCTTCAGGCTTGCAGGCGTCTCTGAAAAAATGTGAGCAGGGTTCTCTGAGAACAGTCACAGTGTGTTAGTTTCTACTCTGAAAGAGAATATCAAACAGGCCAAATTCCACTAACAAAAATAGTGAAGAAAGAGAGAGTACCTCACGGTAGCGACACCCAAGAGGGCTGCTGGCTGATGATTGCCAGTTTACCCACTTATCATCATTGGCCACTCTCTCTTTTTGTGTGTGGGAAAGAAGAAATAAAGGAATGTGTTCCCCTTTCAAATGAAAATGTGTAGTGAAAAGATAGTGAGTGCACCAACCGTGCTGCTCTCACTATCGTGACTAATCAGAATAGTGTTAATTAACACACTCAGGGGAATTAAGAAAATTACCGAAAACCCTTGGATTGTCATTTCTGTTAAGCGTAGGTGTGATAAAGGTGAGGCCTTTTGTTGTTGATAATGGTTTGAGTGGGGGGCGACCTTACCTTGTTTCCCCTGTGACTCCTATTGTGTGAATGATTCTCTGAGAACATCACAAAATAACTACTCAGATTTGTCTGTTGAATAAGTACCAAACAAATATTGGCGGCGCCATGTCATTCCTATAAATCCATATAAGATCTGCACGTTTAGACAACGTAAACTATGGGATTGGTATCCAGACTGATTCTAGATACCCCCACAGGATAGGTTAGTCTGTAGTCCTGCTAGCTCACAGTGTCCCTATGCACCCCTCTCACCAAGGAGTGAATAGTTTCTGCCAACTATCGAACATAACAACCCTTATCCCTCAGAATCGAGGAAGCAGTACAGTACTTTTCACTCACTCACTCGTGCTCACTTTGTCTCAGAGGAATACACAGAATAAACAGTGGGGATGTTTTTCAATAAGCATTTATTAATTCAGCGTCATTCTAATCTAAAATAGGTGTGCCGAAACAACCATGAGACAGAAACAGATATAAATGATTGTAAGCACCAATAGAGTAAAAAGATGGTAGATTACTACAATAGTACTAAAACAATGAATACTGGCAGGTATGAAAATACATGACAATAATCTGCGTAATCCTACAATGCTATCCCAACTAGATCTATCTACATATATCTATCATGTATGTAGGTGTATAGCCAAGAATTCCCCTAGGATAAAGCCAAACCCATTACCTGAATTGAGAGACTGTGGGACCCCGTCTTGGTCTCGAGATGGATGCCCTGCGAGGGATGTCAGACCACTGTGAGCTGGAGTGTCTGCCTGCAAGAACCTCAGCGTCTCGCATCAGTGTGTCAGCATGGAAGTCCTTTTTCTCCTCTCTCTGCCTCAGCAAAGTTATGATGTTTATATACCCAAAGTGGTATCCTCAGGGGGTTATACAACCTTTACAACGCAACTTTTACCACGCAGTGCCTTTACGACGCAACTTTTACAACGCAAACCATTACAACGCATTGCGCTGGGTGGCGCTCTAGGATAGGGAATAGGTTTAATTTACTGTCCAACACCTTCCCTACTATCCATGGGGACTGGAGTTGGAATAGTAAATGAAACTATTCACTATCCAGCGCCCCAAAGCACTATGCGTTGTAATGGTATGCGTTGTAAAACTCGCGTTGTAAAAGCATGCGATGTAAAAGCATGCGTTGTAATGTCATACATCCCCTCAGGGGATCTACCTTGCTGTGTCTTGTCAGTCTAGGCTGACGGAAGAAATGACCCTTATACATAGTTATTATGCAGGAGATGGTAGCCCTGCTGAGATTCCAAGAATCCTCATGCATAATAAATGAGGCTAGTTTTTGAAGAAAACCCCATGTCATTTAAGCAGCACCGTAACTAGGTAAAACGTCAGTACCAATAACCGTTATGTAGTGTAATGGCAGGATAAATGTAGGTGAAAGGTTTAGTTACTACCTGGGCCTATATCGGGGTGCCTGTATGAAACATAACAGGTTTTGCAAGACTCTCTAAAAAAAAGAAGACATGGTTAACAACATACTGACCAACAGAAGAATCTGCACTCAGTTCAGCTATTCTTTTGAAGCCCAGGAGTAGTTGTGGATTATTCAGTGTACTAATAGAGCACCAGTTAAAGCCCTGATAAAGGAGGTGCCGATATGTTGGAATTCCACCCTTTTACATGTTGCAACGTCTGTTTGAGCAGTACAAACATATCAATAATTATGTCATTCAAAGAGGAGGGGGTGCAGTTGTAAAATCTAAGACCATGGATGCGGACAAATATGGCATAGTCAAAGGTCAGACACAGCCACTACTCCCTTTTGAGGCTTTCCCGCAGGAAGTTAGCAAGGAGGACAGTTTGATAGGTTAAACTGTCCCATTGTTGCATCTGCTACAGGACCAGGTAAAGAAGGTATCTGAAACATTCGCCCCTGTATGTGTGGATTAAAACACAGAAGCACATGTTTTGGTTGAAAGCTTACCCTTTCACCTGGCTTGTAATGGAAGGCTACAAAATGACATCATCTCCTCCAAACAGTAGATCTGTGCCACACTACTCGATCCACACCGCACAAACAATTCTGCCCACTTTAATTCCTTTTTCTGAAGGGGATGTTTCAAAATACAAGAAGTGGATTGCTAAGCAAGCCAGAGACCTGGAGGAATGGCTGGAACTTAAAGTCCCACCCCGCAGTTCTGGGGTGCCGCCTTCATCGTCCAGAGTTGCAGCCAACACTATCAACCAGAACACCTGCAACAACATCAACAGAAGGATGGACCCAATCTCTGCATTGTATCAGTTTCAATCAACAGGGCAGTCCAGTGCAGAATTGATGGAAAAAGAGGTTGAACACCAATGATCATCCACAGGATGTTCCAGGAATACCTGGATGATCCAAAAGAGGTATATGTGGATCAAAAACCATTGATGTATTAGTATTGTGGAGTAGTGCCACTGACAAGTGCTCAGCAGGCTGGCAATAAAGTATCTAGCTTGTACTGTTGCCAGTGTGTCTGCTGGTGTGTGTTCAGTGCAGCTTGTGCAGTTGTTACAGTGAGAAGGAGCAGTCTCTTGCCTCAAAATGTGCAGAGATTGACTATGATCAAAATGTACCAACATTTTATCCCACACAATTACACCATTCCTGAAACAACACAGGAGGAGGAGGATTGGTCAGAATTAAGTATGTTAGCTGACCAACTTCTGGGTGAACCACCAGAGTTTGAGGACAAACTCAACTTCCTGGACTGAGTATGCCAGTGCTCCCATGGGAATGTTTTATTATTTTTCATTGAACTTCCACCTTGGCAACAAAAAAACAAAAGTAGCTACCTAATAAACATTATTATTTTTGTGTCAGGTTTATGCTGCCCCACCATTTTCTAATCACATATATGGCCTGATTGCAGTTGTACCAGAGTGCATTGAAGAAGGCTCACCAATTCCTTCATGACATTGGAGACAATGCCTGCCCTGCTTGCATGCCTATCCTGTTTTGCATCACTAAGCACTAGCAGGGCTTCCTCAGAAGATTGTTGATTTACAAGAGTGCCAATGTCAAATTCGTTTATCTAGGTTATTGCCTGGATCAAAGATGAATTGTGTACATACTACCTACCCTACCCGTACTTGGATTCGAAGGGGTAACTACAACTATTGCAACAGTGAGTAAGTGATTGTGAGGGATGAGTGATGATTCATGTGGTGGCAGACAGTGAGGGAGGGTGTTAAACTGTAATTTGGGAACTTGCTTGAGATGATTAGCAATGTTTGGGGCCTGAATGATGGGCGATCATTTCTTCCATGGAAGGAATTGTCTTTTACAAACTTAGTGAGAACATGAACCTACAAGTCCACTCCTATGATCATTCTGTTTTTTCATCACCTATGGGGGATACCCCAGACAATCATTTATTTCACAAGCCTGCCAAATTCCTATCTGATGATTGCATCAAATGGGAGATAGTGTACCTACCACATTGCTTGGATTGAAACAGGTAACCATTGCGCTAACAAGTGATTACTGAGTGAATGTGAGTGATGATGATAGTTCATGTGGTGGCAGACAGTGAGGGAGGGTGTAGAACTTGCTTGAGATGATTTGCAATGTTTGGGGGCTCAATGATGAAGACTTGGAACTCCCTCCCCATCCACCTTCGGCGGACCCAGGACCACCTCACCTTCAGGAGACAACTCAAGACCTGGCTGTTCGAGCAGTAGCAACCCCCCTTCCCCCAAGCACCTTGAGACCCTTCCGGGTGAGTAGTGCGCTATACAAGTGCTATGATTGATTGATTGATTGATTGATTAATGATGGGTGATATTTTTTTCCTGGAGGTGATTGGCCCTTTCACACTTAGCCAGATTTACTTGCAGGGTCCTCTCCTTTTTTCTGGTTCTTCAGAGACCAGAACAGTCACTTTAGTTAACAAACAAAAACCTATGCACAATACTGCATTTACGTTTCTCTGCTTGAACTTCAACAGCAGTGCACTATACGTCTATCTTGCTCGGGTCATGATAGGGACGGAGTTACTCAGAGTCAGGAGCACAGATGAAGTCAGGGAAGTCATCAACAGCTAGAAGCAAGAAGTTATCGACTTCAAAGAGAAGCCATGAGTCTGAGGCCTAGTACTCAGCTATGTGGAATGGAGAGATGTGCATTGATTTGAAAAAAGTGTGGTGTGTGTGTGTGTGTTGTACTGGTGGTAAAAGATAACTTGGGTCTCGGGGCAAAAGGACTGTTTGCAATGCATTTAACAGTACTGTGTCATACTCATTCCTTTGTTTCCTTCAACACCAGATTGATGACGATGCTGTACTGCTCATTGCCCAGATAAATGTTGCCTTCTGTAGTGTTTGTCTTTGCCAAACCTTTCCCCAAATCCCCTTTTCTATCCACTCATCAAACCCCTAACCCTCTTTCTACGGGCTGTGGGATTTAATGAAGTATAGCTTAACTCACACCATCACTAGATCACACACTTGGTGGGGAGATGTGGTAAAAGCAATACCAACTCATTGCAGGATCTTCTAAGCAAAAGCCCAAAGCAGCCCCATCTACCCACCTGGACATTAAAGTGATCCATATTTCAGCATCATCATTCAGGCCTTCTTTTATGTAGCCGTAAACTCCTAACCTAAGATTGTCCACTGCAGACTTTGAGTCCAGTAGTTTTCATGATGTGAGGGTTTTGTAACTTTAGTTTTAATCAAATAGTAGGTCCCCATGGCTCAGAAGTACCTAGTGATTTTTTTGTTATTTCTTTTATCGCTAACTTTGTGTTTTTATTTCCATTTTGTTGCCAGCAATGGCTAATCCTTCCGACTAATCCTACAGGTGGAGCTCACCTGGGAGGGAGTGGGACCTCGTTTGTGAAGTTGTGATTCCTTCCCTGTTATTGCTTCATCTATGTTCAGGTAAGACAACTATGGAGTGAAGTGAATTAATTAAGTTAGTAACTAACTGCTATTGCAAGTAATTGCTTATCTAGGTTGTTGTAGACAATATAGGTCATGCCAGCACCCCCCCTAATGGTGAAGATAGTTAGAGAGGTACAACTACCTATAACTCTCTCCTACAAGCAGATCAGCAGGCTGTGTAAAAAATGAAAGCAGTGCAAAGTAAAAGTAAAACACAAAACAAGCAATGGCAATGCAAATTGGTCTCGCATTTGTGAGAGTTGGAGGTATTGGTGTTATAAATGACACGTGTTATGTTTTCGAGTGGATGCATGCAGCCGCAAACAATTCTTTTATCAAGCTGGCCCAAAGTAAATAAAACATTAACACATCATTACAATCCACAAGCAGAGGTAAACAAAATAAATTGTGCTATAGTAAGACATAATTCGCAAAGAAAGTGGAAATAGTACTTCAATTATAGTGCTTGCAGCAGAGTGACACTAGTTAAAGGTAATTAATCGAAACTGTAGTAGTAGTGTAAGCTTCCATTATGTGCACAGTGCTGCACAGACATACACACAAACCAGTGTATGTTTTCCTACCGCACGTAGAACGGTTACTAAAAATGTAGCAACAAAGTATGCTTCCTCAAGCATACAAATCTGAAATGGAAGCAGTCCAATTTTTCTCACTTACCCATCACAGGCAACAGCAGTGCAAGCTTTCCTCCACTTAACTGTGCATGATTGCATATGATGATAAGCGAGGAATGTGGTGTATAAGAGTGAAGTGTGTGCTAGTAAAAGATCATGTGTGACATGGTGCAAATCACAAGGTGAAGGGATGGTGTACGTAAGTGATTGAAATACTTGCAAGAGGGAAGAGATAGCAACACATGGCTGTTGAAAATTCATGCCTGCACGTCATTAAGTACTTTTCCACACGATCCAGGATGACATGGAAAAGGGAAATGGGGGCAGGACGAGGCATGGCACGAGTGCAAAGAAAAGAGGCAGTTTCTTTGCTCCACTCCTATCCTCATGTCTTTTTGAGGCCGCCTGCCTCCAAATTTGCACAAGGGGAGCTATGCTTTGAATATTTATATTACAGCAAATACAAACATAAAGTTATTTTGTGTACAGCAACTCAGCACATTACCCGGCCATGCCACGCAATAGAACAAATGCAGCCCACCACCATTTGTACGGATTAAACAAAATAAATGGCCTGTGTGTGGTCCCGAAGAGAGTTGCTTGTGACCAAAATTGTTCTGGATGGGGAACTGGGTTTAGTTTTCAGGCTCTCTATTTTAAAATCTGCAGGTCAACAGGTATAGCAGCCCCCTCTCTCCTACTACAGTTAGCCCCCACCCTTCTCCCCCCCGGTCCCCGAGAAGCTAAAAGCACACAAAAGATATGCACACCCGAAATGTTTATCTTTTTGGTATATTCCTAGTTGGATTCAGAGATCGCCTTTAGGTGTGTCCAAATAGGTTTTGAGAGTGAATTACATTTTTTGATAAAAATGCGAGGCACAATTCAAGTTAGTGGTGCTGTCAGAGTGAAATTGTGTCCTCATTCACTATGTCCCATGTCGGGAGTGATCAGTGGTTGCGGCCATTTGTTCAGGAGCTGCCTCTTCTAAACAACTATTTTCACACCCGCTCAGTAGCTTGGTTCAACTGTTTTCACATAACAAAACGTCTTCTCTTTTTTTTTGCCTCCATAGAAACCCCCGGATCAGTTGTCACGTGGCCTCCTTCAGCCACTCCACTGTTTTTCCAAAACTAAGCATACTGGGAATTGTAGACCCTTTAATTGGAATATCAAAATAAGTTATACAACGCAAATTACAATTGGCAACAGCTAGTACACTCCTAAACATACTGTGGGGAATGAAAAGCCAAAATTAAAAATCCGGTGCCAGCAAAGGAATTTACAGGGACATCAGGGCTCGCAAACACAAGGGCTTACTACAAAAAGTAGAAGATAAAGCACAGCACTTATGAAACGGACGCCGCACTGAGAGTCTACTTATGTTAAAATTGATTAAAAACATGTAGGTGGGCGAGCTGCGCCTCAACAATTATAAACCAGTTGTGTGACAAAGGAGCACTTACGAAGGCCCGTGAGGCTGGGAGCAGCAGAGTGGGACGGATTCAAGCTGTGTGAAGGCTACAATGCCCAGACAGGAGGAGGGAGGAGGGGCCATCACACGTCATACAGTGTGATGGCCAACCAAAATGTTCTCTGAGTGAAATCACTGGAAACACAGCTAAGCATACATAGGAGGGACAGTTACGGAAATGCATCAATAACATTTTTCATCATTTTCATTCAATGAAATGAAATGAAAATGAATGGAAATGCATCAATAACAAGCCAGTGCTTCTAAATGCCACATGAAACAACCAATGGCAATTGGTGGGTGGGTCAGAGCCCATAGAAGGGGATACAACAGGTCGATCGAGGCTCAACCTAAAAACTGCTTCAGGCATAAATTTCAATGAAATATAATAATTTTTCTTTCTTTTTTTTTTACAAACAAACAGACCCTCTCCACCCACAACAGGCTCACCGCTCTCCCCAAACAAATTGACCCAACCAGCAGCAACGTCCAATAATGTCAAACTAATCCAGTCCTGACTCTCTTTCCACCCTCTCCACCCACAAGTCCCTCCCACCAAAGCAATTTTTTTAAAAAGGACTAGAAGAGGGTATTGTCCAATCGAGTTCAGAGATGGTCCAGCGAGGGAATGGCCGAGAGGCTGGAGGCTGAGGGGGAACGGCTGCACTGGGGACAGCTGAGAGGCAGCTATTTTTGCCTCTTCTCCTTCCAGGACCAATAGTGTCCTGCTGGATATGGTCCAGCCTCTGCCTCTGCAGATGGGACGGAAGAACTTACAAAAAATGAAGGAGTGACCCCAAGGACCTCCGTCCCATCTCCATGTTCCCGTTCCCAGCAAAGGTCATTGAGAAGGCCATCAGCAAACAACTGACCAGATTCCTCAAGAAGAACAACATCCTGAACCCGTCCCAGTCCAGATTCCGCACCAACCACAGCACCGAAACTGCCCTCATCGCCGCCACCGACGACATCAGGACCCTGCTAGACAACGGAGAAACCACAGCCCTCATCCTCCTGGACCTGTCAGCCACCTTCGACACAGTCTGCCACCGCACACTACGAACACGCCTCCACGACGCCGGGATACAAGAGAAGGCCTTGGACTGGACCACCTCCTTCCTCTTCGGCAGAACACAGAGCGTCCACCTCCCCCCTTCCACTCCGAAGCCACCGAGATCATCTGGGGCATACCCCAGGCTCATCCCTCAGCTTGACGCTGTTCAACATCTACATGGCACCGCTCGCCCATGTCGCCCAACTGCACGACCTCAACATTATCTCTTACGCCGATGACACCCAGCTGATCCTGTGCCTCACCAAAGACCCCTACACCGCCAAAACCAACCTCCATGAGGGAATGAGGGCCATCACCGACTGGATGAGGAAGAGCCGACTGAAGCTGAACTCGGACAAGACGCAGGTCCGCATCCTTCGATCCAACCGCTTGACCTGGGATGACTCCTGGTGGCCGACCGCGCTAGGAACAGCTCCAACGCCCATCGACCTTAACTCCACTCTCTCCATGACGAAGCAGGTCAACGCCGTCTCCTCCTCCTTCTTCAACACCCTCCGCATGCTCCGCAGGATCTACAAGTGGATCCCCACCGAAACAAGAAGGACGGTCACCAAGGCCCTCGTCAGCAGAAGACTGGTCTACGGAAACACCCTCTACGCAGGAGCCTCGTCCAAACTCCTGACACGGCTCCAAGGCATCCAGAACGCCTCCGCACGCCTGATCCTCGACATCCCTCGACGCAGCCACACCACACCACACCTGAGAGATCTACACTGGCTCCCCGTCAACAAGAGGATAACCTTCAAGCTCCTCACCCATGCACACAAGGCACTCCACAACACCGGACCAGCATACCTCAACAGCCGATTCAGCTTCGACACCCCCGCCCACCAGCTCTGCTCCGCCGACCACGCCCTTGACGCTGTCCCCCGCATCCGAAGAGCGACCTCTGGCAGCAGATCATTCGCCCACCTTGCCACCAAGAAATGGATCACCCTCCCCATCCGCCTACGGCAGACCCAAGACCTAGTGACCTTCAGAAGACTCTTCAAGATCTGGCTCTTCGAACAGTAGCAGCATTTCCCCCACCCCTTAGCGCCTTGAGACCCTCACGGGTAAGTAGTGCGCTTTACAAATGCTTGATTGATTGATTGATTGATTGAAGTACTAGGAGGTGACTGAGTAGGTGTCTGAGTAGTCACAATGAAACACACCTTGGGTGTTCTGTTTGCAATCCATTGAAAACTTTGTAAATGCTGCATTAACTGAAGCAGCTGCACAATGCACAGCCAACACTGCAGTCACAGATTGAACCATACTGCACTTCGATCATTGGTGGCACAATGTCATGGGCCGGCGAGAGGGTGATGAATGATGGGTGGAATACACTACCTCGCTTAACAAATACAATGAGTCAAGGAGTAAAGCAAAAAAAATATTAAATACCCCCCACTTTAAACCATAGCTTTGTTAACCCTCCATTAATGAAGTAAGCGTAGGAGGTGAGCAGCAGGCCCCTCTTAATGAGACAAAAAGCTGCCTTGTTTATTCATCAAGCTTGTTTCCGGTCCAGGGAAGGCATGGCTTGGCAGTTCGGGCTGGACTGTTCCCATGAGGCACAGGGTCAGACTGATTTGCATATAGCCATGTCTGAACTGGGGTGGCAGAGTGGGCTAAAGAACGGTGATGGGTCAAACCCAGATCTTTTGACTGGGTGTGAGTGTTTGATTGGTTCAGATGCTCCATCCATCACCACCCCCTTTTGTACCGCTTTTGGCCGCCATAAGTGTGGCAGGGTATGCTCAGACGTGAGTCCCTTGCTCACTTTGCCACTGGATTCAAGCAAGCCGGGCTGAAGACGGCTGTAATGCCAGAAACCGGTCCTCGGAAGCTTGTTTCCGGTCCAGGGAAGGCATGGCTTGGCAGTTCGGGCTGGACTGTTCCCATGAGGCACAGGGTCAGACTGATTTGCATATAGCCATGTCTGAACTGGGGTGGCAGAGTGGGCTAAAGAACGGTGATGGGTCAAACCCAGATCTTTTGACTGGGTGTGAGTGTTTGATTGGTTCAGATGCTCCGTCCATCACCACCCCCTTTTGTACCGCTTTTGGCCGCCATAAGTGTGGCAGGGTATGCTCAGACGTGAGTCCCTTGCTCACTTTGCCACTGGATTCAAGCAAGCCGGGCTGAAGACGGCTGTAATGCCAGAAACCGGTCCTCGGAAGCTTGTTTCCGGTCCAGGGAAGGCATGGCTTGGCAGTTCGGGCTGGACTGTTCCCATGAGGCACAGGGTCAGACTGATTTGCATATAGCCATGTCTGAACTGGGGTGGCAGAGTGGGCTAAAGAACGGTGATGGGTCAAACCCAGATCTTTTGACTGGGTGTGAGTGTTTGATTGGTTCAGATGCTCCGTCCATCACCACCCCCTTTTGTACCGTTGTTTATTCATCAAGCAATACAAATATTCATTCATCATTTCATTGTTATTCACCCTTAGCCACCATTATTTAAGTTTTACTTTCTCTCATCCAGTCTTTCACCAAAATTTTCAATCCATTATCAATCCATTCAATGTTCACCCTTTCTTCCAATCATCCTTTTACCCATCTATCACTTTTAGATTTATTACCAACAAAACAGAAGAATAGTGAACTAGAGACTAGTACAGACCGGAAAAAGTCAGGTACCGCAATATTTAAAAGTAGCAGAGTGGGCAGAGAATGGGGAACATCCTTTACAACGCAACTTTTACAAAGAAGTACCATTACGACGCAACCATTACAACGCAACTTTTACAACGTCTTGCGCTGGGGGGCGCTCTAGGATAGGGAATAGTTTCCAACACCTTCCCTACTATCCACGGGGACTGGAGTTGGAATAGTAAATTAAACTATTCACTATCCAGCGCCCCCCAACGCAAGTCGCAACGACTTGCGTTGTAAAACTTGCTTCGTAAAGGCATGCGTTGTAATAGCATGCGTTGTAACGTCATACATCCCCAGAGAATAAATAGCTAATCCTTTGTGCTGTGCACAAGTGGGTTCATATGTTGTCCTCGCCGCAGCATGAAAGGAAGACAGCAGGGAAGGGTGTCGGAGCAACTTTATTCCTCACCTGCAACACCAACCTCCAGGCAGCAACTCCCTCCCTGGAACCCAGTACCAGCGTTCCAATAACTCGGATTCTACTCTAAGCCCACAACAATCAGTCCCTCTTCTTGACCTGGGGTGCTGATGTGAGAAATTAAGAAGATACAAAAATAGATTAGTGATTCAGTTAATCTCCACAAAAGTATTATGACAAATGCAGTCCATGATTTTACTTCAGTAAAACAGATCGCCTGTACTACTAGTTTCGAGTCTATCATTGAGTTGCTTATTCTAATCCTAAAATCCCCTTTCTACATTTCCTTACCAAAAACTACATGTGGAACTAATGCATTGCAGTGATTGATATTTAATTCTATTCTCATTTTCCATCTCAACCCCCTTGATGGGCCAGCTCAGGGGCATATTTAATAGGAAATGGCGCAGCGCTGCCCTGAGAGCAATTTAGCAGAGTATTTACAAGAATATGGTGCCCCCTGTGTTTTTCATATGGTGCCGCTAAAAATAGCTGCCTAGCACCAACAATACACCCTCGCGCAATAGTACAAGGATGCCTGCATTGCAGTGATGTTTTCCTGCAATACAGACACCCATGCACAATAGTGCAAGGGTGCCAGCATTGCAGAGAACCATCCTTACAATGCAGGCACCCTTGCACTATGCTTCTAGGGTGTCTGTGTTGCAGGCAATTGTTGCTTATGCACAGCAACGGGCACCTTCCTGCACATAAACAATCTTTAAAGGGGATTTGATCTTTCTATGTGTGCAGCAGAACACACATTGTATGACTCTTTCACGCAGATACCTGCGTGAAAGGGTACCTTATTTAGAAAGCAGCGTTAAGCCACTTTGTCAACATGGAACAGAGCATTGTGCCACTGGAAAGTCTGAAAAAGTGAGGTTCCGGTGGCTGAATCCCTTGTAAATATGCCCCTATATCTCCTCTCTTTTTTGCAATGTATAGATGCATACTACACATCGCTGTGAAATAGCTTGGAATTGTACAAGCTACATAATCAAAGTCACGGAGAATGCTGACTCACTGATATCACTGATTCACGATGGTGACAGGAGGGTAGAAGAGTGGCTTCATATTTAATCAGCCAAAGCGAACACAAATGATGAGTACGATTAAGAAACTGGATCACATAATAAGAATATTTTGCTCAATTTTAAAGGAAGGGGGCGGGACCTGAGGTGATATGTGTGCAAACATGCCCTGTGGCGCGTTTTAAGTTGGGGAATTAATTCCTTTTCAATCCAGAGGTCTACTAGGGGCCAACTAGCCCAACATGTACCTCTAGTAAGTGCCACGGAGCTGCATTCCAGAGTGTTGTAAAAAGGGGGCTTGTCCTCTGAACACCTCTCAACTCAGCTCCCTGGTGCATACTGGAGGTACCTAGTGGGCTAGTTAACCCACAGGGAACCTCAGGATTGAAGAGGAATTAATTCCACAACTTAAAACGCGCCACAGGGCGTGTTTGCACACGTCACCTCAGGTCCCGCCCCCCTTCCTTTAAAATTGAGCAGAATATTCCTCTAAAATCAGCCGAACTACAAATTCCGATTTACTCACCTGTTATCACGAGAGACGTCAGTGCTGCATCTTTGAGCCCAGTACGGACCCTGAAAAGTAAATTTAAGTGTACTTACCAGTAACTTGTATTTCCTTCCATAGGAATCTATTGTGTGGTTTTCACCAGAAAAGTTTCTGTGTCTATTTTTGAAACGTACAAATATTCCTCTAAAATCAGCCGAACTACGAATTCCGAATTACTCACCTGTTATCAGGAGAGACCTCAGTGCTGCAACTTTCAGCCCACTACTGATCCTGAAAAGTAATTCTAATCGTAGTTACAGTAATTTTAATTTCCTGCCATAGGCTAACATTGACTGGTTTCACTTGGAAATTCTTCTAAGTGTGAAGTTTTGGAACTTAAAAAAATTCCTCAAAAATCAGCCGAACTACGCATTCCGATTTACTCACCTGTTATCAGGAGGGTCCTCAGTGCTGCATCTTTCAGCCCACTACTGATCATGAAAAGTAATTTTAATCATAGTTACAGTAACTTGAATTTTCTTCCATAGGCTAACATTGACTGGCTTCACTTGGAAATTCTTCTTAGTGTGGAGTTTTGGAACTTAAAAAAAAATCCTCAAAATCAGTCGAACTGCGAATTCTAATTTACTCACCTATTATCAGGAGAGACATCAGTGCTGCATCTTTCAGCCCACTACTGATCCTGAAAAGTAATTCTAATCGTAGTTACAGTAATTTTAATTTTCTTCAATAGTCTAACATTGACTGGTTTCACTTGGAAATTCTTTTAAGTGAGAAGTTTTGGAACTTTAAAAAATTCCTCAAAAATCAGCCAAACTACGAATTACGATTTACTCACCTGTTATCAGGAGGGACCTCAGTGCTGCATCTTTCAGCCCACTACTGATCATGAAAAGTAATTTTAATCATAGTTACAGTAACTTGAATTTTCTTCCATAGGCTAACATTGACTGGTTTAACTTGGAAATTCTTTTAAGTGTGAAGTTTTGAAACTTAAAAAAATTCCTCAAAATCAGTCGAACTACGAATTCTAATTTACTCACCTGTTATCAGGAGATACCTCAGTGCTGCATCTTTCAGCTCACTACTATTTCTGAAAAGTAAATTTAACTGTACTTACCAGTAACTTGAATTTCCTTCCATAGGATATCATTGCCTGCTATATAAAATATATATAAATTAAAAAATATTAAATTAAAAATATTACAATTTCGATATTAAAAAAAAATCAATTTTTATTAAAAATATGAAATGTAATTTAAAACATAAAGTATCTAAAAATAAATACTTTAAATTAATGTAGTAAATTACAATAAAAAAATATAACAATTAATACATTTAAAAATTATCATTTACAAAACCTTTGAAATTCACTGAAAAAAACATAGGTTTCAGCCACGTTATAGTTAGGAATTAGCATTTAAAAAACCTTTGAAATTCACTGAAAAAACCATAGGTTTCAGCCACGTTTTAGTTAGGAATTAGCATTTAAAAAACCTTAGAAATTCACTGAAAAAAACATAGGTTTCACACATGTTGTAGTTAGCTGGGCATTTCACTCATACAAAACTATTGAAATTCCCCCGTTATAGTTAGTTTAGCTAACTATAACTCGTGCATCCGCAATGCACTGCTGATGACGTCACATATTACATCACTCATGATATGGTCAGTGACATCACTCATGACATCACTGATGACATCTCAAATGACATCACTGATGACATCATCCTTGTGAAAGAGTGGCAGACCTCCTCTCACCCTAATATAACCTTTGATACACACATTCAAAATTAGAAACAAAAATTTTCAAAAAATGGAGATACCAATACCAGTTACAACAACCTATTCAGTAATTCCAACATCTACATACACATCCACTCATTCACCAACAGTTCTATATAGTGATTCATACATGTACTCACTCATCATATGTACTCATACACCTATACATCCTGTTACACACCGATACTCATCCATAGAGTTACTCACACATACTCACACATGCAAATAAACTATCAAACATCCATTTACTTGCATATAAATCTATACACACACTACTCACTTACTTCTACAGAAACGTACACATACCTACTCTCTTAAACAATAACTTATAGAAACACATACTTATTTATACAGGAACTCTTCCAATCTCTCACTCTAACATATACTCACTTATATACATCAATACTCACATATACTAGTTTAAAACATATGTAGTTACTCATAAAGATACTATTGAGACAGTCATTCACTCACTAACACACCCATACACACACTCATCCACCCATGCAGTCCTGCACACATGCTGTCTTCAAAACACATACAAACAATGAGTCAGTCATTCATGCATCTGTGCGCTAAATAATACCCCCACCAAACCATACAGACACTCATTCTTATACTCAAAAAACCAACTAATAACCCATATAGACACTCATGTAGCTACTCACCAACCCATGCAGTCACTTATACACAAAGTGAGACACTGATACAGATATTTACATATTTAAACATTACTCGCTAATACATGTATTCACTAAGATATACTTAATAAGTCAGTTATACAATCAATTTTACAAAAAAAAAACCATCCATTTAGACACTTATTTACCCATTTATTCTTACATCGACCTTTAGATATACAAATATAAAAAATATTTATTTTTCAGAAAGGCACACATTCACTGGATGATGTCATGAGTGATGTCACTGACCATGTCATGAGTGATGTAAAATGTGACATCATCAGCAGTGCATTGCGGGCGCACGAGTTATAGTTAGCTGAACTAACTTTGACGGGGGAATTTCAATGGTTTTGTATGTTACATAATACCAAGAAGGAAAGATTCTGTTAAGTTCAGTTGGCCCTGATCAGGTATTGTCTCATGTTGCCAGGCCCATTGATCTCAATTACCGATTTGATGCTTCTTTTGATCTGTGTCCTACGTGCTCTTATAAGAGGGTCCACCACTACAAGAGGACGGAATGAGAAATGAGAATAACCGGTCCTTACTGGAGCATGTGAAGCACTGATGCCCAAAGTTGATACTTCTCCAAGAGGCTCAAAGATTTTCACTTTGAACTGTAGTTGAACCTTGTTGGCCAACCTTTGCTGTTGGCCTGAGAATGACTTGTGGTGTCACACAATCTACCACTGGCTGTTCCAAACGTGCTTACCTAGGAATCACTGCACGTAGCTGTGGTTAAATTCCCTTCTTAGGAAAGCATTTGGTTTTGTTTACGTAACTGCGTTTGATGCAGTTTCCTGTTGCATAACTCCTGCAGTTCAAGTAACTGCAAAAGTAACAAACGAACAAGAAAAAATCGCTCGAGTGTACGCACAATTTCCTGCCCATCTAGCTCCTGTGGGCCTCCAGCGCAACTAAAATCTCCCTAACTCTGACTTTAAAGTGAGTGAGACCAAAGACAGACTCTAAACGTTGCACCACTCCAGTCAAACCAGCATGGAAATGCTAGTTAAGATCACATTACTCCTGCTTGCCATATAACCTCAATTGGCCTGAATACCAGTATAGGTGCTACTTATCGCACCTGATGAAGGGCAATACCACTGGGTACGTTATTTATTGGGCACAATAAATAGCACATTTTACGACTTTCTGGGGAATAGCATACAGATTTTGGTGTTTAACGCGCTAAAATTGGTATAACATGATAAATACCATATGCTTTTTCCTTGTTAAATTTCTGCAGGTTTGACCTACTGAAATTTAACAGAGGTTTAGGAATTTAACATATTTCATAATTATCGGATGCTTTAAATAACAGTCAATTCGTAATTCTGACCCCTGCACTAACAGGGGTTTATGCAGGGGTCACAAATTAAAGACCCCTCGTAAAAAACTCCTATGTGTGAGAGCAGAATCAAGCTTGGAACCATGACTCAATGACTGTGTAGAAGAAAATAAAATTAATCTTCAAAACTAAAAGACCTACCCCAAGTAAATCACTGTTTAGAAATCACAGACTCTCTCATTTCATAGAAACATCTGCTGCGTTGGCTGACAAATTTCTAATGAACTAAATAGAAATTTCCTACATATTTACTAGTTTGGTAGCCAAGAGTAATATATACATAGTAATTTTCCTCAGAAAACAATGAATCAAAACGTGAACCAAGCTAACAAAAGTATTTACTTGCAAGTTTTCATGATCAAATATCAATTGAATGGGCACCACACTCATGGAACTTTGAAACAGTTCTGCACAACATTCCTTTGATCAGTCTTCTGTTAAGCAATTAACCACAACCCAGCTTTTCCAGTGTGAACTGAACATGCAGTACACAATGTAACTGCCTAGCCACACGGTTCTTCATCCTCCCTTGCCTCATCACCCTTAAATGCTATGTGTTTCATGATTAAATCACCTGCTACCCGTCTGTTCTAATAATCGAGAGCATTGGTTCTTAACCTGTGGTCCGAGGACCCCTGGGGGTTCGCAAGGCCAACTCAGGGGGGTCTGTGACTATTTAAAAAAATAAATTATATAAAAACTGATAAATTATAATTAGTAGTCTATAAAGAAGCAAAAAAAAGTCAACAATTTTTTTTTGTTATTTGTAAATTAAAGAAAATATTTCAATATTTGAGCGTTTGGTGTAAACTTGCTTTTGTATATTTGTGTATTGTTTTGAGATTCAAAAAATAGACTTGGGGCCCCGAATTCAAATTGTGATTCTGTGGGTGTCCCTGAATTCCAATTACGATTCATTGGTCCACTGCAGTCAAAGGGTTAATAACCTCCACCCAGTATGGGCGGAGCTGGAGCCGGGCGGTCGTAATCCGTCTCGGCTCCCGGCTCCAGCGCTGCTCGGGAGCTTAATTTGGCTGTTCCCCAGTGGCCCGGGGGCTGTTTCCAGCACGCCTCGGAAGCGGAAGGTGCAGGGCACCTGCGAGGCTACTCCGATCGCCCCTGGTGCCGCTGAAACAGCTAGATCTGCGAGGAAACGCGAGGAGAGGACGGCCGGGGGCAAAATGGCATCCGGAGCCCCGACGAGAGCGCCGTTGACTTTAACCCTCAGTGGGAGGTACGCTTAACGGGCGAAATTTAAGGGACGCAGGGGCTGTCTCTAGTTGAGGATAATCTCGGGGGGCCTCTGTAGCGGCAAGACATCAGGGGCGGCCCCCGTCACAATCTGCCTTCCCACGCCTGCCTGACCTTAAAAGGGCGGCCGGGTGTGACACACAACTATCGGTCGGCGCCTCTACTTGACCATCTGGCCCCAGCGCTTACTGCCTCTCCCATAGGCGACGCAGCAAGCTCTCTCTGTGTCTCATGCCAGCAGGGGTGAGCCCTCTTCAAGGATCCTTGGCGGTGACTTGTGCGGAGTGCTCTGCTTCTCCCCCTCGCCTGCACCCCAGCGTCACACCATGCCCCAACAAGCCCCAGCTTTGTACCGGCCAGCCTGACTCAACAATGGTGGCGGTTGAGGAACCAGCCAGCGAGATGTGCGAGGCGAGAGTGGCGAGGAGCGCCACGAGATCCGTGACAAACGTAGTGTCAGCGAGGAGACTACCACACTGATGTCACACTGTTACCACGATCTACCTGACATTTGCAGTGCCTTAATGTGAGGTGCCCACCCGACGACAACAACCCACCATGCCATGGCGCCTACGGTCTTTCTTCTCATCTCCCACCTGGGCAACATGCTGCTGGTGGGCGACGGGCAGCCGTATCACACCACCACCTTCTCTCCTGGACTTCTTTACTTTTTGTTTTGTCCTGGCCGCCATTTTGCTGCTGATTTCGGACACTTTTCTATGGACTCTGACCCTCCATCCTTTCCCTCGTCCTCTAACCCTTTTCCCCGTTGATGATCCTCAAATGTTTCTTCCCTTTTCTGCTTTGCCTATTCTCCATACCCTTGCATCCCTCCCACCCTCCCATTGTGCTGTGACTGCATCCCCCTCCGACCCCACTTATGGAACTCTGCTTTTCTGTATATAGAGATAACTCTAATCACTAGTATATGCAGTAGACCTTTGTACCATCTACCATTCCTATGTGACTCTTAGAGTATATCCAGTCATATCCCTTCCCTATGTATATAGAGATAACTCTAATCACTAGTATATGCAGTAGACCGCTGTGCTCTCGACCATTCCTATGTGACTCTTAGAGTATATCCAGTCATATCCCTTCCCTATGTATATAGAGATAACTCTAATCACTAGTATATGCAGTAGACCGTTGTGCTCTCTACCATTCCTATGAGACTCTTACAGTATATCCATTTTATCCCTTCCCTATGTATATAGAGATAACTCTAATCACTAGTATATGCAGTAGACCTTTGTACTATCTACCATTCCTATGTGACTCTTAGAGTATATCCATTTGTATAAAATCGCAAAAAAATAAAAATAAAAAAAAACTCTGATCTAGAGGCCTCAGGCTGTAGGCGACCCCTTCTAACTCAGGCACTCCAACATCTTAGAGGTACTGGTGTGACTTCTGACTGTTGGACACTTGTCCCAATAGTCTCTGAAGAAGACCAGTGCAAACCATGGGGCGATGTGCATAGAAACATAAGACGTTTTGTTATTTTCAAGACGGTTTGCTATCTATTATATTGACAACAATATAGTGTGTTGAGATTGTTTTATATTTTATTTTTTATGTATTCTGATTTGTTATAATATTTTGTTCAAAGTTATCATACGTATGATCATTGTATTTGTTCATTTAGGTGTTTTCAGCCATCAATATTTTCCGGTTCATTTGTCTGTTTACTGTTTATTGATGTCCTGATCATCATTTCTAATGCGCATCATCCCGTGGTTTATTTACCCTTTATTGTATACAACGATTGCAATGTGTAATGGACAAGCTCCCGAAAATCACTGTTGTTGCAGCTTTGAATATGTATGCATTGACGATCGGAGTGATCTATATTTTTCTAACTCTCACTATTTCATTTCCAGTGATTTAGTGTGCTTCCGCCGCACGGGCCTTTTTAAACACCGAGTACACGCACGCGGCGGCGTACCAGTGACAACGTTGAAGGAGTCGGCTTTTCTTTCTACAAGGTAATCAGGGTTTCTTTTGATGTTGCACAGTTTATTTTATCCTGGAGATTTCTTCAGTTTATGTTGTCATTACTTTGTAGTGCGCCTGCTTTGGACTCGCTCGACATTGTGCTTTTTAAACGCTTTAAGCTCAACGCGCTTTCAACTTTAACGCGCACGGTGTATATTTGCAAGTATGGGTGTGAGAGTCCAACGTGAGTTCACTACTTAACATGTCAGTGCGCATGGGGGCACCCTTTTCTTTCAAAACACTCGTTCTAGGTATGCTGTGTCATAATACTGCAGGTGAGTGCATTTCCGACAAGCCGGGTTTCGAGGCCACAATTCAGCATACAATGGCATGCGGACCATCGTTTTTAAGTCCAGTCTAGAGTCCGCGTGCATTTCTTCTGTGGCGATTGAACACATTCACCACACTCCCAACGCTTTTCATTGGTTGCTTGGTCTTACCTTTCAGATTCCATAGTTTTTGTTCATGAATAGTGCCTCTTAGAAACGGGGATTCACGGTTGGCTAGGCCATGCGCCACAACCAGGCAGAAACCCCTTTTCTAGTCAGGGCAAGAAGATAACCCCTGCTCACCCCCTTGGTAGCTTGGCACAAGCAGTCAGGCTTATCCCAGAGGCAATGTGTAAAGCGCTTGCGCAACACACACACACACAGCGCCGACACACTAGGCATACTACAAAAGAGACTCCACGCAAGGTTATATAAAAATAGTCTTTGTATTATGTAAAACACATTAGGCTCTGTAGTATTCTTACATGATGTTTTATTCCCTATGTTTCTCTGCTCTCGCTGCTCAGCGTGTGTGTGTGTCTTCTGTATGGAATGTTGGTGATTGGACCTTGAGTAGAATGCCTGGGTGACTGGATGAGGCGTGACAGTTGGGGAGAGGGGCTGAGCAGCTAGCAGACTGCTCCTGGTGGGGCTGTTGATATGAGCTTACAGGCTGTCCTACAGGACTTTTATACTTGTTAATGATGACCTGTTTATCCACCTGACTAAACCTACTTGGTTTACAACTTACCAGCGGGCCATTATTACTACATTATTTTGGCGACGAGTTGGGGACATTACCACGCTATACAGTTGGTACAAGTAGCCTGAAGAAAGTTAAATATGCCCTCTACAAGTTGGGAAGAAGCTACTACATGGAAGAGAAGACAGGCACACGCAACAGGAACGAGATGTTACAAAAAGGAGTCACAGGAGGTTGAGAGAGCGCAAACTGATATAAATATATGAGTACATCACACTTACCTATAGAGAGCATAATTCATGAAGAGAAATGCCATGAGTGCTAATAGTATCTGAAATTATATTCTAAATGTATAGCTAATATAGAGATTTAAGTAGAAGTGGAATTAATACAGAAATGTGTGACATTATATGATTTTATTAGACGTGATTATTTTGAATCTATGTCGTGTAGCTGTTAACATATAAGATGGTCTGTGGTAAAACGCAGAACGTGGTAGGCCTCAGGGCCAGAGCTGGAGCTAAAAGGGAAGGTGTTTCTTTTCACGACACAGATTGTTTAACGTTTTTGGTCATTGCATTAATGGGCCATGATTTAGAGTAATGTTTTCTAAATAATAGAATAAGAGTTTTAACATGCTTTAATTAAATGAAGAAATTGAATGCTATAATCATAATGTGAAATATTGTAGGCCTGAAATGTTTTAGCATTGATTTACACGTACATGTCTGGGCTGAGAAATGTTGCAAGCCTTTTTAGAAGTCTATGAGAGTTGGGTTCTTGGCGGCAGATATCTGTCTGCAACAGGAAAGGGGGGATCCAATTATAAGTGAATGAATAGAGGCCTGTTCAGTAGACGGCCCAGACATGGAGGAGGGTTCTGGAATGTTTAAGGGGTATCAGCGGGCCGGAGAAGAGACTGAGAAGCAAGGTCAACTCTAACGTCTGAGGCCCAATACAAAGCATCATGGAAAAAGCCTGAAGTTGCACCACGTGAGAGGCGTTTCGCAAGGGGCGTCTCAAATGTTGTTGACTGTTTTGTATTAGGGACAGCACCCCTGGGTGGAGTTAGAGCAGAGACCTGAGGACCCTTTAGAGAGCGGATGGGTAGGCAGTGAGGGGTCATGACTGGAGAACTTTAGGTTTTCACCAAGAGACTTAGAGTGGGTGACTTCCCTTGGGGGTCATTCATTGCTGACACCTTTGTTAGGTTGGGATTTGGTTAAGTAGGGATACCATCTAGAACAGGGTAGGGACGCCTAACCTGTGTTTGTTTTCCTCCAACCTAAATGAAGGAGAGATATGCGTCTATGCTGATAGCTTTGCTATTTTTAGAACTTGTGTTAGTGATTTCTGTTGCTCGTCTGAGGGCTTTTCGAGAGCACATGTATGTAATTGGACCTGTGTATCTCGTGAATCTCATTCTGAGATGCTTGTATTTGCAGCTCATTATATCTTTACAATAAACTTTTGAAACCTAGAAGTTGTCCGTGATCTTTGAGAGCAGAGTCCTTTCTTGGGTGAACTAATTTGCAGATAGGTGTACTGTTTCCTTCCAAGACAGGCAATAAAGGTTCAGTCGACCAGATCGAGGTTTGGATCAATAGAGATAAGTTATCGATCAAAATCTCGCCCTTTCAGTTGGTAGCTATAGAGGATGGTTGCCTTCTTGAGGACGGTGACCTAGGCCAGGTTAGCTTACCCCAAGGCCCCTAGAAATCGATGATCGGAAGAACAGCCCGCAGATGAAGATCCGGATGACGTGAGACAGAAAAAGCAGCAGTATCGGTTGAGAGTGAGTATAAAGGGTTATGCGTGTTAGATTGCGGTGTTTTTGTATTGTATCTATGTTGTAATGTCTGGCGGAGTTGAATGTTTGTAGAGTGACTGTGGAACAGGTTGTGAGCGCGCGCAACCGGTGGAAATCTTAAGTTCAAGGAGAGCTTAAGTGGTTCGGGTGTATCGGACACCCAGAGTAATTGTCAACTAGTGTGAAGGGGGTCATGAGGTACCATTGATCACCCGAGAGACCGAGATAGGGGGAACGTAAGAGTGAGTGCGTGAGTAACGGACGCTGGTCGGAAGTTACTGTGTGTGTAAGTAACCTATCAGAGAGACGATAGACATCTCGTCAGTTGTGTTGACAATTACAGATAGACTGTGGACGTACAGTCGAGAGAAGTGACCGCTTGGTCGGAAGTAGTCATTTTTCAGTGTATGAATGGGACGCATGCATAACCGGGAGACGAGTTGAGAAAGGAGGGGTGCTGCTGCGAAGCGGAGAAAAGAGACGTCAGGTGGTGTCGCGCAGTGATTGGCTGACAGGAGAAAGACCGCGCTGTGATAGGCCAGCTAGCGAACACGTCATACAGGGTCGCGACGTGATTGGCCAACAGGAGAAAGACCGCGCTGTGATAGGCCAAGCTAGAAAAGCCGCGACAGGATTGGTGGATTGTCATCAGGAAGTAAACAGAGTAGCGAGGCTGGATTTTGTGCGCATAATTATGAAGTGTTTTAAATGGTTGAAAGCGCTGTTTAAGAAAGAGAGGCGAGGATCGTATGAAGGGGAAGAAGCCCCGCCGGAGGGTACGCCAGCTCGTTATATGGCAGTAAATGTTGGGTTGCATACGATCCTTTGGATATCAGAGTGGAGTAAGATTACTGAAGGAAACGAGGAACTGACGTTCCCGAAGTACGGGACGTTCAGATTAGAGGTGTTACATCGATTGAAATCAGTCATGACCTCAAAGAGACCCTTGCCTAGACCAACCCAGTTTGAAGCCCTTGAAGCATGGCTTAGGGCAGCGCATGAAAGGAATATGAACAGACGACAAGAAAGGGTGAAACGCTCGGTAAGGGCAGTACAGGATGCCAGGTGGGATGCGGATGCTAAAAGATGGAGAGTGCATAATTTGGAAATAAATAAACTGTACCCAGTGTTAGAGGCGCCAGTAAATACAAGCCCCCTAGAAGAAGATGATGAGAGCGAAACAGAGGACAGCCTGATAAACAGATTACTGACAGACAGGCCACCCCCGTATAATAGAGCAGGGGGAGAGGTCGAGAATACTGAAAGAGAAAAGGGGGGCAATGCAGGAGAGCATAGACCGCTTCCCAGTTCACAGTGGGATCCTGAGCCAAAGAAAGAGTTGTTCCAGCCTAGTCAGGTGCAACAGGTAGTCGGTAGGTTTGTGGTACAAAGAGCGCCGGAAACGGAAAGCGCCACATCCTACCCATTACCAGATGCACTACAGGTACCTGTTACCATAGGTCCTATAATATCGATATATGACCAAGAGAGAGCAAAAGGGGAAGAACGGAAACGGAAAGACAGAGAAAGAGCAGAGCAGGCAAGGAGGAACGATACCACTAATTCCTCAAGTCAGATGCCGATACCCAGAGAGTGGAGCACCCCGATGCACACAGCAGGGGACCCAGGAGGAGATCCTGGGGGCCCTAGATGGCCAATGGATCTGAGGGGATCTGGACGAAGATCCTTTCAAGAGCTAAATGAGTACATGAAGCAGTGGGATGAGGCAGTGAAGGCTCAAAAGTGCATCAATGCTGCAGAAGCAGAAAGGGAAAGTCAGGACAGCAGAGCACGAACTCACTGCGGGGCTGGGGAGAGTAGCCCGGAGTGGGACTGTAGAGGGAGTAGGGGAGTCACCCATTGGGCCCGGAGTGGAGGTAGAACAGACCTGGAGAACGGGGGCCCCGGGAGTGGAGGGGTGGCGTGCCCGATACTCAGTGAAGAGGAGAGGAGAGCGCAAGAGTACAGAAACAGCTTTAAGTGTCCACACTGTGTACCTGGCACCAGAGAAAAGAATGGGAGTTGTGAGAGGTCGCACCATAGTCCCTGTGATGACAGAAATGAGCGCAGCCCAGGGAATATGGGGAACCAGGAAGGATCGTATCGGATACTGAGCGATACGAGGCAAAGGGAGAGTAGCGAACAGAGGGAAAATAACAGAGAGATGTGCGGTGAGAGGAGAGAGGAAGACGAGAGTGGGCAGAGAGAGAGTAGGGGTAACAGGCCCGTGTTCCATCACCTTCCAAGATCGGATGGCCGAGCATGGGACCTGGAGAGATGGGAGCAAGGGAGGCCACCCATTAATTCTCCTGAGCCCAAACGCAGAGCTCGAAGTTGGGATGGTAGGGAGACCAGTGAGCCTCCTTCGAAAGACATATTGCGAGCTGAGATAAAAGCCAAGAGACTTGATGTCTCCAGCTTAAGGTCAGATCTGGATGACATGGTAGATGGTACCCTGCCTTTAGAAAGAATGGAAATGTATGAACAGGATGAAATACTGTATATGGCAAAGGACATCACACGAAAGGCGAGAGCAGTCCATGAGAAGTTAGTCGAACTAGCAGGCAAATATATGGTGGACTTGTCAAGAACCAAAGCATTACAGGGTAACCACAGGCTACATTACTCAGATCGAGATCTAGATGAGAGGAGAACGATTGGGCTGAAAACACACATAAGGGAACTGATTACTGGAATAAGGAGTAGAAGGGCACGTGGAGAAGCAAATTGGCCGCAAAGAAGAAGTTCTAGCCTGAGGTCAACTCCAGAAGCAACCCTTCCTCCGATATCAGAAGACTCAGACCCAGAAGAAGGTGCTCAGGGCGCTGAAGCACCAGACCGAAGAAGGTCAAGAAGAGTGCGTGTGCCTAACAGAAGATACTCCACACCTGAGTGGACATATCTGGCGACAAATGTCTGTGAAACCGGAGACAGGGAGGATCCGAGCGGTGGTGGTGTCCAGTTCTGAGCCCATTATCACCGTGGAAATACAACTGTTGGTACCCGGTGTCGAACAAGAAGGGTCACTAACATTCGTGCTCCCCAGACCTCCCCGCCTCAGCAAGTTAAAACACATGTTTCTTACAGAATTGAAATTCCCCGACTTTGGTACCACGATAACAGCACATGAAGAGCATACTCTTCGCATGGAAATATTGAACTATGCTATTGAAGCTGCAACCACAAATCTAATAGTCGATTGTTAAAGGACTTTGTAAATAAAGCAAGCAGAAGAAAAGAAGATTACCTAGCGCCCAGGAAGCAGAGAATTTTAGGGAACCCCTTGAGTGGATGGAGAAGGGCTAGGGTTGTCTTTTGAACTGTGAAAGGACTTTTTGCGAAAAAGGCTGTCAGCCTCCAGCTGTGTGGATTCTAAAGATAAAAAAGGATTGAAAGAGACTGTAAAGGAACGAGAGGAAAAGAACTTTTTTTGCAAAGAGAAAGGGAAAAGCTAGATTGTCTGACGAAATGGAGGCCGGCACCCCGAACCGCAGAGCTAAATGTATAATAGGTACACTAATAGTAGGAGTGATAATATTAATAGCTTTAGTGGTAACAATTTCTTATGTAAAGGGACATGAGGAAGAGGTAAAGGTAACTGATGCGAATTCTGTAGTAACACTTACACCCACTGTTGCAGGTGAGAAAAGGGAAAACACTCAAGAGAAAGCGTTATTGGCTGCAGAAGCCCGCAGGTTACATGTAGACGAGTCCCAAGGAGACTTTAGGTCAAATGCTTATGCTAAACTTTTGTATGAATACGTGGATGCCATGGAGGTTAAGGATTGCTACGTCTGCATGCAGTTGCCTGCGTCTGTAGATGAGGGAATTCGATATCATCACCTCCCTCTGACATATGGCATTACATGTAGCTTATTGCTTAGTATATTTTATGAGAGAGATAGTTTTGAATACTATTTCTCCAATTATGATTCTGTGTTGCCAGAAGTCCCGAATTATAAGCAGATGAATAAATGGGATTACTGGAAGAGTGAAGACAGATTGGCCAAGTTCTTCATTCCTTGGATTACCTTAGATACTTCACATGCCCGTAGAAATAATCTGACATGCAAGGTGTCAGAAGTCGAGAAAAAGTTCATAGGGCAGGTGGATGATCGTTACAGGAGACAAAAGATTTTGAAAAAATCAGGACAAGGGAAATTAGATTGGACCGAGGAAGAGAAGTCACACAAGAGAAAGGGTAGTAGTGGTCCAATAGCTTTAGATAAAGCGCAGAGAGGAAAGTTATGTCTTCACCGAGCCAAAACGTATTATGAAAATGTATACGTGGGTGAAGTTGACTGTGAACATGCTTTTAATTTAGAGTACTACACTAAGGATTTCCTGAAGGGAATGCAAGTGATTCCAAATGTGTATTTTGTATGTGGAAGAAATGCTTACGTGAGACTACCTGACAACTGGTATGGATCATGTTACTTGGCAATTGTCTTCCCCAAAATATATCATGCACAAGACTTATTGATCAATGAGGGCCAGATATCATCGAGGGGAAGGAGAGATTTAGGCGATGCAGAAATGGTTGGAGATGTCTTTGGAGCTATGTTCCCTCTTTTGGGAATAATCCTTAATGATGTTAAAATTAGACGACTGGCAACAGTTGTCGACAGGTTGTCTGCCAGCACTGCTCAGTCCTTAATGCTGGTAGAAGGAGAGATGCAATCGATAAGGGCTATGGTTCTTCAAAATCGGCTTGCATTAGATGTCTTATTAGCAAAAGAGGGCGGAGTCTGTAAGGCTTTGAAGGTTCAGGAATGTTGCACTTACATTCCAGACCTTTCAAAACCCCTTGAGAAAGTTATTAAGAACATAACTAATATACACAAAGAGATCGAAGACTTGAGTAGAGAAAATGTCTGGGAAAAGGTGGGCCATGGAATGAGTACAGTTGGAGGGTGGTTTTCCACCTTAGGCAAAAGCTTTATTTGGTATATCCTAAAGCCTATCATCATAATATTGATCTGTGGGATAATATTGTGGGGATTGGTGAGGGTATTCAAATGGTACAGAGCAAGAAGGTCAGAAAGGGCCCAAAGAGAACAGTTGCAAAGATTGGCTGCCATACAAGATAATCAGTACAGGAGCCTGAGAGCTCTGGAAGCGCAGAGAATGCCAGCAATAACTGCAGTTTAAATGTTAGTGATGACCCCGAGAGGTCATCAAAGGGGGGAACTGAGAGAGCGCAAACTGATATAAATATATGAGTACATCACACTTACCTATAGAGAGCATAATTCATGAAGAGAAATGCCATGAGTGCTAATAGTATCTGAAATTATATTCTAAATGTATAGCTAATATAGAGATTTAAGTAGAAGTGGAATTAATACAGAAATGTGTGACATTATATGATTTTATTAGACGTGATTATTTTGAATCTATGTCGTGTAGCTGTTAACATATAAGATGGTCTGTGGTAAAACGCAGAACGTGGTAGGCCTCAGGGCCAGAGCTGGAGCTAAAAGGGAAGGTGTTTCTTTTCACGACACAGATTGTTTAACGTTTTTGGTCATTGCATTAATGGGCCATGATTTAGAGTAATGTTTTCTAAATAATAGAATAAGAGTTTTAACATGCTTTAATTAAATGAAGAAATTGAATGCTATAATCATAATGTGAAATATTGTAGGCCTGAAATGTTTTAGCATTGATTTACACGTACATGTCTGGGCTGAGAAATGTTGCAAGCCTTTTTAGAAGTCTATGAGAGTTGGGTTCTTGGCGGCAGATATCTGTCTGCAACAGGAAAGGGGGGATCCAATTATAAGTGAATGAATAGAGGCCTGTTCAGTAGACGGCCCAGACATGGAGGAGGGTTCTGGAATGTTTAAGGGGTATCAGCGGGCCGGAGAAGAGACTGAGAAGCAAGGTCAACTCTAACGTCTGAGGCCCAATACAAAGCATCATGGAAAAAGCCTGAAGTTGCACCACGTGAGAGGCGTTTCGCAAGGGGCGTCTCAAATGTTGTTGACTGTTTTGTATTAGGGACAGCACCCCTGGGTGGAGTTAGAGCAGAGACCTGAGGACCCTTTAGAGAGCGGATGGGTAGGCAGTGAGGGGTCATGACTGGAGAACTTTAGGTTTTCACCAAGAGACTTAGAGTGGGTGACTTCCCTTGGGGGTCATTCATTGCTGACACCTTTGTTAGGTTGGGATTTGGTTAAGTAGGGATACCATCTAGAACAGGGTAGGGACGCCTAACCTGTGTTTGTTTTCCTCCAACCTAAATGAAGGAGAGATATGCGTCTATGCTGATAGCTTTGCTATTTTTAGAACTTGTGTTAGTGATTTCTGTTGCTCGTCTGAGGGCTTTTCGAGAGCACATGTATGTAATTGGACCTGTGTATCTCGTGAATCTCATTCTGAGATGCTTGTATTTGCAGCTCATTATATCTTTACAATAAACTTTTGAAACCTAGAAGTTGTCCGTGATCTTTGAGAGCAGAGTCCTTTCTTGGGTGAACTAATTTGCAGATAGGTGTACTGTTTCCTTCCAAGACAGGCAATAAAGGTTCAGTCGACCAGATCGAGGTTTGGATCAATAGAGATAAGTTATCGATCAAAATCTCGCCCTTTCAAGGTCATTGTGTTACAATGGGGACAGATGAAACAGGTAGAACAACAGTGGGCAGAGCAGCCCCACCAGTGTCCATCACATCGGACAGCCCCTACCCAAGCGTGCTATACCCTGCCTCAAGAGGTCACAACAACAAGATCTAAGCCTACAAGTACAGTAAGCCACTTCTTTTGCTTCATGGAGGCTGTGCAGTGAGCCTTCAAGTACTGTAAGCCTCTTCATTTTTTTACATGGACGCTGCACATTGTGTGATTACGAAGAACATTTTAAGCCCAACAATAGCATGCTGTACTGTATGTTTGCCACATGACCTGCGCCATCAGGGGAAGCTTGCTCCTGTAAAATGACTTTCTACATGTGTACAAAATGCTTGGATGCAGCACATTTCATGATCTACATGGCTATCTGTCGTGCGCATGGTCTGTTTATTTCAAGATGTGGGCGCTACTTTGGAGGTGCATGAAAAATGAAATGAAGTTGGTAGCGTGTGATGCTGCCAACATAAACTGAGCAAGTCTATCTACCTTCATTTTTAGACTCAAGTTAACATTCACTTAGATAATTTTATATTGTGTTTGCTGCGTGTCACTTAAAGGTGTCTGTGGATTAAACTGCACACATCAAGATTTACATAGACATTTTATCACGTCTACAATGCCTGATGCAGTTACATCTTAATTAGCAAGGTAATACCACTGGAAGTTATCTTCACTGGCCGTTATTTGGAACATTGATGACAAGATTTTTCTACATGGAGTATGTTGCCTCATTTTTAAATTAATGGAACAGCTGAGGGTGCAAGACTTTAAGGTGATACATGTTTTTGACTTTTATTGTTAGGCTTAGCGGAGACCTCTTGTCTGCAGCGTTACCCAACCGCCGTTTTCAACTTTTGAAAGGATCTTTGCACGAGCTCTAGTCAGTGCCCGCGAGCTTACCTTCTCTGTGAAGACGCGCTTACCAGCCTCTTGCCGCTCCAATGTGGGTTCTTTTGTGACGTTATGCTGCTTCTGGATGCTGCTTCTCCACGCTTGCACGCGTGGGCACACCGTGAGTTATTCGACTCTGCGTCATGTACGTGCAGCCTTCTTGGGGTTGGCTGCCTCCTGTTAGTGTGATTTTACTTTGGTTTCCTAATTCAGAGCTGCCAACCACGCCTTTCGCCTGTGTTGTTTCAATAAAGTTTTGTGAACGTTGGAGCTTCACTGGAGTGCTACATTGAAGGATTTGTCTGCTCGTTTTTTTTATTGTTTGCGTGCAGTCTTTTCCAGTGAATAAGCATCACGCAGGTACTGTACAATTTTTTTTTAGCATTTTGTCGTTGGTAACTGCTACGGAAAGGAACTTGAGGAGCATGTCTACTAAGCCTTTGTTTGCATATATGTTCCTGAAGAGAAGCAGTTTGTGGAAATTGTACACATGATGGCACATGATAGGAGTGTTGTCACAAGCCTTATGTAGGGGGTTTGTGTGATTGACTTTGACATGGTTTAACTTGTTTTAAAGATTATGTTTTTTTTTAAAGTATGCAGGTTACAGTTTGGAGTAATTTTTACATACATGTTGATTGGTCTCTTAATCACATTGTTCTGTGAATTGTATTCACTTCGTCCCTTACATGAGGGTTGTTTGGGGTCACAGTCCCTTCCCTTCTTTTAACATTTTACTTGTTTTGGGTTTTACGCAGGATTGGTTTGTATAGGTTTTGTCACACACACTTGTCCTTGTGTGCCTCCTTACACGGAGAGCATACATTTACTACAGGTTGTTCCTTGTTAATGGTGAGGGAAGGACATTGGGTTTCTGTCCCTTTAGTCCACACCATACATTTCTACATTGTCCCTTATTAATGGTGGGGGCAGGACATTGGGTTTTAGTCCCTTTAGTTCAATTACTTGTCTCTCTACATGGAGAGCACGTATGTAACATTGTTGTCCCCTGGTTATGATTGGGAGCAGGATATTGAGTTTCAGTCCCTTTAGTCCACATGACATTTTGATGTACATGTATTTTCTGTATTTGAGGAGGGGGATGGATATTATATTCTGTATCCATCTTTCCCTCTTGTCTTTGGTTCCTTTCCCTCTCATAATGCGGTGTTTCCATCATTCCTGGGTCTGGGCTTTTGACTCTGTTTTATATAGTTCATTTCCACTTTATGATGTGGGCGTTGTTTCCTTCATCTTTGGGTTGTGAACTATGTATTATTGCTGTAATTTAAAAAAAAATGTTTATGTCCTCATACGCCATTAGATCTTTCCAGTACATTGCTGATTTCCTCTGCTGTCTCACCTTCGTGCTGGCTCCAGAAGAGAAATTCTGATCTTAATGGGTTGCACTTTACACAGAACCTCTCAAATTGGTCTGTTCCAGATTTCTATCTGCTTGCCCCTAGAACTGACCTGAGTGGTGAAGTATATCCATGTAGAGGCATAATCATTGGATAAAAGACTCCCCCCAATTTGATCTAAAGATTGTCCAACCACCTTATACAGGGTCCCCAAAAGGCAATCTTCTTATTGTTCTCTTTTCTTGTAGCTATATCTAATTTCATTACGTATTTGATAGCGTTTACCCAATCTAAGAAGGTCGGGGGGTACTTTTAATCCAACATTTGCAGATTTCTCTTCGGGCCAGTAAAATAAGATAAAAACGCAGCTTGTAAGAATATAATGGTAGACTTTCATACCCATTGAGGAGACCAAAGAAAAATAGAGAGGTGCTCACCTGTATATCGACCCCAAGTATTCTTTCCATATCTTTTAACACAGGTTCCCCAAACTTCTTAATTATTGGTCAAATTAGAAACATATGTTCATCATTAGCTTTTTCTTTTCGACACTTTGGACAGCATGGAGTGGGACCGGATGTATGACGTTACAACGCATACTTTTACAACGACTACCTTTACCACGCAATTTTTACAACGCAGGATCCATTACAACGAAGTACCATTACAACGCATGTATTTACAACGCAGATACCTTTACAACGCATACCATTACAACGTAAGTATTGGTAAGTATATAATATTTTTTTTAATGTAAATTAATTAAAATTAATATAATTTAATTTAATTTAATTTAAATTAATTAATTTAATTTAATTTAATTTAATTTAATTTAATTTAATTAATTTAATGTAATTTAAATTTAATTTTACTTAATTTTTACCCCGTACCCCTTTACCCAAAAACCCAAACCTAACCCTGAACCCTAAAAATACCCCTGAACTTAAAAATCCAAAATTGACCCTGAAACCTAAAAATACCCTTTTACCCAAAAACTCAAAACTGACCCTGAACCCTAAAAATACCCTTTTACCCAAAAACCCAAACCTAGCCCTGAACCCTAAAATTACCCTTTTACCCAAAAACCCAAAACTGACCCTGAACCCTAAAAATACCCCTTTACCCAAAAACCCAAAACTGACCCTGAACCCTAAAAATACCCCTTTACCCAAAAACCCAAAACTGACCCTGAACCCTAAAAATACCCCTTTACCCAAAAACCCAAAACTGACCCTGAACCCTAAAAATACCCCTTTACCCAAAAACCCAAAACTGACACTGAACCCTAAAAATACCCCTTTAACCAAAAACCCCAAACTGAGCCTGAACCCTAAAAATACCCCTTTACCCCAAAACCCCAAACTGACCCTGAACCCTAAAAATACTCCTTTACTCAAAAACCCAAACCTAACCCTGAACCCAAAAAATACCCCTTTACCCAAAAACCCAAACCTAACCCTGAACCCTAAAAATACCCCTTTACCCAAAAACGTAACCTATAATATTTTTAATAAAATTATATACTTACCAATACTTACGTTGTAATGGTATGCGTTGTAAAAGTATATGCGTTGTAAATACATGCGTTGTAATGGTATTCGTTGTAATGGATCCTGCGTTGTAAAAATTGCGTGGTAAAGGTATGTCGTTGTAAAAGTTGCGTGGTAAAGGTTGTATACCGTGGGACCCTTTTCAAATTTAGCTAGTTTCAGAGGCAACCAGTAAACTCTGTGGAGAGAGAAGAGATGATTTCTCCTTAAATTGGCAGCTTGCACTGTAGCATATAGTAATTCAAAAGATACTTGCCATAATGTTTCCATATCGGCGTCTGGCAAGTAGTCTCCCCACAGTCGTGCGGGCAGTGTAAAATCGCTATCTATCAGATCAAACAGACACCAGTAGAGATTTTGCTGTCTGGTTCTCAGTTTAGTCTCTAGGATGTTTGCAAAACCAATCGCTATTCCAATCTTTTAAGTTCAGCTTTTTATTTGTAAATACTTGAATTTGGATATCTGATTGTCTGTGATATGCTTCATCTCTTCTCAAGATAGCAAAGATCCTTCTGGAATCAGTTGAGCCCAACAGTTCACCCCGCCGGTTTTTAAAGGTAGAACTAATGAGTCTTTTGTCCATTCAGGAGAGCCAGGGGTGTCCCATATTGGCTCCAAAGCACTATAATAGCTCATTTTTAACAGTTTCCTAATTTTGCTCAAAGTCATTGCTAGATCTCTTAAAACTTTCAATCACACTTTCTTGAAAAAGCATGGGTCTCCAAATTTATACAGATATGCGTAATCTACTTCCCTTAGATCCTGGAGCTTTTCCTTAAATATTTTACCTATGTCTGACTGATCAGGTTCATTCATAATCATTTTACCTGCCTTCATTTGGAAAACCCACGCATAAATTAGTAAATCAGGCGCACATAAGCCTCCCTTGTCCTTCGAAGTTTCTTCCAAGAAATTCGAATGCCCTTGGATGCTCAAATAAATGAATTCATTTTTTCCTGTAGTTTCCTCAAACTTTCCTCCTTAAAAGCTAGGGGTATGTTTTGAAACAAGAAAATCATTTTCGGCAACAGCATCATTTTCACCAGATTGACCCTACCTATTAATGCTAGAGGTAAATATGCCCAGCTTTTTAAGGAGTCGGAGATTTCCTTATCAATTTTACTTAGATTTGTGTTAGGTATATCATTGATGTCCTGTGTGATTTTTACTCCGAGATATCTCACATTCCAGGCCATACACTCAGTTTTCGATTGATTAATTTTGTATCCTGAGATGTTACCAAATTGGTGATCTAATCTTTATATAATTGGTATAGTTCTTTCTAGATCAGACGTATACACCATAATATCATCGGCGTACAATTAAACTTTTTGCTCCCAACTGCATGATCTAAAAGGCAATATGTCTTCATCTGCCCTAATACTCTCTGCAAAAGATTCAATGTACAAATTAAAAAGCTTGGGGGAAAGGGGGCAGCCCTGCCTTGTACCTCTTTGCACTTGTATAGAAGAGGAGACGTTGCCATTTATTAGTATTTTAATTGTTGGGGCTTTATAAATTGCAAAAATAAGTCTAGTAAAGTTTCCCCCAAAGTTGCATTTCTCCAATACCTTACTCAAAAAGGCCCAATTCACGTGGTAGAACGCTTTTGTTGCGTCCAATGTAATGATAACTAATGGTAGCTTGTGTAAGGTTGCAAATTCAATAAAGCCGACAAGATTATAAATTAAGTCTTGTATCCCTCTTCCTCTCACAAAACCCTTTTGGTTCTGATGTATGAGACCATTAATGATACCATTCAATCTCTCTGCCAGAACCTTGACAAAGATTTTATAATCAAGGTTTAGCAGAGAGATTGGTCTGAATGAATCGCATTGTTTTAGGGACTTTAGAGGCTTTAATATCAAAGCTACCGTTGGGGGGCATAGCCCCACCCTCCTCAAAGATATGAGAAAACAATCTATCCATTATGGGTATCAAAGGTATCGCTAAAGAGTTATTTAGCTCTGCTGGTAGGCCATCTGGCCCTGGAGCTTTGCCTTTCTTACCTGAATCTATAGCTTTCTTACCTGAATCTATAGCTTTCCTAATCTCATACTGCGATATAGGTTTATTAAAATTATCAGAGGAATCGTCAGTAATCCCTTTGACATGATACCACTGTAACCATGCTTTTATTGTGGCTGCCTTTGGGTTCAATTCTTCCCTGTACACTGATTCAAAGTGGTTTTGAAAAACCTCTTCTTTATCTTCGGGGTTTTGACATATTTTCCCGGTAGAGTTACATATCACCTCCTTTATATTACTTCTGACTAAATCCTGTTTTCAGGCAAGAAGCTTGCCAGAACCTTCCCCGTATTCAAAGTGAGCCATCATGCTCGCCTCCCACCTCTTTTGAAGTCTGGCATCTAATATCGCTGCCAAATCTCTTCTAAGAGATGCTAGTCTTTCAGTAATATTTTGTTCTTTATCATCTGGTGTCGTGGGATATTGTTGTAACTCTTGAATTTTGTTCTCCAAATCCATAATTTAATTTTTGTATTTCATCTGTCTTGCAATTTGAATTGAGGTTATACATCCCCTCAAGTAGGCTTTGTATGAATCCCACACTAACTCTATAGAAGTGCTATCTAAATTAGTTGAAAAATACGTCTCTGTTTCTGCTACTAATCTGTCTATGATCTCTTCCTCTGCCAGAATCCCTCGATCTAGAGTCCATCTTGTTTTAATTGGGGCATTTGGAGCCTTCAACGTTAATCTTACAGCTACATGGTCTGATACGTGTCCTCCTACATGTTTAATTTCTAATACCCGTAACTTTAGTGTTAAACTAATTAAGAAAGAATCTTACCTAGACTTGTGACCATATTTTTTATTATGAAACGTATAGATTCTTTTCCCTCCCTCTCTTTCTCTCCATATATCCGTCCACACCCTTTGCTTCATTGTATTACTAAGTAAAGGTCTCATTTAATATTCTGTGGAGTTCTGCTCTTTAGAGACTTATCTAACACAGGATCTAAAACTAAATTGTAGTCTCCTGCAAGTATTAGGGGATCTTGAAATAGTAATAACTCAGCGCATACATTTTTTAACGGATCCGGGTCGTCTAAATTAGGACCGTAATAACCAGCGATCATACATTTGTGAGAGAAGAACTTCACCTTTGCTACAGCCTATCTACCCATCTTATCCACTTTAGTGCCGTCCACAGAAATAGCTGGGTGTTTTTTTAATGAAAATTGCTACCCCTTTCGTGGTTGTTTGCTGTGTAGTGCAAATGACCTCCTTGATCCAGTTTTTACTATTACATAGACCCCTCATTTCAGCCTCAACTAAGTGTGTTTCCTGTAAAATTTGAATTTGCTCAGGACTATCCTTTAAATATTGAAATATCCTCTCCATCCTCTGTCTTACCCTCAACCCATTTAGGTTCCATGTAAACACCTTCAAACATTTTGAAGAATCAACTGAGGTCTGTCCCATATTTCATAACGATTGGAGAGACAGCTTTATGTAATTTTATATCGCAAATCGGACTTTTTTTTGTATTTTTTCCCTTATTGCTGTAATTTTATGTTTATAGTTAATGCATTGGTTTCGTTAATTCTTCTGTTCAATACGGAAGACATATGCAGTATTCTTACATGATGTTTTATTTCCTATGTTTCTCTGCTCTAGCTGCTCATCCTGTGTGAGTTTCTTCTGTGTGGAATGTTGGTGATTGGACCTTGAGTACAATGCCGGGGTGACTGGATGAGGAGTGACATTTGGTGGATAGGGCTTAGCAGCTAGCAGGTTGCTCGTGGTGGGGCTGTTGATATGAGCTTACAGGCTGCCTACAGGACTTTTATACTGAATAAACCTACTTGGCTTACAACTTACCAGCATGTCATGATTACTACAGAATCACCATCACAGATATATACACTGTGCCAACTGGCACCAGGTAAAAATTTACGAGGGACTATGTACTAGGCAGCACCAATCGGGTTGCTGCCAGAATCATCACAAAAACAACCAATAATAGCAGAACAGCCAGTACCCACTGGCAAGATCATGAACTTAGCAACATATTAACATGAGGCATAAAGAATATTAGATCAGGCATGACCCTAAAACCCCATAGCATGATATTAGGCAAGCACATTAGCATTAGGCATACAGCACATCACATTAAGCAATCATCAGCATGTATCACCTTAGGCATAAAATACCTTATGCAAAGCATTGTTAGGCATATAATCATCAACAGTACAGGACATTATCTCCACAATACATCACCCCCTCCACAGGTATGAACAGAACCATACAGTATGCCAAATCTGGTCCTTTGTACACTCTTAGAATCGTCACATGCCCCTTATGTCACCTCTGAACTGACCAGAAATTGCCCCCTAAGAAAGAGCAGTACTGGCATTCACTGTGCCTATTGAGGCCCCACTGGGGCTTGGCAAAACAAATGCGTCCAACGTTGCAGCTTCCCACGCTGGTGCGGTTCAGCTGTGTCAAAAGGAAGCAACAAGACCCTGGCACTTCTGTGCCCTCTGGGCCCTCCACTGGGGTCTTACCCCATATGTGTGAAACGTTGCAGCTGCCCACTCTCTCCCACGGTGCAGCTGCAGTCCACAAGTGAGCAGCAATGCTCTGGGGACCCACCCTGGGGCTTTGAAAATAGTTTGGCCCCCAAAAACGTTGCAGCAGCCCACATCTTCAGCACCGTTGAGTAGCCCAAGGGATTCTGGCTCTTCACCACTGCGGCCCGGGAGAGCACAACCAAAAGGAAATTAAAAAAAAGAGAGGCTCAGCCCCACTCACCACTCCTTGGGGGCTGAGAGATGTAGACTGCAGCCGTCAGCTGCAACCTCTGACCAGCGGTCTAGCTTCAGTCCGCCCGCGATCTCTGTCTCCAATGTTGGAGTGGCTCGCTGTACTGCGGAGCTAGTTAGGAACAACCGGCCCGACTGCTCTGGTGCCTCGCGAGCTTCCTCGGGTCTCTGCCCTTCTTGTATGACATGCGCGGGGCTCCATCCAGCTCACAGGAGCCCCAGCTCTGGACTCTGCAACTTCCTGGTTCCAGGGCAGGCCCTGCCCACAGCCAGGTGGCACCTGCCTGACTTCCTTTTCTTCGGCGCTCCTCTCGGCGGCTCGGGCTGCAGTGGTGGGTCCTCCTCACAAGTGGGTGGTGGGCACCCGCCATCAAAAAGCACATAACAGCTGGCATAAAATAGCGGGGTGGGCTCCCGCTAACGAAATAACCCGAATGGCGGGGTGGACATCCGCTTAATTTAATAAGCACGAAGGATGCGGCATAAGTGTGGGGTGGGCTCCCACTCTTCTTGGGCAGCGCAGGTGGGAATCCTACATGCCGGGATTCCCTCAAAGCACGTCACAGCCTCAGCGCTGCAGGATCCATGCTCCTTCTTCCTGGCAATCTAAATGTAGTGCTCACAAGGCGCTAGGTAGCAGGCAGAAAAGTCCTTGGGGCTGGAATAAAGTTGTAGTGCTCGCAAGGCTAGGCTAGGTCAGCAGACCAGGGGACAGCACACTAGGAAGAGCAGCAATTCCTAAGAACAGTCAGGCACAACAAAGAGGCAATCCTTCCAGTGCAGCAGCCTTTACTCCTGCAGAGTCTTTTCCTGGGTCCAGCAGATGCAAAAGTCCTTGATGCAGTCAGGCAGGCCAGCACGCAGGGACCCTCAGGAGCTCCAGCTGGGTTCAGCAGTGGTTCCTCCTGGCAGAGTGTCCCCTCCAAGTCAGCACAAGCTCACTCCCATGGGGTCACAGCCCCTGTATTCATACACCCTTCTGCCCTGCTAATAGAAGGGGGCAGAAGCTTCTGGAAGGGTCTTTGGGGAAACCAGTCCCAACTGGTTTTGAGGGAGTTTAGAGCACTTTGTCTACTAGGCTTCCCTCCTCCCTTTGTGAGCTGGGGCTTGGTAATCAGACAAATAACAGGGGGGCGTAGCTAGCATGGCACAGACCTATTCAGGGACAGGGGACTTCTCCTCCCACTACTCCAATTGCAGATCTCGAATTCAGCCTAGTGCTGACTCACCCTGCCCTCCCTGGAGCCACCCACACTTCACCAGCCCTGGTCACTTCTAGAACCAGACTTGCAATACACATCAGGCAGGCAGGCACTCAGCATACAGAAATGCCAACTTCTAAAAGTGGCATTCCTAAAATAGTGAAAATAAATCCACGCACACCATTGCTCAGCATTTATTATTTCCATTCCACCCATACTAAACATGACATATTTATTTTGTTCCATTCAGGAGTTTTCCCAGAAGGGGGGGTTCCCAATGTTAGCCTATGGAGGGCAGAGAGCACACGCACCTCGCACTGCTAACCAATGCTACAGTGCAGAGAGTCCTAAAACCACCAATACCATGTTAGAAACAAAGCTAGGAGGAAGGCAAAAAGTTCAGGGATGACCCTGCAAACCGGCCAAATCCAACTGTGCCCATTTATCCCCCCTTGTGGCTCTTTTGTTCTCACCCTGGCTACTGGTCCTGCAGCATGGACCCCTTCGCTACAGGCCATCTGTTTTCTTTGTGTGCATTACTATGCCTTTCATTACCTCCTCGTCAGACCTCCCCTTCACAGTCATTACCATATGAGCAATAGCTCCTCCCCAGAACTTCCAAGCAAAACTCCTTAGCCCATCGCTACCCTCCAGGCCACTCCCACATCCGGTGGCATATAACCCTTGACCAGGGCTTTAAGTGGGATGAAAAAACTGGGGGGGGTCTCTCAAAGGGGCGTGGTCAATGTAATTAAGGGCGTGGCTTAAAAACACCTACGCTAAAAAATCTGTGCTTAGCATAGTGTGACACATGACCTGTATTGTGCTGTTTCTGTCATTGCATTCAGATATATGACGCAAGTAACATCATACCTACAAAAACTATTGGCTTTGTCAATGGTTGTTAGTTGCATAAGATAAATAATCAGCAACTATGGCTTGTATATAATATTGAAGAAGGTTCCACTTAAAGCCCTGGTGACACCACAACAATGTTGCTGCTCCTGAGTTTCAAAAAGAGAAGGGAAATCCAGGGAGAAAATGACTCTCTTTAAAGGATTTACCTTCCCCTACAATGCTCACCTGGCATGACGTCATGCCATAACTTCTCCACTAGTGAGAAGTGAGCAGTGTCAGCAGGCACACGTTGACGTGCCTGCTGTCATTGCAGTCCGGAAAAAAAGGGACCGCCTGTGCCAGGGCACAAAACAGATCCCAATAGACACCCATTTTGAGGCCTCCTCAAAAAAATGCCAGTGCTCCGACCCGGTGAGACCCAGCCCGTTTAAAGCCCTGCCCTTGACCCAAGGAAGCACATCCTGTTGTTTTTTTCTGCAAACTACTCCTTGCAAGACTATATGCTGTTAACAGGTGAGTGTGAAGCTGCGACCGTTGTGTGGGTTTTAAGTGTCAAGTCCCTGCTATAGCGGGACTGTGCTGTCATTTCCGGCTTCCTGCCTCTTGCCCTCAAAGTTCTTTGTGATTTCCTGGGATTTCATGGTGATTAGGCTCCCCTCTTCCGGGCTCGATCCCCTGCTGTAGCAGGGACCTGCTGCGTGGTGTGGGGGATTTGTGGGGCATGTTGCTGCCCTTTCTGGCATGCCTGGGGTGTAGAGGGACAGCCCCCTACTCTGGGAGGGCTTGCTCTGGTTTACGAGCACAGTCCCAGTTGCAGCAGGTGCTCGTTAGCTCTGTTCTTTTGGAGCTGGCTTACTGCGGGCGTCTGCGAAGCACGGTGCCAGAGTGTTGCCTACGGTTCCTTTGCCTCAGCCGGGTGCTGAGCTGGTCCGCAGTAGGGCGGCTGACCTCCACAGTATTCTGCTGCTGGTACTCATGGGGAGTGCATAATGGGGCAGTTTGACATTTCTGCTGTCCTATGTGGTGGGTGTGCAATGTCTTAGGCTGGGACCCTGTGGCCCGGTGATTGGGGTATCTCTCTTGTTCGTATAAGGTCTCTGGTGAGTCTCTCTGGCATCGTGGTTACGGTCACATTCCCCATTGCTTATGTGTTCGTGCCTGGTGTTTCACTGCAGGTCATGCTTTTAGTTTGGCTTATGGTCATTTCTACACTTTCTCGCTTTTTCATGGACAGTGGATGTTCATGGTTGTCCTGCATGGGTGGCATCTGGTGCTCTGCCGGGGTAATTTTTTGCCTGGGCCTCATTAGGTCAGGGGGTTTTATATGTGTTGGGTGTCCAGGTTTGGTTCGCTCCTGGGTTGACCTCCAGGCCTGGTGGTATTTATTTTATTTTTATTTTGCTCATTTATAAAGCGCATGAATCGCCCCACATGGGGTATCTCCGCGCTGGAAGACTATTAAGGTAGTATCAGTTGACTCAGAACAAAAATGTTTTCAACTGCTTCCTAAAGCTAAGATAATTATGATTTAGTCGCAGTGTCTTGGGGAGCTGGTTCCATAACTTGGGTGCAAGATGAGAAAAGGCTCTACCTCCCCATTTTGTTTTCTTAAAAAGGGGAGTAACTAGGAGGCCTTTGCCTTCCAAACGAAGCCTGCGTGGAGGCATGTAGACTGTCAATTTGTTTGTTAAATAAGACGGGCCAAGTTGATGAAGACTCTTAAAGACTAGAACGCATATTTTGAAATGGATTTGTTTGCGAACCGGAAGCCAATGTAATTTGTGAAGGAGGGGCAAGGAAGGAGTGCGGCGAGGAGCATTGGTGACCAGTCGGGCTGCTGTATTCTGAATCACCTGCAAAGAACGTAGGGCAGAGTCTGTAGCTGAAATGAGAAGTGCGTTACTAAAGTCCAGCCGACTAAGGACCAGAGCATGTATGAGGGTCTTACGGGTAGTGAGGGGCAAGAACTGGAAGACTTTCTGTAAGAGGCTGAGGGCAAGGAAGCAGGATCGTCTCGTAGATGCTATGTGCTCCTCCATGTTTAACTTGTTATCAACAAGAACCCCTCGGTTTTTTAAGACTGATTTGGGGGTTGGAGCCGCCCCTACTTCTTCCGGCCACCAGCTCGGGGACCAGCTGGTGATTGCCTCCGTAAATAGCATGATTTCCGTCTTAGTTGTATTGAGCTGGAGGAAATTGCGATTCATCCATGCCTTGATTTTAAGCATGCCTTCCGAAAAAATGGCACGGATGTTAGGAGCCTTAGTATCATAGGCCAGGAGCAGCTGCGTATCATCTGCGTAGGAGACTGGGATAAACCCAATCTCTCTAAGCAGAGCAGCCATTGGAGCAATGTAAATATTAAAAAGCGTGGGGCTGAGACAGGAGCCCTGGGGGACTCCCTTTGTGACCACGGTGGTATTAGCTTTAAATGGGCCCAAGTTGACTGTTTGGGTCCGGTCCTTGAGAAAGTCAGTCAGCCATTCCAAGGCTTTATCCTGAATGCCTATTTTGCTCAATCTATCCAGAAGAATCAAATGCGAGATGGTATCAAATGCAGCGGATAGGTCGAGCAGTACCAAAATGACTGCTCGACCCCGTCTGCTTGCAATCTAATATTATCCAATACCTTGATCAAGGCAGTCTCGGTACTATACCTGGGTCGAAATCCTGACTGGGAATAGTCTAAGCAGGTGGAAATCTCAACAAAGGAGGAGAGGTGCTTGTTAATATGTTTCTCCAATAGTTTGCTATAGAGTGGAAGCAAGGAGATGGGACGATAATTAGTGATCACATCCGGTGGAAGTTTTTGATTTTTTCTTATTGGCATCACTTGTGCATCTTTCCATTCTCTTGGAAGTTTACCAGCATTAATGGAGCTGTTAAAGACTACTTCCAAAGGTCCGGCCAAAGTGGACGCAAGAGTTTTGGCAATTTTTGCCGGGATGAAATCTTATGGGGAACCTGACTTGGCAGAAGTGAGCAGGATTTCTGTTTCTCCTAAAGTAAGGAGGGGAAACGTTTTTAGGGAGGACTTGGCATTTTTCAAAGGATTCGATAAGAAAGTGTCTGTTCCTAAATCCCGAGAGCTGCACGGGGGAAATTTAGCATAGATATCATCAACTTTGTTTGTTAAAAAGTTGGCAATCTTATCGCAAAGTAGTTGCGACGGCTCATCTTCGGGATGACAGGCTTTAGGGTTCACAAGAGAATTGAGGATCTGGAACAATGTTTTAGAAGTATTGTCAGCTTGTTCCAATTGCGAAGCAATATATTTCTTCCGAGTGTTTCTAATGTTCTTATGGTATATCCTCAATCTCTCTTTGAAGCTCTCCCTGTCTAAAATTGTTTTAGTTCGTCGCCAAGTTCGTTCCAACGTTTTACAAATACTTTTTTCTGCTTTCAATTCTTTCGTATACCAAGCAGCTTGGGGCCGGCATGCCACAGTGGCCGTCGTTTTTATGGGAATAATGGCGTCTAGAGTAGTAATGGTGGCCTCATGTAGAGAGTTCAGATGCTCCTCCACTGTTCTGTCAGCGGGAGGTAAGGAGACATTGAATGCCTCTGAGAAGGAACCTGGAGAGAGTTTGTGCCAATGCCTATATCTACGTACTCCAAGTTTTTTGTTCGGTAAAATCGCTCTTGGCCCTGCTAAATCAAAAGTAATCATATAATGGTCCGACCAGGTTAATGGTAAAGTTTGTTGATATATTAGGTCGGGAGAGTTTGATAGTATCTGATCAAGGGTATGCCCTGCGCTATGTGTGGGCCCATTATTTTTCTTGACCAGACCCAGGGAACAGATTTCTCCAAAAAAATGTATGGTCTCTGAATCAAGGTTATCTTCACTGTGAATATTAAAATCTCCCAATAAAATAAATTTATTAGAAGATATAACATGGGGTGCAATAAGTTCTGAGAGAGTATTAAGTGATGTGGCAATAGGGCCCGGAGGGCGATATACAAGTGCGCCTTTCCAACTGAGTTGCGAATGAAGATCCAACCTAAATACAATGACTTCTAAATCTGTATTCATGTATTGGTCTAGGATGGTTGCCTTGATGGGATCTTTGTATACAATAGCTATCCCGCCGCCCATTTTCTTGGGCCTATCTAATGTCAGGATTCTATAACCTTCCGGCAGGGCTGTAGCAATTGCTGGGGCGGAGTTGGTTTTGATCCATGTTTCTGTTAGAAACCCAAGCTCTGGTTTCAATGAGGTTAATGAATCCCAAATGTGGGAAGCGTGCTTAGGGAGGGAACGGAACGCACATTAGCCAAAAAGGCTGTCCATCTATGATCAATCTGCGTTTCTTCCGTGACTAGGGGGACAGGGCAAGGAGTATTTGTGCCTTCATTGAAACTGTGGAATTTACAATGGCGACAAGAAATGGGTCCTTCAAGGATTATGGGAAACTGGTGTGTACAACAGATGGACAGGATGTCAGAATTTTCCTGACTATTACTATGGCGAGCGAGATCTAAAAGCTCTTGCCTTGTGTAGGTAATGTTTGTTTTACCCGGAAGGTTGGTAGCGAGGTTATGTGGTACGCTGGCATAGTGCCTGGCGCCTGGCAGCGGTCTGGCGCGGACGGGCGCAGACGGGCTTGTCTTTGGCGCGCCCGCTGCGCCCGCCCGCTGCGCGGACGGGTAGCTGGTGTCATTTATACCCAGGGGGGTGGGGGAATGTGACAGCACCTAGTCGTCTGCGGTGACCAGGGTTCGAGGGTGGAGAGGAGGAGGTGGAAAGGTGAGCGAAACCGGAAAGTGCAATTGTGCAATGAGCAGCGATGTTTAAAATGTATTAAAATAATGCAGCCTGTTCTAATCCCTGGCTTTCCACCTCAGGGAGCAAGATTACCTTAGTAGTCACCTGCGTCGCAGGAGCAGCGTGTTTTTGTAGTGCTGAGGGGCGGGGAATGCGAAGCAGCTAGTCCGCCTAGTCTGCTCCCTGCCGTCCTCCCAAGATGTCCGCTGTCCCCCGGAGCGTCCCGCCGCAGCACCTAATTGTCTGCGGGGACCAGGGTTCGAGGGTGGAGAGGAGGAGGTGGAAAGGTGAGCGAAACCGGAAAGTGCAATTGTACAATGAGCAGCGATGTTTAAAATGTATTTAAATAATGCAGCCTGTTCTAATCCCCGGCTTTCCGCCTCAGGGAGCAAGATTACCTTAGTAGTCACCTGTGACGCAGGAGCAGCGTGTTTTTGTAGTGCTGAGGGGCGGGGAATGCGAAGCAGCTAGTCCGCCTAGTCCGCTCCCTGCCGTCCTCCCAAGATGTCCGCTTTCCCCCGGAGCGTCCCGCCGCAGCACCTAATCGTCTGCGGGGACCAGGGTTCGAGGGTGGAGAGGAGGAGGTGGAAAGGTGAGCGAAACCGGAAAGTGCAATTGTGCAATGAGCAGCGATGTTTAAAATTTATTAAAATAATGCAGCCTGTTCTAATCCCCGGCTTTCCGCCTCAGGGAGCAAGATTACCTTAATAGTCACCTGCGTCGCAGGAGCAGCGTGTTCTTGTGGTGCTGAGGGGCGGGGAATGCGAAGCAGCTAGTCCGCCTAGTCCGCTCCCTGCCGTCCTCCCAAGATGTCCGCTTTCCCCCGGAGCGTCCCGCCGCAGCACCTAATCGTCTGCGGGGACCAGGGTTCGAGGGTGGAGAGGAGGAGGTGGAAAGGTGAGCGAAACCGGACAGTGCAATTGTGCAATGAGCAGCGATGTTTAAAATGTATTAAAATAATGCAGCCTGTTCTAATCCCCGGCTTTCCGCCTCAGGGAGCAAGATTACCTTAGTAGTCACCTGCGTCGCAGGAGCAGCGTGTTCTTGTAGTGCTGAGGGGCGGGGAATGCGAAGCAACGAGTCCGCCTAGTCCGCTCCCTGCCGTCCTCCCAAGATGTCCGCTGTCCCCCGGAGTGTCCCACCGCAGCACCTAATCGTCTGCGGGGACCAGGGTTCGAGGGTGTAGAGGAGGAGGTGGAAAGGTGAGTGAAACCGGAAAGTGCAATTGTGCAATGAGCAGCGATGTTTAAAATGTATTAAAATAATGCAGCCTGTTCTAATCCGCGGCTTTCCACCTCAGGGAACAAGATTACCTTAGTAGTCACCTGCGTCACAGGAGCAGCGTGTTTTTGTAGTGCTGAGGGGCGGGGAATGCGAAGCAGCTAGTCCGCCTAGTCCGCTCCCTGCCGTCCTCCCAAGATGTCCTCTGTCCCCCGGAGCGTCCCGCCGCAGCACCTAATCTTCTGCGGGGATCAGTGTTCGAGGGTGGAGAGGAGGAGGTGGAAAGGTGAGCGAAACCGGAAAGTGCAATTGTGCAATGAGCAGCGATGTTTAAAATTTATTAAAATAATGCAGCCTGTTCTAATCCCCGGCTTTCCTCCTCAGGGAGCAAGATTACCTTAGTAGTCACCTGCGTCGCAGGAGCAGCGTGGTTTTGTAGTGCTGAGGGGCGGGGAATGCGAAGCAGCTAGTCCGCCTAGTCTGCTCCCTGCCGTCCTCCCAAGATGTCCGCTGTCCCCCGGAGCGTCCCGCCGCAGCACCTAATCGTCTGCGGGGACCAGGGTTCGAGGGTGGAGAGGAGGAGGTGGAAAGGTGAGCGAAACCGGAAAGTGCAATTGTGCAATGAGCAGCGATGTTTAAAATGTATTAAAATAATGCAGCCTCTTCTAATCCCCGACTTTCCACCTCAGGGAGCAAGATTACCTTAGTATTAAATGGTTTAATGCAATTTAAGAAAAACGGTATAGGTGAAAGGATAAGCACAGAGAAATAAATGTATATATTAGGAATTGCCCACCAATTCCCAAAGTCCGTACGCTCAACCACAAGGGATCTACAGTTAGGACCCCAAACAATCCAGAAAGTCACTATTACAGCTGAAGGAGTGTTGTGTTATTCAAAAAATTCCGCAGGTTCAAAATTGTTGATTCCCAAAGTTCGTTATTGAAGTCAAGTTCATCAAATGATGGCGACAGCGTTTCATCAAAATCAAAAGTTCAAAATTAATCCAAAAGTATAAAGTATACAAATCACAATACAGCCAACGCGTTTCGTCCGGCAACGGACATCATCAGGGCTCCTAGAACTGTATAAGATAAAATCAATGCCGATCTGTATCACTGTACTGTACAGCAGCTGCCTCCGGCCTCCCAATTAAAGTGTGAACATCTCAAAAAAGAAACACTTGACCCAGTGGGAAGGAGGCCAGTTTTATGTTCACCAGTTCAATAAATTCTTCATTTCAATAATGTAAACCCTTATCAGGCCTGGATACACAAATTAGTACTATCTTTTCAACATAGAATCTCTACTCAGACAAGTATAAAGTAAAATACCCCAGAACTTAATTCAAATCACGATTATCAAAACATCTCCTCAAAAAAGCCAATATTCTTCTGTGCCTTATTCCAAGCGGGTATTCTCCCAAGCGTTTCTGGGAGAATACCCGTTTGGAATAAGGCACAGAAGAATAGCATTGGCTGTATTGTGATCTGTGTACTTGATGCTTTTGGATTAATTTGGAACCTCCATTTTGATGAAACGCTGTGGCCATCATTTGATGAACTTGACTTCAATAAAGAACTTTGGGAATCAACAATTTTGAACCTGCAAACATTTTTGAATAACACGGCGCTCCTTCAGCTGTAATAGTGACTTGCAGTATTAAATGGTTTCACTATGTAACCTGCCTGGGGTTGGCCCTTGCTGGTTCGTATTTGGATTGGTGCTGTCAATTTATATATGTTTGTGTGTGCTTCTCTGGCCAATATTGATCATGAATGGGAAGAAGTCAGAGATGAGTAGGATCATGGAAAAGGAGGTGGTGGGTGCGGGGCCTTCTACAGCGCCTTCCTTATCAGAGCTGCAGCATTGAAGCTGCGGTGGCGGCGTCTTTCTTGTTAGGGAATCCAGGGGGCCAAAGTTGCAGAAGTTGGATGCCCCGGCTGTCCCGGATCCTAATGAGGTTGTGCGGGACAATTTGGGGTTCTCTGATCCCTCGGCGGGTGATGAGTCGATGGACTTTTTTGCCATTTATCAGTGTCGGGGGCCTGAGTACCTTTTAATGTATCTGTGTGGATTGTGTTGGAATGGGGAGGGAAGAGTATTGACTTGCATTCTTTTCTCCGGTTTCTGGCTGGGAGATATCCTTTGCAAGGGTTCTCGGAGGAGTTTCCGCCTGTGGTAAAGGTAGAATCCCAGCTGGCAGGTCTTGCATCTCAGAGCCTGGTGGTTTCTGGGGATGTGGTTCCCTCTGATCCTGGGGAGTAGCGGGTTAAATGGGCTTTGAAGAGGTCCCTTGCAACCTCTAACCTTGCGGTTCGTTCTGCGGCTTGCACTAACTACCTGGTTCTGTCTCTTCTGAGGGACTGTCAGGGTGTTTCCAAGCAGCTCTTACAAGAGGAGGATCCCTTTGAGTCTTTGACTATGTGGGAGCAGCAGTGCGCTTCCTGGCTGATTAGTCCTTCGATTCCCTTAGTGCTGCGGCTGCTGCAGTTGCTGCGGCTGCTGCAGCTGGGGCCTCGATGGCGGCTAGGAGACGGTTGTGGCTTAAGCCTTCGAAAGCAGAGGCAGCGTAGAAGCCTGCCCTCTTGAAAATTCCTTTCACAGGCTCTAAACTGTTTGGGGATCCATTGGAGACGTTGATTAGAAAGATGGCAGAGGAAAAAATGTTGTTGGCTGCGGTACGCTCTTCACAAAAGGCAAAGTTTGTTGGGTATGATGGGGCTTTGGACGGGCGTTTCAATCTCCATGCCACCCAGCCCTTTCATGGTGGGGGATGTGATCGGGGTGTCCCTTCCTTTCACAAGTCCTGGGGTCGGCATGGTGTCTCCACTTGTTTGGGCCCTTCGAATACATGACTATGTGAGGGGTATGGATGTGACGCCAGTTAGGGGTCATCTCAGGTCATCTCAGGTCTTCGATAGATGGATCGGGATCGATGGATCCTGCGGATTGTCCAGTTGGGATATCAGATCGAATTTGGGGTTCCACCGGTGGTTCTGCTTGGGCTACCCCTGTTCCTAGATCTCAGGTCAAGTGTCGGGCTCTTTTGGACAGGGTTCATGACCTGGTTTCGAAAGGGGCTGTGCTAAGGTTGCCTGGTAGTCAACAGGGTTGGGGGGTTTACTCAATCCTGTTTTGGATCCAGAAACCCAATAGGGACTTCTGTCCTGTTCTGGATCTGAAGGCGGTGAATTTGAGCTTCCCTCATCGGTCCTTCAAATTGGTGTCACTTGTTCAGGTTCACATGGTTTCCCTGAGGGTTCTACGGTTCTGTGTGTGCGTCGGTTGTTCCCAATCCCAGGTATTACCATTTGGCCTGTCTATCTCTTCTAGGGTGTTTTCCTACATTGTTGGCACCCTGGGTGGGGTTGGTGCATGCTCTGGAGTCCAGGTGTTTCCTTACTTGAATGACTGATTGATATCTTCCTCTTCTTTCCTTGAGGCTCCTTCACATACCCAGGATATTTTGTGTCTCCTTCAGCAGTTCAGGTGGATTCTGAACTTGGAGAAGTCCCATCTGTGCCCCACTCAGGGACTGCTTTACATTTGAGGGGTCTTCAACACCCAGATGGGGAAAGTTTTCCTGTCAGAACCCTGCAGGCTAACTCTTGTGCATGATCTGAGGAAGGGGTTGGTAGCCCAGTCTTCCACTGCTCGACTGAGGTTACGGGTTTATGGGTTGATGATCTGCTGCCATAATGATTGTTCCTTGGGCCCGTTTGCACTTGTATCCACTGGTGACTCATGTTATGGGGCTTTGGTGTCCGGGGTCTCAGATTTATAAGCAGTTGATTCCGGACGGTGTGGAGATTTCCCAGGAATTTTTGTGGTGGCTGAAGGATCAGTCCCTCTTGCAGGGCTCTCCCTTTGTGTCCCAGGAGCGGTTGGTGCTGACTACAGATGACATCAAACTGGCTTGGAGGGCTGTGTTGGCCCTGGAGTCTGTTCAAGGGATCTGGCCAGTCCAGGAGGCAGGATTTCTTTAACTGGGAGGGAATGGAAGGCGGTTCAGTCATCCTTGACTAATTTTCTTCCTTGGGTCTTATAGCGGGATATGCTGGTGAGAACGGTCAAAACGATGGTGGTGTGTTATGTCAACCGCCAGGGGAATGCGAAAGTGGCCTCCCTCAACTTGTTGTGGCATCTGATTTGCCAGTGGGCAAAGTTGATTGTGTTGTCTCTGAGGACGTTGCATCTGCCGGAGGTTTTGAACTCAGAGGCGGGTCGCCAGAGCAGGGTTTTTTCACTCCGTGTTGGACATGTGCTTGATGCCGGAGGTGTTTGGGGGGGCTGATGGAGAGGTTTGGGGTCCCTGTGGTGGACCTGTTTGCTGCCCTGGGAAACGCCTTTAGGGAGGGGTTGCTCTCTGGTTCAGTGTGACTTAGCTTTTGGTGCGTGGATGCGCTGTCCTTTCGGTGGGAGAGGGCTTGCTGTATATCTTTCCTCCGATTGCCTTGTTTACGAGGGTCCTGCTGAAGGTCAGACCTGGCTTCTGTAATCCTGGTGGCGCCTGCTTGGCGCCGGGGGCCTTGGTTCCCTATGTTGATGAGGTTGGCGGTGGGCTCTTGCTGACCGTTGCTGGTGGTTCCTGGTCCCCTGTCGTGTCCTTCTCTGTCTGGGGATTGCAGTCCGCTTGCATCTGGCGGGTTGGCTGTTGAGAGGATTAACCTTGTGGCTATAGGGTGTTCTCCTGATGTGGCTCAGTTTCTCCAGCTGTTCCTTCGCCCTTCGACTCTTATGTCCTATGATCAGTATTGGGTGCCTTTTCTGGGCTGGTGTATGGATCGGGGCTGGTCTGCCATGAAGGTGGATCCTATGGGTATCTTTTCCTGACGGATTGCTTCGTCTTGAGCCTGGCTGTGTCCTCATTACAGGCTCAGTGGGAGGCTGTGAGGGCCTTTAGAGGTTCAGCCTGTGAGCTGTGGCTCCGTTGGTGTCCCGGTTGTTGAGGAGTTGTTTTCTCCGGAAGCCCATGGTTAAGTCCTTGGCTCCTTGTTGGGATCTTCTGTTGGTGCTGTGGGCTTTGCAGTCGACTCCCTTTAAGCCTCTGGGTGAGATGCCTCTGTGTTTTTTGACGATCACGGTGGTTTTCCTGGTCGCTATTGCCTCGGCCCAGAGGGTTGGGGAGTGGGGCTCCTTGCTTTGTTCGGAGCCCTTGTTGCGTTTTTTTTCCGAAACGGGTTGTTCTTTGGCCTGATCCTTCCTTTGTTCCCAAGGTCCCTTTCTTGTTTCGCTGGTCGGAGAATCTGGTTTTTCCTGTGTTCTGTCCTGTTCCTCTTTTGGGGGTTGAGGTGCGGCTGCACTATGTGGACGTTAATCGGGCTCTTGACGTGTGCTTGGTACGCCTTTTCGTGCAGTGGATTAACTTTTTGTGACCTTTGGCCTGGCTGGACGGGGTCTGATGCCATCTGGTGCTACTCTCCATCGGTGGCTGAGGTGGACTGGGGGTGGCCTATGATGCTTGTGGTGTGAAGGCACCAGAGTCGGTACAGGGGTGATCAACTTGGGGTGGGACTGCTTCCTGGGCTTGTTTTCAGGGGCGTCTAAGGCGGAGATCTGCAAGGTAGCTACTTGCCGTGTTCCTCACACCTTTATGTCCCATTATTATATACTGTTGGACACACAGGAGTTGGAATAGTAAATTATACTATTCCTAAGTCCAGCGCGCCACCTAGAGCAAGTTGTTGTAATGACCGCGTTGTAATTGTATGCGTTTACAACGCATGAGATGTAAAGGGCTGTATTCCATGTAAACATAGACAGCTGCAGGGCTGAATCTGCCTTCATCCCAGCTCTCCTCCTCCTTCAATACCCCCTCTCCTCACCTCCTCTATCGCACTTTCCGCTCTTCCTATGCTGTGGGAAGACAATCACCATCGTAGGAGTGCAAACAAATCTTAGGGGGGCACAGCTTTTTCCTCACTCCCCTTTCACATTTTTGCACATTATGAATTAGTGGGAATTATGCTCACTTGCACTGTGTGTAGGAAGGGGTGTCTGCCCTCCCCCTTGTAACTGTATGTTCTTTGCAGCCACTTCCTGGACACTAATCAGTGCTCTGTGGGGAAGGGGGAACTCTCCCTAGGCCGAGAGAAAAATCTTCCCATTGACAGCATGTAAACAGAGGCAGCTGCAGGGCTGAATCCCCCTTCACCCCTGCTCACCTACCTCCTTAAAGACCCACTTCCCCTCCACCCACCCCTCTCCTCCTCTAGCACACATTCCTCTCTTCCTGTGCTGCAGACAGAAGATCCCACTCCTGTTCTTTTTCTTGTTTTAAATCTCTCTGGGTGCTACAAGGACTCCAGTTCACCTTCGAGAGCTTCAGACAATGACAAATAATGCTTCAAATCACCTGTAAAGTAAATAATGACGTCTTTCGCCCTATTTACTTGGCCACCTCATGGTTTTTTGGTATATTTACTGTAAACAAAGTAAAGCATGCTTTATCTGCTCTGGAGAGAACAAAATACAGGAGGCGGGATAGCTTCAACGAAATGCAAATTACACTTACTACAACACCTTTTAAGCATAAAACTATCTATTCGCAGGAAGAAAGGCATTCATAAAAATGCACATTCCAATAAAAGTAGCATGATGTTTGCACTGGTTCCTTGGAGGTCAATTGTATAAAAGTTGTAAGGCGTTTCCTGCTCAGTTCAGAAAGAAGCCTTCTTGTGACTCTGTGCTCCCACTATACTACTTCCAGCTTCTTTAGTAAACAGCAGCAGCATCATAGCTGTCATATAATAAAATAGGTGTACTTTGTACAGTGGCATTGGAGGCCCAGGGTTATAAAGGGTCCACTTTTGTGTGAGTTGTTTTTCCTGCATATTAAACTAATCAAGAATTGGGCTTACGCTAACCTAGGTTGTGTTTACACTGGCCTCCATCTTGCATGGACGTCGTAAAATATCACATATTGACTTGCTGTTCTTCTTGTTCTAAATAAATAATTCTGAGGCTCACATTAACAAACGGGGCCATATTATAAAGAAAGGGCAATACATTATCGCCGCTTTTATCGGCAGGAAACTGCAGCTATAGCGGCGATAATGGGCTTGATAATATGCCCTTGTGAATTCCCATAGATGCCCAGGTTCTGGTGTTAACCTAGGCTTCTATGAGAATTCACAAGGGCATATTATCAAGCCCATTATCGCCACTTTAGCGGCGTTTCCTGCCGATAAAAGCGGCGATAATGTATTGCCCTTTCTTGATAATATTGCCCAGAATGCTCCCAGAGACCTTTCCCCCACTGTACCTGACTAAACGCAATGTGTACAATGTATCAATTGAACTGCCCATTTAAACTGTGAGAATGTCTGTAGACCCAATATATTGCTACCCTGAGAGAAACGTTGAATGTGTTCTGTAATAAAATGTTTCTTCTTGCTCATCCCCTATCGGTGCATATCCTGAGAACCCTGCACCTATGTAGAAGGCATGAATGCCTTTGTTAAAAGCCCTATAAAAGGACATGCAGATTTCTGTGTGATTCCTTATCCTCCACTTAGAAGGCAAATCTGTGCTGGATTTTTCCTAAAACTGTAAGGAGTTCTCTGCACTTATGATCTGTATGCTTTGCTACTAAGTTCTCTTATGGCACAGCCCATGTATACTCCCTATTAAGCCTTTATACAAAGCTTTGAAACAACAATCATGTCTGTCATTCTTACAAGAATATTTGTTATCTGCTACTGAGTTTAGTCAGATGTGACAACTCGCACTGGGGAAGGACCGAAGTCTATCGGCACTACACTGCTCCCAGTCCTAGCCGTTAGCATTCCCCATGAGTCTCATTTTAGAGTACGTTTTCTGGTAATACCCAGCTATTCATGGGCCCGTTTTCTTGTTGCATTAGTGGCTGTGGCACTTTTGACACAAATCTGGGGGCATGTTATCAAGGCAGGCAAAATGAAATTATCGCCGCTTTTGCGGCCGTTTTCAGCCGCTAGCCAGCGATAATTTCATCGCCCTATTAGCAAGCTGTTGCTAACATCAGTTAGTGACAGCTTTTAGGTGATAGTGAGCGGTTTGGGGCCCGCTTAGCATGTCAGCGATATTTATCGCTAATGACATGCAAAGTGGGCGTACCCAACCAGTTAGCGACTGAAAGCAGTCGCTGACGTCGCTATCGCCTATTAGCAAGGCAGGCGTAGCGATAAAAAAATTAGGGCTAAGAGCAAATATCGCTGAAAACTAACGCCTGCTCAGACCAGTTCTATCGCTGGATATTTTATCGCATTGGAGATAAACATTGCTAATAGCACGTTATCTCTGTGATAAAATCCGGCGATGCTTGGCGATAAAAAAAATGTTGCTAAGCTTCTTTAGCGATAAATATCGCTAGTTGTTGATAATATGCCCCTTGTGAACCATTCCAGTGTGATTTAACTCCATGAGACTCCAGTTTGAATTCCTTTGGTGGGAAGTGCATTCAAAATCGGTTGTGAAGGGAAAACAAAAGCAGAAGGCTTTGCTAGTCACAGAGCTATGAACTCGGTAGTACACTCAAGAATCCATTTCTGCACATTGAGGTTCTTGTCGAGTGAGTGACGTGCAGGAGTTAGAAATATCAATCATGAAAGGAACTGCATACATTCCTGTCATCTGCCATGAAGCATTTTTTTAAAAATAATCTTACAATGAAAGTTTTTGTGAAATTCCTTATTCTCTACTTCCAGATGTCCTGAGATTTGTAGGATAACTGTGAACTCTCCCCCCACGATGCTTGTGTAAAGGGACGTACAGCATGTTCCATTGCAGCTGGAAGCCACCCATGTGCATGTGCCTCAGCATTATTTGGCATGATGGAGAAAGATGGTGGCCCCACCCAAGGTGGAGGGGAGTCCTCTGAGACCCTCTCACCACCAAGATATTCACAAGTGTTGAACTGAATTAGGGGCCCTGGAGGGTGGGAGACCCTTCTGCACCATTGTAATAGATGCCTCGACTTGACGCTTCAGTCCTGAGCGAGGCACTAGATGAGAGAGGGGGGACACTGAAGAAGAATCTGGCTGAGTGCCTGCTGGGCTCAGCCTGAAAAGCCCCTAGGGCTGGGCTAGAGTCAGGACCTCTGAAAGGCCAGGTGGTACTGGGCAGTGTCCGCTACATGCTACACTTGTCTTTAAGTCCCACATATACCTGGTTTAGCGATGATTGGCATGTAGGCAGAGGGCGTAGTCAGTCACAAGGCTGTTTCGCTTACACATATTAGTGGGCATCCTTCAGCCAGTCCTGTTTTCTTAGCTAACAGTGCTACTCATGGTGGCTCATATAAGCTGAGTTGGATATATGACATTACAACGCATACTTTTACATCGCATGCTTTTACAATGCGGTTTTTACATTGCATACCATTACAACGCATAGTGCTTTGGGGCGCTGGATAGTGAATAGTTTAATTTACTATTCCAACTCCAGTCCCCGTGGATAGTAGGGAAGGTGTTGGACAGTAAATTAAACCTATTCCCTATCCTAGAGCACCCCCCAGCGCAATGCGTTGTAATGGTTTGCGTTGTAAAAGTTGCGTTGTAAAGGCACTGCGTGGTAAAAGTTGCTTTGTAAAGGATGTTTCCCGCTGAGTTTGACCATTACATTGGCTAGAAATATGCAGCACAATTAGCAATAGAACGATGTATAGAAGGGAACTAGTCACATTTTCAGCTGGTGTCTAAGTATGTCATATGCAAGACTGTTCTGTACATTTGATGTGGTTGTGCTGTGATCAATCGAGATAGGTTCATCAGAGCTGCAATGTCAATGCTTCGAGTCACTCTTTCTAAAATACTCAAAGTACACAGAATAGAGGAAATGCTTAAATAAATATTACAGATGAGTGTAGTCCCTTGCACCATCACCAGAAGAGATTGCCTGCCAGAAAATAGTTGTGCAATGAGGAAGGAGGAGGAGGGAACCTACAAGTGATTTAGGTCAGAAAAGTGAATCCTGTCCCAAAAGAATGGCAGTCAAATGCAACCTCTTGCAGCAACAGGAAGGTTGTGAAACTGCCAATGGGAAGGGAGATTGCGCAACACAAAACGTTAACAGTAGGTAGTCAGGCGCTTGGGGGGCGACCTGGAAATTAACCAACTTGGTTCGTTGGTGTCATCATGCAAAAGCGTGCGCCACTGACTAGAAATTTAAAAAAGACTAATTTTGCACCCACTTCTAACTGGTGTCGCAGAGAGGTCCTGTATGCATGCAGACAACCAGAAAACAAACCAACAAATGCAAAAGTGCTACAAGGACCGGACTAAGAGCGACTAGGAAAATGGTGAAGCCTGCGCCTATATGGTGCAATATGTATTGCAAGCGGTAATTACTGGGTGTATTAAACTTCGTGTTCAATTTTGACAGGTTAAAACGTCTGTAGTTAAATGGTTAAAAAATACCCCACAAATATCAGGTCATGTGGATTTTATGGCACCAAAATCATAACTAATGCCATATTTTCACTGCAAATTTGGGAATAGGCCTTGATTATTGCATCCAATACATTTTGAATACCTCGGTGTCCAGTATATTTGGCTGCTATAATTATATAGCAGCCAATGGATGTATGGCGTTACAACGCATACTTTTACAACGCATACCTTTACAACGAAATTTTTACAACGCAAAAACTATTACAACGCATGTATTTACAACGCATGTTTTTACAACGCAGGTACCTTTACAACGCATACCATTACAACGTAAGTATTGGTAAGTATATATTATTTTTTTTTATTTAAATTAATTGAAATTAATATCATTTAATTTAATTTAATTTAATTTAATTTAAATTTAATTTTATTTTTACCCTGTACCCCTGTACCCCAAAAACCCAAAACTAACCCTGAACCCTAAAAATACCCCTGTGCCCCAAAAACCCAAAACTGACCCTGAACCCTAAAAATACCCCTTTACCCAAAAACCCAAAACTGACCCTGAACCCTAAAAATACCCTTTTACCCAAAAACCCAAAACTGACCCTGAACCCTAAAAATACCCCTTTACCCAAAAACTGAAAACTGACCCTGAACCCTAAAAATACCCCTTTATCCAAAAACCCAAAACTGACCCTGAACCCTAAAAATACACCTTTACCCAAAAACCCAAAACTGACCCTGAACCCTAAAAATACCCCTTTACCCAAAAACCCAAAACTGACCCTGAACCCTAAAAATACCCCTTTACCCAAAAACTGAAAACTGACCCTGAACCCTAAAAATACCCCTTTACCCAAAAACTGAAAACTGACCCTGAACCCTAAAAATACCCCTTTACCCAAAAACTGAAAACTGACCCTGAACCCTAAAAATACCCCTTTACCCAAAAACTGAAAACTGACCCTGAACCCTAAAAATACCCCTTTACCCAAAAACTTAAAACTGACCCTGAACCCTAAAAATACCCCTTTACCCAAAAACTGAAAACTGACCCTGAACCCTAAAAATACCCCTTAAAAAACCCAAACATATAACATTTTAAGTATAATTATATACTTACCAATACTTACGTTGTAATGGTATGCGTTGTAAAGGTACCTGCGTTGTAAAAACATGCGTTGTAAATACATGCGTTGTAATGGTTTTTGCGTTGTAAAAGTTTCGTTGTAATGGTAGTGCGTTGTAAAAGTTGTGTTGTAAAGGTTGTTTCCCCAGCCAATAGGTGTTCTCCTATAAGTGTTCTCAGAAGAACACCTAAAAAAAGGACTGATTAATGTTACCAAACCAAGCGCCCTATATAAAATACAGAGTGTGTAAGAAAGTGGGTGACCGGTTGAGGGGGGTGAAACCCTACTCAAGCACCAACTACAGTTTATGGTCAGGGTGAAGTGACAAGCACCCGCAAATTTAACCTGTGCTCAACACGCTGGTAGCTTGGCAAAAGGCAGTCGGGCTTAACTTAGAGGCAATGAGTAAAGTATTTATGCAGTATGTCAAAAGGTAATAAAGTGAAACACAACACAAGGAAAACCCCACACCAATTTAGAAAAATAGCGTAAAATGTCATAAATAATTTAAGACCAGAACAACAAAATTCAAACAGCAGAACTGGAGATACGCAATTTTAAAGATTTAAGTGTCAACTATGATTCTGGTCACACAGGGCTGAAACAAAGTCACAAGTTCAGGCTCACTGTAATGGAACATAGGCTAGATTCCAGAGACCATGTTAGGCTACTTGACTAACATAACTTAAATCCTTGTCGCAGAGCATTTCAAGATCCCGTGCTGAGGATACTTCTAGCACTGTGGTTCCGATGGGCTGAGGCAGTGTTGCAGAGTCCTGCATTGAGAGTGCGCCATACAGCAGCCATTCTGAGGGACTGCGGGCTACGATTCGAAGTCTGGCGTCGAGGATGTGTATTGCACCGTGAATACAATGTGAGAATGCAGGGCCATGCGTCGCGCTGCGGCAGTTCTGCTGGGATGACAGCTGTTCTGGCAGAGCACCTTCAGACCCACTTCCAAGGGTCTGAGACTGGGGTGGCACCACTTGGTGGACAGACTCACAGCAGGCAGAGTTCAGGTGCAGGGTTCAAATGTGTTGGAGCTTGAGGCTTCGATCAGGAGGCCAGCCAAATAGCTCTTGGAGCCACTCTGGTAGTCCTGGGTTTAAGGTTCAGGTTCAGCCCTTCTCACTCAGTTAGGATGGCAGCAGGGCAGCAGAGTAACGGTCCTTCTGGCAACACATCAGCCCTGCTTCTGAGTCTTCCACTGGTCAAGATGTGTACTGAAGAGTAGGTGTGAGTGTCAAAAATTGATAACTGGTGACCATTTTGAAGTTGAAGTTTCCAGAGACTTTCACCCCAAAAGTGTTTGGAATTTCTTTCTTCTCTGTCCTGGCCCCAGCTTGTTAGGGGACACAAAAGACTAGTGTTAAACACTTTAAACACTTTGTGAGGGTGCTCAGGCAGAGCCTTTGTGATGTGCAAGTGAGGTAGATGACAGTTCCACCCCCTAGTTAAGATTAAGTGGTCCATCCTGTCAACACCTATTTCCCCCTGTGCCTCATTGTCTGGGAGCAATACATATGCACCAACTGTCAGCTACACCTAGTCGTGACCCAGGAAAATCTGCAGGCACCAAATGTTAAGGACAAGAAAATGGCAGCTTTCCTAAAATTTAATTTTCAGAGTTATATCTAAGAATTCGACTATGCCATTTAAGAGGGTTTTAATTTACACTTGCTCCTAATTGAATGTAAGCATATATTAAATGATTAAATGTAACAAGGTAACTCAGAGTTATCCTATAGGAGTGGCCGGCCTTACAATAGTGAGAAATTTATGTAAGAGTTTTTAACTACCAGTACATGCAAAACTTAAAAGCACATGTTCAACTTTTTAAATACACAGCACTCTGCTGTTTGGGCTGTTAAGTAATAAACAACACAAATGCCAATACTGGACTTTCCTCTCTGAATTTTCTCAAAAACCATATGAACAAAACATACCGGTCTGTTTACTATAATGTCACTAGTTTATTGATTTATTTATTTCACTAGTTCATATTTTGTTTTTAATTTTTTTGTCATCAGAAACATTTTTTGTGCATATACAAAAAATACATTAAATACAATCTGTTATCAGGACATACACTCTATATATATCTACAACTCATCCATTCCAAACTTTTTGGCCAATACATTCAACCTGCATTCATACAAACCCATACATACAACAAAAATAAATAAAGTGTGGCCCTATGTTAACAAAAACGTTTTGCTTATACAGTTTATGTACCCTAATTTACAAATCAATGCAACAGTGTTACACAATTATGTTCAATTGGAATCAAATTTCATATTTTCCTACAATAGTCCTTCTAATCCTTATTATTGACACTAGGCCAGCTAAGGTCGACACGTTTCGAACTCCCTGATTACGGGGTTTTTGTTCATCCAACCACTGGCCTCCAGCATGCAGTCTTGAAGTCTAGTCCCTGTGCCACTGTCGCTGCTGGCCAGAGCGACAACAATTCAGAACAAAAACTGTCTGAAACTGAAATCGGGTAAGTTGGAGGTTTTGTTATTTAGGACCCTGGTTTCTTTCTGGACCCCATCTTGGTGTGCATAAGATTTGGGCGCACTCCCTACACCGGTTAGGAAAGCGCTGACTTTGGGAGTACTAATTGATGACAAGCTCGCATACACGGATAAAATACATTTATAGTAATTTCTTCCTCCTTTTACATGTTAAGGACCATAAAAAACATTCTTCTGTACATCCCGCCAGACCTACAGAAAATGCTTGTCTCCTCTCTTGTGCTTCCAAAAATTGACTACAGCAATGGTCTGTATCTTAATATGCAACAGCATTTAATAAACACATTGCAAAATGTACAAAACGCTGCAGCACGACTGCTGTGCCTAAATTTCACTCTGCCTCAAAATCCATCAGGAAACTGCACTGGTTATCAGTTAGACAAAGGATCACCTTCAAAGCCCTCTCCATTGCTTCTAAAGCATTGCACGATTTGGGCCCAGACTATCTAAACAAGCATTTGCAATGCATCGGTCTCGCCTTTGGGATCTTATATGTATTTAGCACTGCAGTATAGTAGCATGGGCGCTGAAACATGTACTGTTCTTTAATATGGAGGGAAAGTGAGCACCAAACTGCGTTTCACTCCAGGTATGGGAACACATGGAGAGAAATATTGCCTTTAAGAGGGAAATGGTATAGTCTAAAGCTGTGTTTTTAATATAGAATCAGGGCCTTCTGCAGTCATATCACTCAAAATACAAGATTTGAAAAAAATATTATTATCTACGGGTGCACGTGGCAGACAATTTCTATGGACCAATCTCTGTGTGGGCAGAAGTGCATGGAGGAGGTAGGTAGTAAGGGTGGTAGGCAGTTTGTGGAAGCTGGACACAGGAGACCTTAATAGCACTTAGCATGAATTAATGTACCTCACAACAGGATCCTTCTAATTGGGTATTCAGGTTTTTGCCATAGCTTTCTAGCTCACACCGACTTATAGACAGCCCCTGCATTCAGATGGCAGCCATTGGAGAGTGGTCTGCATAGGAGTAATACTTTCTTTCACTCAACCCCACAGACCAACCGTGCTGCTGTGTGTAGAATTATTTGAAAGTGTGTGAGATGGGTTTTGGAGAGACCAGCCAGAAGAGAGTTACAATACTCTACTTCACCTACTATAAGCGCTGAGCTGTTCCACACGAACACACATCGGTAGCTCACGGTAATATTCAAGATTATGTGCACAATGGGAAACAACCTTTACAACGCAACTTTTACAACGCACTACCATTACAACGAAAATTTTACAACGCAAAAACCATTACAACGCATGTATTTACAACGCATGTTTTTACAACGCAGGTACCTTTACAACGCATACCATTACAACGTAAGTATTGGTAAGTATATAATTATTTTTAAAATGTTATATGTTTTTTTTTTAAAGGGGTATTTTTAGGGTTCAGGGTCAGTTTTGGGTTTTTGGGTAAAGGGGTAATTTTAGGGTTCAGGGTCAGTTTTGGGTTTTTGGGTAAAGGGGTATTTTTAGGGTTCAGGGTCAGTTTTGGGTTTCTGGGTAAAGGGGTATTTTTAGGGTTCAGGGTCAGTTTTGGGTTTTTGGGTAAAAGGGTATTTTTAGGGTTCAGGGTCAGTTTTGGGTTTTTGGGTAAAGGGGTATTTTTAGGGTTCAGGGTCAGTTTTGGGTTTTTGGGTAAAGGGGTATTTTTAGGGTTCAGGGTCAGTTTTGGGTTTTTGGGTAAAGGGGTATTTTTAGGGTTCAGGGTCAGTTTTGGGTTTTTGGGTAAAAGGGTATTTTTAGGGTTCAGGGTCAGTTTTGGGTTTTTGGGGTACAGGGGTATTTTTAGGGTTCAGGGTCAGTTTGGGGTTTTTGGGTAAAGGGGTATTTTTAGGGTTCAGGGTCAGTTTGGGGTTTTTGGGTAAAGGGGTATTTTTAGGGTTCAGGGTCAGTTTTGGGTTTTTGGGTAAAGGGGTATTTTTAGTGTTCAGGGTCAGTTTTGGGTTTTTGGGTAAAGGGGTATTTTTAGGGTTCAGGGTCAGTTTTGGGTTTTTGGGGTACAGGGGTATTTTTAGGGTTCAGGGTCAGTTTTGGGTTTTTGGGTAAAGGGGTATTTTTAGGGTTCAGGGTCAGTTTTGGGTTTTTGGGGTACAGGGGTACATGGTAAAAATAAAATTAAATTAAATTTAAATTAAATTAATTTAATGAAATTAAATTAAATTAAATTAAATTAAATTAATTTCAATTAATTTAAATTACAAAAAATTAATATATACTTACCAATACTTACGTTGTAATGGTATGCGCTGTAAAGGTACCTGCGTTGTAAAAACATGCGTTGTAAATACATGCGTTGTAATAGTTTTTGCGTTGTAAAAAATTTGTTGTAATGGTATGCGTTGTAAAAGTATGCGTTGTAACGTCATACATCCGTGCACAATGTATACAATTTATGAACAGCACGGAGAGCGACCGCATAGCTAGCACAAGATCAGAGCCGTATTAAGCAAGATGACAAGAAGTAGAACATGTGAATAACCTGGCAAACACCTGCTGCGCTCTCCCTAAGAACTGAGCCTGTTAACTGAAGGTCACACAAAGCGCTGCTGAAGGAGCCATGAGATGCTGTGCGGATTCCAATCTGTGTTTGAAAGAATGGGGCCCCTGCCTAATAGGATGAACCCTAGCAGGGAAACAATGCTTTGGAAAAAAAGAGGACAAAATTGCACCGGGTTATGTGCCAATGGTACTAGAGTGAAGAAGAACGGTATGCTAATGACTGCACTCACACTAAATTTTTGTGCTGATATATTCTTAATATTTTATTTGTTATTATATCACCTTTTTTTTAGAAATTATTTTATTGAATAGTTATATGTTAGTACATACAAGATTGTAATACAAGTGGTAAAGATTGTATAAATGATAACAAACAATCAAATTATTTGTAAAATACAGAAGTGCATTCCCATTTCAACGCGTTTCGGCGTGAGCCTTCTTCAGGAAGTCTGTATTCATGCACAATTACGTTAACTATGAAACAACGAATAAATGTCATTAGCAAAACACAGCGTCTTCATTGATCACATGATTTACATTACATATCTCTTGATCATTTATTCAGTTTAAATTGATCTCTCTAGACACCCGGCAAAAGTGAGAAAAGCTGAGCCAAAACATTGATTACTATACATATAAGATTAAAACATTAAATACATTGCATTATCTATATACAGTGTGTGATTGTCTCTCACCAAGAACCTATTATAATCTGTACAATATATACATATATACATCCAGTAAATAAACCTGACTGGCAAATGGAAGAGAGAACAGGAAAATGACGATATCTGCTTATGGATGACACACCTGACCATCTTGTGTTAAGCATTTCGTAATGAAATGACAGAAGCGTAAAGAGGTGAGGGGGGGGGAGAAAAACCTCAAGATAACTAGTTAATGATTCTTATGAACAAATTAGTTTCCAGCTAAACGGTCTGTGTATATATGATATGAATATGAATACCTACTGGCAATTACTAAACAAATGCAAACTAGTCTGACCCTGCAGGAGATGATAAGCTAATCTAAATGGCTATTGATAACTAGTCTAGTAAACAGGGTCAAGGGTGTTCGAAAAATAACTATACCTTAAAATTGGAAATACAGGAAGAATGACTGGGATCCGAAGGTAGTCAGGTATAGAATTCACCACGACTGAAGTTTATATTGTCTTAAATCTAACAACGCCAGTAGAAAAAAGAGTTGAAAACACATGGGTAAAGTTAGTCTCGGTGTATATGTACTGACTGCTAGATAGGTATATAGCGGCACTAATTGTAAATGTGTACCTTACAAGAAGAGATTCCTGATTATCTGGATATAGCGAGAGGGAATTACATTTGTAGATGGATGAAGACGAACAGGAGCGCCCGCTCAAATTCACTAAAGCACTGTGTTGATAGAAAGAGACATAAAATCTATGAGTCTCCGATCTTATATGGCTGACAACTGGTAGCAAACCGCAAAGAAAAAAAGCTCTTCGTACCTTTTTCTGATAGTTAATTCTAACCGAGCATGGGGTTCTGGTTCGGTTATAGATTTTTGAAATCCGTCAAGTTTCCTGCCGGGGCACCATCTAGAGGAGATGATAAATATAGTCAATTACAACTGCCTGGTATCAATACAGTCAAACGGCGCAGTCAACTGTGCCCTGAGATTTAAAGAAAAGGACCAATTATTTGATAAGGTCGCCAATACTACATGTATCGATAGAGATACACTGGGAGTATTGTTGTTGATAAAGCAACTAGAGACCTGGAAAAATAACCAGGAAACTATTGCTATCGCTAAGATTAACGATAGGCCAAAAGTAATTCAAAAACTATTGCTTGAAGGGCAGAATCCCCTATTACTAAGGTGAAGACGATATCTTCAGTCTGCGCAATTAACGGGGAACCTCAACAGGCAAGGTTCTGCACTTACTTAGAGACGTGTGTCTGGGTCCATAAAGCGGGCGTCCTCCGTCAAATCCCTCGTACTGCATGACCAATCTGAATGGTCCCTTTTAAAGGCCAAAAACTTGGCGCGCAATTAGTCATTCTCGCGATACTACGGAAGTAAACAGACCGATGAATTTATGCACGGCGGCACTCTGAGACGATAAGTCAAAATGAGCGCCATCTTGTAAGGGTTTTATCTGACTATAGCGATGTAGCTGTCGTCAGAAACATATATATAGATCACCGATACTACTTGTAATGGCCGGTAATGGAGAGTTGGAAAATGATTGTATGAAAAAGAATTTTCCATATCCCTGATGTGTTATGTCATGCTGATAGTGGAGAATAATGCTACTGGGACACATTACTAGTGGTGAGAGGAATATGGACGCCATCTTACCAAGATGGATTCTATGAATATAGAGATAATTGGAACCGAAATGCCAATATACAGTGGTATAGAGAGCGAACCTGTCACTAAAATAAATATCAGTCTTCGAGTTGCAAGTTGGATCGTGTCTGGCATGTGAATGGAAAAGACTAGACAGGGAGGGTGTAAATAAGAGCAAGATATAAAAGCGGGAAACTCATTTACGATAACAAGGGAAACAATGAAATCAATCCTTTTGTTCCACCCTAGTGTAATAGATAAGCCCAATGTCCCCATTTGATGCCAAAATTCTGCCAATCTACTTAATGCTGTTATCTGAAAGGTCAATTTGTCTCAAATGTATCATCCATGAACCCAATTTGGTTACAGCACATGGGAAAATCTATGCAACCAGCGTTAAAGAAGCACATCGATGCAATCGGTAGCCATGTTATAGATTTATATTATGGCTTGCTCCCATGGTATTTCTGCATTTATTCTTGTTATTGCTGTACCCAAAACAAAGATCCAATATACCTCCCGTAATTTCCTGATCTTATGTAGGTCTAAACCTATCTTCGGCCGTATCCTCTCCAGGATATAACAGGACATATCGTCAGGTGCATGGTACTGCTCTAGGTAATGGGTGACCATGGGAGCTTTTAATTTGCGTCTCCTAATTGCAGACCGATGTTCTGTCAGTCTAACATTCATGGCCTGGCTGGTCTGACCCACGTAGCTTTTTTGACAGGGACAAATGATTAAATAAATCACATTAGAAGTTTTACAGTTATTAAGATCTAAAGGTTTAACCTGTTGTTTGTTAAATCGCAAAGTGGGTGCCTGCACTACTGTGGCACATGATTTACAGTTAGAACAACTGAAAGTGCCTGTAACTGGTTGTGTATTGGTCAGTGAATTCTGCCCACTCGAGATTCTTATTGCTATGCGGGATCGTACTATGTGATCTTTTAATGACTTGTTCCTTTTGTAGGCAAACATGGGTCTAGGTAACTGGTTCTCCTTAGGTGTATTCACATTTAAAATGTGCCAATTCGCACAGACCGTTTGTCTAATTCGTTCGTTTAGAACTGAGTGTTTGGTGATAAACACTAAGTTAGGAGTTGTTTTGTCTTTACTGGGTGTCAACAGATGCTGGCGGTCATAAAAGCGAGCCCGCTTATATGAGTCACAAATTATTTTTCTGGGGTGTCCTCTAGCCTGAAAGTTGGACTTCATCATGACGGATTTTTCATCATAGTCCGATAAATTTGTGCAGTTATGTCGTAACCGTAGAAATTCACCGAAAGGAACACTGTTTTTCTGTATGGTTGGATGGTAACTGTCATAATGGAGTAATGTGTTTCTTGCTGTGGGCCTAACGAATAAGTCCACAGCAAGGGCTCCATTCTGATGTTTAATTATGACATCTAGATACTCTACTTGTGTCGTGTCTATATGGTGAGTAAACTTGATGTTGTTGTCGCACACGTTTATCCATAGGAGAAATTGATCCAAATTGTCTTCATTGTCCACCCAGATAAAAAATATATCATCTATGTATCGTGACCAATAGGTCACAGATTCATAGAAAGATGTAATTTCATTGAATATGAACTGGTTTTCAAAAAGTGACATGTAAATGTTGGCAATCGTAGGAGCGCATGAAGCCCCCATGCTAACTCCTTGCTGTTGCTTAAAAAGATTGCAGTTGAATTCAAAGATGTTATCCATAAGCACAATTTTCAGACATTCTAGAACAAACACAGTTGGACAAATGATGTTATGTTTCTGTAGAAACCAGTGGGTTGCCTCCAAAACTCCCATAATGGGAATGTTACTGTATAATGCTTCTATATCCATAGGAACTAACAGTTGGGAGGTATTGCAAAATTGTACTTGTTCCACTTGATTGATGATGTGTCTAGTGTCCTGTACATATCCCGGGATACGGGAGATGTAGGGACATAAGATGGCATCCACATATTTAGCCAACGGCTCTGTTACTGAGCCAATGGTTGTCACTATGGGCCTTAATGGAGGGTCAAGACTGTTTTTATGGACCTTCGGGATTCCATAAATGCTGACCAATTTAGGATTAGTTACATTGAGATATTCCCATTCCTTTTTACATATCTCACCGTCCCTCAAGGCTTTGTCTGTGAGTTTTTTTTATTTTGTTCTTCGTCTGAATTGTGGGATCTTTAGTAATTGGTGCATAGAAGCGTGTGTCGCTCAACATGTCTTCCATTTTAAGAACATAGCTCGAGGTATCATAGACTACAATCCCACCTCCTTTATCACACGCTTTGACTGTGAGATTCTTATCTGCTTTGATGTCTTGTAGAGCTTTGTACTCTACTGCAGTGAGATTAAAAGGTGTTTTAGGAGTCTAGTTGGTAATGTTGGCAAATTTGTCATAAATAATCTGTTCAAATATGGCAACCTGAGGAGGTAATTGGTCTGCTGTGGGGGTGAAAGACGATTTAGGTCGTAACCCTGACCGATTGAATACCTCTGGTGTCTCTTCTTGTCCATGAAAGAAGAATTTGAGCCTAATCTTACGTAAAAAGGACTGCAAGTCTCTAAATAGATCAAAAGTGTTGAGTCCAGAATGTGGTACTAACGTGAGTCCTTTAGATAGAACAGAGATGGTCGAATCTGATAGATTTGTTTCGCTTAGATTAAAGATTGGAAGATGATCTAGTTTCTCCAGTATCGGTTGTTTCTTGTCTCTAGATACTGGTTGTACATCATAGGTTGATGTACTGGGAACTGACTGAAATCCGGAGTCGGAGCATTCTGAAAACAAGGTTGATATTGTGGCCTCCAATTGCCACGTCTCCTTTGGCGATTTCCTAAAAAAGGGGGCCTATTTGGATATCTGGTGTTAGCTCTACCTTGTTGGTAACTGTCTTCATAATAGGCTCCATCACCATCAGAACCGGACGATTCAGAGAAGGTGTTAACTCTTTTGCCAAAATTGGATGATCTATTTCCCCAACTATCTATTGGACCTTCGGAGTCGATACATGTAGTATTGGCGACCTTATCAAATAATTGGTCCTTTTCTTTTAATCTCAGGGCACAGTTGACTGCGCCGTTTGACTGTATTGATACCAGGCAGTTGTAATTGACTATATTTATCATCTCCTCTAGATGGTGCCCCGGCAGGAAACTTGACGGATTTCAAAAATCTATAAGCGAACCAGAACCCCATGCTCGGTTAGAATTAACTATCAGAAAAAGGTACGAAGAGCTTTTTTACTTTGCGGTTTGCTACCAGTTGTCAGCCATATAAGATCGGAGACTCATAGATTTTTTGTCTCTTTCTATCAACACAGTGCTTTAGTGAATTTGAGCGTGCGCTCCCGTTCGTCTTCATCCATCTACAAATGTAATTCCCTCTCGCTATATCCAGATAATCAGGAATCTCTTCTTATAAGGTACACATTTACAATTAGTGCCGCTATATACCTATCTAGCAGTCAGTACATATACACCGAGACTAACTTTACCCATGTGTTGTCAACTCTTTTTTCTACTGGCGTTGTTAGATTTAAGACAATATAAACTTCAGTTGTGGTGAATTCTATACCTGACTATCTTCGGATCCCAGTCATTCTTCCTGTATTTCCAATTTTAAGGTATCGTTATTTTTCAAATACCCTTGACCCTGTTTACTAGACTAGTTATCAATAGCCATTTAGATTAGCTTATCATCCCCTGCAGGGTCAGACTAGTTTGCATTTGTTTAGTAATTGCCAGTAGGTATTCATATTCATATCATATATACACAGACCGTTTAGCTGGAAACTAATTTGCTCATAAGAATCATTAACTAGTTATCTTGAGGTTTTTCTCCCTCCCTCACCACTTTACGCTTCTGTCATTTCATTACGAAATGCTTAACACAAGATGGTCAGGTGTGTCAGCCATAAGCAGATATCGTCATTTTCCTGTTCTCTCTTCCATTTGCCAGTCAGGTTTATTTACTGGATGTATATATGTATATATTGTATAGATTATAATAGGTTCTTGGTGGGAGACAATCACACACTGTATATAGATAATGCAATGTATTTAATGTTTTAATCTTATATGTATAGTAATCAATGTTTTGGCTCAGCTTTTCTCACTTTTGCCGGGTGTCTAGAGAGATCAATTTAAACTGAATAAACTATCAAGAGATATGTAATGTAAATCATGTGATCAATGAAGACGTTGGGCCCGATTCACAGAACTAACTTAAGACAAAATCCTAAACTTACTACTTTTGGTATTCACAGAAGTTAGGATTTTGTCGTAAGTTTGTCTTAACTTCGGTGAATACCAAAAGTAGTAAGTTTAGGATTTTGTCTTAAGTTACTTCTGTGAATCGGCCCCAAAGTGTTTTGCTAATGACATTTATTCTTTGTTTCATAGTGAACGTAATTGTGCATGAATACAGACTTCCTGAAGAAGGCTCACGCCGAAACGCGTTGAAATGGGAATGCACTTCTGTATTTTATAAATTATTTGATTGTTTGTTATCATTTATACAATCTTTGCCACATGTATTACAATCTTGTATGTACTAACTTATAACTATTCTAATAATAATTTCTACAAAAAAGTTGATATAATAACAAATAAAATATTAAGAATATATCAGCACAAAAATGTAGTGTGAGTGCAGTCATTAGCATACCGTTCTTCTTCACTTTAGTACCATTGGCACATAACCCGGTGCAATTTTGTCCTCTTTTTTCCAAAGCACGGATTCCAATCTGTGGCCAGAAGTTTACACGTCTCTAGTTCTATGATAGAGGGACTCGTCTGAGAAAGGAGAGTTATGCAACAGATGCACTATCAGCCGAGGCATCTTAGGGGCCTGAAAGTTACATGGTGATCTTAACAGCAGTTAGCAATACAACGTGCCCTGTCTTTACTAATAACTAGGATTTTGTCTCAGTTAAACTTAGGTTTGTCTTAAGTGTTATTTAAGACAAAAACTTAAGATTAACTGAGACAAAATCCTAACTTTAATGCTCCTAAACGCCTTCTGTGAATACCGAAAGTTGTAAATTTAGGATTTTGTCTCAGATTACTATTGTGAATCTGGCCATTGTTATTATTGACAGCAACAATATTATTGTTCAAGCATTGATTATGGCATACATTGATAACGTTATTGCTGATGGCGCTATTGTGGGGGCACAGGTTACAGTATACATTGACTTTGCATTGACATGGTGATGCCGGCATAGACTAGGGCAGACGTTGGCATTGCATTTATTGCTATTGCCGTTGTTGGGCTTGCACATATCATGATATTCACTGAAATCATATTCACTCATTCCAACATCACCCCCCAGTTGATTCTTCAACTGCTCTCTCCTCCCCATATGTCATGACAGTTATATTATTTGAAAGTGTGTGTATGGTTGTAGTGTCTGTTACTCTTCCACTATCAATGTGCATACTATCAAACTTAAGGACAGCTTTTTTCAGCAAGAAACCTCCACTTGTGGGAAACCACATAACTGAAGTATAACAATGAAAATCTGCATAAGTGACGTGAATAGTTTGGACACCCAAAAGGGGATCCACGATAAAGATACTATGCAACCAGTCATGCTCCGGGGTACATTCCTCCTTCGTCTTGGCTTTAAGATGATGCAGTTCTTGGACAGCATGAGCTAATGTCCCATTGTCCATGTCATTTCCAGGAATAAAAGTAAAACAGGAAGTACCAATCTTGGCACACACCCCACCCTCCATCGCGGTCATCAAGTCCAACACGTACCAATGTTGCATCACCACAAGTCGGATGTCTCTCAGTTCATCCTTGATGGCGTTTGGGCCGAGCTCAGTATTGTTGATCCTCTTCATCATCTCCCACCTTGTTACTTGTAGCCAGCGGGTATTTACTTTTTTTGCATGATGAAGAAGGGTATTGACCCTCTGGCTTTTACTTGAGTCTCTGAACAGTCTAAATTATTCTGGAATGTCCTTGTACTGAGCCCAGCCAGAATATTCAGAGGTCTTCTCCTTCGAGCCTGATGCAACAGAATTGCTTTCTTCTGTAACTTATTTTGAGACCACTCAGACAGAACCTCTCCAGGGATGACCAGGGTTGAGGTTACAAGGGTGCAGACCGCCCGCCATCTTGGGACGAACTGGGTGTAGACAAGGTCACCACTCTGCCAGTAGAAATCCATTAGCATGGAAGTGCCTCATTGCAGGTCCGGTATGTGTAGTACCAAGCCGTTGTTCTCATTGTTGCCCAATGGTATGGTTGTTTTGCCTCTGAAACATAAAGAGTACAGTGTAAACATCCGTTCAATTAGGGATTGCCCTTTATCGATTGGGATGCACGGTCCTGTACTCCAATTTCATGTCCGGGGTCCATTTGTCATTAAAGAAGGTAGCCCCAAAGATGTTAAGGGCCATCCTGAGACCACAGATGTAGGCGAAGCGGAAGTATTTGTGCACTGGTGCAGTAGTCTTGCTACCTCCAGGAACCTCTTTGCTACGAAGTCCCAGGGCCAAACAGTGTCCTCCTCTATGGTACCCTTTTTGCACATCCTGTCTTCCACTGATTGGATGTCACTCAGCTTGGTGAAGAGATACAGTGTAGTGGGGTGGGTCTCATACCGGGTGATGTTTACTGGTGTGTTATGGGGTTCTACCCCTTTGGGTTGGATTTTTGCCTTGATTCTACATAGGTACAGGTGGACGAGGTACTCCGTTTTTTCAGGGGCTATCTCAATAGTAAAGCCTATCTGCGCCAATGGTGTTTTGTATCATTGAACAGATATAACATGACTAGTTCGTAGTTTGTGTGCCTACATTGGTCCTGTGCTGAGTCAGAGTGCGCTGAGTAATGCGTGAGGAATACTAGTGTGTCATTCAGTGTAGGTACATGTGAGGTAAGTGAGGGATCTGCGCATGCGTTGTAATAATGTAGATGTAGTGCTCATGTGAATAGGCATTTTTTGAGCCCTAGAGGGGCTAGAGAGCACCCTGGCTAAGGAGAGTGTGTACACAAAAAACAAAAACACATAACTTAGGATGCATGTGCAGGCTGCAGGATCCTATTCATGGGGGATGGCTGAGGTCTGGGCGTCCAGATGTGTCTTGTCCTGGTGTGGTGCAAAAAATGGCTCTTGAATGAAGCTGTAAAAGTCAGTTTGCAATCTGTGTTACTTGATAGCTTGGCTATGCCAAAGTCTTTTAAAAGTATGGATTGAAGAAAATAGCAGGCCGCGGCAGTGTTGGTGCACTAGCAGTTCGATCGCAGACCTGTAGAACAAGAGCTGTGGGTTGCAGGTTAGTTTGGAAAAAAATACATTATTAGGCAATTGCAGAACATTCCTGAGTTTATTTGAGGCTGATATGTTCTACGGTTTTGCTGGAGAGCAAATTTCCAAAGGGGTATGAAAGGAGGTGGTAGAATTTTATTGGAACAGTGATGTTTAAACTGATTTGAGTAGGTTCTAGAATTTTGGGGAAAACAGTGACTTTTAAAGTTGTTTAATGTGATTTGTGTTATGGGTTTCCCCGCCCACTTCTTGCCGCTCCTTGAACAGTACCCCAGCTCACGCAGGCATGCTTCGGTGTGATGTTTTAACTGGTGTGGGTTTCCTTTTGACCTGCATGGGCAGTGTGCAATTGTGAGGAAAGGCGGATGATCAATTTTCGGATAATGTTTCCGTTGACACTTGCATGCCCCTTGGCTCTAATTTTTAACTGGGCTATTGGGTGATGCTGTTCTTCTGGAAGTATTGAGAATCTTTGGGCTATTTTGTGTGGGTCCTGGTGGGCTGGGCCTCCGCTTTTGGACATTGCTAATTTTAATCAAGGTATACTGGAGGTGGCTGGAAGGTCTTGTGTGGACCCTTGTTGGAACCTGTGGGGAAAAATGGCTAGAACTATGGGGCATATTAGCAACAAATAGCGATAATTATCGCTAAATGTGTTTAGTGTTTTTTTTTTTATCGCCGGATATTATCACAGAGATAACATGCTATTAGCAACGTTTATCTCCAAAGCGATAAAATTTTCGGCGATATCGGCTCAATGCGTGAATATCGCTGTAAATCCAGCGATATTCAGGCATCATCGCTAATGGGGACTTAACCTGAATATCCACCTCCCATTGGATATACACGTTAAGAAGTGGTCAGAGGAGGCGCTTAGCGCAAGTTTTTTTAGTGCTTCGCCTGCCTTGCTAATAGGTGATAGCTATGTTAGCGACTGCTTCCAGTCGCTAACAGGTTGGGTACGCCCACTTTGCATATCGCTGACATGCAAAGCGGGCCCCAAACCTGTAGCTATCGCCTACAAGCTGTCGCTAACTGCTGTTAGCGACAGCTTGCTAATAGGGCAATAAAAATATCACCACTTTCGCGGAAAAAAAGGCCTGCTAAAGCGGCGATATCGCCCCTGCTAATATGCCCCCAAGATTGTTTGTGGTGTTTTTGCGGCAAGAGTCAGGGGTCACGTTGAACCTTTGTGTACTTGGTCTGCTGGAGGTGGTGATAATGAACTCAATGGATTTTTAAAATGGATTAGGAAACTGCTGCTGTTGTGGCCATTGCTGCCCCCTGTGTGTTGAGAACCCTGGCTCCCGATGCTGGTGCTGGAGCATTCATCTCATCTTGGACCTAAAGCAGGGCCTCCATTGGGCGGTACACCCTAAGGCGGTTAAGACTTACATAGGCCACCCAAAGTTCAACTTGGGTAAGTGGTTTTGGGTGCCTTTTTTCATGCACTGTGGCCTTCCTGACCGTTTGTCAGACAGTCTGCTCCCTGGGGGCCTGGTCTGCAAACTCCGCCCCAGGGGATCAACAGTCGAGGGGGCCCAGAGCCCTCTGTGGGCATCTTAGTGGCAAACTCTAGCAAGTACCCCTTATTGACATTGTATGGCCGTCCTGAAGACTGGATGTGGAGACAGGTAAGAAAGTGCTACCGGGAGTGCTACTGAGGGCGTAGGCCGATTTTGGAATTATGGTGTGTTTGTGCCCTATGATTGTGATAGAGCATTACCGCCCCAGACATTCTCCCCCCTGTGCCATAGCTGTTGGTCCAGCCCCTGCTGGACTGAACTTCTGCTTGTTGCAGCATTTGCCGTGTGCTTGGCCACCCACCCAAGTAGGTTGGGTGCAACCCGATTGCCTTGAGGTTGATTGTGTGATATATGTGCATTGTTCTGTGCTTGGCTTTGGGGTGGATGTTTTGTGGGGGCTGTCCCTGTACAATTCCATTCTGATTGTGATAGATCTTCAGGCTGTACCTTTTAACCATGTTGCTTATTCTGTGACAATAGTGGCACTCTCCGAGACCTGTTTGGGCCCAGCTTCCTGGACCTTAGCCACTAGGACTGTGCGAATACCCTCTGGGGTTTATAAATGGAGCTCCCCTATGAAGTGGTGACATCTGGAAAGCGCTGCTAATGCGCCCCCCTCAAGGGCGGTCTGTTGTAACCTATTTTGTACTAGTTTTGCTGTGCCTCTCTGGGCCTGCTTCTCCCTGTCCTTCTCCTGTCTCTTCCAGTAATAGTGTACTATGTGGGCTTGTATTTTCCACTGTCGGTCTGCTCTGCGGCTACTGAGCAAACCTTTGATGTCACTTATAGATAGGTTTATACCTGTGGTGTTATTTTCAAAACATAAGATCCATTTTCCTACCCAATCAGCAGTTTATTCCTGAGACCTTCTTAGTCCATCTGTGCCGAAGGCATGTAAATGGTTCCTGCTGCACCATTCTGGAGAAGTGGACAAATCCTGGCTTAGGGCAGCTTAGTCTTCTGCAATGGCCATGTCCTCAGGTTTGAAGGATCCCTTATCGGGCCAGAGGTGATCATACTGGTGGCCCTTCCTTTAGGTCCAGCAGATGACAAAAAGGCAGTGCGAAGACCTCACCCTCTTCTCTGGATACTGTCTCTCTAGTTGTTGGTGAAGCGTTGGACATCCTTGTCGTCACTCTTCTTGCACATGCATAAAGGTGCCACGCTGCTCCTGCGTCTTAATTGTGTCTATCAGGCTTTCTTCTTATTTCCTGATCAGCCCCTTCTTCTATGCTGATGGCCAGATAGTGTGTTTGACTCTGTTAGGCTGGGCTCATCTCTATGTGGGATGTGAGCACCTGTTCCCACCGGTGGAGGAGGGTTGCTCCCTCTCCTTGCTGCGCTTCCCAGGGGAGAGCTCACTCTCTCCATTCTTAACTCTTGCCTCTCCTCTAACTCCCCCTGGGTTGCCTCCTTCTCTCAGTGTACGTGCTGTTCTAGGCAACATCTTGGCCTCACCCTCACTCCCTGATACTTCCTCTGTGCTGTATGCCTGCCCGGGTGAAGTGTAGCCCACAGCTACCGCCTCGGAGTCGAATCTTGCGGGATAGTCCTACAGGCCGGGGCCACAGTTCTTGAGGGGTCCTCCCGCTTAGCCTTTTCATGTCCCATATACCTGGTCGGTATGTGACTCTGTGTGTGTTCTATGGTGTTGGTTTTGAACGATCCCACCCCCTCGCCCCACCCAGGCTAATTAAATGCATGGATGTGCCACTCACCTCAGTGTTTCTCTAGTTTCCTAGCCAAGGTGGGGAACATCTCTTGCATGTGGTTTAGTGGAGTTTCCAGGATGAATTAGGAAATTTGTTTGTTCAAGGCTTTTACAAAAACTGATTGAATCGAATTGTAAATAATTAGAAATTCGACTCTAATTTTGGGAAACTGTGAACATGGAGTGGTACTGACAACCAATCCACTGGTTACTAACTCAATAAGTACTGATGCATCAACATAAAGAATCTATTAACATTAAATAAAGACAAAAATGCAATGAAAAAATAACCTGTAACAAAAGTGCAATTGTTAGTTCAGAGCAGTACAAGTTGATTTGTAGCAGAAAACTAGCAATCATGAACCTCAGATATTGATTTTTTTTTATAATTTCCTAAAACATAGACTAACTAACATGAAAAAAAAGGAAACATGCAGCATGATTTGCAAAATTTCAACAGCACCACAACTTCAATGAATACGGAAATGGAAACATCTAGAAGAGACTAAAAAAGGTTGTGAGAAAAATTTATTTTTGCCCCCTCCTAGTGCCTTTAGCTGAGGAAAGGTGATGCTCTGAGTAGTGCGAAGCTGAGTGCGCCTGATAGTCTGTGAAGTATCAGCTCGTCAGACAAAAGATAGCAACAATTTGAATGGAGAAAAAGGAATAAACTATCATCCTTTCATGGTATTCATTTACATTTTATTCACCCATTCCAACAGCATCAATTTAAAAAATAGGCTGATGCAATTAACAATACAGTGGTGGATAGGATGCTTAAATTAATCTTAACCACAGGTGTTTGCTAGGATCGTGTTCCAATCATCATTTTACGCCCACTGTGCCTGTCTAGAAAGAAACCTGCTATATGCACATCAGTGTTGGTTCTGCTCCAATAGGAACAGCCCAGCCCGAGTCCCCTACAAATTGAACACAAGCAACCCCAGATCAGTATTACCCTACTAAGTCTGGGAAACAGCCATTGAAACATGGCCGTTACTACACATTGCATTATAACGCGACCGTTACCATGCATTGCCACGCATTACCTTTACCAAGCTGGATTTTACAACGCACATACCTTTACCACACATGCCTTTACAACAAACTTTGTTGTAAAGCATGAATGGTAAAGGTATTGTAGTGTAGTTCCTATATTCCCAATAGGCTCTACGCATTGGAATAATATATCCTGTAATTTAGACGTAGGACTGAGGTCGACTGAGTCTCTACTGAATATATTAAACTTAATTGTGAGTGCCAGCTAGCTCAGAGGTCACTAGAACCATTCTCGAATTCACAAGAAGGGATTAGTTTCTGACAACCGCATAAACATGACAACTTTGTTTCCCAAGAATAAGAAATCAATCTCTAGAGTCGCAGAAATAATGGCTAGCTATTATACTCAGTCAATCGTGCATGCTTCGTTTCACCAGAGGTGCTGAGAAAATAGAGAGACGGGCGTTTTCAATAAAAAGTATTTATTGAACAGTCTTCTTTCTCGAGCATAAGAAATGTACCGCTATAATTGTAATACTGGTTATAAAGTACAAGGCATATAATACAATAAGTATTATAAAGTAGTACTGTAAAAGCATTATATGGTTTCTAAGCCATAAAATACCTATAATACATAAAATACATACAGTGATAAAATAATGACTAAAAGTGGTGCTTCTAAAATACGCCTACCCCGGTGCACCTAACCTAAGTCTAGTGCAAAGGAAGAAGTAAATGAGGTGTAGCTTAAGGTTAGTATTCTTTGCCAAGAATCTATTCCAAGAATTCTCTTAAGGGTCTAATCAGCTCTGTAGCTTGGTTTTAGAATGAAGGAGGTCTTGTATCTCTCTCTCTCAGGACTCGATTTTCCCAGCAACCCGCAAGGGTAGCCTGGAAACACTGGAGCTGGATTTCTCGGCAGGAGAAAAGACAGCATCTCTCAGTGCCTCAGCTGGTGGATCTGCTTCCTTCGGCACTTGCTGCTTCCGGGGCGTCGGGCAAGTAGATAGTCAAACTGCTCCAAACCACTGTGTGTTTGTCTGGGCAAATGTAGGCATATTTATACCTTGAAGGTGCCGAGTTTGATGTATGATTGGACATAATGACGTCACTCAAAGACTCAGTTCTTTGAAAACTCCATGATTTTCTAGATAAATTAGTATTCAGGCGAGGGGAAGTCCCTAGCTGCTGAAGGCGGGTTTTTCTAAGAAATCGTTGTTGATTCTCTGAACTTAGTGGAAGTAGCCATGCCGTATTTGGGCTGCATAGGCTTAGTCCAAATATGGTAATGATTTCTATGCCTATATAAGGATCGGGTTGCATTTTAAATGTAAGTATTAAGTGATGTGGGATATATATATATAGATATACGTATTACATACCGTCATTTGCAAGTAGGAAATTATAGTTAGGACCATGTTCTATAGGAAAAGCGTTTTTTTGACTTGTCTTTTTCTTTGATACCGTTTGACGAATCTTCACAAATTGTTTTTTAAAAAGTGCCCCAGTGAGTGTTCTTGTGCATTGATAGTTTTGGGGCGAGCTGTCAAGCGCAGCCCAAGAAAAAGGAAGGGGATGGGTAAAAAAAATGTGTTTCTCATTTTCATTCACATAAACTCTTAATTTGCACCTGCAGTCCAAACCACTAGACAGAATTACACCAAATTTGGCAGGAAGCTAGATTAGCAGATCATGCTTTAGTTATCCAGTGTTAGTCTGTTGAGTAGTTGTGGAGAACTTTAAGAGAATTATGATAGTGATATCTGTGGCTGTGGATATTTTGCGAATGATAACTTGCTGGGGCAGGAAAATGGGAAGCTCTGATTGGCTGCCATCACTTCAACCAGGAGGTGTTGGCAGCCATTTTGACACAAAAAAAAAAGAAAAGGGGGCATGGTAGGAATACATTGACCCCCCAAGCCTTGGTCTTCGGGTTTTCCTTGAACCACGCAATGGCGAAAAAGCATTTTGTTTGTTTTAAAAAAATTGTCGCAAAGTCACTGCAAAAATAGAAAGAAAAAAAACCAGCACAAACTCCAGCGCTTGTTTACATTATAGCCCTCAGGTGGGCAAGGTCCTGGGACATGCAGGCTTTAAAAAAAAAAAGAGGTGGGTGCATGGGACCCCGCTCCTAGGGTTTAGCATTGTCCCGGGGACCACCACCTCCCAGGGGCTTATTGTATTACAGGGAGTCCACCAGGGATCTGCCACTTCCCCAGGGCTAAATTAAAAATTAAAATTGGGGGAGCGTACTCCTCCCCCAGCCCCAAAGGCTGCCACCTCCCAGGAGCTAAATGCAAAGAAATAGGGGGGGGTCTCATGGACTGCCCCGGCGGCAGCGTATAGCCTGGGCTCACAGATGTAGTGGGCCTTATGGCCCCCCTGGAGCCATACATGGCCCTGAAGACCACTAGCCCCCAGGGCCGGCTCCTTCTATGTCCCCACCCTCGGGACATAGCTGTTTGCTCTTACTTGGTGGGAACTTTGACAGCTCCTGCGAAGTCAGAGCAAACACTCCACTTCCAGCTAGTGAGAGCTGACAAAATGCTCTTGATTGCTGGAAGCAGAGGTTTTGTCTGTTTCCCTGCCCGCTTGAGAGTGGGCAGGGAAACAGATGAAAGGATTGCTCTCACAGGCAGGGAACTGCATGTATAGTAGCTCCCATGTTTGTGAGAGATATTCTGGCTCTCGCAGGAGGCTGGCTTGGACCGGGGGCATTCAGGGTCCTCCCACTGTCCCGGGCAAAGAAAGCTGAAAGATGCAAAATAGAGATCAAAATCGAGCAGAAAGAGGCTGAACAGGTCAGAAAAACTAGCAGACCTAGGAAAATAAATGTCAGAAATGAGCAGAAGGAGGCAAAATAGAGCTTAGAGACCAACCAGTAGACCAAGCATCTCCTAGGTCTCAGCAGTCCTGTTGTCAGGGACTTGCTGATGCCAACAATTGGCACTCAGGACCCCCCAGCAGCCAGGGGAACTTCATCTGCCAAACAGTTGTGCACCAGCAGGCATGTTGGCAGAATGATTAAGAAAGGAGGTGGGGACTTACTGGTGGCAACAATAGGAGTTATTGTCCCCCAATCACCCTCAGCAGCCAAGGGGCTTAAACCCCTAACCAGTAGTGCACCAGGAGATGCGTTTGCAGGATGGTTGAGAAAGGGGGTGGTGCCTTTGACAAGGCCTCAGCAATTCCACTGTGGGAGACTTACTGGTGGTAACAGGATGGGTTCTTGGCCCCTAACTATTCTCAGCATCCTAGGAGACTTAATTTGGGGTGGCGGAACAATACTTCACCTGCTTGCGGAATTTGATGAAGTTTTTCTGTAACTCTGCAGAATTCCTCAGACTAAAGCTCTGCAAACTCCACCCATGCATAGCAAAAAGAGGAAACATAATGGTCAGCTACGAGCAGGAAGAGGCAAAGTAGAACGTCATAAGTGAGCAAAAAAAGGCAGAAAATGAGCAGAACCAACTCAGACACTCATGCGCGCGCTCACAGAATAACTCAGACACTCACACATCCACTCAGACACCCAGTGAGATACTCGAACACACTTACTCACACACCAACCGAGACACTCACACACTCACTCTCAAACGTTACAGGTTACAGTTAGGAAATAACATTAAAACCGTAGAAATTCACAGAAAAAAATCAAAGGTCAGAGGGACGTTATAGTTGGGCTAAGATTTCACTCGTATAAAACAATAGAAATTCAGCAGTTATGGTTACCTGAACTAGCTATAACTTACATCCCGGTAATGCCCTGCTTATTATCTCACATATCACATAGGTCATGACATGGTCAGTGACATCCCTGATTATGTCATCCAGTGATTGTAAGTGTTATCTAAAAGGTTTTGAGTGTTAAACATATGTACTAAGGTGTCACAAAGTTAAATTCGTTTTCTTTGTGTTCTACTAATGAGGTATTCTATTTAAAACAGATTTTGAGTGTCTGTGTAACTGGATACTTTTGTCACATAGAACAGTGGAGCCATGTGTTAGCTATATCAGAGCCTCGAAGACCCTCAGATATGATCTGGTTCAGTGTTCTTGACTGGGCCTTTCCAGAAGCAGGCTAGTTTGAGTTGCTTTATAGTATGCAATGCTCAATGCACAACAATCATGCAGGGTCTGCACTCAGGGCAAGATGACTGCTTTTAGCAGGAACTAATGTAAGTAGGGTGTCAGAGAAGTGGCTCTTGTAAGCTACCCTTGCTTCAAAGATTTAGATAATTGGGGAAGTGATGAAGGGTACATTGGAATATGTTCTCAATGTAGGCAGTTCCATCGCCATTGTATCATTGTCATCATTTGAAGTGATGCATATCCTTTGGAAGAAGCCTGTATATGTACTTTACATGTATGTAATGCTGTATTTCAAGGTGTACTCAATGTATGTATCATGATATAGTTAACGGTGTTCCGTTACCACCCATTTTGGCCATTCGTGTAAATAGTTTTGGTCCCCTAATTAATTTTTGTAAGATCAGAGGGGGCAGATCTACAAGAAACTAACGCAGCGAGGTTCCACAGTTCATTTTGATGCGCTACACTGCCTTAGTTTCGAAGCACAGGGATGCAACATATTTACAACAATATGTTGCCTCTCTGTGCTGACGCACATAGTGCTGCCATGCGCCAGCACAGGCACCATTACACCATGGTGCAAAGATGCCTGCATCATGGGGAGATTGTTTTTGTACAGGAAGGGGCAACTTCCTTCACAAAAACAATGAATTGAGGTGATTTCCTCTTCCAATGTGTGCTGTACAATGCAGCACGCCCTAAAAGAGGAAAAAAACGAGGAGAAATGAAAACGTTTTTCTTTGTTGCGCCTCGCTACGCCACACCTAGGGCGGCGAAGCATTCTGACGCATTTCCAGATTCACGATTTCTCGTAAATCTGGAAATGCATCAGTGGACATGGGTGTTGCATGAGAACACCCACAGCAACACCCATGTCACGCCCTTTAACACGCAAAGTGTTGCGTGAACAGAGGCGATATTTACAAGCACAGGTTAAGTCATGCAGGGTGAATTTACCTGTTCTTGTAAATATCATTTAGCAGGCTGCGCCACCGGTGCATCACGCAACGCGATGCACCGGTGGCACAAGGGGCTTGTAAATCTGCCCCAGATTGTTTAGTCACTGTACAATGCAAAACTTTTAGCCCTTCCCTCCCATCTGCCCCTGTCTACCCTCTATCATTTTAGTACGCCACATTGATTGTTGGGAATCCTCAGACACACACACACACACACACCCCTAATATTATTGATGTAGCTCCGCCCCTGACCTTTCCTCCCATCATACCATTTTAGAATATTGTGTTGAATCCCACGCAACACTGTTGGTGTTGGGCAGGTCACCAGCTGGAATAGAGGCTGCCATGCTGCCATCTGATTGGCAGTATTCCTCTCCCTACCACAACTGCCCGCCTTAGTGACAGGGATGAGGTTGGTGGCAGGAAGTTGATGGCAGAATGTTATTGCCTTCCTCCTTCATGCTCTTAGTCAAGGCCAAAGATTCCTAATCTTTTAGGAAAGGTGTTTTTCCCCCAGTGCATATGACCTCAGAAAGGGCTCCTGGTCAGACTTTATCCTTACATCATCTTTCTTAGAACATAAAATACTACCTTTGAGAATGTGAAAGCATAAACAAAAAACACTATAGTTTTGTTGGATTGACTTTCAGGCCGCTCATTGACGATAGAAATAGTGCGTTTTTTGCTGGTGCTCTTGGAACTGGTACAGCATGTGCTGTCCTTTATTGTGTTTCCTCTTTTTCTAGAGCATCCGTCAAATACGTAGGACTTTTTAGCATGTATATCTTCCTGTTTTGAGAAAGACGGCAATACATTGAAGATTGACAAATCAGCTAGTTCTTCCTGTGCCAGTAACACCCTACCCATAGACGTGCAATAGGTTATGTCCTAACTGATTGCTGCAATGGACTCCACTCCCCCCAAGTCGACTCTTGGATGATGATGCTTTTCTGTACCTTTCTTTTGACTTTCACTGATGACTAAGGCCTTTATTTTGATTGCTCTGTGCTTTATCCGGCTCAAGAAGTAAATACCTTCTGGTTCCAATGCTGCTGTGAGGGCTGGTGACATGAAGATTATGGTTGCTCAGTCTGACCCAAAGATGATTGCCATCAAGAACAGGGTGGGAGGGGTATCTATTGTCCTGCCCCACCCAGAGATGTTAGTAGTGGTTATGGCATAACTCTGTTTGTTTATAAGGATGTGGAGGAGTGCAGATTTGTATTTTTGTTTTTAAAAATCAATATGACTTGATATAAAAGATCAGAATTCTTTTTAAGGGCCAGAGAAGGGCACAAGAAACCTATGGGACACACACATGTTAAAATATAGGATGCCATAGGTACTCCTCCTTCCACTTCAACTTGAAAAACTTAATAAAAGTTGGGATGCATAGAGAAAAGATAATTATGTTTTTGACCTCTGGGATTCCCATGTGTTTTCAAAGTTATTCTTACAGGACAGTGGAATGATTCCCAAAATCCTAAAATGGCTGTCATCACATCCTTATTGCGCGGCAGCCAATCAGATGTTATCTTTTGTTCTGTTAAATCTGCGGATTCTCCATGGCATAAAATATATAAATATTTTCAAGCTTATTTTCTCAAAAACTACTGAACGAACATCAAATCGCAAACATCATGCATTCTGGACCAAGATCTAGCTTTCTGCTGAGTTTGGTGTAATTCCAGTCATCCCTTTTCTCTGTTGCTGTCTCTAATTTTTCCAAAGTAAAAGTGAACGTAGAAACCATGTTTTAAGCCTCCCCTTTTGCTGAGCCGCCACTTAACTGATCAACCCAAATCTTTTCAGAACAGAGCTGAGGTGGATGAACCTTTTTTTTCAAGGGAAGTGTCATGAGAATTTGACAAATTTCTGCAAATTTATAAGCGAGACAAACAATGTTTTTTCTCAGGAAGAATGGTCCTACCCGCAACTGCTACTGGATATAATATATAATCATATATATGTGTATAATTGACATGTCAACCTAATTTAATTCATTTAACATTAGATGCTATGGGGTTTTTATTTGAATTTTCTACCTCCTTTGTTTTATATGGGTGTGTGTATAGAGGTTTGTGGACATGTGTGGTACTAGACAAAGTTAGAATTGTATTTTGAGAATTGCAATGGTTTTCCTCTTTTGTAAGTGGTTTAAATTAGCATGCTCCTCACAAACCCTCCCTGAAATGTGCTTTGGCCCTATCAGTTTTTGAGGAATGGTTCCCCATTTTCCCGCAACTTCCTCTAGTCCCCCCCTCATTTTCTACAAAGTAATATACTTATTCATGCGGAGATCTCTGGCACTTTGGTGTAGATCTCTGCACAGGAAACATAGGAGAGGGGGAGACTGTAGGGTTGTAAATTGAATTTTCACAGCACTGGTCATGTGCAGCAGCCTGAAGGAATTTCAGGGGATTCCTCAAATGTTGGTAAATTGGAGAACTATCCCCAGCTCTGGGGGTGGTTGGCCTGAGCACCATCTTCTTGCCAGGCCATGTAGGTGCAGAATACAGCCACTCTATTCTTACTTGGGTGTTTTGTGAGCAGAAGACAGGAGCATTAGTTCACAGATTCCAGATTTTGAGTATTGATGACAAAAAATTGGAATCAGGGGAATGATATAAATGATCCAAAAAACAGATGAGGAAGTACAGAGGCAGTAGTGATAGAATCACCCTCCTATAAGCTGTATATAAACAATGAGATTCTATCAATGTGACGGAAGTGATTATTTTATTGGTATTTTTTAAATTTTAGTGAAGACCTACTGTCTTATGGGTGAGAGAAGCCCTCTCTGCAGTCGGCAGAAAGAGAGCACTATGTGCTTTTAAAATACCCCTCCCACACTATGAATCCCATAGTGTCATGCTTCATCATAGGGGTCTTCCAGTCCCTCTACGGGGCGGGGCGTGCTACGACCTACGGACTACGCGGGAGCACTTGCGTTTTTTGACGATAGGCTATGTGTAATGTGAGGACAGTGGTAGGGGATGGGGGTGTAGGGACCTATATACGTGAAAGAGTGGTGTAAAAAATAAAAATTTCCCTGGCTAGTTGAAAAAATTAGTTTAATGGCTTCGCTGGCTGGGAAAGTTAAAAGGGGGTGGATAAGCAGAACAAAACGTATTGTCTACTTGGTCAAATGATATAAATGGTCAAGGCAAGGAGTTGATGTTTAAACAAAGATTGATGACATGGTGTACACTCGCAAAGATTGTTGATTGATGGTTAGGTGGGGACACTTATTGAATCTGTTTATATATGGTTCCTCTCCTGCCTACCCTTGATAGGATCACAACTGTTTTGTAAGACGAGCATTAGTAGAGGTACAGGTGCTATTGTCTGATAACCTACATCCTCACATTTGCTTTGTAAATGGTGGGAGTTAGCTGTTTTGTGTACCACAGCTAGATTGACTAACCTCAAGACTGTTGCTTACTCTTTAAAATATAATCTCTTCTTGTGGAAAGCTCCCAAATTTCTACCCTCCCAACTTCATTGGAGCAGCATCTTCTGCTCACTGTTTGATCCCTTGTGTGCTCTGATTTACTAAAAGTCAGGCAGCACAGCACTGGATTGAAATCCACAGTACTACATTGTGCAAACAGAAAAGCAGCACACCGCCATATTGACAAAGAAGCATGAGCTGTTCTGAAAAATATTTTGCACAATGCTAAGCCTTGAGAGTTGCCGTAACGACATATTATTTTTTGTTGCACCCTCCAGTACATATTCTGGTCAAAGGTAAGTGGCACAAAATGTGTACATTTGTGTAAATTAAACGCGTTACAGCTTGGAATAACCTAAACATGTTAGAGCTTGGAAAACCTATGATATTCCGCGTCTAACTTGCCTGCTCTCGGTTTCATTTGGCACGAGGAATTAATTCAAAGCGATTTCACGTTATTTTAGTCGATCTGACTTTGAGGGAAATTTAATGGAGTTTGTGCTGTTCTTGCTCAGCTGGGCCCCCTCTGTATGGATAACAGGAGGACTGATGCTCTTTGGTAAAAATACATGTAATAACTGTGCTCATATCAAGTTGTCAGTGCAAAATAGATTGTGATCTATGATATTTGCTTCACAACACGCTCCTTAACGTTGTGCTATTTAACAGTAAACTAGGGCCCTACTTGAGATACGCCAAGGTCAGCCCTACCAGGTTTTGCAGGCCCATGCATGATGAGCTTCTGCAATCCAGGGGCCTCATTTATGAAAAGTGACGCATCGCTGCGTGAAAACAGCGATGCGTCACTTTTCGTTGCGCCCTCCTTGCGACACCAATGATGCGTCATATTTACAGTATGACGCATCATTGCGCAAGGAGTTACAGATACGTCAGTATTTCTGACGTATTTGTATGGCGCAAAAGTGACGTATCGCTGGAGTGTGTCACAAAAGTGAGTCAACTCCAGCAATGTGTCCGCCTATGTCAGTCTTACGCCTGCTGTGAGGCAGGCGTAAGAAATTGACGCATTTGCGTCTTAGAAGTGGCGCAGTGAAATCTTATAGATTTCACTGCGTCACTTCTAGGACCTTTTCTTGCATCAGAACGCCCCCCTGCATACATTATACCTGGCGCAGGTATAATATAGCGCAGGGGTTTACAAAGTGACGCATCTACCTAGATGCATCACTTTGTAAATATGGTGCAACAAGGCACATTTTTTACACTGCTGATGCGTCACAAAAAGTGACGCACCGGCGGCGTAAAAGTGACGCACTGCCTCATAAATGAGGCCCCAGGATTTTTCTTTGAATTCTGGGACTTACTCTTATTTATTCCATTATAAAACAGGACATTATAAAAATCCCAGAAATCAAAGGAAACAAAACCCGCATTGGAGCAGCACATCATGCTTGAACTTGAAAAACTTGGCTGCTATGCACAGTAATTGTCGGCAAACTTTAGACTCACACCCCCCAATCTCACCCATAGTCATCGTAAGGATTTTTGTGGCCCCAGGCAACACATATGTTGGGAGTCCCTGTTAGGACCAAATTTTAACTTGTGTAACCATTTTCTGGTAGTTCATGCTGGCATCACACAAACTTTCAGAAATGCAGTCAAGCATAAACTGTTTAAATATGTCTTTCTAGTGTCTCCAAGTATTCATAATAAGACATTGGGCAAGGAAAGGGAAGGTCAGAAATCTAGCGGTCAGAGATAGAGATCGCTTTCCAGGGGAGCCTTGGGATAGGGGGCACCTGGGCAGTTGCCAACTTTGCACACTCCTTCCAACTTCTCTGATATCACTGACTAAGCTATACCCCTACCATTTGTCTGTCTTCTTTCTCTCCTTTTGCTTCTAAAGCTTTTCCATGAAATACCACGCTTAACACCTTTCTATCTCAGCAACCCTGTTAGAGAGTCCTCTACTCTAAGGAATTCCACAGCCACAATTAGGTGGCGCTGTTTAATTTGTTGCTCACACAAACTTACACATAAATGAATAAAGGCAAATAAAATGTACATTAAATTCTTGAAAAAGTTGATTGAATAATTGTTGGTGGCTGGATTATGTTACCCAAATGGCATCTGGAGTTGGGGGTACACTTTTTGTCACAGTGCCAGAAAAGAGACTATGGAGCAATTGGCAGCCCTCAATGGTTTGCACATGTGACTGAGAGCCATTTCCACCATCACAAATATGACGGTAGGTGTAGTGAGGACAACTACCCTAGGTAAGGTTAATTTGCCATTTATTTGGGGAGCCAGCATTGGCATTTTGCTCATCTAGCAGGCACAGGTAAGCTCAACGTTCTAGAAGGGCATCATTGCTATGGCAACTTACCTTCCAACATTATGTTATAATACATACCAATGTCTAAATAAGGCCATTTGGAGTAAGTCTCCTGACCCCATCCTACTGTTTGATGAGCGAGAGATGGCTGCCTCCCTTAGCAGTCCCAAAAGTTGTGGCACCTCCGAGGCTTCTTCCCAGCAGGCAAGTGTTGTGTATTGTTGACTGTTTGTTGTGTTTGTGTATGTATGTATATTCGTGAGTGTTGTGAATCGGTGTGTGCATGTCTTCATCTGAAAGCATGGATGTGAGTGTGTATGGGTGTGCGTAAGCCCCTCACCCCTCTCTAAGTTGTACTTACTGGCTGCCACTAGCAATGCTAACACTCACTCTCTGATGCTGGTATGGTTATAAGTTTTAAAGACAACTACATTCATGCTTCTGGGGAATATCAAGATGCCATATCACTGATCTGTTTTTTTCAGAACATAGTGCCTTTTGAATTTGTTGTACCCTTCTTCAACATTCAGTTTTTTTCTTACAAAAACTCAACCCCTTCCATAAGACAAATATATTGGTTTTCTCAGAGTCCATAGGAGCTCTTAAGAACAAGTGCAAAACTTACTCATCCATTTGATGATCTAGCAAGAGTGTCCACTCTGCTTAGGATACATCCATAGAGTGAGCTTGTTCTGCTAACAGCAGTTTAACCTCAAGGAAGCAGATTTGAAACCCAGCTGGGCTGGCATATGCGTCTTATCATTCTTTGCACGATTTATAAAATAAGAAGCATTGTTTTACATGGAGTGACATCCGTGCCACAATCTAATCTAGATGCTTGTAAAATCAGTATTTTATATTTTTTACAATCTAGAGTGTGCATAGTTGGATGTATGGGAATTATGTGATGGGCATTCAATACCCAACTTGTCTCACAGCCTCTGCCCACTTTAGGCCATGACTGATCAAGTAATGGGTGCCAGCTCATTGGAAAGAATGCATATTGCACTTGATATTAATAGCTTCCCTTGCAGTGCTCCTCATATTTGCACAGATACCTCTTCTGCTCTTTTGTTTTTGTGCCCCCATCCACCTGCTCATAACTGAGATGCACTGGGAGAGGACATCATTTTGAGCATTTTTAGGTCTCAGTCAGATGTCTTATGTTCTCTCTACTGTGGCTCTTGTTCTCCTTAATGAATGCTTTCAGTGGCCATATATCAGTCCTTCTCACTCTGACTTGACTCTGGCTATGGTGATATGTTTTACTTTTCTACTTGCTCGAGGTGACTTGGCATTGACTGTAGCTGTAGTCCCCCCTCTGCTCGGGTCTCAGAGCTGCTTGTTGGTGTAGCTGTCTCTCGCCGCCTTGTGATGGCAACCCGGTTTGCTGTGGGGCTTGGCGTGCTGTTGGCAGTGCCTCTGAGGGTTTCCATGCTGTTAGAAGTGGCTCTGAGTGTTTCCATGCTGTTAGAAGTGGCTCTAGGGGTTGCCATCCTGGTGGCTGTGCCTGCATTACGTCTTCATTTGTACGACATGTGAGTTGTATTTGTTCCGGTACTACTGGCTGCGGTTTCATCTCTGACTGTTCCTGCACCCATGGCATAGGGTGAGCAAGTCAGTCTGTGGTTGCAATGTTGGATCTTGCAGCTGCCATGCCTCACCGTGTGATTCCCATGCGATGTCAGCGGTGGGTAATCCTCTGGAGAGTGCAGCACATGTGGAAAGAAGAAAAAAAACAAGATGAAAAGTAAATGTAAACATTTCTCCTCGCTAAGCCTACCCTTGGAGGCGCAAGGTTTTGGCACTGCCCCAGGTTTACGAGATGTTGTTAATCTGGGGCAGTGTCAGATTCCATGGGTGTTGAGTGCTAACATCCACAGCAACAGCCATGGAATGCTTCTTTCACGCAGAGTAAGGAAAGGCAGCGGCTTGCATTGCCTTGTCTTACTCCATATCTGCAAGGCCATGAAAAGACATGGAGGGTGGATTTACATGGCCTTGTAGATATGGCTTAGCGATGTGCGCCACCGGAACACCATAGTGACAATGCGGAGGCAAAGAGAAGAAAAATCAATTTATTAAGAAGCAAGAATAAAAGACAAAGGAGACTACGAGAATGCAGTAGAAGAAAAGAAATTACACATCTGTAATACAAACTACCAAGTAGGGTAATGGACTCAATAAGGTGGCCTCAGACAAAACAAGCACTGGCGTTGCCAATAGGTCTCGCATTAGGAAAGTTTGAGCTATTGGTATTGTAAATGACACATTTTTTATTTATGTGTTGGTTTTGAAAATAGCGAAATTAATATCTTTGTCATTTACAATGCCAAAAGTTATAACTTTCGCAAATGTGACACCTATAGCATTTGTAATGCAATATGTGTTGTATTTACGTGACTTACATGTATTGAAATTACAAATAATAATGGCTTTTAATTTTTTTTTCAATAATTAATAATTTTTAAAAAGTTATTGTCATTTATAATGGCAATAGCTTAAACTTTTGTAAATAACTTTTGTGAAGATTATGTTCAGTGTATTTTATTGTGACGAAAATCCAAGAACAGAAGTGAAATATTAACATCTTTTTTGACATTTGTAATAAAGCTTGAAACATTGAGAGAAAATATTTGAACCAGTGATGCTGTAGTGATGCTGAGTGATGCTGTGGTTGCGCTGAGTGATGCTGTGGTTGCGCTGAGTGATGCTGTGGTTGAGCTGAGTGATGCTGTGAGAGAGTTGAGGGATGGAGACAACATAGCAGAGCGTTGAGAGGGGCCATAAAAAGAAAGGGTACAGAGAGAGAGAGGGGGTAGGGAGAAGGTCTGAGGTCTGGGAGAGAGAGAGGCATGGGAGAAGGTAAGAGAGACGGCAGTGACTGTGACGACGCAAGGGTAAAGAGATGTCGCCATAGCACCCATCAGCCCGTGCCATCTATAGAGACCCACACACTTATATGTAAAACTGCGCCGCATTACTTAGGAACCTGCAGTAATAAACATGTATGTCTATAATGCTTGCACATATAGAGAGAGCGTTTCATACGAGACCTGGTGTTTGAAAGCACCCTAATAATGTATCAATAAAATAAGCATTGTAAAATAACAGATGTTGCTTTTACCACTCACTTTACCAACCTCAGAAGGATGACAGGCTCAGTCGGCATTGCCAGGATTTTAAATGGCGACTTTCAGATCACTATATTTGCCAGCAGCGAGTATTCCACTCGCTGTGCTATCTTGCAGACAGCAAGCCAATAAAGCGATGAACTATACCCAGCCCTCGGTACCCGTCCTTGCATATGTTTATATGACGACTATGACGCTACTGGCGTCTGATGCTGTACACTACGCTCTGCACCTGATCTGCAGCACTCACTCATGCATGCAATGTGACAACCACCTCACCCAGCAATGACCCCAAATGCTACCTTCTTAAACATCTGTGGCACATACGCTACCAGATTAGTGCACAATAGGAAATGATTTGCTCAGAATCACACAATGTGTTGGAGTGGGAAGCCGCGACCAAAGTCCACATTTCACGGATGGCGCATGCAGGCAGTGGGCCTCGCTCTCCGCCTCCTCTGGACAAGCGCGGCGCCTGTATGCTCCTCTCTCAATATACCGATCAAGATGATGGCCAAAGACATTCTGCTTTTTGTGATCTGAGGGTCTCTGATGGGAATGCGGAAATAAAAGTTCCAGAATGCAACGTGTTAAGAGTTTAAAACAGGAGGTGGGAGGAGAAATGCGACAAGGCGGGCAGGGGAGGGGGCGGAGCGGCGATGAGGGTGTGAAGCAGCAGGGGCAGAGAGGGGGTAGGGAGAAGGTCTGAGGGGTGGGAGAGAGAGAGGCATGGGAGAAGGTAAGAGAGACGGTAGTGACAGTGACGACGCAAGGGAAAAGAGATGTCGCCATAGCACCCATCAGCCTGTGCCACCTATAGAGACCCACACACCCATATGTAAAACTGCGCCGCATTACTTAGGAACCTGCAGTAATAAACATGTATGTCTATAATGCTAGCCTTTAAAAAGCACTAAATCGGTGTGTGTGTTCCTTCATCTCCATAACATGAAGAGAAAATAAAAGATACAATATATCACTGCAAAAACACATTTGCCCATAAATGCTGATAACCGCAAAATATTTTTCATCGAGCGCCTTTTAGCTGTAATAATATATGGCAGGATTAGGGAGGCATTCATCACGTGTCTAACTAAGCTAACTGTAACGGATTTTTAAATGTAATGGTTTCTGTCACAAAGTGAAAACACGCGTCATGTTTTCTGACATCGTGCGCCATTATACGTGGGTCTGGGGAGTGGGGGTGAAATGTAAATGCTGCTTCCTTTTTAATTGGATTTATGAAGGCAAGCATATTTTCTTTTCCAACTGCGGAAGGCTGAGAAGGGGCCACGGCGTATACATGCGGACGGGTAATGAAACTACAAACCAAACTGCAGCCTCATTGTTTGAAGTGAAATAATTCACAGGGAGTATGTGTGCACGTGCTCGGGCATGAGATGGGGGGGGGAAGCACAGCGAAAACAAAAGCTAGCCTGAAAGGCAACGAGTGGGACTATTTGCAGTGTCAGGCAAGGCTACCTACAGTGAGTCAGTGACTTGGAAACTTAAATTTTTAAGACAATACGGCAGCTGAGCTTCAAAATACACATTTGCGCAATACATACATACCTGTCTCTGTGGAGAAAACACAATCAAACTACAGGTTAAAAATAATGTGCGGCAGCGATATTTCATTATAAAGAGTACAAAAAAGGCAGGGAAGCAATGGAGCGACTCGTGCGCTGAGTCCTCAGCACGAGGTCGTGAGGAGTTGCATGAAACCGCAGTAGTTTTATAGAAGCCCCAGATCGCTTATGACTCTTACTGTGGGATGTTGACGGGGACATGGGGAAAATGCGAACCCAAATATATGAAGAGCATCATGGGGATGTTGATGGGGACTTTTATTGCATTCACTGGATGGTGATCAACGCCTACAAGGATGGTCTCTGAAGCGGCTCTGTTGTCTAACCGCAGTCTAACGCTGTTTAGAAGAACTGGAAATCTTCGGCAACTGCGTAGTCAGGATCTTCACATGACGCTCGCTAAACATGAAAGCAGAGTCACCAACTAGCCGAGCATATAGGCATTGCTGTGGGTGATTGGGAAGGGGGTGGAAACTGCAGGTCATTGGGAGAAGGCAGTGATTAGCATGGCCTCCTGTTAATCAAGTTTGCGGAGGAGGAAAGGTGGGAGGGAACACGGCCTGGGGGAAGCTGGCTGGGGAGGAGAAATCAAAGTATTGCTGTGTGCGGGGAGAGAGAGGGGAGGTGCTGGAGCTGGGGAACAGATGGTGAAAGTTTATGGCCCAAAAGCGCGTGCCTGTGGCCATGTGAACTCTAAGAAAACCGCAGCAAAAAGCCCTTGGTTTGACGAGCTTTTTGAGCACTTGAATTCTCGCTCCGCTCAATGCGCTTGCGCGCATTGATAGGTCGCGAGACCTAAAAAACCAAGTTCAGAAAAGGTGTTTATCCAAATATACCAGTTATAGTTATATAGTTGTCTCAAGAAACTATAACTCGTGCACTAAAGTAACTATAACTCTCACCCCCGCCTTGCAAAGTGTTTTCATCAATGATGTAATTTAATATGTTGGGGTGATGTTATCACTGATGTCATAGATCATGTTATGAGTGGTGTAATAGGTGGGGTAATTAGCGGAGGAGCATTGTACATTATCATAGTCCAGCATGAAGTTAGCTAGCAGAAGTAAAGAGAGCTGAGTTGTGGATTATTAATGCATTGTGATCAAGTGTTCTTTAAAGAGCTGTGTCTTCAACTCGTTCCTACATTGGAGCAGCGTTGAGACAGTCCTGATGGAGAACAGAATGAGGTTTCAGATCCAGGGTGCATAGAAGGAAATGCCTGCTGCCTTGTTTTCTTTTTCTTTAAATTTCTTAGTCTGCAGTCTAATATTGGTCTGCTAGTATTGTCCAGCCTGAGGGTGTGCCGAGAACCACTTCAGATGGTGAGTCTTTCAGCAAGATAAGTAGCGCTGCTGACTTTGAATTGTAAATGATGCAGGTGCTTTTGAAGATGATGGGAGCTGGAAAAGGAAGTCATTGAAGTTCCATCAGGATTCCCTTAAAGGGATGCATAGATATCTGTGAAGGTGGATTCTGCAGTACCTCCTGTGGTATAACAGGAAGACCCTTTAGTGTATTGTCCATCTCACACTTTTTCACCATCGCCTGCTTACTTAAAAGCATAAACTGCACACCTGTTTCTGATATCCTCTTATCCACCACACTGCTAAGCGTTGCATCCCATAACACAATACCGCATCTCAGTGGTCATCGCGCACAACATGGAAACTTTCCACATAAAATCATAACAAAAACAACCCCTTTACAACCTCATACCTTACCTGCCGTAGCATGCAACCTATGTAGGCAAGCGATTCAGTGTCCTCTGGGGGTAGTAAGTGCTATATAAATGTGTAATATACATTTTCTAGCACAATACAGTACAATCACTTTAGTCCTAGTGAGTGTCGGTCAGCTAATACCAGTCTATCTCCATATATAAATTTAATTAGGAAATTATGGAATGGTTACAGCCTGAAACCTGGGTATCCAGGACAGTGCTATTTCTTTTATAGCTTACTCATGTTTGGTGTTGGGTTGGTAATTACTCATGACACATGCCACTAAGACCGTTTAAGCACTCTACCTGTCTCTACCGAAACATTTCTATTCGGCACAAGGCTTATATGGACATGCAGAATGGGATAAACTCTACCCAAGAGAGACGCAAATTTAATACAGAGCAAAGGTGTCCTACACATGAGAAATCAGGAGAGGAATTTATAAATATGGATTTAGGTAGCTGTTCTAGTTCAGAAGTTAATAACGGTTATAGTGAGTATGTATTAGACTTACAACAGAACGATGATGTAAGTGTAACTTTGAAGGGTAGTCTGGAGTCCACTTCAAAAGTGGTGATCATTAAACCCTTTGAGAGAGGAGTTTTGTTTCCCTTTTTAACATTCGACATCCAAGAAATGCAGATTGGGGGCCAATAGAACAAGTTGAGAGATTAATAAAGGGATGGATAAGGAAAGCTTTAGAAAAGGAGGTGAGAAGTGTATTGATGGCTGTTGGACTGGGCCCTTCTGGCGGGTCCACCCCTTGTTAAATGTGACCTGGGGATGGTGATTCCCACTCTGAGTGCGTGTAGATGGGCGAGGACTGCCCTCCCATAGGAATGCATGGGGAATGTGTGGGTCCCTGATAGTCCCTGGTGCATGAGGGGTACCAGCTCGAGTCTGGTATGTATGGACTCGTGTGATTGAATGCTGTAAGATGATGTATGCGACGTGGGTGTGCCTAAAAGAGAAGTGCCACTTCTAGACATCGGTGTGTGGGTGCAGTAAGTATGCTGGCGTGTGATTGGATGAAGTGAGGGAGGGGCTGTGCCTGTATCCTGTATGGGTCTGGGCTGCCCCCCCACAATGCTGGCTCCACCCACCTGGGGTGCGTCTGGTGTCTTAGCCTGGCCAGTAAGAAGAAATTCCTTATAACCAGTTCTAGCTGGTTCTCCTCCTGCCTGCGCCTTTTTAGACAAAGGGATCTCCTGTATAAAAGGAGGGTGTGCCCTCTTCTCTCCCTCTTTCCTGCTTGTCCTGACTGGAACCCTGCCAGAGGCTGCTGCTGCGTGGGCTCAGGGTTGGCTGGCCTCCCTGGGCCCTGCCCTGCTCCTGAACTGCTGGGGGCCCTCTTCCCCTTCTGGGAGCTGCTGTACTCCCCCTGAATTCCTGGACTTCCCATGGACCCTGCTTTCTGTGGGTCTAGCGCCTGGGAGCGCTTTCCCGCTGTCCTAGCGCCTCGGGGCGCTTCATTCACACTTCTAGCGCTGGGGAGCGCTGTCTGGCTGTCCTAGCGCCCTGGGGCGCTCATGCGTGTTTCAAGCGCTAAGAGCGCTATCCTCCACCAGCCGGAGCCCACCCGGCATTTGCCCCGTTCGTGGGAGGGGGCCCGAGCCCCCAGCGAGTGCCTACCTCGCGTGCCCCGTTGTTGTGACCCTTATCGAGGGAGCCTACTCCTCGTAATCTTCCCCCCGAGTTCACCGCCGCCGCCCGGGACCCTTTGCGAGGCCCGCCCCCGGGCCGCGCTCTGATTGGCTGCCGGCCCGGGCTGGGCTGATGACGTCTCCCCGGGCCGCGCTCTGATTGGCCGGCGACCCGGGGAGCTTGTGAGACGGCTGGCAGAGAGCAGTGAATGCAGGGGGCGGCGGGAGCCTACTCCGCGCCCCTGCATGGCCAGAGGACTGCCGCGTCTTCCCCCTGGGGCCCCCAGGAGCAAGATGGAGCCCCGGAGAGCAAGGAGAGCCCGGCGCGCCCGCCGAACGGTGAGTGCGGCAGGAGGGGAGGCGGGGCGTCGGGCCACATTGCCGGTGGCCGCCCCTCCCCTCCAGCGCGAGCGCACAGATGTTGTGAGGCCCGTGAGGCCCCAGTGATGCCGGGTCCCCCGAGGGGGGGCCCCGCCGGCCCACACCTAGCGTCTTGAGCCCCGAGGGGCTCCACTTTGACCAGAGTCCTCCCCGAGCCTGCGAGGCTCGTTCCACTCCTCCTCCTCGAGCCCCGAGAGGCTCCACCCATGGCTCCTGTCCCGCCGAGCCTGCGAGGCCCGGCCCCAGCAGCATCTTGCCCCTCGAGCCCGGAGAGGCTCCTACCCCAGTTCACCCACGAGCCCAAGAGGCTCCACCTTGGCCCATGTTCCTACGAGCCGGCGAGGCTCCGCCCACCATCCTGTTTTCGAGCCCGAGATGGCTCCCACGTGTCCCTGGCTTCCCGAGCCCAGAGGGGCTCCCCCCCCATTTGGCGCAATCCTCCTGAGCCTGCGAGGCTCCATCCAGCATTCCTTGTTCTCGAGCCCTGAGAGGCTCCGCTGGTGGTTATCTGTCCCGAGCCTGCGAGGCTCCATCATGTTGGCCCATCCTTGGCCCTTCAGCTGCCCAGCACTTCGTGGGCAGCTGCCACGTGTAGGTTTGTTTATGGCTCCCTGCAGCCTGTCCTGACATTGAGACTTTGGGCGCCTTCGCCCAGAAAAGGCCGCTGGCCTGTTGGAAGTTATTGTTTGATGTTCTATGTCATCCCTGAGAGAGTATCCTATGTGCGCCTTCAAAGGTGCTCTGTTATGTTATGTGCTTGTCCTTCCTTCCCTCCTAAGTATCCTAGGTCTCATGTATATGGCTTCTGGTTAGAGTGAGTTCTACTGCTAGTTCTATTGAGTTCCAGGTTGTCATGTATCCTAATGCTAGCTCCTGGTTGTTATGTGTTCTAGTACTAGTTCTAGGAAGCTCCCAGTTGTTATGTGTCTTAAATGCCATTTCCATCATGTGCATATTCCTGGCAGTGGTCCCCTGGCCCTGTCCTGTATATATTCCCTTGTAAACCATGCCCGTGCCCCTGGCACATTGTATCTTGTGTATTTACCCCGAAGTATGTTTTTCAATACAAAGTATATTTTTCATATATATCTCGTGTGGAGTTCCTTTTGTGGGGGGGCCTGGGATGTTGTTGCTGGGGGTGAGTGCGCAAATGCTTTACACATGACCTCCGAGATAAGCCTGACTGCTCGTGCCAAGCTACCAAAGGGGGTGAGCAGGGGTTGTCTTGAAGGGTGACTTCCCTACCCTAACTAGAAATGGTGATTTCTGCCTGGCCTTGGCGCAAGCCTCGGCCAACCAGGGATCCCATTTCTAACATTGGCACAATGTTCAAGACCAGTGATCGATGAAAAGATCTGTGGCATACCTAATTTTGACCTCGCAATAGCTGTTCTGGGTAACCCTACTCCTGGTTGAATGGCAGAAAGAAGGAAGGACATTAATGAAAAAAAAAAAAAAATAGGGGATATAACAGCAAAGGAAGCCAGTGATAATACAAAAGGCTTGCTTTTTGCAGAAGGATTAGTTAGCATTTTGGGTAAACACATATGAACCTTTGTGGCCTCGTATAAGCCACAATTTAATATGAGGAAGGGTTTGGAGTAGATGTTTTGGAAGGGCCGGCAGACGTGGAATATCTGCCGCCCAAGGAACACAAAAGTCACAATACAATTATCAGAATGGAGGCTTTTGGAAAGGGTTTCCAGACCTCATCAGGTTTTTTTTTTCTCCCCTCACAGAGGAAGGACTGGAAGAAGCTGAGTTAGCAGTGGACAAATCCAAATCTCATTAGGATTCCAGGGTGAGTATGGTGATTACTTTTGGTTTCTACCCAGAAAAAGTAGGGGGTCGGCTAAGGTTTTTTGTGTATGCATTAAAAGAAATAACGCAGGATCCTTGGGTGTTAAAGACTGTTCAGGGGTTCGAAATTGAGTTTGTGGAATTTCCATAGCAAAAGAGGGAGCAAAGAGATCTGTATTTGACTTAGTAAATGTGATTTAGGGAATGACTTTCCAAAATAAAACTACATTTCCTATGAACCATAGTGTAGCAGTCCATCCAATCCACAATCGGCCGTCATCCTTAAAGGTCCTCTGCTGATGCTCCTCACTCTTTCTTCGCTGCTCCAGCAGCCTTCAGTTAAATGCTACCATCTTATACTGTACGGGCTTTATAAACTTGTGTTAAACAAAAGGCCATGCGAGATACTGGCTATTGATTGTGGTGCCTTTTCACGTTGCGTGCAATATTAACCTCCCTTTTCTTCCAGCGCGTCTCTGGCAATGTTTAGATCTCATCAGTGGCCACTGTCAGATTTCACCTCATGCATGATGCAGTCAGGTGACCGCTAGAGGGATGCACACCAAGTGGTCTTTGCCCTCTATTCCCTGGCTGCCAGTGTGTCAGTTTCACCAGTAATGAGCAACCCATAAAGCGTGTCCGGTCGCTCTCTTTCACCTAGGGGCTGTAATTATTTCCCTAATCGATTGTTTAGGCCCCCACCTGGAATTAGAAAATCCCGCAAGGGTAAGTCTAAATGGTTAAGCTTTGGACGCGATCATGGGCGGTTCTAGGCTCATGGCGGCCCTGGGCATGGAGCGTAGGTAGGGGGCCCCAGAAGAGAGGGTCCGGGCGGGGCGGAGCGCGGAGGCCAGTGAAGAGGGGGGGGCCAGGGTGTTTGGAAGTGGAACTGAGTCGGAGGCCGCCAAATCCCTGTCAGGGGCCGCCACGCAAATATGTATCCATCCTCAGAGGATTATTATATTAAGGATATATATTGGCGAGGTGGCCCCTGGGGTTTGGTGGCCCTGTGCAGGTGCACAGCTGGCACATGCCTAAGGCCGCCCCTGACGCGATCCAGGCGGTTTATCTTTCTTTTCCCCAGATAAAATCTGAAAGAGTCTGTGTGTCCTATCACGTCGTCATCCTTGGGTTGACTCATAGCATACCATGATAAACTTCAATTCATTATTCCTGGCATTGCTAACAGTTAAACATGCCCTCTCTAATCACAAGTATTTTGTCATCAATACTGCTTAATACAATGCTTGTTTGGCAATAATTAGAATGTTCTGCTGATTACCTGGGAGAGGACTCCAATAAAATACATGGAGGAAAGAGAGATAACCTATCTTCCCATTGATGACGAGTTTTACCACATAAGGGATGTCTCCATATTTAGAGCAGTCTCTCATGTGGTGGCACCCTTTGAGAGGAAAATACTCCAATAGCAAACATAGTGCCTACAACCCCTCGAGCAGAGGAAAGAAACTTCTTGGCCCCTGGCCTCTCTACCTCCAGGGCAATCTCAGGCACTATCTGATTCTGAGCGCAAGCGCATAAAAAACCTGGGGGTTGACCTAGATGCATTTTACTCCTACAAAGGCCTTCATGGAGTCTCAGCTCCCCCTTTCATTATATCCCCTTCCCTGTATCTCGGAGGCTTTATCTTTCGCTTCCCCCTCAACGCCCCCTGGATGGGGATGATTCCTCTAATGCTAAGGACAGTGAGGGCGATGGAGAGCCAAACAGATCATGGCACCCATCCAATGACGCTTCTTCCTTGCCAGGAAACCCCAAACCTAACAGAACCTGCGGCCCCAGAATCAGATATGCTGGACCCAGATGAGAGCCTACATCCGTGTTCTGCTGAGTGGATTCCAGCGCCAAAGGTTGCCGCCGATGTAGAAAGCCACCTGCAGAAACCTTGGGATAAAGAAGTGCGATGCTGCCTACAGGTGGAAGGCCCATACCCCTCACTAGAAGGCAAAGTCGCACTCTCTCCTGACATAGACGCCATGGCTACTTTTTTGACCAATTTTGTGAGAGACCCTGAAAAAGGGATGGACTGCTCCTAGCATTCATATCAGAATAAATTGTTGGATGTGGCAGGGCCTTTGTCGAAAATCCTGGTTCTCTTATCTCCAGAAGCCTTATCAAGATGAGCTCAACGAGCAGTGATTCATTTATTTTTAAAGGGAATGACAGTTGCACAATTTCTACCGAAAGACGCAGATCTCTAGTGAGTAAAATTGAGCCCAGATTAGGGGTGTTGGAATCTGAGGCAGGCGCCATTGCACAAGGCAATTTTCTTCTTTTTTTTGGGGAGAACCTTTCATCTGAGAACTAGAGAAATTTGTTAATATATTCAACTCTCTGGATAAGGCTCAGACATTGATTAAGAGGATCTTTTTGCCAACGCCGGTTGACTGGCCATGTCATTTATCAAGCTCCTTGAGCAGCAGGCAGCAGGCAGCCAGCCAGCCGACAGGGCCAATGGCAGGACTCATCCCTATCCGGAAATATTGACGCCACAAGATGCTATCCCGCCACAGAGGCTCAAGGGGAAATTAGGAAAACAACGTTTCTCACAACTCCTCTCAAGATGAGTGTTCAATCCCTTTCTGGGATCAAACGTGGGAGCAGGCTATCACAGGTTTTCCACAATTGGGAGATTTCAACATCACCTGGGTACTCCAGTCAGTGAGGGGTTTCCAAATAGAATTCTATGGCTCCCCCTTTCAACCTCAGATGCCATGTCCTTTAGTATTTTTCACAACCCTAGTCTGACTTAGTGGAGGGGGAAATCTTACAACTCCTGGACCAGGGAGCAATTGTTCAAGCCCAGCCACACCCTAAAGGTTTCCTCAGCAATCTTTTGCAAAAAAGGGATGGGGTCATCGCCCAGTGATAAATCTGAAGGTGTTCAATGAGTGGCTGGTATTTTTCCACTTCAAGATGGAAGGGATACATGTTCTCAGGGATCTTTTACAGACCAACTATTGGATGGTGCATTTAGAACTGAAAGATGTTTACCTTAAAATCCCCATATTTCCTCTCCACAGACATTTCCTTCGGTCCCAGTGGTGAGCTGAGATGTTTGAATTACCTCCCTCACTTTCGGTCTGTCATCCTTTCCATTGTGCTTCACCAAGGTTCTAAAACCTGTGGTGAAACGCCCAAGGGGTCAGATTACTTGTCTACCTAAATGGTAGACTCCGGTTAGACCAATGCTGATTGAGTCACCTTCAAAAGACCATCAATCTTCTGGAGTCCCTCGGCTCCTGGTAAACTAGAAAAAAATCTTCCCTTACACCCTCTCAGAACCTAACATTTCCAGGGTTCATAATGGATTCTGTCAAGGCCACCCTGATTTTTCCTTTGATGAAACTATCCATTCAATCAATCAATCAATCATGCCATTTGTATAGCGCACTACTCACCCGGGAGGGTCTCAAGGCGCTTGGGGGGAAGGGTATGCTACTGCTCGAACAGCCAGGTCTTGAGTTGTTTCCTGAAGGCGAGATGGTCCTGGGTCAGCCGAAGGTGGATGGGGAGGGAGTTCCAAGTCTTGGCAGCCAGGTAAGAGAAGGATCTTCCTCCGGCGGTGGCTCTTCGGATGCGTGGTACGGCTGCAAGGGCGAGGCTGGTGGACCGTAGCTGGCAGGTGGGCGTGTAGAAGGTCAGGCGGTCGTTGAGGTACTTGGGGCCCAGGTCGTGGAGAGACTTGTGTGCGTGGGTGAGGAGCCGGAACGTGATCCTCTTGTCAACGGGGAGCCAGTGCAGGTTCCTCAGGTGGCTGGAGATGTGGCTGCGTCGGGGGACATCCAGGATGAGTCGGGCGGAGGCGTTCTGGATGCACTGGAGTCTTTTCTGTAGCTTGGCTGTGGTTCCAGCGTAGAGGGCGTTTCCGTAGTCCAGTCAGCTGGTGACGAGTGCCTGGGTGACAGTCTTCCTGGTCTCGGTCGGGATTCAGCGGAAGATCTAGCTAAGCATACGCAGGGTGTTGAAGCACGATGAGGAGACGACGTTGACTTGTCTGGTCATCGAGAGGGAGGGGTCCAGGATGAAGCCCAGGTTGCGTGCATGGTCGGTTGGCTTGGGTGCGGTGCCCAGGGTTGGGGGCCACCAGGAGTCGTCCCAGGCGGAGGGCGAAGATCCCAGGATGAGGACTTCCGTCTTGTCCGAGTTCAGTTTCAGGCAGCTGTCCTTCATCCACTCGGCGACGTCTTTCATCCCTTCGTGTAGGCAGGTTCTGGCGGTGTCGGGGTCTCTGGTGAGGGAGAGGATCAGCTGGGTGTCGTCGGCGTAAGAGATGATGTTGAGGTTGTGCTGGCGTGCGATGGCTGCGAGAGGTTTCATGTAGATGTTGAAGAGGGTGGGGCTGAGTGAAGATCCTTGCGGGACGCCGCAGATGACTTCGGTGGCCTCGGAGCGAAACGGGGGGAGGCAGACTCTTTGTGTTCTTCCGGCGAGGAACGAGATGATCCACTCCAGTGCCTTCTCTTGGATACCGATGTTGCTGAGGCGCTGGACTAGTGTCGAACGCAGCGGAGAGGTCCAGGAGGATGAGGGCCACTGTTTCCCCCTTGTCGAGCAGGGTCCGAATGTCGTCGGTGGCTGCGATGCGGGCGGTCTCGGTGCTGTGGTTGGCTCTGAAGCCGGACTGCGAGGGGTCGAGGGATCCGTTCGTCTCGAGGAAGGCGGTCAGCTGTCTGTTTACGATCTTCTCGATTTCTTTAGCAGGAAAAGGGAGGAGCGAGATGGGGCGGACGTTTTTGAGATCGGTGGGGTCCGCTGTAGGTTTCTTCAGGAGGGCGCTGATCTGGGCGTGCTTCCAGCTCTCCGGGAAGGTGGCGGTGTTGAAGGAGGCGTTGATGATGTTCCGGAGTTGGGGTGCGATGGTGGAGTCGGCCTTGTTGAAGACGTGGTGTGGGCAGGGGTCGGTCGGTGATCCGGAGTGGATGGTGTTCATCGTGCGGGCTGTGTCTTCGGTGGTCACCGTGGTCCAGGTGCGAAGGGTGGCAGTGGGGGGCGTTGGTTCGACGGTTGGGTGCGTGGGTGGGGCGCCGAAACTGTTATGGATGTCGGCGATCTTGCGGTGGAAGAACGAGGCGAGGGAGTCGCAGAGGTCTTGTGACGGAGTGATGTCGTTGGTGCCGGTGCTGGGGTTGGAGAACTCCTTGACGATAGTGAAGAGCTCTTTGCTGTCGTGGGCGTTGTTGTCCAGTCGTTCCTTCAGGGATTTCTTCTTGGTGGTGCGGATGAGCTGGTGGTGCTTGCGGGTAGCATGTTTGAGGGCGGTCATGTTGTCGGTGGTCCGGTCGAGGAGCCAGGCTTTCTCTAGGGTGCGATTCAGAAAAGGGGGTGGTGATGAACAGAGTTTCTGAATTAAGTAGACCACTCTTACCCAGTCCAAAGATCAGGGCTTGATCCATCACCGTTATTTAGCTCACTGCCCCATCCCAGCTCAGAACCTGGCTATATGCAAATTAGTCTGTCCCTGGCCCAGTGCATCATGGGAACAGGGCAGACCAAACTACCAAGCCAATTCTTCACCAGAAAGGAGACAAGCTACCGGGGACCGGTTTCTGGCATTTCAGCCTCGTCGGCCCGGCTTGCTTGAATCCTGATGGAGCAGTGAGCAAGGGACTCATGTCTGAGTATACCCTGCCACACCTATAGTGGCCAAAAACGATTCAGAAAAGGGGGTGGTGATGAACAGAGTGTCTGAATTAAGCAGACCACTCTTACCCAGTCCAAAGATCAGGGCTTGATCCATCACCGTTATTTAGCTCACTGCCCCATCCCAGCTCAGAACCTGGCTATATGCAAATTAGTCTGTCCCTGGCCCAGTGCATCATGGGAACAGGGCAGACCAAACTACCAAGCCAATTCTTCACCAGAAAGGAGACAAGCTACCGGGGACCGGTTTCTGGCATTTCAGCCTCGTCGGCCCGGCTTGCTTGAATCCTGATGGAGCAGTGAGCAAGGGACTCATGTCTGAGTGTACCCTGCCACACCTATAGTGGCCAAAAACGATTCAGAAAAGGGGGTGGTGATGAACAGAGTGTCTGAATTAAGCAGACCACTCTTACCCAGTCCAAAGATCAGGGCTTGATCCATCACCGTTATTTAGCTCACTGCCCCATCCCAGCTCAGAACCTGGCTATATGCAAATTAGTCTGTCCCTGGCCCAGTGCATCATGGGAACAGGGCAGACCAAACTACCAAGCCAATTGTTCACCAGAAAGGAGACAAGCTACCGGGGACCGGTTTCTGGCATTTCAGCCTCGTCGGCCCGGCTTGCTTGAATCCTGATGGAGCAGTGAGCAAATATTTTGTCCACCCTAAGCGTGGAAGGGTATACTCAGATGTGAGTCCCTTGCTCATTGCACCATCAGGATTCAAGCAAGCCGGGCCGACGACGGCTGAAATGCCAGAAACCGGTCCCCGGAAGCTTGTTTCCTTCCCAGTGTAAGAATTGGCTTGGTAGTTTGGTTTGCCCTGTTCCCATCATGCACTGGGACAGGAACAGACTAATTTGCATATAGCCAGGTTCTGAACTGGGATGGTGCAGTGAGCTAAAAAACGGTGTTGGATCTAGCCCTGATCTCTTGACTGGGTGAAAGTATTCTGCTTAATTCAGAAACTCTGTCCTTCACCACCCCTTGTTAAATATTTTGTCCACCCTAAGCGTGGAAGGGTATACTCAGATGTGAGTACCTTCCTCATTGCACCATCAGGATTCAAGCAAGCCGGGCCGACGACGGCTGAAATGCCAGAAACCGGGCCCCGGAAGCTTGTTTCCTTCCCAGTGTAAGAATTGGCTTGGTAGTTTGGTTTGCCCTGTTCCCATCATGCACTGGAACAGGAACAGACTAATTTGCATATAGCCAGGTTCTGAACTGGGATGGTGCAGTGAGCTAAAAAACGGTGTTGGATCTAGCCCTGATCTCTTGACTGGGTGAGAGTATTCTGCTTAATTCAGAAACTCTGTCCTTCACCACCCCTTGTTGTTAAATAGTTTGTCCACCCTAAGCGTGGAAGGGTATACTCAGATGTGAGTCCCTTGCTCATTGCACCATCAGGATTCAAGCAAGCCGGGCTGACGACGGCTGAAATGCCAGAAACCGGTCCCCAGAAGCTTGTTTCCTTCCCAGTGTAAGAATTGGCTTGGTAGTTTGGTTTGCCCTGTTCCCATCATGCACTGGGACAGGAACAGACTAATTTGCATATAGCCAGGTTCTGAACTGGGATGGTGCAGTGAGCTAAAAAACGGTGTTGGATCTAGCCCTGATCTCTTGACTGGGTGAGAGTATTCTGCTTAATTCAGAAACTCTGTCCTTCACCACCCCTTGTTAAATATTTTGTCCACCCTAAGCGTGGAAGGGTATACTCAGATGTGAGTCCCTTCCTCATTGCACCATCAGGATTCAAGCAAGCCGGGCCGACGACGGCTGAAATGCCAGAAACCGGGCCCCGGAAGCTTGTTTCCTTCCCAGTGTAAGAATTGGCTTGGTAGTTTGGTTTGCCCTGTTCCCATCATGCACTGGAACAGGAACAGACTAATTTGCATATAGCCAGGTTCTGAACTGGGATGGTGCAGTGAGCTAAAAAACGGTGTTGGATCTAGCCCTGATCTCTTGACTGGGTGAGAGTATTCTGCTTAATTCAGAAACTCTGTCCTTCACCACCCCTTGTTGTTAAATAGTTTGTCCACCCTAAGCGTGGAAGGGTATACTCAGATGTGAGTCCCTTGCTCATTGCACCATCAGGATTCAAGCAAGCCGGGCTGACGACGGCTGAAATGCCAGAAACCGGTCCCCAGAAGCTTGTTTCCTTCCCAGTGTAAGAATTGGCTTGGTAGTTTGGTTTGCCCTGTTCCCATCATGCACTGGGACAGGAACAGACTAATTTGCATATAGCCAGGTTCTGAACTGGGATGGTGCAGTGAGCTAAAAAACGGTGTTGGATCTAGCCCTGATCTCTTGACTGGGTGAGAGTATTCTGCTTAATTCAGAAACTCTGTCCTTCACCACCCCTTGTTGTTAAATATTTCTCGAGGGTGCGGCAGTTCTTCTTGGAGTCCTTGAGGTCGTCGGTGAGCCAGGATGCCTTCTTGCTTCTGGGACTGCTGGGAGGGTTCTTTAGTGGCGCGAGGTCGTCGGTGCAGGCGGTCAGCCACTGTGTGAAGTTGCGGGCTGCTTCGTTGGGGTCCGTTGTGTTGGCGGGTGGGCTCTGGCTGAGGGAGGTGGTGAGCTGGTCTGCGGTGATCTTGCTCCAATTCCTGTGAGGTACCTGTTGCGGGTGGTGGTGGGTCGTGGATCTTTTGAAGCTGAAGTGGACGCAGCTGTGGTCGGTCCAGTGGAGTCCGGTGGCGTGGCTGAAGCTGATGTACTTGCTGGAAGAGAAGACGGGATCAAGCATGTGGCCGGCGTAGTGGGTGGGGGTGTTGACCAGTTGCTTGAGTCCGAGGTTGGTGAGGTTTTCCAGCAGGGCAGTGGTGTTGCGGTCCTTGTTGTTCTCCAGGTGGAAGTTGAGGTCCCCGAGGAGGATGTAGTCAGTGGAGGGGAGGGCGTGCGGGCTGATGAAGTCTGTGATGTCTTCGCTGAATTGTGTGCGTGGTCCCGGGGGTCTGTAGACGAGGGTGCCTCTGAGGGTCGTCTTAGGGTCGGTGTGAATCTGGAAGTGGAGATGTTCGGCTACGGCGAAGGAGTCGTTGGCGTCGGTCGTGATGCGGATGGTGTTCCTGTGGACGATGGCGATGCCACCTCCGGTCTGGTTGATGCTGTCCCTCCTGATGATCTTGTACCCGTCCGGGATGGCGATGGCGATGTCGGGTGCAGAGGAGGCGTTCATCCAGGTTTCCGTGAGGAAGGCGACGTCCGGTGATGTAGCGTCGAGGCGGTTCCAGAGTTCCCCGGCGTGTCTGTGGACGGAGCGGGTGTTGATCAGGATGCACTTGAGGTGGTTGCTGCTGGTGTTTGTCTTGGCGGGTGCGGGGCAGGTTCGGAGGCAGGTGAACTTGCAGGTGCAGCAGGTGAAGGGTCCGTGGGTGCGTCTCGGGGTGGCTCGGCAGCAGGAGTGGGTCCGGCCGGCATTGAGTGCGTTGAGAGTGTCGGTGTCGTAGGTCAGTTGGGTCGTCTTGCCTCGGCGGGAGGGCCAGTGGTCCTGGCGCTGGGCGCGGGCCAGGCGCGGACGGGCGCAGACGGGCTTACCTTTGGCGCACCTTCGGCACTCAATCGGCGCTCCCGCTGCGCGGTCGCTCTGGGGGCGTCATAAGTAAGGAGCCGGGAGGGAGGAGCAGCTGGGAGGCGGGAGCGGGGCGGCGAATGGAATCACAGGGGGGCGGGGCCGCAGGGAGGCAGCGGCGGGAAATTCCAAGAAGCAGCGGGCAGCGGGAAATTTCCCAGGAGCAGCGGGAAATTCCCAGGAGCAGCGGGAAATTCCCAGGAGCAGCGGGCAGCGAGCGAAGGAATCTGCAGGCAGGAGGCGGCAAAGGCAGGCAGGAGCGGCAGCAGTGAGTGGGGCGACCAAACCCTGTGGAGGGCTGAGCGGTCACCAAGATCAAACATGAACTCAGGAGAACCCTGGCTAATCCCACTACATCCTCGAGGCAAATTGCTTGCATAGTGGGTCTTCTATCATCTTCCATACAGTAAAAAAATCAAATAAATTGTAAATTGATACTTGTATACCGCACTACTCACCCGCAAGGGTCTCAAGGCGCTTGTACGAATACCGCTGTGGAACCCATCCTGGCTTTTCCCTGTGAGGTGTCCACTCCTGGGCACCCCCAAGGTGGAGGCCAGGCGTCCTTAACGTTGTGGGGGCCGTTGTGGAGATTAAGCAAGCTTTTATACACAGAGTATCCAAACAAATCTTCTTAGGTTGAAATCTGGTATTTAATATCCAAAGTTTCCTCTTATGAACTTTGGATATTAAATACCAGATTTCAACCTAAGAAGATTCGTTTGGATACTCTTTTGAGAAGTGTTGGGATTTGGGAATTTATTGGATGTTGAGACTTCATGGACTTTTCTATATAAAAACAATTTTTTTTCATCACTTGATTTGTTACAACAATATGGTGTGCTTGGATGCTGTGTGTATAAATGTTTGACCTAGGTTCATTTGAATACTAGGACGGATTGATACTTTGATGGGTAGGTGTCATACATCTTAGGAGCACCCCAGCCATAGTTGCTTTTTTCAATTCACTTTTGTTTATTTCACATTTGGCTTAACTTATTGATGTGCGGTGGAAAACAGCAAACCCATTTGTCCTCTTTGTTCTATGAGATTAAGCAAGCTATTGCCCAGAGTTGCAGAGTGGGACTCCATGATTGGAATAGGCACCGAGGCGAGAATTATCAGGTCAGTGGAATTTTGAGCCCAAGACCTGCCGAGGCGGGGAATTGAACCCTGGTCCCGGGCTAGACCTCTGCATCAGGGTCTGCCGCTCCAACCATTGAGCCACACTTCTCCACCCATTGAGCCACACTTCTCAGGTGACACTTCTCAGGTGACCTTTCCAGGCCCTCTGCAGTATGGGGCCCTTTAACGCCTCAAAATCTTCCATCTGCATTGAAGTCTAACGTATTCTCAATCTTGCCTTTATCGGAAGACGCAAAGGAAGAATTGCAGTGGTGGATTTTACACATGGACCCCTGGAACAGGCACTCCATTTTTGGCTCCAAGCCAGACCTGGTTATCTAATCAGATGCCAGTGTTTCTGGTTGGGGAGCATGCTGCGGGGAATTCTCCACAGAAGGAATATAGTCTTCCACAGATCAAACCTTCCATATAAACTGCCTGAAACTTATGCCGGGTTCCTTCTCAATGAAATGCTGGGCCAAGTACAGAGTCCAAGGCTGTGTCCCCCTCAAAATGCGGTATGTAGCAGCGGTCCACTATGTCAACCATCTCGAGGCAAACAGAATTGTAGACCCCTATCAAACGTAGCCTGAAACTTCTAGACTTGTTGTCTGGACAGTCAAATCTAAGTCACGGCGAACAACTGCCGGGGAAGTCCAAACAAATGATGGATTGGCACTCACGTCACTGGTGGGATTAGCCTTGGCAACTCCCCCCACTGGTGTTTCAGGAAATACAGTCCAGATGAATCCTATTTACTATGGACCTCTTCGCCTCTCACCTGGATCACCAGGTAGAGAGATACTGCAGTTGGAAACAAGATCGCAATGTAGTGACAACGGATGCCTTTCTGCAAGAGTGGTTATGCATTCCCTCCCTTTGCCATGATCATGAGGTTGCCTACTCAAATTCTGGACACAGAAGGTGGACCTGGTGGTGATAACACCAATATGGAGATCTTAAGTTTGGTTTCCAGTTCTGATGGAACTTTCTTGGGATTTTCCAATCCTCTACCCCTGTTCCCAGATCTCCTCTGGGATGCCCGTGGGATTATCACCATCTGGTTCAAGAGGGCACTCTCCATCTCATGGCATGGAGGATTACCAGGAGCACTGGAAAGTCCAGGGTATTTTAGAAGAGGCTGCCTCTCTGCTTGCCAAATCTTGTGCGAATTGCACAACCAAGCGATATCGATCAGCCTAGTTAAGATGGTTGGGTTGGTGTCTTTAACGGTAATTTGAACTCGTGGGGGAATAAGGAGGCAGAATTTTCTAGCCTCTCTGGTGTCTGAAGGTCTAGCATATAAATCTATTAATACCTTTAGATCTGCGTTATTGGCAGGTCGTACCCGGTGGATGGACGTCCAGTATGGGAATATCCCCTGATCTGCTAGCTTATGAGGGGCATTAGATTGTCTCTTCTTTTTGTTGCCCTTAATAAACCTCATAAGGCAGTTTCTTCCTCTACGATTGCCAGGTGGTTCAAACAGACCATGCAAGAGGCTGGAATTGAAATCTCAGTGTTTGATGTTCACTTCGTCATGTAAGTTATTTCTTCAAAGGCTTTTTCTGTGGGTGCCCGCTAGGAGCATATTCTCGAAGAAGCAGATTGTTCCACAGACTCTACCTTTAGGATGTTTTTTTCAAACCAGTACAAAACCTGGCATCTCTAGTGGTTGAAAACCTTTAACCCAGCCTAATCCTCACCTCATCCTCGCTTCAGGGTCCTTACATGGAATGAAACATTTCCTAGCTATCGTAACAGAATGTCTCGATTCTATTATGAACACTGGCGTACGTGCAACGCCCCTTGGACTCCTATACCACCACGCTCAGGATTTGTTCCTCCGAGACACTGTACCATTCAACATTCTGGATTAACATTCCAGTGTTAGTGCTTATCTTTTATGAACAACACTCATTTTAGCATGTCCTAGCCACCACAACAGCCTTCTCTCACTATCACTGAAGACTCCGTACAACTTGTAACTCGATATGATAATTATTATGCGTGCACATCCCCACTCATGTTGCACTGATTGTTCTAGACCGTGCATGCCCACGACATGTGCATGCTCAAATGAAGTGATTGTAATTCCTATTTGGACCCAATACTAACAGATTATCGTTTCTCTTATTTTCCCATTTCCCTCACCTTCCCTTTCTCTATCCTCTTCCATCTCTTAGCTATTATTGCAATTAACATTTACCTCGGCATTATCCCTGTTGTCCTGAAGATGATCCCATTATTTTGACAAGTAGATCGAAACGTCGTCCACTATTTGCACATTGACACAATCTTACTGTCTACTAAATTGTGCTATGCTGCCAGAATGTGTACCTGTTGGTCTAAACTATTTAATAATGCTATACACCTTACTAAATAAAGCCTAATTAAAGCCTAAGTCCTTCTCCTTTCCCTTTATGTCCAACTTATATGTTGTTCTAATTAAACATTTACATTAAAATGATTATGTCCAGTTGGACAGTCAAAACATAGACATCATTATATTTCTATGTAAATCACAGATTTAATATTTTAAGTACAAGAAACCGCTGTTCTTCTGAAATAATTGATACCCAGGCTGCCTACCATTAATTAGGTTGATTTGTTGGTCTAAAAAATCCTGGTTTCTACTTGTGTTCTTACCATCCTAATTTTAAGGTAATTTGAAATATGCTGCATGAAAGCTTCATGAGACACACTTGAAGATGAATTGATGTACACTCTAATAATTCTTTATTGTAATATGATTTTACTGTCTGACAATTTCTTACTTGCAATTCTTCTCCTGCTGGGACATATTACAATTCTGAGATAGTAGCACCTTTGCATTACTGTGTTTGTTTCTCAGGGGTGGTTTCTGGTAAACCAGAGTGTTGGACCTGGCCTCGTGGCGTGGTTCGCCTCTGTCCCTCCACACCCTGTGAGCGTAGGCCTGTACCCTGAGTCCCCTGCGCAGCCTCCCCATTAGTGTAGCCTGCACCCCGAGCCTGGTCGTCCTACTCCAAGTAAACCTAGATCCCCCGAGAACCTTGACCAGGCCTGCCTTTCCCGCTCCTCGCCCGGCTCCGAGCGCCTAACCATGCATGCCCCCCAAGGCCCGGACCCCATCTTCCCTTCCCGACATCCCTGTCTCCTTGGGCCTAGCGTGACCCCGGCCCCAGCGAAACCCAGACTCCAAAGGCGCGCCAGTCCCAGCCGGGGGGTAAAGGGCTCCCCGAGTGAGATAAGCCAGGGAGTTTCAATGGCACCTCCGACCTCACACCTTTGGGCCTCCCCTGTGGGCCAGTTTCGATCACCCCTCTGGCCTCCCCTTGGGCTGGCTCAAGACCCGCTGGGCGTCTGGGAATTCCCGGACCCATCTTTCAAAGGGATCAAAGAGCCAACTGCCGGACCTCGCCAACGACCAGCCCCCAGGGCAGGAGACCTCTGCCTGCGAGGGTCCGGAGATCAAAGAGCCAAAGGACTATAACTGGGCCCGCCCGACAGCTAGCGGGCAGTTGTATCTTGGACCTGAAGCCCTGCTGATCTGATCGCGGCTGACCCTAAGACGAACTCATCCTGAACCCCTGAGCCCTGCTGACGCTGTCGCGGCTCCTTCTTCGCCTCAAGGAACTGAACCACCTGAGCCCTGCTGACGCTGTCGCGGCTCGTCCTCTAAGACCACCCGAGCCCTGCTGACGCTGTCGTGGCTCGTCCTCTTGTAACCATCGGAGCCCTGCTGACGCTGTCGCGGCTCGTCCTCTAAGACCACCCGAGCCCTGCTGACGCTGTCGCGGCTCGTCCTCTTGTAACCATCGGAACCCTGCTGACACTGTCGCGGATCGACCTCTAAGATCACCCGAGCCCTGCTGACGCTGTCGCGGCTTGTCCTTTCGTAACCATCGGAGCCCTGCTGACGCTGTCGCGGCTCGACCTCTAAGACCACACGAGCCCTGCTGACGCTGTCGCGGCTCCTCACGAACTTCTCCAGATCGAGCCCTGCTGACCTCGTCGCGGCTCGAGGAGTACTCTGGTCCGGCGGGACCATCGAGACCCCCATCACGACCGAGCCGACTCGACGGAGGTGAAGCAGCCAGTACGACCATCATCCCGTATCCCCCGGCTCGAGGATTGAGAGCTGTGCGTAGGGTACGCCTCGTACTGTCCCAGAGACTAAAAGACTGTCCCGCTTCCCCCTTCCCAATTCCTCAGCGATCTTGTGGTCCCGCGACCACTGTGTATATAAGAGTGCCTTCTTCGTTTTATTGCTTATATAAAGAACTTGTTACTTGAATCCAACAGTGTGGTGTCTGTTCGTAGTGTGGTGTGAGCTCAGTGTGTACGATCCTAGACTCGAAGTCCTCCCCGGTGAGGACCTCACAATCAAGACTCGGCAAGTTCTGTGGGAGAGGTGGGACTTGGGGTGACCGGGTGAGCATAACCTGGCCCTCTGAGTTCGCCCCTTCCAACATTGGTGGCAGCGGCGGGATAAGAACCTACGTCTAGGGATCGTACAGTACTGACACACTACCCGAACGAAGAACAGCCATAAGCCTCACGTCCGACAAGACCACCTTCCAGATGGAGCTTCTGGGAGACTATTCGCACCGAGAGCTCAAGCAATTCTGCAAAGATCTCCGTATCCCGTCAACGGGATTAAACACCAAAAAGGACTTTCAACAAGCTCTAACAGCCTGGGTGGAGACCGGAGCCCAACCTCCAGCACCGACCGAAGCCGATGGAGGGGGAGCACCCCTGATCGAAACCCACGCCCCACGCAACCGGAACCACAAGCTAGAACTAGCCCGTTTGAAGATGGAGGTAGAACTCAAGCTGGCCGAGAAAAAGCTAGCCATCGAGCAGCTGCGGCTGCAAGGAGAACTGGAGGAGAAGAAGCTCCAGAGAGAACTGAAGGAGAAGAAACTCCAGCGAGAACATGACGGAAAGAAGCTCCAGCTGGAGCATGAGCGCAGCATATTGGAAATGGAACTAAAGGCCCGGAACGAAGACAACCGCACAGCAGCGACCCGAGAGGCTGCTCCTCCGGTGGAACCCAAGGTCCACATCCCCAAGGACGTGGTCAAAGAATATTATAAAAACGATGACATCCAGCAATGGTTCAAGGCCTACGAGGTCGCCATGACCTCACACTGAGTTCCGCAGAAAGATTGGGGAGCCGGGCTGTGGGGGCGATTCTTGAGTGAGGGGAGAGACACCCTGCTCGATCTACCGTCTGCCGAACAGACCTCCTACAGCCACATGAAAGAAGCCCTCCTCACAAGGTACGGGCTCACCCCAGAAATGTACTGCCAATGCTTCAGAGAATGCAAGAAGATCCCCGGCACCACCTGGGTAGAATATGTCAACTTCTACAGCCGGGCCCTCGAGGGGTGGATCAAGGGCAGCAAGGTGTCCACCATCGAGGGGCTCCTTGACCTTATTGCCTACAAACATTTGTCTCTGAACTGCTTTGTGGAACTCCGCCAGCACCTCCTGGACAGCAAGTTGGCTGACCCCCGGAAGCTGGCCATCGAGGCCGATCGCTGGGTGAGCACCAGAGTACCCCGGGGACCCGGGGGAGACTCTGGACGAAATGATCAGGGATCTTCCCGCCAGAGGGGAGGAGGGAATCAGAATAGACAGAGGGGATCCCAGGGTGGGTCCCCGCGCAGTCCCCCCAGAAACCAGCCAGGTACCTCGCCTCCCGCCGCACGCGCAGGGTTCCCCCCAGCTAAACCAGGGCCCGAGTCAGCCAAGCCTGCTTCCATTGCCAGCAACCAGGGCACTATGCCAATGACCCCCACTGCCCTTTGTTCAAGAAGCCTGCTGCTGCAGGGCCCCCAGCACGCCACATCACCTCAGTAGCCCTAGAAGAAGAGGAGGGAGAAGAGGAGTTCGGGGGTGCTGACCCCGCAGCCATGATGTTAGTCTCCCTGGGCGATAGGGAGATGGTCCCAGGAGCCCCCCTACCCGACAATACAGAGAAATACCGACAGCAGGTGACTGTCAATGGCCATCACATAGGGGCGCTCCGAGACACTGGGGCCAGTATCACCGCCGTCAAACGGCACCTCGTCACCGAAACCCAGATTGTTCCCCACATCTCCTGCAGGGTGATCGCAGCCAATAACTCCGTCCGCACCTGCCGGATAGCTCAAGTCCCGTTCGAATGGGGGGGCGTCTCCGGAGAGTTACGAGTGGCGGTCCGCTCAGACATGCCCGTGGACTGCCTACTCGGCAACGATCTGGAGAGCTCCCCATGGCAGCGGGTTGAGAAAAGGACCCACTTGGAGATGGTGGGCCTGCCCGAGTGGGCCTGTGTGAGTACCCGGTCGATGACCGCCCGAATGGCAACCCCCGAAGGGGCGACCTTAGAGGAGGCACCGGCGACCCCTGAGGACCCCGAGGTCCCTGAACCCTCTGAGACCCCTGAGCTGTTCCCCGGAGAAAGCTTCCCCCCCGACGCAGGTCCCCTCAGCCCTGGCGTCGAATCGACCCCGAGCCTGGACGACCTTCCTGAGCTGGCCCAGTGGCGCCAGGAAGGAGGACCGTCCCGAGAAGAATTCTGCCTAGAGCAGACGTCCTGTCCATACTTGGTTGGGCCGCGGCAGCAGGCCGCCGCCCAGGCCGCGGGCGACCAGACCGGCTCCCACCTTGTCTATTGGGAGAACGGCCTCTTGTACAGTGAGCAAAAGTCTGCCGAACTAGGGTCAGCCCGAGTGCTGGTGGTACCCCTACGATTCCGCCGCTTTCTCCTGAACCTGGCCCATGATGTGCCCCTGGCGGGACACTTGGGACAAGACAAAACATATCACCGCCTGGTCACCCACTTTTACTGGCCGGGCATGCGCTCCGATGTGGAGGCCCACTGTAAGTCCTGCCCCACGTGTCAGTCCAGCGGAAAGAGCGGGGGGAGGCGCAAGGCTCCCCTCCAACCCTTCCCCGTGGTCAATACCCCCTTTGAGAGGGTGGGAATCGACATTGTGGGTCCCCTCGACCCCCGGACCTCCTTGGGTCACCGCTTTATCCTTGTCTTGGTGGACCATGCCACCCGCTACCCCGAAGCCATTCCCCTCCGAACGGTGACCGCCCCTGTAGTGGGGCGGGCCCTCATGGCCATCTTCTCCCGGGTGGGATTCCCCCGAGAAGTCGTCAGCGACCGAGGGACCAACTTCATCTCGAAATACATGAAGTCCCTCTGGCACCAATGTGGGGTGACGTACAAGTTTACCACCCCATATCACCCCCAGGGGAACGGTCTGGTGGAGCGATTCAACCGGACCCTCAAGGGAATGATCATGGGTCTCGAAGAGCCCCTGAGGCGTAAGTGGGACGTCCTCCTTCCCTGTCTTCTCTTCGCGTACCGCGAAGTCCCCCAGAAGTCCCTGGGGTTCAGCCCTTTCGAGCTGCTCTACGGGTACCCCGTCAGGGGGCCCCTCAGCCTGGTCAAGTAAGGGTGGGAGACGGCGGCCCCAGAGCCCCCTCCCGATGTGTTTCGATACATTCTGGCCCTCCGGAACCAGACGAGGAAGTTCAGAGAACTGGCCGAAGCAAACCTCGAGGCCAGCCAAGAAGAAATGAAACGGTGGTACGACCAGAATGCCACTCTGGTCGAGTTTCAGCCCGGACAACAGGTCTGGGTGATGGCCCCCGTAGAGCCCTGTGCCCTACAAGACAAGTGGACAGGGCCCTTCAAGGTGGTAGAGCGCAAGAGTCAGGTGACCTACCTCATCGATGTAGAGTCCCCCAGGAACCCCTTGCGGGTCCTTCACGTGAACCGCCTCAAGCCCCACTTCGCCCGGTCCGAGTTGAGCTTACTCCTCGCTACGGACGACGGGGAAGAAGAAGAAACGGAGCCTCTCCCCGACCTCCTGTGTGTGAAAGAAAAAGATGGCTCCGTAGAGGGAGTGAGTCTCTCCTCCTCCCTCTCTTCGCCAGTTGTTGGGACAGTTCTCGGACCTCTTCTCCCTCACCCCCGGCGTCACCAACTGGTGCGTCCACGACATGGACACCGGGGACAGCCCACCGGTATGGCACAGAGCCTACCGCGTCCCTGACCGAGTCCGGGCCTGCATCAAGGCCGAGGTATCAAAAATGTTAGCTCTCGGGGTGGTCGAAGCCTCTGACAGCCCATGGGCTAGCCCCATGGTCCTGGTTCTGAAGGCAGCCGCCCCTGGCGCTGTTCCAGAGCTGAGGTTCTGCGTTGACTACCGCGGGCTCAACGCAGTCACCAGAACCGATGCTCATCCCATCCCCCGAGCAGACGAGCTCATTGATCGCCTCGGGGCTGCTCGCTTCCTAAGCACGTTCGACCTGACCAGTGGATACTGGCAGATCGCCCTCACCGAGGGAGCTAAGGAAAGATCCGCTTTTTCCACCCCGGATGGTCACTACCATTTCCGGGTGATGCCCTTCGGGATGAAGAACGCCCCCGCCACCTTCCAGAGGCTGGTGAACCAGGTACTGGCGGGGTTGGAGGAATTCAGCGCTGCGTATCTGGACGATATCGCAGTGTACAGTACCCACTGGCCCGAGCACCTCCAGCACCTCTGGGCGGTGCTGACAGCCCTGAGGAGGGCTGGTCTCACCATTAAGGCGAGCAAGTGCCAAATCGGACAAGGGTCCGTAGTCTACCTCGGGCACCAGGTCGGAAGTGGCCTCGTAGCCCCCCTCCAGCCCAAGATCGATGCCATCGTGGCCTGGGAGGCCCCCACGTCCCAGACGGAAGTGCGGGCGTTTCTAGGGCTCACGGGGTACTACCGGAGATTTATCAAGGGGTACGGCAGCATCGTAGCCCCCCTCACGGAGTTAACCTCCAAAAACCAGCCGAAGAAATTCAGCTGGACCCCCGCCTGCCAAGAGGCATTCGAAACATTGAAACACGCTATGTGCACCACCCCCATCCTACAGGCCCCCGACTACTCACGAGAGTTTGTAGTCCAGACGGACGCGTCCGAGCATGGCATTGGAGCAGTCCTGTCCCAGGTGAACGAGGACGGCCTAGACCAACCAGTGGCATTCATTAGCCGGAGGCTACTCCCTCGAGAACAAAGGTGGAGCACCATCGAGCGGGAGGCCTTCGCGGTGGTTTGGGCCCTGAAGAAGCTGAGGCCCTACCTGTTCGGTACTCACTTCCGGGTCCAAACCGACCACCGACCTCTCCGGTGGCTAATGCAGATGAGAGGGGAGAATCCCAAATTACTGCGCTGGTCCATCTCTCTCCAGGGGATGGACTTCACTGTTGAGCACCGGCCTGGCTCTGACCACGCCAACGCAGACGGCCTGTCCAGATTCTTCCGCCTCAGCGAAGAGAACCCCCAAGAGGATGGGTAGTTCTCCCCGCCTTCAGCTGGGGGGGACGCGTGTTGGACCCGGCCTCGTGGCGTGGTTCGCCTCTGTCCCTCCACACCCTGTGAGCTTAGGCCTGTACCCTGAGTCCCCTGCGCAGCCTCCCCATTAGTGTAGCCTGCACCCCGAGCCTGGTCGTCCTACTCCAAGTAAACCTAGATCCCCCGAGAACCTTGACCAGGCCTGCCTTTCCCGCTCCTCGCCCGGCTCCGAGCGCCTAACCATGCATGCCCCCCAAGGCCCGGACGCCATCTTCCCTTCCCGACATCCCTGTCTCCTTGGGCCTAGCGTGACCCCGGCCCCAGCGAAACCCAGACTCCAAAGGCACGCCAGTCCCAGACGGGGGGTAAAGGGCTCCCCGAGTGAGATAAGCCAGGGAGTTTCGATGGCACCTCCGACCTCCCCTGAGGGGCCGGTATCTGTCACACCTTTGGGCCTCCCCTGTGGGCCAGTTTCGATCACCCCTCTGGCCTCCCCGAGGGCTGGCTCCAGACCCGCTGGGCGTCTGGGAATTCCCGGACCCATCTTTCAAAGGGATCAAAGAGCCAACCGCCGGACCTCGCCAACGACCAGCCCCCAGGGCAGGAGACCTCTGCCTGCGAGGGTCCGGAGATCAAAGAGCCAAAGGACTATAACTGGGCCCGCCCGACAGCTAGCGGGCAGTTGTATCTTGGACCTGAAGCCCTGCTGATCTGATCGCGGCTGACCCTAAGACGAACTCATCCTGAACCCCTGAGCCCTGCTGACGCTGTCGCGGCTCCTTCTTCGCCTCAAGGAACTGAACTACCTGAGCCCTGCTGACGCTGTCGCGGCTCGTCCTCTAAGACCACCTGAGCCCTGCTGACGCTGTCACGGCTCGTCCTCTTGTAACCATCGGAGCCCTGCTGACGCTGTCGCGGCTCGTCCTCTAAGACCACCCGAGCCCTGCTGACGCTGTCGCGGCTCGTCCTCTTGTAACCATCGGAGCCCTGCTGACGCTGTCGCGGCTCGACCTCTAAGATCACCCGAGCCCTGCTGACGCTGTCGCGGCTCGTCCTTTCGTAACCATCGGAGCCCTGCTGACGCTGTCGCGGCTCGACCTCTAAGATCACATGAGCCCTGCTGACGCTGTCGCGGCTCCTCACGAACTTCTCCAGATCGAGCCCTGCTGACCTCGTCGCGGCTCGAGGAGTACTCTGGTCCGGCGGGACCATCGAGACCCCCATCACGACCGAGCCGACTCGACGGAGGTGAAGCAGCCAGTACGACCATCATCCCGTATCCCCCGGCTCGAGGATTGAGAGCTGTGCGTAGGGTACACCTCGTACTGTCCCAGAGACTAAAAGACTGTCCCGCTTCCCCCTTCCCGATTCCTCAACGATCTTGTGGTCCCGCGACCACTGTGTATATAAGAGTGCCTTCTTTGTTTTATTGCTTATATAAAGAACTTGTTACTTGAATCCAACAGTGTGGTGTCTGTTCGTAGTGTGGTGTGAGCTCAGTGTGTACGATCCTAGACTCGAAGTCCTCCCCGGTGAGGACCTCACAATCAAGACTCGGCAAGTTCTGTGGGAGAGGTGGGACTTGGGGTGACCGGGTGAGCATAACCTGGCCCCTTCCAACACAGAGTGAATACCTAAACCTCCTGCTATAGTAGCAGGAAGAAAGAGGTACAAGGAGCGTCTGTAAAACAATGCTGATTTTGGATCGGATGTAGTATTTTTCTATGGTTCCTGGGAAATGCAGTTTTCTTTTGGAATATTATTTCCTGAATCACAATAATGTTATTGGTTGCTGGTTAATAAATGTGAAGAGAGAACAGCCTAATTCTCACTTCTTTGTCCTTAATAGAATTGAAACATTCCGTTAAGATAGCTAGGACATTTTTCAGTCCATGTTGGAAAAGATAGCAACATGACCAGTAGAGGGACATGTTGAAGGGTTTGTGGGCACCCTCTTTTTTAGTGGAAAAGAAGGACAAGCACTAGAGACCAGTGATAGATTTGAGGGAGTTGAAAAAATTCTTGGTTGACAGATATTTCAAGATGGAAGGAATCTATCTGTTAAGAGAGATGTTGTCAACGAATGATTAGTTGGTGAAGATGGACTTAAAGAATGTCTATTTTACAATCCCATAGCAGGACAGAAGTCAAAGTTCTGTGCAGTTCAGGGGGAGGAGTGAGTAATAACAGTTTTTTATTTAATTATTTTGGTCTGTCTTCTGCTTTCTGGTATTTTAACAAGGTGATAAGTGCAGCAGTGTAATAGTTGAGAAAGAGTGATTCGGCTAGTAGTGTATTTGGATTACATTTTGATAATGTTTCATGATTTCATGGAAATGAAGGTGGAGTTGTTGGAGGTGAAAAATCTTTTAGAGGCTTTAGATTTCTTGATCAAAGAGGAGAAATCAATAATGATGCCCTCACAGAAGTTGGAGTTTTGGGTTCCAAGATAGGTACTGTCACGGTTGTGTTGTTGCCAGGAAAGAAAGTAAAGATGACGAAGAAGGAGGTAGTGCACCTGATAGGGAAAAAGACATTCTTTTTGAGAGATTTGGCAAGGATCGTAGGGGTGTTTGTCCTCAACACAGGCAATTATTCCAGGGCCCTGACATTATCAGGCATTGAGACAGACGCGTTGAGGAAAGGTCCGTGGTATGGTGACAAGATATTGTTGAATCAGGAAGCAAAAGAGGAATTACGTTGGTGGTTGGGCAATTTAGAAACATGGAATGCTGAGGGTTCCTGAGGCCAAGATTGCACTTGGCGCCTCGCTTTTGACCGCGCTGGTCGCGCGCTTGTTTGCTCTTCTATTTTAAAAAAACCTTCGTTTTTTGTGGATTTTGTTCATTAATTTTTTAGCCTGCCTCCTTGCTACTAATTCTTTCTGGCCCTTACCTGTACTGTAAATCTGGTGAACACCACCGCTGTTGGGCGGATCCGGGTTACCGGGAGGGTTTGGACTGAGCGCCATCTTTGTGAGGGGAGTAGTGCGAGCGCCATCTTTGAGCGTCCAGGTCACCTGGGACGCCGAGACGACGCTATTTAGGGCGAGCCTGCTGCAAGGTGAGCCTGCTTAGGGTTCCTGAGGCCAAGATTGCACTCGGCGCCTCGCTTTTGACCGCGCTGGTCGCGCGCTTGTTTGCTCTTCTATTTTTAAAAAACCTTCGTTTTTTGTGGATTTTGTTCATTAATTTTTTAGCCTGCCTCCTTGCTACTAATTCTTTCTGGCCCTTACCTGCACTGTAAATCTGGTGAACACCACCGCTGTTGGGCGGATCCGGGTTACCGGGAGGGTTTGGACTGAGCGCCATCTTTGTGAGGGGAGTAGTGCGAGCGCCATCTTTGAGCGTCCAGGTCACCTGGGACGCCGAGACGCCGCTATTTAAAGCTCGCCTGACCAGCGCAGCGGTGACGCGCAGCGGTGCGCCTTCCCTGCGCCTGAGTCGTGCCAGAGTCCTGCCCGTCTGCGCTCGTCAGCGTCTCGGAAGCGGGCGAGGCGGGACTCTGGCTTTTCGGGTAGGCTTTCAAGGATGATTGTCTACAGCGCGGCCGCTTTATGTGCGCTTCGCCCTGTGAGGCGTGATTGTAAATCTCTTTTTCCTGGTGGTCGCCAACTGGGCAAAGGATGTCCTGGTTGTGCTTGGCGTCCTGTACCTCTACCACCTCGTATCTTGTCCTTTCCTCCCTTAGAATGTCACTGCGCCTTGTTAAATACTAGATCCCTGGCGCGTCACTCAGTGGAGATCTGGGACCTCCTCGCGCTCTCTAAAATTTCCTGTCTTTTTTTGACAGAGACTTGGTTGGGGGCGGGCTCTGAACCGGACATCGCTAGTGCCCTTCCCCCCAACTTTACCATCTTAAGGAGAGACAGAACGGGAGGCCGAGGTGGCGGAGTGGCCCTAGTTGTCGACAAGTCCCTGGAATGCTCCTCTTTCCCTGTGGACAACATCACTGGATGTGAAGCTCTTGGCTTTATTCTCCATCTGTCAGCCTCACATACCTGCACAGGGATTCTTGTCTACAGACCTCCAGGGCCTATAGGCTCGTTTTTTGAGGACCTGCAGGCGGCTCTGTCAGTACCCTGTATGCGCTCGGCGCAGTGTGTGCTGCTGGGCGATTTAAATCTGCATATGGATTCAACAACTGACGCTGAAGCGTCCAAATTACGGGATATTACCGAGATGTTTGGCCTGGTTCCTTTCATCGACAGTCCCACGCATGTCAAAGGGCACACGCTTGATTTAATCTTTTCCACCGTGCCGATTAAGGTGTCCCTCCCTTTACCGGTTCTATGGTCTGATCACTTTTTAATAAATTTCGTTTTATTGGCCGAGTGTCAGACTAGCCATAGAACTCACAAGGATGGGTCTCGCCAATCTAGAGCTTTTCACCTGGTGACAGCTGATATGCTCGCTGACGCACTCTGTTAACACCCTTGTACTTTGACAGGGAACCTAGAAGCCGACCTGCTGCTAGTCCAAGACTGGCTTCAGGCAAGATTTGAGGAGCTTGCCCCTGGAAAGCCGGCTAGGACAGCCCCCTGCCAGGACTCTGCTCCTTGGTTTACCTCCATTTTACGGAAAGCGCGCCAGGACTGTAAAAGGGCGGAAAGGCTCTGGCGGCGCAAGTACGACCCTGAGGAGAAACTGAAGTACAGGGGTGTTATAAAATTATATCACAAACAGATTGCCGAAGCCAAAAAGATCTATTTCGAGCATAGAATAGACCAGGCTGACAATACGAGCCGGGAACTATTCCGAATTGTGAAAGAATTCGTGGATCCTGTTGCAGGCGCCCGTGTACATTCCCATACGGAGGAGTGGATCAGGCAGCTCGCTGACTTCTTTCTGGCTAAGATCCTAAAGATTCAGGACTCTTTTGGTAGGGTGGGGCCTCTGAAAGCTGCTGTGGCCTTGGAGAGCGATCTAAAGCTCCTCCCTTCTGTTGAAACTGAGTCTGGGCCCACGCTATCGGCGTTTCCCCCGCTCTCCTGCGAAACCTCACTTGAGCTGCTTTCCCGTTTGAAATCTGGATCCCCCTTGGATGCTTGTCCGGCTAAATGCCTGAGCAATGTGGCATCAGCTGTAAACAACCTGCTGAACCCCCTGCTCAACATGTCTTTGAGCTCCGGAGTGGTCCCTAGAGAGTGGAAGCATGCTCTCATTCTCCCGCTTATCAAAAAACCTCTGCTTGACCCCTTGCAGCTGGCCAACTATAGACCAATCTCCCTCCTCCCTGCTCTGGCGAAGGTGGCGGAGAAACATGTTCAGCATACTCTTACCACCTTTATTGAGAATAACAAACTGCTGCATGACTCCCAATCTGGCTTCCGTGCCAATTATAGCACGGAGACAGCTCTTGTGGAGGTGACCGACGCCATCAGGGAGACGCTTGATCTTGGGGGAAAGGCTATGTTGGTCTTGCTGGACCTGTCGGCGGCATTCGACACCGTCCCACACGCAGGCCTCCTTTTAAGACTCAAGGAGGTAGGACTGCGGGGGACGGTGTTGGATTGGTTCCAATCGTTCTTAGCCGACCGTCGACAGGTGATCTGGGCTCCACCGTTCTCCGCGGAAATGCCTTCGCTAGAGGTGGGGGTGCCTCAAGGATCTATCCTGAGCCCCACCATTTTTAACATCTATATGGCCCCTTTGGCGAAGGTCGCGGAGGCATTTGGAGCCCGGGTCATTTCATACGCTGACGACACCCAGCTCCTGTTTACCTGCAGGAAGGGAGAGGTTTTTGACGGCGGCAGAATCAGAGACTGTTTGAGTGCAGTCTTTGCATGGTTTCAGCACCAGAGCCTGAAACGCAACTCGGATAAGTCTGAGCTGCTCTTTTTCGGCTGTGCCCCTGACCCTGGTGGCCCCCTGACATGTTTCCTCCCGAGAAACCTTCCTCCCAAGTAAAAAATCTGGGAGTTGTGTATGACGACAGTCTCTCTTTTCGTCCACACATTACGGGTTTAGCGGGGAAATGCTTCGGCATTCTTAAAATGGTGAGAAAATTTCTCCCACTGCTCTCCCTACAATACCGCAAGAATGTTGTTCAAGCGCTTGTGGGATCGCGTTTAGATTATGCTAACGCACTTTTTGCCGGACTGCCTAAATATCTGGTGTCCAGATTACAAACTGTCCAAAATTCAGCGGCCAGGGCAATTTTTGGCCTTCCACGGAGAGTCAGCGCCTCTCTGCTGCGTGGCAGGCTGCATTGGCTATCAATGCCTTGCAGAATCAGGTTTAAAATCCTCACGCTGGCGTTTAAAGCCCTCCACTTGACGGGCCCGGCTTACCTCAGGAAGCGTATTGCTTTCTACGTTCCCCGGAGGAAATTGAGATCTGCCGACCTGGCTAAAGTGGAGGTGCCAGTGATCAAACGAGTGCGGATGGGAGGCCGGTCTTTCCAGTTTATGGCAGCCCGTTTCTGGAATGAGCTCCCTCTCTCACTTCGCAAGGCTAACAATCTTCTGGCCTTTAGGAAGGAGCTGAAGACCGTCCTTTTCTCTGCATAACCTGTGCGTCGATAGTGTATCCGCTTCTGGGTTTTCTTGGTTATGTTTCAGGCCTCTTTGCTAAAGCGCCGGGACACCCGTCCTGGGTAGCCGTGCGCTCAAAAAGAGCAGTATTAACATAACAATGGTCGAGCCATTTTTGCGTGTGTTCCAAACTTTGGACCCAATTCACAAAGGAAAGCTTTTCAGAATTCACATATATGAACTCAGACCACAAGACAAACTTTACTACTTTTCGGTAATCGTAAAGCTAGGTTCCTACTAGTAAAGTTAGACTTTTGGTCTTAGACCAAAAGACAAACTTTACTATTTTTCAGTAATCGCAAAGCTAGGTTCCTACTAGTAAAGTTAGACTTTTGGTCTAAGTTTACCTTTGCGAATTCCGAAAAGTAGTAAAGTTGTTCTTTTGGTTTAAGTTTACCTTTGTGTATACCGAAATTGGGCTCTTTATCTTAGAGACAGGTGCGAGTATATGGAGACAGATGCCAAACTGGTGGAATATGGTCTGGATTGGAGAGGAAATTCCCCATAAATTGTTTGGAATGGACAGCAGCTTTGTATGCATTGAAAAACTTCAAGAAAGTATTACAGTGTCAGCGTGCACTGACGAGGATAGACAGTAGGTCAGCAGTGGCATACATAAATTGATTAGCGGGGAGCAGGTCCCGTTGTTTGTTTGATTTAGCGAAAGAATTGTAGATTTGTTTTGTTAGGAGCACAAAATAAGTTTGAGTGCAGAATATTTACCAAGGCAATTGAATTCTGTTGCAGGAGCAATCATGTCAATGCAAGCAGGTGAGAGGGCCCCTGCCTTCTCTCCAAAGGATCTGGAGAAACTTGTAACAGAGGTCTTACCCCTGTATAGCCAGCTCCATGGCTCACGAGAAGAGCAGGTAACTAACTTACATACATATTTTACTGCTTAACTCCATCTTTTCCATTCCCACAGGCTACAATTTGCCACTGAGTCCCACAGTGCATTCTGATTACTGTTGTAAATGTGTTTGATGCCTACATAGGACAATCATGTCATGGATTTTTAACTACTATACTTTGTGTATTTAACATTACCACTGTGTTGCGTGTTAGGCCCTAGATTCTACTTATTGTACATTCACATATCTATGCATGTATACTTTTTCATGGTACCTACGATTGTTGTGATAATCAGATCATGGTAAAGGTGCATCTAAATGTATAGGATTTACTGCATGAGCTGTGTGTGTATACTGTAAGAAGCAGATGAGGATTATATAAGTTATGTATACAGTCCCACAATTCATGCAGATCAGGGCTCACAAAATTGTTGTCTGAAAGCTAACTATACCTTACAGACCCCTTTAGAGTGCCACACTAATTTGAAGTCAATTATTAGATGGCCACAATATGTACATTTATGCTTTGAAGTGTTTGAAATGTGAGGTTTATGTGGGAGCGGTATGCACGATCTGCAGTGAGCAAGGCCTGACAATGAATTGTGCCCAGGCTGGGCCAGAATTACTGTGGGAATACAGCTGATGCACAGAGTAATATCCCTGTAGACCTGCATATTCTTGTATATTTCCAAAATGAGTTTTCTGAACCACTACTAGCCCTGATTAGTTTTACATGGACTACATTTGGAATGTTGACTGAGGTAACCCCCTGACATGATACTTCTTTCCATTGACCCACATTGTCCATGTGTGCCATACCCCATACTCGCAGAGGTCTGGTTTAACCTTTCAATAAGCAATGCATTGTGCCGGTCTATTGCACAACTGAAACAACAACAGTGCAGAGACTTGGTTACTTCTGAAGACGTTTTTGAGATTTGAATCACCGGCTTTGTGACAATCCACCAATCTAACAAGACATACAATAGTATGTTGAAGGTCATCCCTGTAACAGTGCCACATATGGCCTCATGTCCGCACATCCCCAGAGAGGTGCTCTCAGTGACACACATGCTAGCCCTTTCTTTGTGATCTAAGTCTTAGGATGTAGTCTATGGTATGGTACAAGCCTGTATGGGCCTTTATTCATCAAGTCAATTGACCTGGCTGTGAAGGTGTCGATACAATCATGCAAATGTAGTTTACCTTTCAGAAGCTTAAAATGGTGTACTATGTTTCATAGTATCTCACTTTAAAGAACATTTAGAATGAACCTGGGCTACATGGTGTTAGTGTGCTGCCTTAGTCAGTGTAGGTCATAAGCAAGGTTGATGATAGTTTACAGATAACTACAAAAGTATGTATTCATGTATTTGTAGTTCTTAGCATATGAGTCTAACACATGCAGTGTGTTAACTATTGACTAATGCTTGTGCTAGGTGTATACAAAATGTGTGTCAACCAAACAGATATCCTACGAATTGCAGTTATAATCTGTGTATTCATCTATCGTATCCATACAGGTCAATGCCCGTCAAAAGCAGTTCATTTGGAAAGCCATCGCCCACAAGGTGCGGAGCCTGGGGTTCTTTCGCCGGCGCAGTGTCCAATGTCGTAGGAGGTGGCTGGGCCTGAGGTACTGTACCAGGAAGATCACGGAGGTCCAGCTGGGGCTGTCCTCACAAAGTGGACGGGGCGCATGCCGGACTCTGACTACTCTAATGGTTCGCATACTGGAAGTGGCCTACCCAAAACTTGAGTGGCTATTGAGGGTCCAACAGCAGCAACCAGGGGGTGAGTCATGTTGAGTAATACATGTTAAACTGCCAACTTTGTGTGTTACAGGCAGGCATTTCCCCATCATTATTGGGGGTGGCTCATGTGTACCACACAAGATGTATTACTTTTTGTGTAGGTCTGGTTGTAGGTGCATGCTGATGTGCTGTGCCTATTTTATTTACAACCAGAAACACAGCCAAATCCAGTCCACTACCAATTTACTGTATTGAGCAGACACATGGTCGAGTGAAGTACAAAATCTGCTCATGTTGTTTGATATTGTGAGTGGCAATTGTACTAAACAGGCCACTTGTCTTCCTTATGTAAGGAGTGATGTTCCCTCACTACTGTCTCTTATGTGATGGTGGCCCTCTTAAATGTAACATGGAATACAGTGCACTCTTTACACAGTGACTGGACTCCACTTCCCATTGGTAGGTTGCGATTCAACAGAGACTTTTAAAGATATCTTTATCCCCACGGACATCTCCTCCTCAGATACCCCTGACATGGCCCTCTCTAAATACAATGTTGCCCTGAACACTGCAGTTAATCTCATTGCCCCCCTAAGAGTTTGTAACCAACGGTCTAACCGCAGGCAGGAACTATGGTACTCTGATTTACTGCGTGCAGAAAAGAAAGCATGTAGGAAGTTGGAGAAGGTCTGGAGAAGCTCTCAGAATGCAGTAGATAAATCTCGCTACCACTCTGCCTTGAGATTCTATAATAGAAATATCAGAGCTGCTCGCAAAAACCATATTGTCTCTCAACTATCTGAGGCGGGCAATGACCCTAAAATACTGTATCAGGTCCTCCGAACCTTCACTAAGCCTGTCGCGTGTGAAAGTCCAGAGACGGTGTCCCAACAACTGTGTGATGATACTGCTGGGTTTTTTGCGAATAAGATCGACTCTATCTACCATAAAATCGCTCAATCTACCAATTTGGTCGATATTAGGGATTCCTCTCCTAGCCCTCAGCTTGGAACAGTTGGACTTGGCCCAACTATACTGTCCTGTATCCCCGAGATTAGTTTGGATGATGTCAATTCACTGATTGGCACCATTAAATCGGGTTGCCCGGCGGACCTTGTCCCTGCCCGAGTGATGCATCTCATAGGGAATGTTCTTAGTCCCACTATTCAGACTGTGATTAATTGCTCGCTCTCTGAAGCCTAGTCCCACTGGAGTGGAAAAATGCCCTGGTCAAGCCCATAAGGAAAAACACCTCCGTCCCTTGGTCGGATATGACCAACTTGAGGCCCATCTCCCTCTTGCCGTTTGTCGGCAAATTGATGGAGAAACACGTCAACCTCCACCTCTCCAGCTTCATTGAGCAGACCGGCTGTCTGGACCATTCTCAATCAGGGTTCAGACCTAAGTATAGTACCGAGACGGCTCTCCTTTCAGTCACGGATACTATACGTATGTCTCTGGACAGGGGTCTATCTGTGGTGTTGGTGCTGCTGGACTTGTCCGCAGCATTCGACACCATATCTCATACCAATCTTCTAAGAAGACTAAAGGAGATTGGCTTAGAAAAATCTGCCCTGGCGTGGTTCACCAGTTTCCTTACAGAGCGTACCCAGCAGGTTAATATGGGCACCTTTAGTTCCAATTCTACCAAAATCACCAGAGGAGTCCCGCAGGGCTCCTGTCTCAGCCCTACGTTGTTTAACGTTTATGTCTCCTCCCTGGCTGATATCATGAGGTCTTTCGGGTTTGTACCCATTTCATACGCCGATGATACTCAGCTGCTGTTTACTTTTAAAACCTTTACTCCCGAGGTAAGGCAAGCTTTCTCGAATGGCATGACTGCGGTCGCCAGGTGGATGGCCAGTAACTTTCTCCAGTGCAATGTGGGAAAGTCAGAAGTCATGCTGTTCGGGGAAGCTAAAATCTTGTGGACCCCTGACTGGTGGCCTACTAGTCTGGGAGAGGCCCCCTCCCCTAAACAGGTGGTGAAAAATCTGGGAGTCCGTCTTGACCACGACCTCACACTTGTACATCATGCTAACACCACGGTGGGGTCTTGTTTCTATGTCATCAGCCTCCTTCGGAAAGTGTTTCCTCTCCTCCCTGACAGCACAAGGAAGACCTTGGTTCAGGCCCTCGTCTTGAGTCGCCTGGACTACTGCAATGGTCTTCTCTTAGCGGCCAATGAAGGCGTGCTAAACAAACTCCAAGTGGTACAGAACACCGCGGCACGCCTGGTGACAAATGCCCCCCCAGAACGCCATCCCGGCCCCTCCTTAAACTGCTCCACTGGCTCCCCATCCGGAAACGAGTGGAATTTAAGACCTGCTGCGTGGTGCACAAAAGTCTACATAATCTAGGGCCGCCCTATCTGGCCGAAAAATTTGTCCATCACCGCCCCTCTCGTAACTTGCGCTCTAGTAATCAGCTGTTATTGCAGATTCCTCGACATAACAAGACCAGACAGGGAGGACGCGCTCTTTCTGTTATGGGTCCACGTCTGTGGAACAACCTCCCCCTTCCCCTTAGACAGTGCTCTAGCCACCTAGCCTTCAGGAAGAGTCTTAAGACAACTCTGTTTCAGTATTAGGGCCAGCCTGTCCTGTACCCCCCTACAGCACTGCGCGGAGATACACCTACGGGTGTGATTCCGGCGCGTTACAAATCCATAAATAAATAAAAATAAATAAACAGGGACTTGTTGAATCACATTAATGGTATTGGATGCTGGTTAATAAAAGTGAAGAGAGAACAGCGTAATTCTCACCTCCTTGTCCTTAATAGAATTGAAACTTTCTGTTAAGATAGCTAGGACATGTTTCAGCTAATTTTGGAAAAAGGGAGCAATATGACCAGTAGAGGGACATGTTAAAGGGTTTGTGAGCACCCTCTTTTTTAGTGGAAAAGAAGGACAAGCGCTAGAGACCGGTGATAGATTTGAGGGAGTTGAACAAATTCTTGGTTTACAGACATTTCAAGATGTAAGGAATCTGTTAAGAGAGATGTTGTTAACAAATGATTAGTTGGTGAAGTTGGACTTTGAGGAATGTTTATTTTTCAATCCCATAGGAGGACAGAAGTCAACCTTTTGTGCAGTTCAGGGGGACGAGTGAGTAATAACAGTTTTTATTTCTATCTTTTGGTTTGTCTTCTGCTTCCTGGGATTTTTCCAAGGTGATAAGAGCAACAGTGTAATATTTGAGAGAGAGTGATTTGGCTAGTAGTGTATTTGGATGACATTTCGATAATGTTTCTTGATTTCAAGGAAATGAGCGTGGAGTTGTTGGAGGTGAAAAATATTTTAGAGGCTTTAGGTTTCTTGATGAAAGAGGAGAAATCAATAACGATGCCCTCACAGAAGTTTGCGTTTTTGGGTTCCAAGATAGGCACTGTCACGGTTGTGTTGTTGCCAGGGAAGAAAGTGAAGATGACCAATAAGGAGGTAGTGCATGTGATAAGGAAAAGACATTCTTTTTGAGAGATTTGGCAAGGATCATAGGGTGGATATTGTCCTCAATACAGGCTATTGTTCCGGGGCCCTTACATTATCGGGCATTGCACAGTGGAGGCAGTCATAGGGTGGATATTGTCCTCAATACAGGCTATTGTTCCGGGGCCCTTACATTATCGGGCATTGCACAGTGGAGGCAGAAGCGTTGAGGAAAGGTCTGTGGTATGCTGACAAGATATTGTTGAATCAGGAAGCAAAAGAGGAATTATGTTGGTGGTTGGCCAATTTAAAAGCATGAACTGGTCGAGCCATTTTTTATGTGTTCTGAACTTCAGACCCAATTCACACAGGAAAACTTACTTTTTTGGGTAACTTTACTACTTTTCGGAATTCACAAACACGAACTTAGACCAGAAGACAACCTTTACTACTTTTCGGTAATGGCAAAGGTAGGTTACTACTAGTAAAGTTAGACTTTTGGTCTAAGTGTACCTTTGTGAATACCAAAAAGTAGTAAAGTTATTATTTTAGTCTAAGTTTACCTTTGTGAATAGTGAAATTGGGTTCTTTATCTTAGAGACAGGTGCCAGTATATGGACACAGATGCCAGTATGTGCTTGATAGGGAGGCCAGGAGACTGGTGGAATATGGTCAGGATTGAAGAGGAAATTCCACATAAATTGTTTGGAATGGACAGCAGGTTGGTATGCGTTGAAAAATTTCAAGGAAGTAGTGTCAGCGTGTACTGATGAGGATAGAAAGTGGGTCAGCAGTGGCATACATACATTGATTAGCGGGGAGCAGGTCCTGTTGTCTGTTTGATTTAGCGATAGAATTGTAGATTTATTGTGTTAGGATCACAAAATAAGTATGAGTGCAGAATATTTACCGAGGCAATTGAATTCTGTTGCAGGAGCAATCATGTCAATGCAAGCAGGTGAGAGGGCCCCTGCCTTCTCTCCAGAGGAGCTGGAGAAACTTGTAACAGAAGTCTTACCCCTGTATGGCCAGCTCCATGGCTCACGAGAGGAGCAGGTAACTAACTTACATACATACATATTTTACTCTGCTCAACTCCATCCTTTCCATTCCCAAAGGCTACAATTTGCCTCTGAGTCCCACAGTGAATTCTGATTACTTTTGTATATGTTTTTGATGTCTACATAGGACAGTCATTTGTATCTACTATACTTTGTGTATTTAACATCACCACTGTGTCGCGTGTTATGCCCTAGATTCTGCTTATGGTGCATTCACATATCTAGAAAAATAAACGGAGATGCACTCCCTTTGTTAATGATTATTCTGAATCATATAGTCGCTCTTCAATCTATAAATCATAAATTAATCAGCGTGCTGCAGAGGTAGCACGGTTGTCTTCCCAGTGCCTCTACTTAAACCTCCCTATCTTGAGACCGTGGGTCCCAACCCCTACGCACTGTAGCCTAAGGGTATACCTTTTTAAATTTCACACAATATATACAAATAATCACTGATAATTCATAACATTCTGTACATTTATTTTGACACCAAAATGTACTCTTATGAAATTAAACTCATTCTCAACACAAAAAACTATAAATTACATTTCATTTCTCATACATTTAAACTACAAGAAATTATTTCCAAAAGTTCTTCTGTGTTTCCATTTCAGGTGCTCAATGCATTTCGGGTCACACTTGACCCTTCATCAGGAGCTCGTGATTTCTAAAAAACAATGCAATACATCCATCAGTAACCTCTCCTAGCTGGAGAATTCCAGACGTATTTTACATTTAATGTGAACATGAATGCGTAATGCCATGCTTTGAATACCATGAGGGAATACCAACAGTAGTGTGAAAAACTTCCACCGCACCCGTGTGCTAAAGAAAAAACAAAAACAAAAACTGAACAACCATGCTTATGCTTACATGAATCCTGCCACTAGTTGATCTTTACCATCTGTGGAAAAAAACAACCTCTGTAACCTACTATATTCAAACTCTGCCGCTCGAATAATACCAATAATCAAAGGTGCTCTTACCGATGCTGCATGCCACGTTGACCCGACTCGTCGATCCCCACAACTGCCGGTAACTCACAGGACTCACAATGACTCTCTCGGAATCTACCACAAAACAGTGACCAAGGTCAGTTTACAGATCAAACCTACTCTTATGAACACTGAACCCTTATCATTATTCTATTTATCTTCATTAATGCAAATTTTCGCTTCAACTTTCTCTCGCCACTTTAATCGACGTTCCACTGTCTACTCCGATCTACGTGCTTTTAGTGTGACCTCGCGTCTCTAGTTTGCCGTGAAAACCAACGACTGACTAAAAACAGCCGCCATCATTGAGTGGTGGCCAGGGTCCTGAATGTCTCAAATATCCTTAAAACCGGCTTGCTTGACAAAACTAACACCGCGGAATTGCTATTGCACCTCATCTTCAACACAAGAAAAAACCTTCCCAATGTAACACTACTTAAATAGTGTTGGGGAACCACCCCTTTGTAAGCGTCATTTTGGATTGGTAATAACACTATTATCGAGACCCGGAGGGACCCCCATCCATGCTCCACAAAGACTATAAAGAAAAATAATGTAAAATAAAGAACAAGATGTGTGAAGAACGGTGAACCAAAAAAAATCATGTGTGTGTGTAGAAAAAAAAAATGCAAGATTCCCTCATAAATGCTTGTATCAATGGCACTCTGTATTTAATATTAATACTGTTCACGTGTGGTTTAACTGAGGCATGTGCACATTTCAACAGTATCAAATTGAAGTGTTAAATGTGCATCCAAATGTATAGGGTTTACTGCATGAGCTGTGTGTGAATACTGTAAGAAGCAGATGAGGATTATTTAAGTTAGGTATACAGTCCCACAATTTACACAGATCAGGGCTCGCAACATTGTTGTCTGAAAGCTAACTATACCTCACAGACCCCTTCAGAGACCCACACTACCTTGAGGTCTATTACTAGATGGCCACAATATGTGCATTTATGTTTTGCAGTGTTTGAAATGTGAGGTTCATGTGGGAGCAGTATACACAATCTGCAGAGAGCAAGTCCTGACAATGAATTGTACCCAGGCTGTGGCAATACAGATGATGCACAGAGTAATGTCCCTGTAGACCTGCATATTCTTGGATGTTTCCAAAATGAGTTTTCTGAACCACTGCTAGCCCTGATTAGTTTTACATGGACTACATTTGGAATGTTGACTGAGTAACCCCCTGAAATGATACTTCGTTCCATTGACCCACATTGTCCATGTGTGCCATTTACTTGTGACAGGCCCCATACTCCCACTGGTCTGGTTTAACATTTTAATAAGTAATGCTTGCATTGTGCAGGTCTATTGCACAAGGGACACAATAACAGTGCAGAGACTTGGTTACTTCTGAAGATGTTTTTGAGATGTGAATCACCAGCTTTGTTACAATCAACCAATATAACAAGACATACAATGGTATGTTGAATGTCATCCCTGTAATAGTGCCAAATATGGCAAATGGTGTGTCCTGTGATGGCAGTGCATACAACACAAACTCAATCAGACGTAGTATAATATCCCATTAGGTGCTCCTCATGTCCGCACATCCCCAGAGAGGTGCTCTCAATGACACACATGCCAGCCCTTACATTGTGACCTAAGTCTTAGGATGTAGTCTATGCTATGGTGCTAGCCTGTATGGACCTTTATGCATCAAGTGAATTGATCTGGCCGTGAAGGTGTCTGTACAATCATGCAAACGTAGTTTACACTTCAGAAGCTCAAAATGGTGTACTATGTTTTATAGTAGCTTACTTTTACAGAACATGTAGAATGAACCTGGGCTACATGGTGTTAGTGGGCTGCCTTAGTCAGTGTAGGTCATGACCAAGGTTGACGATAGTTTACAAATAACAACAAAAGTGTGTATCCATGTATTTTTGGTGTTTAGCATGTGAATCTAACACATGTAGTGAGTTAACTATTGACTAGTGCTTGTGCTAGGTGTACACAAAATGTGTGTCAACCAAACAGATATCCTAAGAATTGCAGTTATAATCTGTGTATTCATCTATCGTATCCATACAGGTCAATGCCCGTCAAAAGAAGTTCATTTGGAAAGCCATCGCCCACAAGGTGCGGAGCCTGGGGTTCTTTCGCCGGCGCAGTGTCCAATGTCGTAGGAGGTGGCTGGGCCTGAGGTACTGTACCAGGAAGATCACGGAGGTCCAGCTGGGGCTGTCCTCACAAAGTGGACGGGGCGCACGCCGGACTCTGACTACCCTAATGGTTCGCATACTGGAAGTGGCCTACCCAAAGCTTGAGTGGCTATTGAGGGTCCAACAGCAGCAACCAGGGGGTGAGTCATGTTGAGTAATAAATGTTAAACTGCCAACTTTGTGTGTTACAGGCAGGGATTTCCCCATCATTATTGGGGGTGGCTCATGTGCACCACACAAGAAGTGTTACTGTTTGTGTAGGTCTGGTAGTAGGTGCATGCTAATGTGCTGTGCCTATTATCTTTACGACCAGAAACACAGCCAAGGTCAGTCCACTACCAATTTACTGCACTACCAATTAATTGTCTTGAGCAGACACATGGCTGACTGCAGTAAAAAATTTGCTCATGTTGTTTGATATTGTGGGTGGCAATTGTACTAAACAGGCCACTTGTCTTCCTTATGTAAGGAGTGATGTTCCCTCACTACTGTCTCTCATGTGATGGTGGCCTGGAATACAGTGCACTCTTTACACTGTGACTGGACACCACTTCCCATTGGTAGGTTGGGATTCAACTGTGACCTGAGTGTGAAAACATCACTGGGGCCATCAGCATTAATGGCTACATGTTTCCCAGTGTACAATTGCCTGTTACTTTATCGGCAGAGGTTCTCGAAGATTCATTTGTTGACTGTTAACATGGCTCATGGAGTGAGATGTAGAAATGCAGAGATCTTATGTGACACTCAGTCTTTTTTTTCAGTTTAGAATGCTTTATTAGATTATAAACAATGTAAAACATCAGTACATATTCTAATAATAACAGGAAATTTGATAATGTGGAGCGTGAAAGAAAATCATTATTACACAGTATCCTTATGAAATATAACTATACTAAGTGGAGGTGCATTTTAGAAGAATTTAACATGAGAAGAAAGGATAGAGAGAAAAGAAAAGAAGTGGAAGAAAAAGAAAAAGAGGAGGGAAAGAAAAAGAGTAAAGGAGGAGAAGAAAGAGCGAGGAGTCCTCAAAGAGAAAATGGGAGAGAGAATTAAACATAGTAAGAGACATATTTGAAGTTCATTAAACAACAGTGCAATATTGTAATAAAGAGAATTAAGTTGACTTTCTAGATAAAAAGTTAGTTAAAAGTAACCGTAATAAATCCCTTTCAATCAGCAAGGAAGTGGAAGTGGCGTACGCTCTGTCCATTATATGATGATGACATAATAAATTCCTCCATGCTTGGTAGGAAATCTTTGAAGTGTCCTTCCAATTAACAGTAATAATATGAAAAGTAATAGCTAAGAATAAATTGATAAAATTACTTTTGTTATTATAATTACCAAACAGAGGGAAAAGATTACCCAGGAAAACATGTTCAATGTGAAAGGGAATGTCAGACTTGAGAATATCATTTAGTTTAGTCCAAATACGGGACCAGAAGGTTTCAACTAAGGGACATTGGAAAAATATATGAAGGAGATCGCCCTTATCATGAGGGCAGGACCAGCACTTAGGAGGCAAGAATTTAAATTTGCAAAGGTCACTAGGGGTAAGGAATAATCTGTTGTAGAAATAGTATAAGATCTACGTAGTGCTGGCTGAGCGTAAAGAGGTGTGAACCTTGGACCAAAGAAGATCCCAGGTGCGGACAGGGAGGTCAAGACCTAAATCTTTTTCCCATAATAGTTCCAAGGGGGACTTGATTCTGATTGCAGGAGGTTGGGATAGTAACTTATAAATGGTGGCTGCTGTAAATTGAGTGGAGAAATCAATAGGGTTAGAGGCAGGAGATGAGTGTTAGGGTAAAGTGGTAGGACTAGGGTTTGCATGGAAATAGTAACGAGTAAGGGCATCTTTGAGTATACTATAATGGGAGGCATGTTATTATTATTATTATTATTAAAGAATTTTGTACCGCGCACGGTTACCCAGAGGCATCCCAGCGCTTATAGAGACCTAGAGCACACTACCTATGCAGAGCGGACAAGAGCTGAAATTATTCTGGAAATAGATAAGTTTTCAGATGTTTCCGGAACCTGAGAAAATTAGGTTCAGAGCGTAGTGAGAGTGGGAGGGAGTTCCAGGCGCGCGCTGTATGGATAGAAAAACTCCTGCCACCTGAACGGGCTCTCCTGATTCTCTTTATCTGAAGGAGGTGTTTGTTGTCAGAGCGTAGAGCTCTTGTGGGCTTATAGGGCCGAATCATGTCCTTCAGAATAGCTGGTCCTTTCCCCTGTATGCTCTTGTGAGCGATGCAAAGGGCCTTGAAGGTCACTCTCTCTCTAACAGGCAGCCAGTGGAGTGCTTTTAAAGCAGGCCTAGCTGACTGCCTGGCCGGAACGTTCCGCAGCAGCCTAGCTGCTGCGTTCTGCACTTGTTGCAGGATCTTGAACGTTGACTCCGGTGCTCCGAGAAAGAGTGCATTACTGTAGTCCAGGCGTGAGATGATTAGACCTTGGACTAACAGCTTCCGGGAAAGTTCTGGCAAGAGGGGGAGAACCTTACGGGCCGATCGGAGCAATCCATAACACACGCCAGCGGTCTTCTTGGCGTGTGTCCTGAAGGACAGATCGGGCTCCAGCCAGACCCCCAGGCTCTTAATCTCCTTCTTTGGGTCAGGCGGGGTGCCCATGCAGTTGGGCCAGCTGCTCGGCGAGATGGCAAAACTTGACTGGCCCAAGATCATCAGCTCAGTTTTTGAGCCGTTCAATTTGAGCGATGACCTGGACATCCAGTCAAACACCTCTCTTAAGCATGAATGGAGCGTCTCAGGCTGTTTCTCCAGCTGTGTCAGACCCACCACTAGCTGAGTGTCATCCGCACAGCTTATGATCTTAAAGCCAAACGGAGACACCACACCCTCCAGGGGTGCCATATACACGTTAAATAACGTGGGGCTCAGGGATGAGCCCTGAGGCACCCCGCAATGAAGTGGGAGGGGAGGAGATTTCGCGTTACCTTCCCAAACCTCGAAGGTGCGCCCCTCCAAAAAAGAGGCCAACCATTCCAGGGCCACTCCTGTGACACCCGACTCTGCTAGGCGTTGTATCAGCACTCCATGATTGACGGTATCGAAGGCCGCACTAAGGTCCAGGAGGATCATTGCCACTGACCCCCCTGTGTCCAAAGTGCTTCTGGCCTCCTCTACCACTGCTAGCAGAGCCGTGTCAGTTCCATGACCCGGTCGGAATCCCGTCTGGGAGTCCCTCAACCGGCCATTCTCCTCGAGAAAGTTGGATAGTTGGCGGTTAACCAACCTCTCGGCAACCTTACTAACCCCTGGTAGCAAGGAGATAGGCCTGAAATTGGCCAGGTTCTGTGGATCCAGGCCAGGCTTCTTCAGAAGCGCTTTAACGACCGCTTTCTTCCAGTCCGGCGGCACAGTCCCATGAGCGAAGGAGAGATTGACCAAATCGGTCAAGAGCTCTTCTATCGATAAGGCAGCCTGCTTTAAATACCGGATTGGGACTGGGTCTCGAGGCGAGCCACTTTTCAAGCTCCCGAGGACCTTCAGTACTTCGCCTGAGGTTACGGGGCCAAATGACGTCAATAGATTTTCCGACATGCTTGAGTCCTCAAAAGAGGCCGGGGTTCCCATCACCGGGGGAAGAGAGCTAATAATGATGTCAATTTTATTCTTGAAGTAAGTGGCCAATTCCAGACATTTTTCCTGTGGTCTATCGTGGACAAGAATGGGATCAGGCGGTTTAAGAAGCTCCTTCATCACTAGAAAGGCTTCCCTGGATGAGGACGCAGCAAGACTCACTCTCTCCCCAAAAAAGGAGGCCTTAGCAGCGCGTATTGCAAGTTTGTATGTCCTTAATTCCATACGATATTTTTCCCTGCTCTCTGTCTCCGGGTTCCTCCTCCATAATCTCTCTGCCCGTTTACAGTTCTTTCTCAGGGTTCTGAGCTCTGGGGAATACCATGGGGCGGACCCCACTCTCTTATCCCTAATAAGCATCTTCTTGAGTGGAAGCACATGGTCCACTGCGTTGGTCAGCCAGTTCCTCATCATAGCATCTGCGGTCACCGGATCCCGACCTTTCTCAGGCTGGGAGCCCTCCAACCGGGCATTCCAGGCCTCTACCGGGAGCCTTGACCATGCCCTGTCTATTCTAAATTTCCTGGGTGGCAGAGTGTCATCACACTTTACCTCCCAGTTAGCCATGATCAGTGAGTGGTCGGACCAGGGAAGAGCGAGAGGGGGCATAGCTGATAAACCCACCATATTCGTAAAGAAGGGGTCCAAGAGATGCCCTTTAACATGTGTGGCCCCGGTATTTATCAAGTTCATCTGCAGGGCGCTCAACTCGCTCATCAAATTTGTTGCCATAGGGTCAGTTGCTTCATTGAAATGGCAGTTGAGATCTCCCAACAGAATGAAGTTGGACGAGGCCGAGGCCAGGAGAGTGGTAGTTTCAATAACCGAAGATGTAAACTCACCCATACTCCCAGGTGGTCGGTAAACTAAGAGGCCTGTCAGCATGCAGGTAGGGGAGAATTTAAGGGAGAATTGGCAGCTCTCACAGTCTTTCACCCCTGCCTCCCGTGCCTTACAGCCCAGTGACTCCCTGTAAATAATGGCCAGACCAAGCCCCCCCCCCCTCCCTGCGCCTCTATCAAGATGGTAGATCAAATATCCCGGAGCCAGCGCTGTAACCACATCCGGACCCGAGGTGTCAGGTAGCCAGGTCTCAGTAAGGAACAAGGCATCAACCTTGTGGTCCAGGAGTAGGGAGTTAATCTCCGTAGCGTGGCAGGGAAGAGACCTGCAATTCAGCAGGGCAAGACGGCGCAAGGTAGTGGGGGTAGTTTCTCCTAAATCTGGTTGACAGACTCTGCATCCCCTAAAGCGCTTTCCCCCTTTAGCAATATAGCAACATGTGGCATACTTCGATATTCTATAGGATAAGAGCTTATCCTTCGTGTACCTGACCGGAATAGCTTGATGGGGGCTCTTAACGGGCATAGCCACTGGCCCTGGTCCCGTCTGGGCCCGGAAGGGCTTGACTCTGGCGAAACTCCGGCGCAAGTCCGGCGCAGAGCCATAAGGGACTGTTTTTATAGGGCGACTAGACCGCTCAGCGAATGTGACCCCACCTAAGATGGCCGCCAAAACGGGATCGAGCCCGGGACCTGGTCGAAACACAGCACCCAGGGATCGGGGACCGAGGGAAATGAATTCTCAGCCCAAACGAGGGTAGGAGCGTTCAGTAAGAAGATTCTAAAATAGATTTTAAAAATTCCGTTTTTTAAGTTCTAAAAAGTAGTGCCAATGCAGGGGGGGGATCGGACACAAAGGAAAATTCAATGTTGCGGGGAGATGCTGTATATAGATTGAAAATCAGAAAATGGCAAAAAAGTTCCAACTTCAATCAGTTGTTGGGGGGTAATGATACCTTTATCAATCCACTCCTTCCAAAATAAGGCATTATTATTAATCTTAAAATTTCTATTGTACCAAAGAGGGATATCTAGGGAACGGTTGTTAGTAGAGAAATGCGTACCAAGCGAGGATGCAACTAAAGCCTTGGAATGAGCAAGAGTGGGGAAGGACATGCGTTTCGGAGGTAAAGTGACCTGAATAGCAGAGAGAAGAGATAATGGAGAATATTGGGCCTGTTCTAAGGCACTCCATGCTGTACATGACGAGGTAGTGGAATCAGACAGAAATGTCCAAATTTGTTTCAAGATAAAAAACAAATGGTATCATCTAAGATTAGGAACATTAACTCCACCTAATTCTTTAGGGAGTTGAAGACGAGCCAATGAACTCTAGGTTTGCATTTATTCCAAAGAAATTTGATGAGTAAACTTTTAAACGTGCAAAAAAAGGTATTAGGGAGGGAAATAGGAAGCATAGAGAGATAAAAGTTAATAATTGGAAGAAGCATCATCTTAATCATAGCTAATCTACCCCACCATGAAAGGAAAAGAGGAGATCAACTGTCAATGAGAGCTGGAGGTTTCTTAAGAATTTAAGTATGGTTGATTTTAACAAGATCTTTAAGATTATTACAGTATAAAATACCAAGAAGAGGTCCATTCAAAACATGAATCAGTAAACATAGAGGGGAGGTGACACTCAGTCGTAAAAGGCAACTTGTGTTTGCTATACCAAATGGTGCAGTAATGTGCCATCCCATTATGACTACACTGCTCCCGCCTTTTCATGCCATAGATCTTCACTGACACCCAACAACATTCAAATGTGTATTGGCTTGTAGGATTGCAGCCTATGATACCAAGCAAGATTGGGGTTGGTCATATGGCTATATTAAGTCTTGTGCTGTGTTTTTTTAGAGTATCTATCTCCCAAGACTTTGGCCCTCAATGTTTCAAGGTAACTTTCCAATGCTACCTATGATACATAGCTAAACTACTTCAGTACAGCTCTTATTAGACTTTTAAGGTAGTAGACATATGATGAAGTTTCAAGTCAAAGTGTCATCAGTGTGCAATGAGCATGTGCATGTGATATGTCTGCAACAGCACATATGTTTTGTACATTGGTCTTTAACTTGACCATCCTGAGATCGTGATGTATTATGAGGAAAATGGCAATTTGTTGAAATCTGGGCCTTGTGTGACATTGTGTAAATGAAAAAACTGGTATTTATCCTATTTGGTGACATCATTTTACTATGGAATACTACAACTGCCAAAGTGTGCAAGTTGATCAACTATCCTAGTATGGACATAAAGATAGAGTGTAGACAAGTCCAACAATTTATTTGGAGCTGTCTGGGGTTATGAAATAAGTGGTACCAACTGTTTTCAGGTTATGTTGCATGCATGCATGTGCTCATGCTAATTTTGAAGCCTATAAAGTGAACCATGAAGCTGGTGTGATGTGTAAATTTAATAAATGTTTTCTGTTGATATGTGATGGTCAGGTGTGGAAACACAGTTGCAATAAATCTATTTTACATGCCATTTCAGGTTCATCCAGGGCAAGCGAAGAAGGAGCCAATGTTGTTCTGGACACAGCTGGTTTATGTGCTTCCGGACAACACAGGACAGATGCGGAGGGACCAAGTGATTCGGAGAGTGTGGGGAGTGCCACAGAGGACACAAGATCAAGTTCATTATCCTCTGAGTCATCCTCCAGTGGACACTCCCAAATAATGGCGGACCCCACAGGATTAGTTCCACCTCCATCCTTGTCTGCCACCCCAAGTACCATCGCCACCCTGCCTGTTGTCCCCCAATCAGCTGGCTGGGCCTGCTCCCATAAAAGGGGAGCCATCTCCTTCGAAGCAGGGACCTCAGCCACATCCCCTGTTACCGCTACTGCCTTGAGTGAGGAGGCTATTGACGTCTTGAGGAACATCTCTGTGGGTCAGAAGGCAATCCTGAATGCCATCCAGGTGCAAGTCAGCCAGCTAACACTGATGGTGGCCTACCTAGATGGCATCCACTGTGCTATGTCTGGCCTACAGAGGTCTTTTCAGTCTCTGGCCTCCTCTCTCACGGCAGCCTTCCACCATCCCAACCTTTCACCCCACCTCCAACCCCTTGCCCATCCACAATTCCCATTCCCATACCTGTCTCAAGCACCACACACAAACAAAAACTACATCACAAAGGCAAGCATGCAACCACTTACCAGACACTCACCCTCCTTACCACCACCACCCCAAACATACCTCCAGGCACCACACCCACACACCCCTTCACAACAACCAGCATTCCAGCAGACATCACACCAACACCTGTACACCCCTCCACAACCACCAGTATTCCTGCAGGCACCACTCCAAGGCCCACAGACTCCTCCACAACCATCAGCACGTCCACATAACACACACCAAAAAAATGCAAACGCTCAGTCACCCACACAACATACACCTACAGAACACACAGATTCAGCAAACGCACTTCTCACTTCCACTCCCTCTAACTTCCAAACCGAACTCCCTCTTAAACATCCTCTCCATTTTCCCTTTGAAGAAGTCTTGTTTGCCCTTGCCCTTAACCCAGTGAAATCGGTCCTCCCAGTTCAAAAAACCTCTCTCAAAGCCCCACCTACCCCTTCCACATTGCAATAAACCCCTGAAAAACCTGATCTCAATCCCACTAAACCTAGCCATACCCCTAAAGTCCAAGAAAACCCTCTCTAAATTGGCTGTCATATCCATAGTTAATGTACTATACAGTGGGAATATTGTAGTTATGCATTATTGCTGTGATTACTTATGTTAGGTAAGTTTGGTGTTCATTTAACTGCTCATTGGGTTCCGTGTGGTTGCTGTGTTCTCTAACCCTGTCTACAGTCAGTTACTGGAAGACTTTGTATTTGTAGGTCTTGTTCTAGAACAGTGCTGCTAAATAAATCGACCATTTTGATATAACACGCATCTTTATTACAGTGACGAAGAGTTATGGAGAAACACCAGCTACTGGATCTTCAGCAGCACATGGGTGGTGCTACATCCATTGAACCCAGGATCACTTTGGACGAGTGTACCTTTGAGTGTGCTACCGTTACAAAGACATTGTGTGATGGAGCTTGAAGGTGCTTTTACAGACTTCTTCAAACTTTGCAAATTGAATTGTGGTATTTTCATGCATTCTTGAAGGGTTTTTTTGTACTACAACTGCAATATCCACAAATGGACGACTCGCGATCAAGCAAAATGTTTGACGCGCTCCAACAGAAAAGCATTGTTCTCTCTCTGCTACTCTGAAGCACATCACAATGTAACATTATGACCATCTTCCACAAGTGGTGCCGTATGTGCTGCAGCAACTATCTGATCCTTCAAAAGCGCTGTGACGGTTGCAGAGTATTTTCGTTGCTGTCCTCACAATAAACGGACTGCGGCAACAGGAAATGTAAGTCATTTTTTCAAACAGACAATCAAAGGAGTTTATGTGATGAACATGTCAAGAGTACTATTCAAATCGTCAATGTGAAATACTTTTGTGAAGTTTGGCCTTGCATTTCAATTTTCAAACGATTGTTCAAAAGGGCTATTCAAGTTCCTATTGAAATTGTTGATATAATAATCATCTCATAGAGGTGAATTCTGTCAATTACCATGCAGTTTCATTCACCTGCTACGTTTTTGCAGAGCAAAGGAGAACCGCCTATTCCATGGATCAGATAGAAGGAGGAGTTTATTACATACCTAAAAGCCATTGATGGGGAAAGAATGGGATCTGAAAGGAAGAAAAACAGTTTACTACAGTGTTTGGTTTCAGAGGGACAAGTGATTTTTAGAACCCTGCCACCTGATCAAGGAGACAGGAACGTGTATTAGGAAGCCATGGTAAGAATGTAGAATCCTTTTAAACCTATGACCAGTGTTGCGCTCAGTCGTTACAATTTTTACACTCGTGCACAAGAAAACTCTGAGACTTTTGATGAATTCCTTACTGGATTGAAATCTCTTTTGACAAACTACAGTTTCGTTCCCATTACTGATGAGATGATCAAGGACCACGATGAAAGTAAGAAGGTTCAAGAACAGTTATGGGGTTTAGGAGATTTTGCAGATGGCTATCACTACTGCTAAAGCTCTAGAACAATCAGAGCGCTGGGTGAAGTCATTAAGTAAAAATGTCAAAGGAGCAGAGGATGTTTGTAGTGTGAATGCGGTAGGTGCGAAAAAAGGTGGTGGTACTCACACTTCTGTGACTTCACATGGGATGACGTATCCTGGGAATGATAGTGGTTTTCAGGGTGGTAATCAGATGTTCAGAAAAGGATAAAGGTTTGTCCATTGTTTTAGGTGTGGGAGCACCAGTCATAATGCATCTTCACCTCAGTGTCTGGCAGTAGGCAAGTATTGCAGCAGATGTGGGCGTGTAGGACATTTTGCAAGGGTAAACAATGTTGCTAAAACGTTTGTTGTGGGTTCAGGGAGTAGAGGTAAAGTGTCATGTGTGAATGATAACTGGGACCAGGGATATGAGGGTGAAAGCAGTAGAGGTATAGCTTTGTCTGTTGTCTAATGAAGGCAATCCAGGGAGCGATAAAACCACCCAAATGTCGTGTCCAAGTGTTTGGAGTTGATGGTGATTCGTGATCAACTTGGACTATTATTACTATGGAGTATTGTGCACAGCAGGTGGGTGACAGAATGGACTTTGATACTCACAACGAATCTGATATAATTGCTGAGAGTTTTGATGGTTCTAAAATCGATATAGTTGGTTATCACGAGGTAGATATTGAGTTTAAAGTAAGGTTCGCACAAATTAAGTTGTATGTGACTGTCAAGGGTGTGAATGTGTTGGAGTGGAAGGACCAAGCAAAATTGGTTATTACTCTTAACCAAAGGAGTAAGGACCTTGTGTTGTTGGTGTCAGATGGAGAGCAAAAGGAAATAGTTCAGTTGTTTCCTAGAGTGTTTGATGGAAGTTTGGGGAAGTTAAAGGGGTTCAGTCATCGGATTAAAATGAAAGCCAATGCTGTGTCAGTAAGACAGAATTTGAGAGGTGTACCAGTGAATGTCAGGCAGGAGTTGAAAGAGGTGTTTGATGGGTTGGGCAACAAAGGGATAATTGAAGAGATGGAGTCATCCGAGTGGGTATCATCCATAGTTTTGGCCCACAAACTAGATAAAAGCCTCAGGTTGTGTGTGGACATGAGGGCTCTAAATGCTAATTTAGTGGCAGATTTTCATCCTCTGCTGAATATAAATAAAGTGTTGAGTATGCTTGAAGAGGCCAAGGTGTTTTTCACTTTGAATCTTCAGGTGGTGTATCATCAAATTGTACTCACAGAGAAGTCTAAACATTTCCGCTCATTTCTTACACCCCAGGCTGTTGTTTTAAATCAAAAGAATGCCTTTTAGACTTGAATCATCAGCTTCTGTGTTTCAGAGTGTTATGTTCCATATTGTTAAAGATTTACTGGCAAACAAAATACCTCCCGATAAAATAGCGAATCGATAAAACAGGCCGTTACCGAACGCAAAACCTGAAATCCCAATACATCAACCCCAATTCGGGGAAAAAATAAAGAATCGCAAAATAACCCCGCTGTAAATTACCGAATCGCAAAATAGCCAATCGGTAATACCGAGAATGAAATCAGCCCCCGGAAATACTGAATCGCTATTAAAAAGTCGCTACGATATGCATCAAAATTTGCAATTAACGAAAATGCACCAAATCGCTATTTTGCATGAGCTAAATAAGGAGAAGCCCAACCAGGAGGTAAAGTTGTTGGAAGGCTAAAAAAAAATAAAAAATTTAAAAGACAGGTGTATACAATCAGAAACCCTTCAAATAAGCCTCTGGAGACCCTGTATGTTTACCAAAATGGCTGCCCTCTACGTGCTTGCTAGGAGGATGAGAATCAACGTTGCTGCACAGCGCAGGAGGAGGATCCATGACAGAGTTTTCTGGATTCGCATCACATTGCTGGGCCAGACAGAGGAACTAATATATGACAAGTACAGACCGAATCGGGCAATGATCATGCGCCTCATTGCTGACCTGGAACCACTACTGCAGCACCAGACCCGTGTGACCAACAACATCCCTGCCCAAGTCCACGTCCTATGCAGCCTGCACCTGCTGGCGTCTGGAAGCTTCCAGGGGGTCATAGCAGAAGCCAGAGGTGTGTCGCAAAGCGCACTTTCACGCTTCTTCCACAAATTCCTAGATGCCATTTATTTTTGTTTTTTATAAGACCTTTATTCTTCCAGACAATCCGTGTTACATTCACACAGCATGTAGCCTACAATCCACAGGGGCCGGCTGCGTTAATTGGCAATCATGGAGTATTGGGCAAGATGACACAGCCATTCAGCTGACAACCCGGGGGTCCGGCAGCGTAGGTTAAGTAGAGTATATAAGCGTAATATATCATCGAGCACGAGTATTAAGCAGGTCCATAGATTTTCCCATTTTCTGCAAACAGTCATGTAGGCTCATCAGCACGTCTACGACATTCATGGTATCTGGGCAACAGCCTATATCCACAATGAGTGTGCTGTGACAGAGGTAAATGCGAGGTATGGTGTGGGTAGGTTGCCGAGGAATTGAAAACGCAATGCGTGTGGAGACGCAATGAAATGAACGCTTGTATATGAGTATAGCTCACTAATGCAAGGAAGTGAGCTCTTGTCACCGGTGACGGCAGAGCATGTCCATTACAACCAAGATTGGGATATGTAACAGCCTAACACTCATGGTGTCCCTAAGTGTTAGCCATATGGGTGTGTACAGCAGAGGCGGGTGGTTGTTCTCTCGCTGGGTCTCCCAGCGGCAGGGAGGGGAATCTATCCCCATCACAGTTCACAATGTGTGTGTGCAGGGGGTGACCAGATGGTGTCGCTTCGGGGGTGTATCATGTTGTCAGGCGTGTGATGCCCCATAGCAGCATCACTGAGTGTGGGGTGTCGTCGTCTGCAGCAATATAGTGGTCGGTCGGGGAACATGACCGATGCGCAAACAAAGGGAGATATAAACGCAACAGTGGAATAACATCGGGGCGGGAGTGGGAAAGCGGCAGTGTTGTCAGCTTGGTATGTGATGAGAGGTCAGCAGTTAGTGGTCTCGGGGGGCAGGGGGGTAGCGACTGTCATTGGCAGTGATGTATGTGATGAAGGCGATCGGGGGGGAGCAAGCATATGGTTGTGTGTGTAATGCAAGTCGGATGTGGCCATGACAGGTGAGCGGAAAGCGAAAGCGCTAATCATGGCATGGGTGCGGCGGTAGCCAGATGGAGCGTGGGGGGGGAGGGGGAAGAGTCGACAAATTCCTAGATGCCATGCTGACATTGATACATAACCACATCACCTTCCCCACAAACCCACAGCAGTTGAACCGCACCAAACAGGACTTCTACCAGGTGGCACATGTGATAGGATGCGTTGACTGCATACATGTCCCTATCTGTCCCTCCTCAGCCAACGAATACATCTTCTGCAACTGGAAGTCCTATTACTCCATCAACGTGCAGGTGGTGTGCAATGCCAAGCACATCATAACGGACATTGTAGCACAATTTCCTGGATGCACACACGACGCATACATATTCCGACACAGTGGCATCCACAGGCGTCTGCTCAATGGTGAATTTGGAGAGGGACACCTACTAGGTACATAGTAATGGCTCATCATAAACTCTATCCTCACATATGTAATTGTATTCATGCTGCTAACCCTTTGCTCTCCACCCTGCAGGTGACAGCTCCTACGCCTTGCGGGAATATCTCCTCACTCCCTACCTCAACCCAGCAACACCTCAGAAGCAGCGCTGCAACACAGCTCATAGCAGTACCAGGAATGTGGTAGAGCGAACCTTTGGCATCCTCAAGAGTCACTTCCGGATCCTACACAAGACAGGAGGTGCCTTGCAATATGACCCGGCGACCTGCTGCTGGATAATAGCAGTGTGTGCCATGTTGCACAACATTGCCACAAGAAGGGGGATACCAATAGAGGTGGACGGAGATGAAGACTTTCGTGCACAGCAACCCCCCCCAACACCAACAGGCACACATGCCTAACACAGCAGAAGGTCAAAGGAGGCGGGCATACATCACACGGCATCACTTCAGAGACATGTAAGAATGAGCCATCACATCATAATCTGGTGTGCAAATGTTTAATGCACATGAGCACATGTCAGGTGAATATTAATGAAACGTTTACATGACGCAGACTCAAAACATAGGTGAGGATACATGTCCGTTGTCATCATGGGAGTATCTAGTAGTAGTGTTGGTGGCATATGGTTACATCACCATGGCCAAGGACCCATGGAACATGGCTATTTGCGCCTCCCACGTGCCCCCAGCCTCTAGTCGCGTGATTCCTCCACATCACTACGATGTGCGTCAGTGGCTGTGGAGCTGCGTGCACTGCGTCTCCTTTCCGGCACAGAGATGCTGCTGACGCTTGATGCAGCCTCACTCCCCTCCTCCACTCCCAAACTGCTGGCACTAAAAGTCCCAGACTGCAGATGCTCCACTGCAGTGGTCACTTTGCCCAAGGCATTTGCCACATCTCCACAGTAATGGCCCAGGTCGACCTGCAGGGACACAGATCTCCGTGACAGTACAGCTGTGCTGTTGCAGAGCTTTGTGAGGGCCCTAATGGAGGCATTGGAACAGAGCCAGTTCTGGCGATGCCTCCTGCGCTCGCTCTGTTGCCCTGCTATGACGGTACGTGTGAGCTCCTGTAGGCACAGTTTTATGTCTCTGTTACCCTCAGCAACTGCAGTGGTCATCTCATGCACAGCATCTGTTATGGTGCCTATTTTGCTTGCCAATTTTGCTATGTTAATGTTGATAGCACCCATGTGTCTCCCCTGCGGGCGCTGAACCCGCAGCATAAGTGACTCTACCACTCCGTAGCCGTGTGTTGGCTCTTGGGATCTCTCTGCAGCTCTTCTCAGGGGCCTGCCCCGCTGTCGGACTCTGACACGTGCTGGTGTTTGAACTGGCGGAGTGACAACTGACTGCCTTGGAACATTTGTGGCTGCTGGCCTCTGCTCCGTCTCCATCACCTGCAGGGAGGGGACATTTGCCCTGCGGCTTGGTGGTGTTGTCCGCGGTGGTGGTGTTGTCCGCGCTGGCGGTGGTGATGGTGGTGTTGTCCGCGCTGGTGGTGGTGATGGTGTTGATGGTGTGGTGGGATGACGTCCCTGCGTAGGCTCTGCATCGGTCCCTGCCAGGGTTTCAGAGATAATGAGGCGTCCACTGTCATCTGATTCCAGGGGTGTTGCATCTGTGTGTGAAACAGTGCATTGTTATTATTCTGTCTGGATGTATATTTGTTGCATAGTTTCAACTACATAAATTACATATTTGGACTGACTATTGGCCCTGTGCTGCTGGTCTCATTTCTTTTACATTGGGGATCATACATGCACACTTAGATGATATGACTACAACTCCCATGATGCAACACTTTGGTGAGGGTATATGAGTTAGGCACTAGTACATGTGCATTGTGATTGGCCTGGGGGAATGGGCAGGGGTAGACAACATGCTGCGTATCTGCACTGGCATGCATCTTACCCTGTTCTCCTGCCACAGCGCCGTAAGTGTCCAATTGGGTGACCCCCACAACTGCTTCAGGCTCAATGGTAGCCTCAACAAGGTCCTCGAGGGCTGTGTTGGATGTGACATTCGATGTTCCCCCTCCTGTTCCAGCTGCATCCTTCACCCTTTCTGCAATCCTCTCCTTCGCCCTTTTCCTGAGGTCATACCACCTCGTTTTCAGGTCGTCTATGTTGCGGTGGGTGACTCTTACAGCATTTACCCTCTCCTTGATGCGCAGCCAGATCTTGCGCTTCTCCACCTCAGGCACCTTTAGGGACAGCTTGCCAAAAAGCCTGTCATGTTTGCTGCTCACCCCCTCGATTAGCAGTTCCAGTTCCTTATCTGAGAATTTCGTCTTCCTCTTTCTGGGCGTGTCCTTGTTCTGGGACGCATCCTTCTCCATCATGGAATGCTGTGGAATAACAGGTTTGTGGTGTCACTGTTACTCCCCTCAGCTCCTGTGCTCTGCCTCCTCCTCTGAGCTCCTCAGGGCACTGAATGAAGCGTGGGCTGGGAGACTTCCTGGTTGTGATGTCATCAACCTGCTTCCAACGCGACCATTTTTTTGCGTATGCGCTAATACCGAAATCGCAATTACCGATTTGGTATTTGCTAATTCGGTATTTGCTATTCTTTTTTTTGGACTCTCGCTATCGTATTTTCGGGATATTTTTCAGTTTTGTTGCGATTCGGTATTTAATACCGAATCTGTTGATGCATCGTGGAATGCGAGTCCTTATTTGTGATTCCTTATTTTTCGCTAATAAGGACTCGTTTTACCGATTTTTGATGCATATGCCTGACAGACAATTATTTGAGATGCTTTCAGGATGATATCCTTATATTTTCTAAGAAAAAAGAAGAGTACAAAGAACATGTGATTGCGGTGTGTAAATTGTTAGAACATCATAGATTAACATTGAAGAGGGAGAATTTTTTTTTTTTGTGTGATTCTGTGAAGTACTTGGGGCATACTGTGTCAGGTAGCTGGGGTTTTTCCAAAAACATCATTAGTAGATACGATTTTAAATGCTCCTGCACCTGATAATAAGGAAACAATTTGATCTTTTGCGAGTCTATGTGAATACTCTAGTGAGTTAATACAGGGATTTGCAAAAAATGGTACCACTCAGGGAACTCACAAGGTGTAAAGCAGAGTTTGTGTGGACGGACAAACAACAGGTTGCTTTTGGGAAGATTAAGAAGGAGATTGCCAACGTGCCCACTTTAAGACCATTTTCTAGAAATAAGACTAGTCATTACAGGTGATGTAGGTTTGTATGGCATTAGAGGGGTTTTGGGACAAAAGAGTGGTAAGTCTGAATGGTGTGTAGCCTTTCTGTCTAGATAACTTAATGAATCAAAAAGAAGGTATGCGATCACTGAGAAGGAGTTACTGGCATGTGTATGGGCAATTGAGCACTTCTGAAATTATGTGTGAGGGAAAAAGATTCATTTTGAGAATGGACCACAAGCCTTCGGTAAGCATTCTGTCTCCTGGTGGAGGGTGGAATGCTACAGATTAAAATTCGAAGGCTTACGTCAAGGCTGCAAGAGTATAATTTTAGAGTGGAATATGTTCCGGGCAAGTGTACTGTTACAGAAGACCGTTTGTCCAGGTTACCAGGTCGGGATGAGTTGAAAAGGAACGTGATGAGGTGGAACTAGTTGCCAGTGTGGATTTCGTAGGTGTGGAGTGGGTTGTCAGAAGAGGGGTGGAAAAGACTTATGGGGGAGGATGAGGTTTTGCAGGATGTTAAGAAATACATAATGAAGGGATGGCTTAGGGAGAATAGTGTTTCTTTTCAAGTACAACCATTTTTCAAGGTTTCAGAAGAATTCGTTATGGAGGGTGAAATGTTATTCAAAGGAAGTAAGCGTGTCCCTTCTGCTGGAAAGCAAAGAAGTATACTGGAATTGGCACATAAGGGACATTAGATCTACATTCTGGTGGCCTGGTTTGGACGTAACAGTAGACCGTTTGGTAAGAGAATGTAGAGTGTGTGTTAATAGCAATAAGATGCTCAGAGTTGCTCATTCTCCACATAAACCAGTTCCGTGGCCAGTGGTGATTTGGGAATAAGTAGCTTTTTGATATATCTGGCCCTTTCAATATTTTGTTGTTGTTGTTGTTTAAAACAAATCTGTTTATTGACCTCTCAATTAAAGTTAACAGTTCCACTGCCGTGCAAGGCAGTATAATAGCAACAGAACATATAACTACATTGTGATTGACCTCGTCCCAAACATTGGAATATCCAGCCTCTCGTCTATATCAGTATGTATAGTTGCGACAACAAATATTCAGGATTATAACTAAAAGCATTAGTAATCAGTATGTGAATCATTAACAGTCAATCTTAGCAGATATTGTCGTAGAGGTTCCCATATGCCTCTGGGTCTGGATTTTACCGGTAGTTCTTCTGCATATAGTGTAAGGTTCTCATTACAGTACACCATGTCTTTCATCCAGTGTTCGGGTTTTGGAGCCAGGTTACTCTCCCAGTGTAATGCTACTCGATGCTTGGCTAGCAACAGTGCAATGTGCACAAATTTACCAATTGCCCCTTTTAAATGAGGTACATGACATAGTAAACAAATTGGTGGAGTACATTTTAAAGTGGTCTCAGTCATTTAATATATGTGTTTCAGTACAGCTTCCCAGAATAATATCACTCTACCACATTCCGAAGCAAGATGTAAAAAGTCCGCAACAGGGTGACCAAAATGTTTACAAGCACTGGTCTCTCTGAGGCCACATTTATGTAACTTAACTGGAGTGTGATAAGTCTGGTTGATATATTTAAAATTAAAAATACGCAGGTTGCCATTGGATGTAAGGGCTCCAGGTAACCTGCAAATATGCTCCCCGTCTGATTCCGACATCGGTGAGTTTAAGCTATCATTCAGGGGGCCAAACTTTTATCCGGGTCGGGGACTCTGTCACCTCGTATCTCTTTAGACAATTTTGTGACTAGTTTATGCCATGCAGGTGCAACCAGTAGCATCTGTAAGACACGGAGTGTGGGGGGTTCAGCCGGCTACTATGACATGGGTACGTGTCATAGTGGGCCTTAACTGCTTGTCTTAGTCTATGTACAGTAAAGTTGAACAATAGTGAAGAGTTGGAAATGTGAGCTAAGTCGTCCGTTGTGAGAAAGTGTCCATCTGGAAATATACCTTGCATGGTGACCGTGACCACTTTTCTCAACGCTCTGAGTGAGCCCCCTTCCTGTGTTTTACAGAGAGTGCAGCGTGATGTACAATAGGCATTGCTTGTGCATATAGTGGGAAATTGTTAACAATGTTACCTATTGTTTGCCATGCTGCAAAAACCGTGGCTATAGAGTTGATTTCTGTTTTCAGTGTGCCTCTACACGTGTGCGTGAGCACACCCAATATGGGGATCGGGTGGGCATCTCCATCTTCTACCGCAACATGCGGAGTGTACGCATGTGGTAGGAACCAATAGTATGCATATTGTGCTTGGGTACACAAGTAATATATAAAGGGATTTGAAGCATTGAAACCCCCTTGGGCGTAGTCCAGTGTCAGTGTGGTCCTACTCACTCTGCCCTGTTTTCCCCTCCAAAATAAGCGATGAGTGAGGATTGTACCCCCTTGAAAAGATGTTGTGTCAGCTTAATCGGAATATTACTAAATAAATATAGAAATCGTGGGAGTATAATCATTTTAATGACTGCAATGCGATCAGCTAGAGAAAGTGGCAGACAATTCCATCTGTCTCTGTGTTGGTCAAGAGTGGCGGAGGTTAAGCCATAGTTTTCTCTGATTGCTACTTCCGGGTCTCGGTGTACCCAGATGCCCAGATATTTCACCGGGTCCGTGGTCCACACTAAGGGGTATTCTACGCTCGGTGGTGGCGTATTGGCTGTGAGGGGTGTCATTATTGATTTATTCCAATTAATTTGCAAATTTAATGTACTCCCTCAACACCTTCGCTGTTGGATCGCTTATGAACAGGACCATATCATCGGCGTAAAGTGAGATACCAACCAGTCTTTGAAGGAAATTAAGTGCTGATTCTCTCTGTCGCTGCCGGAAAGGTGATGCTGTCACCTGGGGGGGGGGGGGCACTTTAAAGAGGCAATATGTGCAACACAGTCTGCTAAGTATAGCGACGAACCAGTACCATGTCCATAAAACAAGTGTCCACATTATTAACAGGACTGCCCTCCATATGTATATATATCTCCCACATATATATGCGAAAACTGGAAAACAAACCTGGAGTTCGTGGTAAGGACTCAGCTATGTCCATGCTAGCCGTGGAAGTGGTTATTCCAAGGAATGTTTGTCATCGGTTTACAGATGTCGGTAGCTGCATACATTATTCAACATCGGAGGCATTGCCCCTGTTCTCCTTTTTTTTCCCTCCTGGGTGATCTCCTGCATGGTGCCTGAGAGTTTTTGTGTTGTAAGAATTTGAGCACATCTTTAGGATCGGCAAATACCACAGTTTTCCCCCCATCTGTGATGTGGAGGCGGGCTGGGTAAATCATTGCATACAGAATTTGTTGGTCCTGAAGTTTCTTTTTAACTGCCACAATTGTTTTTCGTGCTTCCTGTACTTGTTGCGTGAAATCTGGGTAGATGTATATGTTAATCCCATTAGTGTGAGGTTTTCCAGTTCTCTGGCTTTCCTGAGGGCTGTGTCACGATCCCTGTAATTCAATGGCTTAGCTATGATTGGGCGTGGCCTTGTCCCAGGAGGCGGTGGTGGAGCAAGTGATCTGTTCTTATGTTTGATGATGAAGACCTCCGAGAAAGTTTCCTTCCCAAACAGTGTCACCAGCCAGGTCTCGATGTAGCATTCCATATTGCCCGTGTTCATCGATTCCACTATTCACAAAATGCACAGGTTATTACGGTGGGATCTCACTTCTAAATCTGCAGATCTCGCCATTAGGGCTGTGAGCACCTTGTCGGTTTTTCCTGTTTATTTTCTGTTTGACGTTGCGCATCTTCCACGTCCGAGATTTGCCTTTCCGCCATATTGATCCGCTCCGTGTGCCTATCCAGTCTTTCAGACATACGATCAACTCTGTAGGTCAAAGAGTCAATTTTCCCATCGATGTTGGTCAGTGTTGCTTGGAACGTTGTGAACATGGATTGAAAGTCTACAGCGTCAGCGGAGCCTGCATCCGAAGTGGGCATCTGGTCTTTCTCGCTGCTATTTATTTATTTTTTATTTATTTATTTATTTAATTTGTATGGCGCGTTATAACCACAGGGGTCTCTAAGCGCTGTCTGACCATATTTACGTGATAGATGTTATATTCACTTGAAACCAGCTGTACACCTAAGGTCTACTCCATGCTATCTGCCACCTTTTTCGTCTGGTCCAAATGGACTTTAGGCTGATTTCTGTCAGGCTTCCCCATTGTTTCGGCGCCGTCGGCAGTCAATTGTTTAGTCAGCACGCAACTTCCCGTGAAACAGGATCCATCACCACTTGGTACGATGTGGACAATGACAACCAGGTGAACTCAGTTTCACACTTTTATAAGAATGGTGAAGGACAGGGATGGACTGGCCAGATACCGTGTGATGGACAAGCCACACCACCTTTTGGTGAAAGTAGGCCCTGCCCTGTAACTCAGTGTGCCGCCGCTACCTCCCCCAGTATCGCCACAGTGCAGCATGCTACACGAGCACACCTTGTGGTCAAGAAACTTGTGCAGTCAGTTTTTTCAGCAACAGGTGTCCCAATCAGTGCTGTCAATGTGAAGGCCGCTAATGCCGGAACAGGCCCAAAGCAAAGGGGAAAGGTGCTGATTTTCAGCTGCGCAATTCACGTCTCAGTTTCCGTCGCCCTCGTGCTCTACACCCTGAAACTTCATCCCTCACACCACAGACCCCATGTGTCAGTCATTGGCAAACCTGCTCAACATAGGAGAGTGTTTGCTGCTCCTTAGAGGATCCGCGGTTGTGCACAGCCAGTTATATATGTAAAAGCACCCAGAGAGGAGTCAGCAATCTTGGGCCTTCTCTTGTCGCCCACTGGCGTACTAAGGATCACTTTATGGGTAACGCGCTGTATCAGGCACCACGAGTTGCGGGGAGGGAGTTTCCCGCTCTACACTCCTGCAAATGTGTCTCAGGGAGATCGCATGCAGCGATCCAGGATTTTGCGCTGGGTGGTTCCTGCCTGTAAATCAGGAGCGAGAAGCAGATTCTTCCTTACCCCCTTCGGATGACGTGCAGGCCAGGGAGCGCTGCAGGACGGGACAGGGATCAGCACTCCCAGGGTAAGGAAAGGGCTCACGTAGCCATCTGATCGTTGTGCCGTCCAGGAGCCCAGCACAAGGGTCGTGGGCAATGCACATGTGCACCCCAAGGCCGCTCACTGTTTCAGATCCGACGGCTGTTTTCAGTCTTTTCGGGGGCAGTTAGCATTTCAGGAACGGGTGTACCTCGTCATCTTCACCTTCCGTTACAGGAGTCTGTCAATTCTTTTTCAGAGAACAGGCTGTGTGCTCAGGATATTTGCAGGATTGTGAAGCTCCGCCCCATGGCCCTTTCAATAAATTACCTCAGGAAGCAAGGTTTGCTCTAGTCATGATGGATTACCATTCAAAGTGGCCAAAGTTTGTGTCGCAGGCTACCTCTAAAGTGGGTATTCAATTTTCTAGAGAAGTATTTGCTCGAGAAGGTTGTCCTGAAGTGGTGGTTAATGACAATGGGGTGCAACTCAGCTCTATGGAGATGGAAGAATGTTTTATTGTGCATGGTATTAGGCACATTACCACATCATTAAATCAACCACAAGAGAATGGCCAGGTTAAGCACCTTAACAGAGTGCTCAAGGAGTGTGTTGTGGCAGAGTTAAGTTCTTGTGTTGATTGGAAAAGTGCACTTAAGGAGAAAGTGTGGATGTACCGCATTACCCCTCATTCAATTACCAAGGTCAATACCTTTCATTTGCTGAAGCTTAGGGATCCTGTGTCCAACCGGTGTCCATGGGTAAGGAGGAAGGTTAATAAAGTGGATGTGGTGGACTTGGAAAAGGTGGCAGAGAGGGTGGTGCTGAAATAAGTAAGAAGGAAAACAGGGTTTGACAGGAAATGGAAGGTGAAAGACCCCAGTTTTGCAGTGGGAGATTGGGTAAGGATACCCAAATCTGTTTTTGTGTCTAAGGGGAATTCCAAGTTTAGGAGGCCCATTAAAGTGATAAAGGTGTTGAAGAAAAGCTTGGTTACACAAAATGGTAAGGTGTGGAATGTTCACAGAGTAGTCAGGTATGGAGGTGTAGACAAAATAACTCTGGGGGATGATAATATTGCTGTGATGAGAAATTGATACGCTATTATTAGGAATTCACACTCTGGAGATGAATTGACATTTTAGTTTTTGTTTTCTTGGTTTCATATTTTTTGCATTTTGGCGTTGGGTATAATTATTGTGTTATTGTTTGTTTGGGGGAGCATGTTATACCCATAGTTAATCTATACTAATATAATAAAGAGAGAGCCCAAACCTTTGAGGCGGGTAATCTCAGGAACCACAGCACCAATCACAACACCCAATTCAGCGTTGGAAAGGGCAGTTGCAGCAGAAGGATATAGGCTATGCAGACGCCCACCATATACATTTAAAAGGTAAAAGAACCGTGCCAGCAAAGTAGTCCCTTGTGAGCGTGTCTGCGTTGTCCTGTGGGCGTGTGCTGGGGGCGTGACAAATGCTGGGGGTGTGTGGTAATGTTCCGCCCCTCATGCCATGTCTCATATCGTGTGCTGTGGGCATGTGCTGGGGGCGTGGGCGTGTGCGGGGCGCAGGATTACGGAAAAAAAAGCGAGCGTTGTGCCCAATATTTCATTGCTTTTTCTTCCCAGGTTCTGTACATTCCAGCTCCGGGTGTGCTTGCCCCGCACTCCCAGTGACGTGCACCTGCTTTACTGTATGGAGGTCAGACATGGCATTATTCCCAAGGGCCGGAAGGAGCGCAAACAGGGGCCATTGTGCAGGAAATGTAATCGCGCCTTACCTTCCGGTGACGCCTGAAGCGCACACTGGAGATTTTCCACTTTTGTTGCGCACAAGCCTCGCGCCATGCACATCCGGACACAAGGCTTGCCTCCACGGAAATAGCACGAAAGGGACTATCCCTCCCCCGGGAATATTTAGTTATTTATTTATTTATTTATTTTTAAAATTTATAAAGCGCATCATATGCCCTTGGGCGTCTTGGCGCCCAAGACGATGATATTCCGCAAACCAACATCCCGCATACCATCACTCTGCAATTTTTATAACGCGGGACTATTACGCCGCAAAAACATCATTTCTAAAACTTTTATAACGCATATGACTTTATCACGCATGCCATTATAACGCAAATGAATGTGTGGTAAAGTCATATACATTGTAAAAGTACATTATTAAAGCATCAAATATATGTTTGTATATATGTGTATTTATATATATATTACCTACTGGCGGTCGCCAGTAGGTAGTTATAGTTAGGATCGATTTCCATAGGGAAATCGCAACATTCTATTTGGAATACCTTTGGCGCCAGTTGAGGAATCAGCCTGAATTTTTCAGCAACTTTGCCTCCCGGCGCTCCGCTCCTTCCCTGAAAGTTTGGGGGGCATTCGTCAAGCGGGGGCCGAGATAAAAGGGGGTCCCAAAACGTGTTTTCCCCATGTTAATTTCCATAGGGCGGTCTGTCGCACTTTTAGCTCGAACGACTGAATGGATTTTCACCAAACTTGGCAAAATTGTAGGGACTGGTAGCCCGATGTGCCTTTGCTATGTCTCAAGATATGTGCTCCAGAGGATTTTGAGTAATTTAGGTTCAAAAAAATTTATATATCTAGAGCCGCGCCCCGGTACGCGTACCGGGGAGCGCTCCCGGAGCGCCACGCGACTTGCGCACGGCAAGCTTTTTGGCTCTCGGGTGTCTGTAAACATTCGAAACAGTCCGGAGCGGCCGCCATCTTGTGTCTCGGTAGGATCGAGACACAAGAGGTGGTAAAAACAAAAGGGGAAATAATCAAAAGGGGGCAGGGTAGACCCCTCCCTGACCCCCTAGGTTTGATGTGGGGGCCATAAAAGGGTCCCTCGGGTAAAAAAAAAAAAAAAAAAAAAAATCGATTTTCGCGGGGGGAGCGCCCGGTACGCGCACCGGGGAGCGTACCAGGGAGCGTACCATGGAGATAAAAAATGACAGACTTTTAAAAAAAAAATAGCTTTTTTTTATAAATTGGAGGTAGTTCTGAAAAGTACTTTTTTTTGTTTTTTTTGTTTTATATTTTTTTATACTTTTTAAAACGATGTTATATTTTTTTGGGATTTTTTTCAGGGGAAAAACAAAAACAGGGAATCCAAAACTGCTCAACAGGAGCAAAAAAATGTGAAAATTTAGGGACTGGGAGGGCAGCGGTGTTCCTGTTTCTTTCTAGCAATGAGTTCAACACTCTGCTCCCCATAGCAGAGCAGTTCGTCACACTGCGTGCAAAGAAATTTGATGCCTGCAAACACCGGCTGTATGTTAGGGACCATTCTTCCACCAGGTGGTCCCGAAGGTGTTGCTCCACCAGTGGAGGTGCTGCCGCCATCTGTGGGTAAATTCCGTGCCAGCTCCCTGACACTCTCCCTGGCAAAGTTGTTTGGGTGTCTTCTTTTGACATGCCTGATTAAATTGGCATTTCCGAAGCTATATTTTTTCAGAGGATTGCCTCTGGATAAAGTACTGCCACATATTTTGCAGGTTACTTTTGCAGCATTGACTTTTTTTTGGCCTTCAGGGATGTCATAGAATTTCCAGATGAAGTGGTTCTTCTTCTTCTGGTGAGGAGGGTCCTCAAGCAAAAATCCTTCGGAATCACTGCTGGATGACTCCCTTGCAGCCATTGCTGAAGATCAGGAAAGTAGGAGATGAACACAGTACACAAAACCGCTCTTGCTCTCTCCAAGTACAAAGCAATAGTGAGAGAAAGGGGTGGGTTTCTCACAATTTGGAAAAAAAAAGTTCTGAACCAATGAAAAGTGTTATTTTAAAGTCACATGGCTTGACGCGCTTACGCTACGCGCCCTGGGGCGCGTATCGTAAGCGCATCGGGGCGCTTACGTTGCGCGATCGTATGCGCTTCCGGGTGCGCTTACGCGGTGCGTCATAAGACGCATCTCGCGGCTACGCGATACGTGTCTTATGACGCAAGGCGTGGCAGCTACGCGATACGTCACGATGTTGTTTTCGTTCGCGGCAATATCGCTATCGGGACGCTCACCTGTACGCGCCCCGGGGCGTGCCGTAAAATTGCGCTTACCCATGCGTTCACCGGTACGCGCCCCGGGGTGAAAAATAAAAAAACAATTTTAAAAATTGACATAATTATACAATATAAAATTCGCTTTAAAATTTATTATTTTTTATAACTATAAAGATTTGCTATTAAAAAACCATTGAAATTCACTGAAAAAAACATAAGTTTCACACCAGTTATAGTTAGGAATTAGCATTTAAGAAACGTATGAAATTCACTGAAAAAACCATAGGTTTCACACCAGTTATAGTTAGGAATTAGCATTAAAAAAAACTATGAAATTCACTGTAAAAACCATAGGTTTCACACCAGTTATAGTTAGGAATTAGCATTTAAAAAACCTATTAAATTCACTGAAAAAACCATAGGTTTGACACCAGTTATTGTTAGCTGGAAATTTTACTCGCATAAAACCAATGAAATTCCCACGTTATAGTTAGTTGGACTCAGCATACCTTGCGCGTGCAATGCACTGCTGATGACGTCACAAATTACATCACTCATGACATGGTCAGTGACATCACTCATGACATCACTGATGACACCATCCAGTGAATGTGTGTCTTCCTGAAAAATAAATATGTTTTATATATGTATATGTAAAAGTTTATGTAACAATAAATGTTTTAATAAGTGTCTAAATGGATGTTTTTTTTTAAAACAAATTGATTGGTTAACTGGCTTATTAAGTGTATCTTAGTGAATACATATATTAGTGAGTAATGTTTAAATATTTAAATATATGTATTAGTGTTTCACGTTCTGTATAAGTGGCTGCATGGGTTGGTGAGTAGCTACATGTGTATGTATATGGGTTATCAGATGCTTTTTTTAATATCAATATGAGTGTCTATATGGTATAGTGGGGGTATTACTTAGCACATAGATGCATGAGTGACTGAATCTCTGTTTGTATGTGTTTTGAAGACAGCATATGTGTAGGACTGTATGGGTGGATGAGTGTGTATATGTGTATGTTAGTGAGTGAATGACTGTCTCACTAGTGTCTTTATCAGTAACTACATATGTTTTGATCTAGTATATGTGAATATTGATGTATATAAGTGAGTATATGTGAGAGTAAGAGATTGCAAGAGTTCCTGTTTAAATAAGTATGTGTTTCTATAAGTGATTGTTTAAGAGAATAAATATGTGTAAATTTCCTTAGAAGTAAGGTGGTAGTGTGTGTATAGCTCTATATGCAAATAAATGGATGTTCAATAGTTTATTTGCATGTGTGAGTATGTGTGTGAGTAACTTTTGGATGACTGTCGATGTGTAACAGGATGTATAGATGTATCACTACATATGATGAGTGAGTATATGTTTGAGTGACTATATAGAACTATTGGTGAATCAGTGCATGTGTATATAGATAGTGGAATTATTCAATTGGTTGTAGTAACTGGTATGGGTATCTCCATTTTTTTTTAAATGTTAGTTTTTATTTTTGAATATGTGTTTCAAGGGTTACCTTTCAGTGAAAGGAGGTCTGTCACTATGTCACAAGGATGGTGTCATCAGTGATGTCATGAGTGATGTCACTGACCATGTCATGAGTGATGTAATATGTGACGTCATCAGCAGTGCATTGCACGCGCAAGTTATAGTGAGTCCAACTAACTATAACGTGGGAATTTCATTGGTTTTATGCGAGTAAAATTTCCAGCTAACTATAACTGGTGTCAAGCCTATGTTTTTTTCAGTGAATATACATATCAGTGTTACTTAGAGAGCGGACTTCATTTACCAGAATTCAGTGAGGCACACGCCCCTATTGGGCGGGATATTTAATGTGCTCCCAGACTGCTCTGCTGCTATTTCGTGCCAGTGATCAAGGGCGATCCTCGCCCGAAACGCGTTTGGCTGTCATTTGTGCGCTCTGCCTGGTTTGCGCAATCCTTGAATTAAATGGAGTTTACAAGATGCGAGTGGTTTCATCTTTTGGAGGCAAATCGTGAAGCGATGTTAAGCGGCTGTGCCTGGCCGCGATGAAGCCCCACTACGGATACATTGCAGGACCTCCGTGCAGGATACAGAGAAGCACGTGAGGTACATCTTGTCCAGTTCAAGGAGGGTGAGACAATATGCAAGCCGGGCTGCAGGGCACATACCCACTTAGGAACATTTAACATTTGGGGAGTAACGGCGCCCACATATCTGTGTTACTTAGAGAGCGAACTTCATTTACCAGAATTCAGTGAGGCACACGCCCCTATTGGGCGGGATATTTAATGTGCTCCCAGACTGCTCTGCTGCTATTTCCTGCCAGTGATCAAGGGCGATCCTCGCCCGAAACGCGTTTGGCTGTCATTTGTGCGCTCTGCCTGGTTTGCGCAATCCTTGAATTAAATGGAGTTTACAAGATGCGAGTGGTTTCATCTTTTGGAGGCAAATCGTGAAGCGATATATATATATATATGTATGTAGGGGAAGCGAAACGACAACTTTCGAACCCAGAACATTACGAACTCACTACTAGAAGGAAGTATCAGGAGAGCATCCAAGAATATGATAAACTTATACAAAAATGGCATAATAAAGATATGTTAAGCATTGAGGAACATCTCTTTTTACGATCAAATCATCCTGTAATCCCGTCTTTTTACAACCTGCACAAAATTTAAAAGGATCTCGAAACACCGCCTGGCCGCCCAATAGTTTCATCAATGGGCAGCCTTACAGAGAATCTTTCGGTGTTTATTGACCATTTCTTGTTTCAGTCAGTGCTCCAATTGTCTTCATACATAAGGGATACAAAGGAATTTATTGTACAATTACAAGATTTAGTGTGGGATCCCATGTATGTTATGATTGTGATGGATATCACGAGCTTATACACGTGTATTGATCATGCACAAGGCTTGAAAGCAGTGAAATATTTTATGGAAAAGAGACCACTAAAGTATGCGGGACACAGCACCATGTTGCTAGAGCTAACAGAATTTTGCCTGTTGAATAACATTTTTCTCTTTCAGGGTGAACTCTTTAAGCAGATCTCCGGGACTGCCATGGGAACCTGCTTCGCCCCCAGCTATGCGAATTTATTCGTAGGCTGGTGGGAGGAGCAGGTGGCCTGGTCAGAGGGAAACATCACCTGGACCAATAATGTGGTCAAGTGGCACAGATATATTGATGACCTCTTCCTGGTGTGGAGGGGGTCGGAAGATAGTGCCAGGGAATATATCTCCCACTTAAACAAAAATAATGTCAATCTGAAATTCACAGGCGAGGTCAGCTCAGTGGCAGTGAGCTACCTCGACCTTCGTGTAACTATCATTGACAACCAGATAACTACATCCCTGTACCGCAAGCCCACGGCTGGCAACAGCGTCTTGCACGCTGAAAGCGCACACCCGACGAACCTAAAGCGAAGTATTCCTTACGGGGAGCTCTTACGCCTTAAACGGAATTGCTCACGTGAGGAGGACTTCCAGGAAGCAGCGAAAGAAAGTCTGGCCAGGTTCAAACAAAGAGGCTATAACCAGGCCCTCTTGACCGAAACTCTCAAAAGAGTGTCCGGGATAGATAGGGCCGAATTGCTGAGAGACAAAGTAAACTCTAAAAAAACAGATGAGGGCAAATTCCGCTTAATAACAGCCTATAGCAACAACTCCAATCAACTTAAAGGAATCCTACGCCATAGTTGGCATATCTTAAAGACTGACCCCATAATTGGGGCGGATATTCCCAACAACCCACTTATAACATTCAGAAGAACGAAGTCCATTAAGGACTTACTGGTACATAGCCATCTAGAGACTCCCGTTGCTAGGACGAACACTCTGGCTGAAATGAAAGGATTTTATCCTTGTGGCAAATGCAAGGCCTGTGCTTACAGCAAAAGGGTCTTGAGCTACGAAATCCCTGGGGTCACAAGGAAGAAAAGTATTGGGTCCTTCATCACATGTCAAACACCGTATGTGGTGTATTGCCTAGTATGCCCCTGCAACCTCAAGTATATAGGGAGTACTATTAAAAACGTGAAGTTAAGGATCCTAGAACACATGAGGGCGATAGCCAACAAGGATCTGACTTCTCCTGTTGCCAAACACTTTGCCATAAAACATCGGAGCAACAGAGATTTATTACAATACTTTGGGATAGACCAAGTTCCAGAGAGTGAAAGGGGTGGGAATAGACTTTTAAAGCTAAGACGATTGGAGTCTCGTTTCATTATTGACTTACAGACCAAAGTTCCAAATGGTTTGAACAGTGGCGAAGAATTAGCCATCCATTTGGGCAAGTGAACTGTATCAGCCGTAGCCTGCTATCTCACTCAAATCTGATGGAATCTGTGTTGACCTGGGGGGCTCCCCTGGTTATGATTGCGGCTTCTAGCAATAGGAGCCGCCTAAGCCGATCCACGGCAAGATAATAATGGAATGTTTGATCTTTTTTTTGGGCATCTGTATTTATTCCCGGTGACAAAAATGAGTAACCATGTACAGCACATAAGAGGACAATGACGGATGGAATCTGTATGTAAATTTTAGCATATCTAAAATGTACTTGTTTTAGCTCATATATTTTTTGTCACAACAATCATTAATTATACTTTGAATGTATGCTGATCCACGGCATAATAACCGAATGAATTATATTGAGAAAAGGTAATCTGTTGCCATTTGATCACTGTAACAATGTTACACTGCACATTCCAAGATGGCGCCCGCAGTTCCAAGTCGGGTAGTCCATTTTCAGTTTCCATCGGTAATAACGTGCTGCATATATTGTCTTCCTGTGAGCGTTTTTATAATTACATTGACAAAGGGCTTTGCCCGAAACGCGTCTGCACTAAAAAATAAAAAGAAACTCTGAAACCCATCCCGCGAGTGCTGCTTTTCTGCCTCTCTCTCGGCTGGGAGAAGGGCTGTTGGAGCATCAATATATATATGTATATATACACATTTTTTAAATTTAATTCAAACATTTATTCTTTTATATTGCATTATTTATATTATTAGTATTTATTATTTTATTTTATTACCCTTTACACCCTAAAAACGAATCCCACCCTGCTCCCTTTAAACACCCCTGCACCCCATAATCATAACCCACCCTTACTCCTTCAAATACCCCAACACCCTTAAACACTAACCCATCTTAACCCTATAAATATACCCTGTACCCCAAACCCCAAACCTATCCCTAAACCCTAAATATACCCCTGTACTCCAAAACCCAAACCTACCCCTGAACCCTAAAAATACCCCTATACCCCAAAACCCAAACCTAGCCCTGAACCCTGAAAATAACCATGTACCCCAAACCTACCCCTGAACCCTAAAACACCCCTGTACCCCAAAACCCAAACCTAGCCCTTAACCCTAAAAATACCCCTGTACCCCAAAACCCAAACCTAGCCCTGAACCCTTAAAATACCCCTGTACCCCAAAACCCAAACCTACCCCTGAACCCTAAAAATACCCCTGTACCCCAAACCCATACCTATCCCTAAACCCTAAAACTACCCCTGTACTCCATAACCCAAAACTATATTTGAACCCTTAAAATACCCAAACACCCCAAAACATATACCTCAGTACCCCAAACATATACCCCTATACCCATACTTACCTTATCCAAACATTTAAAAAAACATGCTTTTACCATTCATGCATTTACAACGTATTTCGTTGTAAATGTATGCGTGGTAAAAGCATATAAAATGTAATCCCATGCGTTATAATGGCATTGCGGAGTCATGGTACTTTCGTAATGAAAGTATGCGGAGTGATGGTATGCGGAAAGAAAGTTGCGGAATAATGATTGTTTACCCTCCCCCGGTAAGTACATTGGTGGGACGGCAGCCCACATCTCCAGCAACATACTCATATTTTTTCCCCACCCATTTGAAAAATGCACAGGTCTCTCTCATTGATGTCCAGCACCGACATACACTTTTAGACACACCTCCCGCCACAAGTTCTAGAATTGCGAACTTAAGAGCTGGGGAGCTACGTTCGAATCTCGGCATCAGCTCAACATCCTGTGATTCCAGACAAATCGCTTTGTCTCCTCGTGCCTACCACAAATGAATGTGATCTTCTATAATGTAAATTGTGCTCATGCCATGTTGTCGAGTTCGCGCCTTATAATATTGCAAGGAAAAATAAAGTAGGGAAACTCAAGTTCACACACTACTGAACGCGCACTCTTAAGTGCATCAGCAGTGCACTGTGAATCGGAGCATTTCACAGGCCTGTCACAGATAAGAAATGCTATCAAAACGAAATCCTACAAAACAATGTACTACTGGCCAGCAGCAATTCATAACCGTACAACGTCGGGACGGGCTGCTAGTGAATGATATTTTGACTGACAATGGCCTAGTGTACCACTGGCATCTTTCTCAAGCAACTGATACAGAATATACATTCACCTCCCCGACCCAAGGCACGCTCTCCCGATTGGACTATTTCCTGTTTTACCAGAGGACGGTGCACTTAGTCCGAGATTTCCACATTCTAGAAGCCGCACTCTCAGATCACTCACCAGATCTCCTCTCACTTGAGTTGGGACTGACCAGTCCGGTCCGCAAACCATGGCGCATGAACATACAGCGCCATCACACCCCACAAGATAAATCTCAACTATGTGAGCACCTCCAGGGATATCTTGCTACCAAAGCGATACAAAAGGGGATGATGGACGGAGCTTTGAGCAAATCAAACACTCACCCCCAGTCAACTGAGCTGGGTTTAATCCATCACCATTCTTTAGCCCACTCAGCCACCCCAGTTCAGACATGGCTATATGCAAATCAGTCTGACCCTGTGCCTCATGGGAACAGTCCAGCCCGAACTGCCAAGCCATGTCTTTCCTGGACCGGAAACAAGCATCCTGGGACCGGTTTCGGATTCATAATCCTCATCAGCCAGGCTATCTTGAATCCAGTGGCCAAGTGAGCAAGGGACTCACGTCTGAGCATACCCTGCCACACTTAGGGCGAACAAAGCGATACAAAAGGGGATGATGGACGGAGCGTTTGAGCAAATCAAACACTCACCCCCAGTCAACTGATCTGGGTTTAATCCATCACCATTCTTTAGCCCACTCAGCCACCCCAGTTCAGACATGGCTATATGCAAATCAGTCTGACCCTGTGCCTCATGGGAACAGTCCAGCCCGAACTGCCAAGCCATGTCTTTCCTGGACCTGAAACAAGCATCCTGGGACCGGTTTCGGATTCATAATCCTCATCAGCCAGGCTATCTTGAATCCAGTGGCCAAGTGAGCAAGGGACTCACGTCTGACCATACCCTGCCACACTTAGGGCGAACAAAGCCATACAAAAGGGGAGGATGGACGGAGCGTTTGAGCAAATCAAACACTCACCCCCAGTCAACTGATCTGGGTTTAATCCATCACCATTCTTTAGCCCACTCAGCCACCCCAGTTAAGACATGGCTATATGCAAATCAGTCTGACCCTGTGCCTCATGGGAACAGTCCAGCTCGAACTGCCAAGCCATGTCTTTCCTGGACCGGAAACAAGCATCCTGGAACCGGTTTTCGATTCATAATGCTCATCAGCCAGGCTATCTTGAATCCAGTGGCCAAGTGAGCAAGGGACTCACGTCTGACCATACCCTGCCACACTTAGGGTGAACAAAGCGATACAAAAGGGGATGATGGACGGAACGTTTGAGCAAATCAAACACTCACCCCCAGTCAACTGATCTGGGTTTAATCCATCACCATTCTTAAGCCCACTCAGCCACCCCAGTTCAGACATGGCTATATGCAAATCAGTCTGACCCTGTGCCTCATGGGAACAGTCCAGCCCGAACTGTGAAGCCATGTCTTTCCTGAACCGGAAACAAGCACCCTGGGACCGGTTTCGGATTCATAATCCTCATCAGCCAGGCTATCTTGAATCCAGTGGCCAAGTGAGCAAGGGACTCACGTCTGAGCATACCCTGCCACACTTAGGGCAAACAAAGCAATACAAAAGGGGATGATGGACGGAGCGTTTGAGCAAATAAAAAACTCACCCCCAGTCAATTGATCTGGGTTTAATCCACCACCATTCTTTAGCCCACTCAGCCACCCCAGTTCAGACATGGCTATATGCAAATCAGTCTGACTCTGTGCCTCATGGGAACAGTCCAGCCCGAACTGCCAAGCCATGTCTTTCCTGGACCGGAAACATGCATCCTGGAACCGGTTTTCGATTCATAATGCTTATCAGCCAGGCTATCTTGAATCCAGTGGCCAAGTGAGCAAGGGACTCACGTCTGAGCATACCCTGCCACACTTAGAGTGAACAAAGCGATACAAAAGGGGATGATGGACGGAACGTTTGAGCAAATCAAACACTCACCCCCAGTCAACTGATCTGGGTTTAATCCATCACCATTCTTTAGCCCACTCAGCCACTCCAGTTCAGACATGGCTATATGCAAATCAGTCTGACTGTGAGAAGCGGCTGTCTCTAGTTGGCAGAGGTATACACTTCTGACAAATAGGGACACACCTTTTCTAGTCAGGGCAAGGGGATCACACACTTAGATAACCCCTGCTCACCCCCTTGGTAGCTTGGCAAAGCAGACAGGCTTATCTCAGAGGCAGTGCGTTAAGCATTTATGACCACATACAGTAATAAAGTGAATACACTACAAATGGACACGACACAGTAGTATTATAAAAATAAGGATTGTTATATAAGGCTTAGCACAAGACCAAATAACGATAAGAATATACCACAGTCTTAATAAATACTCTTGGAAGGAAAAATAATAATTCAAGCACGGTTTCTTCTTAGCACAAAAAGTCTTTAGTATCAAAAGCAACTCTTCTTCTTAAAAAACACAGTTCTTGGCAACAATGTAACCCACACGGGAGTCACACGACGTCGAGGCAAAGTTAATCCAAAGGTTCGGCGTCGACCGCGAGGAGCGCTACGTCGAGCCCGGAGTCGCACAGACCCCAACAACACAGTACCTTGGAAAAGTGAAGCACTCGATGATCAGCGGCGTCGAGATGTCCGGCGTCGCGTCTTCGGCGTCGATCGGGCCTCGGAGTCGGGGCGATCTGCAGCGGCGTCGACCGATGTCGGGCAGGAGCAGCGCTCACGAGGTGAAGCAGGATACGGCGTCGTCGATGTCGATGTTGCAAGAGTGAGCAGCGCTCACGGCGTCGAGAGGGCTCGAAGTCGATGCGATCAGCGGCGGTGCAGACACGAGGTCACTTGGAGCTGGAGCCGAACTCGCTACTCACTGGCGTCGCTACTGGCGTTGATCGGGCCCGGCGGCCGGCGTCGAGGAAGCGGGACACTGGAGCCGTTACTCACGATGTCGAGCTGGATTCGGCGGCGTCCGTCGGCGTCGAGATTGCTGGATTCTTTCAGAGGTGCTGGATTCACAAGTTCCAGCAAACAGCACTTTAAGCAGATGAAGTCCTTTAGCCCTGTGACTTCAACAGGAGGCTGGCACTCTTCCAGCCCTTGGAGATTTTCTTGAGCAAAGTTTGAGAGTACACACACAGTTCCTCTCTCCTGGTTCCTTGGCAAAAATAAAGAAGCAATGCAGGATTCCCCCAACAAACAGCACTCTGGCAGAAGGGGTAGGCAGTCCTTAGATCAGCAGGCTTCTTGTCCTTGGTTCAGGTTTCTTTGTCAGAAGTGATCTAAATTCTTGGTTCAGGGGTCCTTCTCTTATACCCCTTTTTGGCTTTGATCCCTTTGTCCATGCAGGGGAATTTCCCCCCATCCTGGGTTTGTTGTGGGTGTTGCCAGGCTGAGGCACCTGGCCTATTCACTGGGCAGGGCAGAGTCCTCAGCCGCCCAGCAGGAGCGGAGCCAGCATTGTCACTGGCAGGGGCAGGGCCATCAGTTGCCCGGCAGGAGGTGGGCCAGGAAAGTCCCAGGCAGGCACAGAGTCATCAGCCGCCTGGCAGGGGGGCGGAGCCAGCATTGTATCAGGCAGGGCAGGCTATCAGGAGCTACTCTTCCCCTACTCTCAATGCAAATGCCCCACTCATCCCACACTGACTCATTCAGACTCTCTGGAGCCACCCAGCTCCTGTCACACGCACACCAGAACCAGCAGAGACCGGTAGACAGTTAGACAAGAAAATAGCTACTTTCTAAAAGTGCTATTTTCAAACACAGAGTCTAAAAACCATCCACCCAAACGGATGCGTTATTAAACCCTGAGTTCAGGGATACCAAACTCGACATTGCACCATGCTCCCCGAGCCCGCTAGGATTATAGCATTAATAATCCTGGCAGCCCATTCTAACTGATGGAGAGCAGGTTACCTTACAATAGTGAAAAACGAATATGGCTGTAATTCACTATCAGGACATGCCAACATTGTCAGGCTTGTCCTACCTTATGCTTACAATGCACCCCGCCCTTGGGCCTACCATAGGGGTGACTAACATGAAGTTAAGGGAAGGTTTAGGGACTGGTTAGTAGGTGTACTTGCGCAGTCCTCGTGACAGTCAGACTGCACGTGGTCTAGCAATGGTAGACCTTCAGACATACTTTTACTAGGCCGCTCGTGTGGGTGGCACAACACGTGCTGCAAGCCCACTAGCAGCATTTGTATTTACAAGCCCTGGCACTCCTGGTGCACTCTACTAGGGACTGACAGTAAACCAAATAAGCCAAACATGGAAGTCAATCAATACAGCAATTTCACATAGGGAGCACTTGCACTGTGGCACTGATCAGCAGTGGCACAGTGCCCAAAGCATATACCAGCAAAAACATCGTAAACAGAGGAGGCATACAGAAAAAATGGAGGAGAGACCCATGCCAATGATGCCAGGTCTAACACTGACCCTGTGCCTCATGCGAACAGTCCAGCCCGAACTGCCAAGCCATGTCTTTCCTGGACCGGAAACAAGCATCCTGGGTCCGGTTTCGGATTCATAATCCTCATCAGCCAGGCTATCTTGAATCCAGTGGCCAAGTGAGCAAGGGAATGGTGATGGATTAAACCCAGATCAGTTGACTGTGGGTGAGTGTTTGATTTGCTCAAAGGCTCCGTCCATCATCCCCTTTTGTTTCGCTTTGTTCGCCCTAAGTTGGTAGGGTATGCTCAGATGTGAGTCCCTTGCTCACTTTGCCACTGGATTCAAGATAGCCTGGATGATGAGGATTATGAATCTGAAACCGGTCCCAGGATGCTTGTTTCCGGTCCAGGGAAGACATGGCTTGGCAGTTCGGGCTGGACTTTTCCCATGAGGCACAGGGTCAGACTGATTTGCATATGGCCATGTCTGAACTGGGGTGGCTGAGTGGGCTAAAGAATGGTGATGTATTAAACCCAGATCAGTTCACTGGGGGTGAGTGTTTGATTTGCTCAAACGCTCCGTCCATCATCCCCTTTTGTTTCGCTTTGTTCGCCCTAAGTTGGCAGGGTATGCTCAGACGTGAGTCCCTTGCTCACTTGGCCACTGGATTCAAGATAGCCTGGCTGATGAGGATTATGAATCCGAAACCGGTCCCAGGATGCTTGTTTCCGGTCCAGGGAAGACATGGCTTGGCAGTTCGGGCTGGACTGTTCCCATGAGGCACAGGGTCAGACTGATTTGCATATGGCCATGTCTGAACTGGGGTGGCTGAGTGGGCTAAAGAATGGTGATGTATTAAACCCAGATCAGTTAACTGGGGGTGAGTGTTTGATTTGCTCAAACGCTCCGTCCATCATCCCCTTTTGTTTCGCTTTGTTCGCCCTAAGTTGGCAGGGTATGCTCAGACGTGAGTCCCTTGCTCACTTGGCCACTGGATTCAAGATAGCCTGGCTGATGAGGATTATGAATCCGAAACCGGTCCCAGGATGCTTGTTTCCGGTCCAGGGAAGACATGGCTTGGCAGTTCGGGCTGGACTGTTCCCATGAGGCACAGGGTCAGACTGATTTGCATATGGCCATCTCTGAACTGGAGTGGCTGAGTGGGCTAAAGAATGGTGATGGATTAAACCCAGATCAGTTGACTGGGGGTGAGTGTTTGATTTGCTCAAATGCTCCGTCCATCATCCCCTTTTGTTATGCTTTGTTCGCCCTAAGTTGGCAGGGTATGCTGAGACGTGAGTCCCTTGCTCACTTGGCCACTGGATTCAAGATAGCCTGGCTGATGAGGATTATGAATCCGAAACCGGTCCCAGGATGCTTGTTTCCGGTCCAGGGAAGACATGGCTTGGCAGTTCGGGCTGGACTGTTCCTATGAGGCCCTGCAGGGTCAGACTGATTTGCATATGGCCATGTCTGAACTGGGGTGGCTGAGTGGACTAAAGAATGGTGATGGAATAAACCCAGATCAGTTGACTGGGGGTGAGTGTTTGATTTGCTCAAACGCTCCGTCCATCATCCCCTTTTGTTTCGCTCTGTTCGCCCTAAGTTGGCAGGGTATGCTCAGACGTGAGTCCCTTGCTCACTTGGCCACTGGATTCAAGATAGCCTGGCTGATGAGGATTATGAATCCAAAACCGGTCCCAGGATGCTTGTTTACGGTCCAGGGAAGACATGGCTTGGCAGTTCGGGCTGGACTGTTCCCATGAGGCACAGGGTCAGACTGATTTGCATATGACCATGTCTGAACTGGGGTGGCTCAGTGGGCTAAAGAATGGTGATGGATTAAACCCAGATCAGTTGACTGGGGGTGAGTGTTTGATTTGCTAAAACGCTCCGTCCATCATCCCCTTTTGTTTCGCTCTGTTCGCCCTAAGTTGGCAGGGTATGCTCAGACGTGAGTCCCTTGCTCACTTGGCCACTGGATTCAAGATAGCCTGGCTGATGAGGATTATGAATCCAAAACCGGTCCCAGGATGCTTGTTTACGGTCCAGGGAAGACATGGCTTGGCAGTTCGGGCTGGACTGTTCCCATGAGGCACAGGGTCAGACTGATTTGCATATGACCATGTCTGAACTGGGGTGGCTCAGTGGGCTAAAGAATGGTGATGGATTAAACCCAGATCAGTTGACTGGGGGTGAGTGTTTGATTTGCTAAAACGCTCCGTCCATCATCCCCTTTTGTTTCGCTTTATATCTTGCTACCAACCAGGGATCTGTGAATTTGGGCAGGATCATCTGGGGCGCAGCGAAAGCTGCAATTCGGGGTGAGCTCATGCTAGGTGTGGCACAGCCCCATAGGCAAATAATGGTTAGGCAGACAAAATTAGAAATGGAAATGTCTTCCTATACCCGTCTATACACAAGTAAACCGACTCTACAGCACCGTAAATCCTTAGAATAGGCCTGCATGGCAATAAACAGCCTCTTCACCTCAAAAGCTGAATACGCTTTACAAGGGATGAAAGGAAGGCATTACGAGCAGGGAGAAAAGGCTGGGAGGCTCCTAGCGGTGCAGTTATGCCAAAGGGAAGCTGCTATGGTCATACCGGCAATACAGACAGTCAGCGAGGCAACTTTCACTTACCCCCAATATATGGTAAACCAATTTGTTCAATTCTATCAGACCCTTTACACCTCTGGAGCTCAGAAATACACAGCTAAAATGACCACTTTTCTCTCTAAGGTAACCTTCCCTTGCTTATCGGATGAGGGTAGAGAACTCCTGGAAGGAGAAATCAGCAAGGAGGAAATAGCACAAGCAATTGCAAAACTCCCCTATGACAAGGCCCCAGGTAAAGACGGATTTCAGGTGGAATTCTATAGATTGGCCAGAGAATGAATAGTTGGCACTCTCCAGGCAGCATTACAAGAAGCGGATCACACATCCTCTTTAGGTCCCCTCGCCAATAAAGCAGTGATTGCCGTTTTACCTAAGCCTGGGAAAGACCACACATTATGCGGCAGTTATCGTCCCATATAACTGCTGAATTTGTAATATCAAAATCTTACCCAGTATCCTGACTGCCTGTGTCCGCAAAGTTCTCCCCTCCCTAGTCCATCATACACAAGTAGGATTCGTACCAGGTCGTTCCTCCAGAAATCATATGCGAACTCTGACACATAATTTATGGTCCGCTAAATATCTTCTCTCAGATGCACTAGCATTGTCACTCGATGCGGAGAAAGCGTTTTCCCGCATTGAGTGGAGCTATCTTTTTAAAGTATTGACGCAATTTGGATTGCGAGATCAATTCATTGCCAAAGTACGACTGCTATGTGACAATCCCACCGCCCAGGTAAATTGTGGGAGTTTCATCTCTGACTCATATCCAATTCATCGGGGGACACACCAGAACTGCCCCCTCTCCCCATTTCTCTTTCTCCTAGCTATGGAACCCTTAGCAGCTACCATACGTCAATCAACCACAGTCACAGGTGTACCTCTCCTGATAGGGGAATCCAAACTCTATCTATATGCAGATGATATTCTGCTCACCCTCACAAACCTACCCAGTTCCCTACCATCTCTGTTTCAAATAATCAATGACTTTTCATCCTTTTCCGGTTACAAAATAAATTGGGACAAAGGTGAAGCATTGCCCATCTCGGATGGGACCACATAGATGTCCATGCATAGATTCCCCTTCCACTGGCAACCCTCGCGCCTCAAATACGGTTGCAAGGATTTCTGCTCATACACAGAACGGTGCACAGAGACCTAGGACATTAGTGAATTGTGGTGTACCAGAAATTCACCTCAGTACCTAGAAACCCCAACCATCTAGCAATCAGTGTCACATTAGCTCTTCGTCCTATAGCAAAGTAACCAATGATTAGACAACCTCGAACATGCGAGTAAGGACCATCGCAGGAATGGTGGGAAGTGAGAATACTCTTTGGTTATACTCTCATACCAGTCCACAACAGGAGTAAAAAAGTGACACAGTAAGGTTAAAATATTTATATTAACGACGTGATCTCATGTGCAGTATTTTAGTCAACATGAGCAGACATATGATTAGGAACATACTACAATGCTTGGGCGTCTTGGTGAATAAAGGGATGGAGGGGAAGATTGCGGACAATATGAGTCCCCTGTTAACCCAGATGCATGGCGACTTTGATAAATGGAAGGCATTGAAGCTTTCTACGTGGGTTAGGGTACAGGCAGTATGCATGGTCACACTTCAGCGCTTCATTAAAACCTTGGGCATGCTCCCATTACTGGTACCCTCGGCCACACTGCGTTTAATTGACTCCAAAATTACATCCTTTCTGTGGGGTTCCCTGCGACCCCGTCTGGGAGCACTGAAATTGAAGGCTTGTCGTTCTTGCAGTGGGCTAAGCCGCCTGTTGGACTTGGCCCTTTTTGTAGGGTCATCCCTGAACATTTTGCCTTCCTCCTGTATTTTGTATGACCTGTTTTTATTGGTGTTATGACTCTGGGCACTTTACCATTGCTGATCAGTGCTAAAGTGCATATGTTCTCCATATTGAAAAGTGATGTTTGGATTAGTGACTCCATAATTAGCTTATTTGATTTACTGTCAGACCCTAGTACAGTGCACTGCGGGTACCCAGGGCTGGTAAATCAAATGCTGTTAGTGGGCTTGCAGCACTGGTTGCGCCACCCACAGAAGCAGCCTGTAAAAGTGTGTCTCAGTTCTGCCATTGCGGAGCCTGTGTGCAGTCTGGTACTGCCATGTTGACTGGGTAGGCCCAAAGGCAGGGTGCATTGTAGGTAAAAGGTAGGACAAGCCCTGATGTGTGTGGCATGTCCTAATAGTGAATTACAACCATTTTCGTTTTTCACTTATGCAAGGCTACCTGTTCCCCATACACCAGAATGGGCAGTTTGATTATTACATCTTATAACCCTAACTGACTCAGGAAACTTGATAGAAATTCGAGTTTAGAATGCCTGAACTCAGAATGATAAAATGCATCTTTTAGTAAATTGGTTTTAACATTCTGTGTATGAAAGTACCACTTTTAGAAAGTAGGTATTTTCTTGTCAAACCATCCAAGCCTGCCTCTGCTAGGTTGTGTATTCCCTGTCTGGAGTTTGAGTGACAGAGGCTGGGGGATTCCAGGAAACAGGGTGAGTCAGCACAGGGCTGAATAGAGAGATCTGCAATTAGATGGGTGAGAGGAGTTGCACCTGGGACCTGAATAGGTACACACATCACTATCATTGATTATTAGATGTAAACACATATTTTTATTGTAGAGTGTGCCTGTGCAGTGTCAGTGACATGGCCAAAGAGGGCATCATAGAGCTGTATTTGGCTTATGCATTGAAAACTAATTCCAAACAGGGTTCCACAACATTTTTGGCCCAGGGACACCAGCACCTTTGCCAGATCCCTTGCAATACTGGCTCCACCTCTTGTGGTGTGTCTGATGTCCCTGCCCTGCACTGTGAAAGGGAAGAAGGAGTCATGTAAATAGAGTGCTCCAGGACTGACCATAACTTTTTTGGACTAGGCAAAGGCCTCTCTGCCTTCAGAGAACAAAGAGAAACTGTGTATAAAAAGGGGGACCTAGACCCCAGAACTTTAGATCACTTTTGGGAAACTAGAAGAAACCTGTGCTAAAGAGAAGAACCAGAGAGACTGAGGAGAGACTATTCCTAAGCTGAAATGCTGCTTGGGGGGTTGGCCTGCAGGGGTTGCCTGACTGCAAAGAAAGGAGAGAGGAACTGTGTGTGTACTTTCATCAACTTGTGAAGGATCTCCAAAGGCTTGAGAAAGAGCTTGACTCCTTCTGAAGTCTCAGGGACAATAGACTTCACCCACCAGCTCCCCAAGAGTTCTTTGGAAGTGCATGCAGTTGTGTTGGGCTTTCTGAGGGACTGTGTGCCGCAAGGAGCTGGAAGACGAAGGAGGAGGGTGTCGCCAAACTGCCGCAGTCGCTTCGCAAAGCAAAAGCGCATCGCCGGAGAAGAGGATCGACATCACACCAGATGCCACCGCATCATCGGAGAAGCGTGTTGCAGCCGCTGTCGCTGCATTGCCGGGAAAGCGTGACGGTGCTGCAAGCTGTCGCATTTTTGCTGAGGCACCTCGCATCACCGGAGAAGAGGATCGAAGTTGCATCAGACGCCACTGCATTACCGGGAAGCGTGTCGCAGTGCCTGTCCCGGCTCAGAAGAATTGTTGAGTCGCCGAACAGCCGTCAGGCGTGCACGCATTGTGTCGCATCCAAGAGAAGACGCCATGTTTGTTTCATTGCACCGGATCTTCATCGCATCACGGTGTTGCGGCCCGCATCTCCACGGAAGTGCAGTAAGAATCTGACACATCACCTCCCCTTGTAGAGAAGAACCGACGCATCCCATATGCATCAGAAGGGACCTAACGCATCACAGTTCTTGCGTGTAAGGAACCAACGCTTCACCTTCCCTGCAGCATTTTCTTTGCATAGCGTTACGCATCCTAAGGTACATTGAACTCAAAGTGTCGCATTTTACATCTAAAGAGAACTGAGGTAATGCTACCATTTTTGAAGTACAGTATTGTTGATTTGCATTGTTTGTGGTCTTGAGTGAAGTCTATTTAAAAATACTTATTTTTATACTACAACTTGTGTGGTGTCCATCTGTAGTGTTGTCACTGGTTTACTGTATGTGTTCACAAATGCTTTACACACTGCCACTGAGATAAGCCTGTCAGATCATGCCAAGCTACCAAGGGGGTGAGCAGGGGTTATTTTAGGAGTGTACACCCTTACCCTGACTAGACGCAAAGGTCCCTATTCGTTCAAAGGTACCTACCTTTGCCACCTAGAGAACCCCAAATCTAACACCTCCCATCAATTGAACATTTTGCACTTGCGCTGCAGCTCTCCCAACTGGCATATATGCTACCAGATACCTCTGATGTACCGCAATGTGTGGACATAGAGAGACAACTGCTGTCTATAGGAATGGGCCTCTCTGTTTTATATGGATAAGAAGTGTGCCGCCAAAACCCCTCTAATCCGATATTATTAGCAATGCACATTGCTTGGCAACATGTGCATCGTTTAATGGGCTCACACCCATGAATTCACGAGCAAGCCCCCCTCTGGCAGAATGCTGGCATACGCATCAATAAACAGTCACTATCATGACCCCTTTGGGAGACGGCCGGTATACTCACCCTTGATCAACTCTTTCATAAAGGGGACTTTTGTGCAAATCCAAGAGGAATTTGCCCTTCCCACGTCGCAGTCTTGCAGATAAATGAAGCTTTGCTGCTGCCTGCATAAATGTCTGGGACCGCGCCCTTGGCCATTATCATTACCAACCTCACCATTGCTATTGTACCTCAACACGTGGGGAACGTACAAAGGAGTTACGTCCGGCCTCTACGGAGTACTCACCTTTCATCTTTTCTCACAACACTTATTACAAACCCTTCACAACAGATGGCAAGTCCGACTTTTGGTTTCTTATGAAACGGAGGATTGGGCAGAACTATTAGATGATTTGGACATTGAAAATCTTACACGAGTGGCACTGGTCACCAATGAAATTACATAAAGCAGGCCTTCTCTCGCACATAAATTGTTGGAGATGTGCAAGCACGGCTTGCAATAGGACCCATATTATATGTGAATGTCCCTTAGTACAATCCTTTTGGTCATACGTGGGCAAATCCCTGAGCAACATGATACCTTTACGTCTACCGCTTACTTCTGCTGCATCATTCTATATGACCTGCGATGTTCCCCAGAATTGTCAAAACCGCAACGTCGACTCTATCATACAGCACTTGCATCTTCCCTCCCCATCTCTTTCACACATTCCCACAGGGTATGTTTAACAATTGACATACTGGAATAGGCAGGTCTTTTCCTATTCCTCCCCTCCCCTCCCTCTCTTCCCTCTCCCAGTCCTTCCACCTTCTTCCTGTATACTCTCTTTAATCTTAAAGAGGCAAGTGCTACACCATTTTTTCTGTTGTAACATTTATATGGCTATTGCATTTGTGTGGCCAATGCTGTCAGTCCTACAATGTTATTTATTCTAAAATTGCTAATAAAGAATTATAAAACCAAAAAGAAAGTGCATGTGCTCCTATGGTAAATTATGTTTCTGGATTGGTGTGTCCATGTTTGGCTTATTTGAATTACTGTTAATTCCCTAGTACTGTGCACTGTGTGTGCCCAGGGCATGTAAATCAAATGTTGCTAGTGGGCCTCTAGCACTGATTATGCCATCCACACAAGCAGCCCTTCATAGGGTTCCCAGACCTGCCACTGCAGTGTCTGCGCGCAGTTGTCAACCTGGCAACTTTAGAACACTTATGGACTAAGAAACCTGCCAAGAAGAAGAGTTTCAAAAGCTGGGAGGTGGAACTACCACTTTGCTGTGTGCTATGCTGTGTTGGCCTGCAGTGACTGCTTCCGTCTTGGGCAGAGTAAGGACTAAACTGAACTTTCGGCAACTTCTTTGTTTGAGTTTCTCCAAGGGCGTGATGTAGAGCTTGCTCCCTGTTTCAGACATCTCAGGAACAGCAAAGACTTCAAATTTCATCTGCTATCAGCACTGGGAACTGTGTGTTTTGTGCTACGGCTGAAAAAAAGCAACACAACGCCACCATCGATGCCCACTCCGTGTCCTGAAGGCACCGCAGATGGCACCGCCAAACTTCATACCGCAACCCTGGTCTCTCCGACGCCACCACCCAACCGCTGCTTGCACTGCAAATTGTGGGCAACGAACATCGCACCACCTTGCTTCACGCCGCCACCCTGGTATCCCCATTGATGCTGCTGCTTGCACCGTGGTTCGAGGGCACTGCTCATAAGTTACAAAATGCACCGCCCTCATCCCACATTGCAGCTTTGGCCTTCCAGCGCCATAGACTCCAGTTCATCAGCCACAGACAGCGCTTCAGGAACTACGCCGCCGCAGCTTGCACCGTGACCTGCCAGCACCGCAACGAGCACTGCAACACTTCGCACTCAAGCCATGGTCTTACTGACATCGCTGGACGACTCTCACCGAGCCGCTGACTGCACTGCGACTTCAGGGCACAGCATGCTGTAATGCTGCACTTCACACTGCAGCCCTGACGCCAGCACTACCGACTTCAACCGTGAGGGGTTAGATCTACAACGTATGTGACTTCAAGGGCCTGACGACTCAAGCCCAACCTCTGGAACCGATGCCGGCTCTTCAGAGCTCAACAAGAGGTTGCAGATGCACTTCATTTCTAACTATTTTTCGGGTCTTCTCAACACCGTACCCTGTATACAAAGTCATTGTCAGCCAGAACTGTTTGGATTTGTTGTTCACGACGGCCTGATTGCCCCGGACGGAGCTATTTACTTCAAGGAACTGTATTTGTCACCAATTTTGCTTACTGATACTTTTATGAACTGTAAGGTGGATTTTTATCATTTTTTGCCTTGTTTGCACTGCTAAAACATTGGATATTTTTATAAAACTGGTGTGGTGTCCTTTTCTAGGGTTTTCACTGTGTTACTGTTGGTTCTGTGCAAATTGCCACTGGGATAAGCCTAACTGCTCGTGCCAAACTATGATGGGTGTGAGCAAGGGTTATTTTAAGAGTGTATCCCCCTTATCCTAACTAGGAAAAAGGGTCCCAAATTGGACAAGGTAACAACCTGCCAATTAGAGACTCCCATTTCTAACAAGTGGTTAGTATGATCTGACTTTGCATCCAGTGCAGGAGTTACAAAGGACAGGGTGAAATATTGAATGGATGTCTATATGGGATGAAAATCAATTGGGGCTGACATTGTATGGGGTGTGAAGGTATATGGTACATACTTCAGCTTGGTCTGGCCAATGTCAGCATCATTTAGGTTGCAGTTCTCTCTGTGATGTAGGTTGGATACGTGTGTGATGTGTTCAAGTTAGATATTTGTTAATCCACACAAGGAGGGAGCTATATTGTCATACATTTGTGAACTTGTATGGACATGTCATTTTACCTGTGTGTAGCTTACACCTACTTTAGCTAAATGTGTGACAAATGCTGTTAGTGCTGTGTTTGATTTCATGACTTGCACTTACACATTACCTATGCATGCATGGCACTTAGTTATGCTATTGTTTGTCCCAGATGTACTTCAATCCACAGGACCTGTGCACATAGAAGTTTTAAGGCATGTGAAAAATGGACTGTGTCCCAGAGCCCCAGCCGTTCAGGGTTCCCCCTGGTAGAGGCATACCTGTTGTGCAGGGAGTATTTACATTTTGCCCTTTGAATGCTTCTCACTCTGGTTATTTATAATCCTATTTAATCACATTACCTTTCAATTTGGGTGATGTGTGAGAGTCCAGTACATAGTTGGAGCAGAGAAGGTGTGTCTCAGTTTCATGAAAAATCATACAGATGCATCTTTGATCTCACAATAGGACCTAGGATGTGTGCAATGTGAGGATGTCACAGAGATTAATAGCTGTGATATTGCAGAGGAGGTGCTGTTGTGTGATACCATTAAATACACACATCACTATCACTGATTATTAGATGTAAACACATATTTTTTTGTAGAGCGTGCCTGTGCAGTGTCAGTGACATGGCCAAAGAGGGCATCATAGAGCTGTATTTGGCTTATGCATTGAAAACTAATTCCAAACAGGGTTCCACAACATTTTTGGCCCAGGACACCAGCACCTTTGCCAGATCCCTTGCAGGGTATCGATTTACTGAATATTATAACTTACCGTCGGTTGCATCGGCAACTGTGTTTGTTTGGACATCATCAGGTAGGTACAGCAATGGCAGGACGTGTAGGAACGGCTCCATGATGGCACAGGAAGTGTGCAGTTGAGTACAGGTGAGTTTCGGTCTTGTATCCCTCCCTTTCCATTCACCTCAGATGTGGCGGTTGGACTGCCAAATTCACCCCGGCTGTAAGGCACCTCATAAATGGGCCGGCGCGGTGGTAACACTGGTGGTCCACCCTCCGACAGACACTTTGGCCTATCCCGCCAAAACCACGGTCGGGATTTCCTGGTGTTGGAGGCAGGACTGCAGCAGTCTTTTGTCTCTATAACCACATGCTGCGTAATAAGGCGGTTGGACCACCAGCGGTGCAGTGGTTAATCCACCGCCACAGTGACTCCAAGACCGCCAGTGTCATAATCAGGCCATGTTTCTGATTTGGCATTTTATCCAAGGTTTGATGAGTGTTAGAACTTATGTATGGTTGGATATTTGAAGATGTATGAGAGAGGGTTCTGGAGTTCAGAATAGATGGTGAGAATCAATTGTTGATATCATACGTTAAGCCTAGTGAGCAGTGAGTCCTGCTACAATTGCTAGATGGATTTAATCTGTAATGCAGTGGTCTTCAAACCAGTTAATGCCACACCACCCCAGTGGACAAAAAATAAATAATTGGGCCCCCCTCCGTGTTTTCCACAATTATGCAGTTAAAGTGGAATGTTTAAATACATCTAGACTTATTTAAACATTATAATTAAGTTGTTAACATTTTAAATTGCAATCAATTACATGATTGCCAAACATACTATTTTTGTCTCGCAGGCCTTACTAATGTGTAAAAGGGTGAGGTTTGGAAGAATATTTGCAGTCCCTTCCCTTTCGACATATACTCCCTGCTAGGATATAAGTGACAAAAGATACTAGTGATGGCCCATTAAATAGCAGCTTACAGCCCTCATGGTATTCCATGCCTAAAATAAAGCACTGGTATCAGCATAATGTTTTTGCTTTTTTGCAAGAGCCTGTCCTGTTCCCCCCTACCCAGGCTCACCAGTGGCATAACAAAACCAAGGATTTTCAGAGCCGCATAGCATATAGAAACTTTCAGCAGAACTATTCCCAGATTACACAAATCTTCAGGCTGTGGAATGAAAAAGTGCTGTACCTCAAGTGAAAAAGGCCTATAGGCTGCACACACTAAATGGCATCGACCAGACTAGGTGCTAAACTGGGAGTAGGTACGTTACTGATACAAGAAAGAGAGGCCTCTTAGACAAATTACTATTGTTCTTGGTGTATGCAATGCTGGCAGATGCAAATCAGAAGATCTAAAAAGATCTTTTATTTAAGTGAGGAAATGGCAGAGTCCGAATGCAAACAACTGTAGAAAAGAATGAAAATCAATCAATCAGAAGGCTTATGTAGTGCAAACGCAAAGAGCACTGAGCACTTACAAGCCCAATACGTTGTTTCATGATTTGAGGACATGGTAGGCAGAAACCTTGAGGCTTTTTAATAAACCACAAACACGTGTTTGCAGATGTTGGTGCCTCTGTCTGAGGCAGCCAGTCTAACTGATAGGTATTAGTATAAACCCTGGTTTAGTTTGTCCATTTCTCACCAAAGGGAGATGTGTAGAAAGCAGGAAGAAGATGGAGGAAGAGAGAATTTGAGGAAGACAGAGCTTGCTGTAGGAAGAACCTGCAGCTTTTTTAGGAACTGGAAAAGGCAAACATATATATTACATTACTACAAGAATGGAAGCCATAACATCGTGCTGCTAGGGGGTTCAGTTAGCTTACTCATCCATCAGTTGTCTTCCTGATGGCATTGCCTTCAGAGTTCGATGACCAACTGGGACTCTTGACTTTCAACACAAGATCATTATAATCAGCACAAAATATGAATATTATCTAGTCAGGAATTCATTTTTTCCTCCCTATCTCACCGGGTGAGGTACTGTTGGGTCCCTGCACATCAGCATGTTGTGGTATCTGCCCCTGTTATGGCAAGAGGGTGTGGTCTCACGATAGATTACAACTGATGTTGTGACTCTTCACCTTAAAAAAAGAAGGTCTGCCCATAGGTGACTGACACTTTTAGACCAAGTTCTTATTTGCCGGTATTGACCAAGTGTCGGAGGGAGTAGTACATGAAATGATCAAGCAGCATGTTTGTACGTTTCACTTACCGCAAGGTTCTGCAGTTTATCCATTGTTCTTTAAAGCATATATGTTGGACTGCCAACTGGACTGAACTTTCAGCAATACAAATGACACCCAAATAAGGATTTATCTGGAGGAAGGTAGTTGCCAGGCTATGTTCCTACATTATTAATGGCTCACAGAAATTGTGGTCTCTGAGTGGTAACATTTAATCATGGAATGATTGCCTTCATTCAAGAGCCTTCATCAGCAACCACACCAAGCATTAGCTGTTTTCTTGCACATGCCTTCTTGTCAGTAAACAGTATATAGCAAGCTACACACAATGGGAGCTTAAATGTGACTTGATTGGCCACCTTGGTAGGGTAGGAGGGAAGAGATGGGCACAGCCTCAGACTTACACTTGAATAGGCAATGCCCTGTCCCTACCCAAAGGGCTGCATACCCCCTGTAGTGTCTGGAGCCAGGACAGGAAGAAAGGACCTCTGGGCATTTCAAATGCACTTCTTTGAAGTCTCGCCCACTTCAAAGGCACCACTGAGTATAAGAACTGGACTTCAGACCCTACCACCTTAGTACACTTTTGGACCTGTGGATACACTGCCAGGAAGAAGGATTGCTGTGCTGCTGAAGGACTGCCAATCTCCTTGATTGCTGATCTGGAGGATCTGCTTTTTTTGCTTTGCTGACCTGCTGCACTTCTGTTCTGGGTGAGAAGGACTGGGACTACATCACATGACCCCAAGAACCCAGAGTAACTCCAAGGGCTAGTGACTGGCCTCCTGTTCTGTAGTCTCAATGACATAAAAGACTTCCAACGATCTTGCTTCTGCACCCGGGCTCTGCCATCTGTGAGTCTGTCCTGCTAAGTGGTGACACCCAAACTCAGCCCTGAACCCTTGGAAGTGGACCTAAGGTGCTTGCTACAGCCAACCAAACGTGCCTCCTCCTGAACTGGTGCATCCGCACTGATAAAGGTAGATAAATATCGTTCTTATAAAGCAAACTGGGATGAAATGCTAGGAGTACTAATACCACAAGATATTAAATAATTCTGGAAATTAGTGTAAGTGGATTGTAAGAAGGAAATTGAAACAACTATTCGTATGGTAGCTGAGAAAGTGTGTGAAATCTACACAAGCAATATTATAATGCAACTGAGACCCCAGATAGTACTGCTTTGATTTACCCAGAGGAAAGTTTGCTAAGCTATTTGAGTGAAAATTCTCTAAAAATATAATATCCTCCCTCAATTTGACTAGGGTGGCAGGCCAAGATACTTTACCAGCAGTAATTTTAAAATCAGACTTGGACTGGTGTTTATTACTGTACCCAAAACTGGATTATTTCACCCTATTTGGAAAGGCATAGTAATTAAACCAATCCTCAAGAAAAATTATCCTTTTGTTGTGAGGGCCTTTGCACAAACGCTCCCATTTTCTACATGTTCGCGTTTAAAGTTGACATCTTTTTAAACTATGACTTTTAGCACATTTTGCTTGTGTTCTTGCATGCGATAGTGTCCCTAGAAAGTATTTTGCTTACAAATAAATTTGTTCGTATGCACATTATCATACCATTTAACAAACTGCCCAAGGACCAAGTAAACTGACCATACTGCTCTTGTATATTGCTGTCTGTTTGGAGACAGCTCTGAATTGGTGGAATAAACAATGACAGCAGGATCTGAACTCAGGCAGTGCGAATGGTTTCAGTTTTCATTATATAAACCTCCCAAGCCTTATTTCGGCAAAGAAGAATTTCCATGGATTGTCGCGGTCACCCTGTGCCTGGAATCCAGCCCAGATTAATCTCATCACTATCATGAGAAGGATGCCAGCCTGTTCTACACCAGAATGGCTTCCAGATGAAACACACAGACAAGTAATTAGGTAGTTAGACCACTCCAAGGTATATGGCAGAATCATATTCACCCTATGCTCTCTAGGATAGCAGTGCTAGGTAGGAGTACAGTGATATGTATTCATATTACCAATGCAATAATTATAATGATTGAATTATTCATCTTTTTCACCATTCTTGTAATGTTGGTTACTATGCTCTGTTTCCTTCTACTAATCATTGCAGCACACGTATTATACCCAAGAATCCAATTGTTGCAATAAATGTTTTAAATGCCAATTTGTGTATTTCTTGTGTCTCCCGTTGCGTATACCTAAAATGTCAATGAAAGGAAGATCTGTTTCCACAACTTGGGTGACTTAGGGATGTCATGTTTTGAGGTTGCATACACCTTACGGTACTCTGTGAGGCTTAGGAATCCAGATGGCGCACTGTGAGCTAGCTAGGAATCAGGCCAACATAATTTGTTGGTATGAGTGGACTCAATCCCCATAGTTTTGACGCTTATGTTGTCCAAACGCACAGTCTTACTGAATTAGTAGAAACTGTATGACACTTCTTAGCCCATTAACATCTGTCTGATTTGCCTGATAGATGTGGAGCCCAAGCATTAATCCAAAGCAATCTAGTTGTATATAGAGAATTGAAGAGAGAGCAATGGTTTGGTCCCCATGGAACAAGGAGGCTTTAAAGAAGGTCATTTCATGATTGATCACTGCTTCAGTTTGAGGGCAAAGGGGCAGAAAGCTATAGAAACTACAAGTATTCTCTTTTGCTTCTGTGTAGATAGCTGCTCAGCTTTCGACCTCGTGAATCGTAGGATTTTGTTGTCCAAGTTGAGGAATATAGTTATGCCAATCAGAATCTGGCTATTCTAGAAGAACTCTACTGAGAGAATTGGGGTGTAGTGGAACTGGACATGAAAGGATTGGTATCAAGGATAATTGTATTGGAGAATGGCCTTAGACAAGGGAATGTGTTGGCTCCAATGTTATTCTCCTTAAACTTTGCTAGCCGGCCAAAGGCTCTGAGAGTTGCCAAACCCTTCCCTCGAAAAAAGGGGATGGGAGGCATATATTGTCTCTCCTATATGCCGAAGATTTGGCAATAGTAGGTCTGACATTGATAGGGCTTCAAAGAAAGCTAGAGGTCTTCAGTAAGTAATGTGTGGCAAATGATTTAACCATTAATATAGAAAAATAATAATTGTTACATTTGGCGAAAAAGTTTAAGCCATTTAAGTGCCTATTGTGGGACAAAGTTGTGAAACTGGCCACCTCGTATAAATATCTAAGAATAATTTTCAATTAAAACTGTAATTAAAATGTACACTTGGAAGCTATGGAATTTCAGACTTTATCAACGGAAGGGGAGGGGGTAACCAAAATAAATAAAGAATTTGGTGATCGTTCGCTGACTCCGGTATTCGGAGTTTACATGGCTATGGTGCCCCCGCAATGATTATATGTAATGGAACTCTTATGCCTAGGCTCAAATTTAAATTGGTATAAGAGTGCAGGCATGTTTTGTTTTTTAAAAGTGCTCGCATTTCCTAAAGTTGTAATGGCTCAGGCTATAAGAATAGAATCCTGTCTGAAGTCCTGGAATGTCTTGGCATGGCAATTGGGATTGCACTTTAAGTGTAAAGTCGTTGTGCAGTATATCAATGAATTTAAACCTTTTTCCAATGAAAATCTCCAATAGTAAGGTGGGGCTAATGAGAAATAGCTGCACCTTAGTGCAGCTCCACGGGCCATAATATTGATTCTCACAAAGTCCGGGAATCTGGTGGATGTCGAGAAGCAAAGCAACTTGATAATATGTGGTGAAAGGTCTGAGCATTTGCAGAGATTGGTTGCTGCATGCTGGAGCCTCAGCTCACGTTGCAATTCACGGCGGCGCTCAGACTCATGACCGGGCTGCGGCCAACTAGATGGCAAACGGCAAGTAATGGTAGCGATAAGCACTGAAGCTCTTGATCCCGGCCTTAAGGATCGACTTTTGAGCCCCCCCCCCCAGATTACCTCCTGTGGGAGTGTGGAGAACCAGCTCGTCGCCATAGCCGGAGCAAACGATCCGGTGACACGTGGTTCCGTTGATTTGCGGATTGGACCGCCCTGGGAGAAGACGGAGAGGTAGCAGAGATCTGGCTGCTAAGGTCTTAAGGGGAATCCCTCGCTAAGATTTACTGCTTGGGTGAGGCGTGGCTGCCTTCTCTCCTGGCGGGGATCCATCAGTGATTGAGGCGGCTGAAGTGATGTACGAAGGTGGGGCCTGCTGCCTGCGGTGGAAGCCTGAAGCTGCAAGCCAACACCACAGCAGTGCCCGGGCGTGCGGCAGAGAATAAACCAAACAGAATCAGGGGGTGCAGAAACGAAAAACAAGAGTTTGTGCAGGGAGGAATATTGTATAATTTTATGGCCACAAGAGTGCTGAGGCAACGGAAGACCCTACAAGTATGCTGTGGTAGTGGGCTGAACTTGAAGACATAGCTGTTAGCATACACAGTGGGAAGACACTACAGTCAACGATCCCTGCAGTGCACACACCCCAATGCTACACCCCTGAGAAACAAACCAACCACTCTATAGCGGCTAGTACCAGCTATCATAGATTACGAAGGCACTTGTAAGCCCTGGTGCACAAACAAAGCACAGTGACTATTCCCAAAGGGACAAAACTACTGGTGGAGATCGGCTAAAACCAAAGGTGGGGGACACAAACTACTTAACAGTAAGCACAGTTATCGAATTATCAGGGTGTCCACAATCAAATCACCAAATTGCACCTATGGGCAAAACTGACAAAGCTCAATCCAAGCTGACATTTGAAAGCAGGAAAAGCACAAGAGGAGTAATTGGCATGGCAGACGGCTGCACAGGGGCAGACATAACCCAGGAACATCAACGGTGGAGAAAATTCTAATAGCGATGCAGCCAAGCTTGCACTCAATAGATGGGGAAATAGACCACCTCAACCTATGAATGGATCACTTAGCCACTAAATTAGACAACCACGCAGTATGGTTGACAGAAGTGGAGCAAAGAATATCGAACACGGAAGACACAGCAAACTCGGTTAAAACTAAATGTCTAAACATGGAAAAAGTACTTGGGATAATACAAGCAAAAAATGAAGACCTGGAAGCGCTTTCTGGGAATAGCAACCTGCACATCACAGGTATACCGGAAACAACGAACATGGGCAAGGCAGAGGAATATCTGGAGAGCATGCTGAGAGAAGTGTTTGGTGCTGATAACATTTTGCGCATATTTGTGGTAGAGAGTGTCCATCGATCTTTAATGGCTAGACCGGTCCAGGGCGCCACCCAAAGGCCGATCATAGCAAAGCTATTGAAATATAGGGATAGAGACTTAGGGCCAGATGTAGGTAGCCCAATACCGGTCGGTAACGGCCGAAATTCTGTAATTTCGGCCGTTACCAACCGGTATGTAGAAAATGAGATGTAGGAGTCAAAATTTTACCGAATCGGAAAATATGAGTCGGTATTTTTCCGATTCGGAATATACCGAATCCATATTTACCGAATTCTTATTTACCGAATCGGTAAATAAGAAAATGCCTATGGAGATGTAGGAAACCAGAAAAATACAGAATTCAAGCAAATTCTGTATTTAAGAGTCGGTATTTATCATGGATTGAAAGCAGGTGGTAACCAGGTGCAGGCCATAAAATCAGGCCCCAAAATGCAACAGTGTAACCAGAATGGCGGCTTTCTACGTCATAGCAAGGCGGCAACGGCTACAGGCAGGAGGAGAGAGGGAATGGATAAGGGAGGAGCAAGTGTACAGGCAGAGGATAACACTTTTCCAACTGACTGAGCCAGAGATACTGCAAAGGTACAGTCTACACCCCCAAACCATCCTGAACCTGATCAGGGACCTGCACCCACTCCTGGAGCATCCAACACCAAGGGCCCAAGCCATCATAACTCATGTACAGGTGCTGTGTAGCCTACACCTGCTTGCCTCTGGGAGTTACCAAAGTGTGATTGCTGCAGTAGGTGGTGTGTCCCAGAGCTGCCTGTCCCGTTTCTTTAGGAGGTTGCTTGAGGCCATGATGCAGAGTATGCAGCAGTATATTTCTTTCCCTGACACACCTGCGGGACTTGCAAAGACCAAGACTGATTTGTATCAACTGGCACACTTCCTTCACGTGATAGGCTGCATAGATGGCACCCACATCCCACTCTGCCCACCTGCGGCCACAGAACACATATACAGGAACCGGAAGTCAATGCACTCCATCAATGTGCAGGTGATATGCAACGCTGGCAACATCATTACAGACATCGTGGCTAAATTCCCTGGGAGTACCCATGACTCGTACATATTCCAGAATAGTGGGATATACACATGCCTAGTCGTTGGTGATTTTGGGGACGGATACCTGCTAGGTTAATGACTTTGACACACCCTGACAGTCATAGCAGATGAATGTATCATGATAATGTAACTAATGGCACTCTCTTTTTCCCCTAGGCGAAAGTGCATATGCACTGCGGTCCTTTGTGCTCACTCCCTACCTCAACCCATCTACCAGGAGTGAGAGGCATTACAATGTGGCTCACAGATCTACTCGCAACGCTGTGGAGCGCACATTTGGACTCCTCAAGAGCAGGTTCCACTGCCTTCAACATCGTGAAAGAGCTCTCCAACCCCAACGCCGGAAACAACGACATCACCCCATCGCAAGAACTCTGCAACTCCCTCGCCTCCTACTTTCACAACAAGATCGCGGACATACACAACAGCTTCAACACCCAACCGACGAACGCCACGTCCAACTCAACCGAACCACCGCCCCCCACCACCACCCTCCGCGCCTGGACTCCGATCTGCACCGAAGAAACCGTCCGCATGATGAACTCCATCCACTCCGGATCTCCGACCGACCCCTGCCCTCACCACGTCTTCAACAAGGCCGACGCTGTCATCGCACCCCACCTGCGGGACATCATCAACACCTCCTTCACCACCGCCACCTTCCCTGAGAGCTGGAAGCATACCGAACTCAGCGCTCTACTCAAGAAACCAACAGCGGACCCCACCGAACTCAAGAATTACCGCCCCATCTCGCTGCTCCCGTTCCCAGCCAAAGTCATCGAGAAGACCGTCAACAAGCAGCTGGCCGCCTTCCTCAAGACGAATGGATCCCTCGACCCCTCACAGTCTGGCTTCCGAGCCAACCACAGCACCGAGACCGCCCTCATCGCGGCCACCGATGACATCCGAACCCTGATGGACAACGGAGAAACAGCGGCCCTCATCCTACTAGACCTCTCCGCGGCCTTCGACACCGTCTGCCACCGCACCCTAGTGCATCGCCTCAGCAACGTCGGAATCCAGGAGAAGGCGCTGGAATGGATCATCTCCTTCCTCGACGGAAGAACACAGAGAGTCCGTCTACCACCGTACAAGTCAGAGGCCACCGAAGTCATCTGCGGCGTCCCTCAAGGATCCTCGCTGAGCCCAACCCTCTTCAACGTCTACATGAGCCCCCTCGCGGCCATCGCACGCCAGCACAACCTCAACATCATCTCCTACGCCGACGATACCCAGCTGATCCTCTCCCTGACCAACAACCCCGCCGCCGCCAGAGCCAACCTTCACGAAGGAATGAAAGAGGTAGCCGAGTGGATGTCGACCAGCCGCCTGAAGCTGAACTCGGACAAGACGGAAGTCCTCATCCTGGGCTCCTCGCCCTCCGCCTGGGACGACTCCTGGTGGCCCCCCGCCCTGGGCACCGCACCCAAACCGACAGACCACGCACGCAACCTGGGCTTCATCCTGGACTCCTCCCTCTCCATGACCAAGCAAGTCAACGCCATCTCCTCGTCATGCTTCAACACCCTGCGCATGCTACGGAAGATCTTCCGGTGGATCCCCACCGAGACCAGGAAGACTGTCACCCAGGCACTCGTCACTAGCCGACTGGACTACGGCAACGCCCTCTACGCCGGAACCACCGCCAAGCTCCAGAAGAGACTCCAACGGATCCAGAACGCCTCAGCCAGACTCATCCTCGACATCCCACGACACAGCCACATCTCCGGACACCTAAGAGACCTGCACTGGCTCCCGGTCAACAAGAGAATCACCTTCCGTCTCCTTACCCACGCACACAAAGCTCTTCACGATCAAGGCCCGAGCTACCTCAACAACCGCATCAACTTCTACGCTCCCAAACGACACCTCCGATCAGCCAGTCACGCCCTCGCCGCCGTCCCCCGCATCCGAAGAACGACAACAGGAGGAAGGTCCTTCTCCTACCTGGCCGCCAAGACCTGGAACTCCCTCCCGACCGACCTGCGCCTGACCCAAGACCACCTCGCCTTCAGGAAGAAGCTCAAGACCTGGCTGTTTGGGCAGTAGCAGCACCCCCCCCCCCTAGCGCCTTGAGACCCTCCGGGTAAGTAGAGCGCTCTATAAATGCCTATGATTGATTGATTGATTCACAAGAGCGGAGGCACAAGCCAGTATACCCCAATCCTGTGCTTCAAAATGATAGCGACCTGTGCCATGTTGCACAATCTTGCCATCAAGGAAGGCACAGAGGTGGAGATCACACATCATGAAGATATTGATGATGACACAGAACAGGCAGAGCACTATGCAACAGGAGCAGCACTAGCAACCGACGGGAGACTGAGACGGGCAGAGATCACACGCCAATATTTCTAAGTAAGTAATGAGACACAGACAGGCTTAGTATATGAAGTACATAGTTTAATTGCCACTACGGCATTCAAATCATACCACACCATGGTATTACAATGTCAATTATAATGAATGGGTGGTCATAGTTAACCCCACCATGACCTGTCCTGTGGGTTGAGGGCATTTTTAACGTTTGCGTCCACGCAGTACAGTGCGGGATGTACGAGGCTGGGTGTCAAGGCTTTCGGTGGTGCATGGCTCTGCAGATTGTCGCCTGCTGCTCCTATGCATTTCAGGAACAGGAGTGCTCGAGCCACTCCTGCTGGTGGATTCATCTGTTTCCCCCACACCTGTGTCTCCAGCAGTGGCAAAGCGGTTCAATGCTTTTGTCTGTTACCGCATACCCACACGATCCCTGCGTCTCTCAAAGTGGTCCCTATCTAATTTGTCACACAGGACAGTCATGCCCTGGGTCATGTCTGTCATCCTATTTGCCAGCGACTGCATGCTGTCCAAAATGTTGCCTATGCCCTGGTCGATGTTTGCCATCTTGCTATTCATACTGCACATCTGCCTGTGAACTGCCATCATTGCCTTTGCCTGCAGGCGCTGTATCTTCACCATGGTGGCCTCCAGACCGCAGAAGACCCCCTCAACATCCTGGCCTTCACCTCTCTCCCGTGCCCTTCGGCCTCGGACACTGGCCCTCACAGCTCTTGGAGTGGGCTGCTGCATAGCGTTGTTTGACACAGGTGGATTGTTTGGCATGTCACCCTCCTCATCTTCCGCCTCTGATGTTTCGAGAATCCGGAGAGGGGGCACAACAAGCTGAGTTGCCCTTCCCTGCACAGGTGACGGTGATGTTGGTGTGGGTGATAGTGTTGCTGCTTCTGACTCTTGAGTCCCAAACAACAGAGGTGACTGAGGCTGTGGTGTGGTTGTTCGCTCAGGTGTCTTGGCTGGCTGCGCTGTGGTTTTCCCTTGCTGATCAGCGCTGGGACCTGCTCTTTCTCTTATCTTCTCCCTCCTCTCTGTTGTCGGTGCCCTCTCCTCCCTCTCCTGTGCTGTACTGCGCGATGACTCTCCTGTGGACAGATATGGACATTGTGTCAGTGGAGTAGTACACCTATGTGTCATGATTAAATCACATTACTATCACACATTTGACTGGTCTTCATCTGCTTCTGGTAGTAGTGTGTTGCATGCCTTGCTGTATTCTATGGTGACTGCATTGATGTATGTACCTATGACTACGTCTCCCATGAAGCATTGCTGGATATAAGTAAAACCTGTTCTGGAGTGTGATGCAGACACACACAGTGGGGAAGGGGGACAGGGAAATGGGTAGGGATTATTGTCCATGCTTCTTACCTTGTTTCTTTGCAGCTCTGGCAGAGCTGTCAGCGTCCCCAATGCCATGGATGCTTTCCGGCTCCAGGGTGGATTCATCAAGCTCTTCCAGGTCTGTCAGTTGTGGTGCTCTGTTTTTTCCTCCACCTGTTGCTGCAGCTTCTTTTCTGTGTGCAGCTATTTTTTTCTTCGTAATGATACACAGATCGTACCACCTTTTTTTAAGGTCATCTATTTCACTGTGGGTGACCCCAATGGCGTTGACCTTGGCTTAGATGTCAAGCCAGGTACTACGTTTCACAGACCCTGCAACATGCAGAGAATGTTTTCCAAATATTTTGCTGTAGTGTTTCACAAACTCCTCAACCAGCACCTGCAGTACTGCTGGGCTGAATTTGATTTTCCTCCTGCGCTCTGCTGCATCCTTCTGGCCATCCTGGGTCTCCATTATGCTGCTCAGGTATGCTCAGGGAAGCCTGCTCCTCTGTCTTTCCTCCTGCTCTCCAAACTATTCAGGTGGTCTGCACCTGCATGGGTGTGGCCACTCCCAGGTACTGGGGAGGGGTGCTTGATTCTGATTGGTTGGTTGGTTCCTCTGTACCTTTGTTGGGGGGTGTGGTGAGTGTTCCTGATTGGTTCACAGGCTCACTTTGTTATTTTCAAAGAAGGACCATAGGAATGAATGGGTATTACCGAATAGGTATTTACCGATTTGGAAAATTCCAATTCGGTAAATACCGATTTTGAATTCCGAGTAATACCGAATCGGTAAATTTTACAGATTTTTTACCTACATCCCGTTTTCCGATTCTGAAATACCGATTCGGTATGAGTCGGTATTTAAGAGTCGGAATTTCTTTTTTTACCTACATCTGGCCCATAGTTCTTAGACTGGCAAGGGAGTGCTAAAATATCACTTACCAAGGTAATTCAGTATCCTTCTTTCTGGATTTCACAGCTAATAATCAAGCACCCAGGAAGGAGTATGTGCCAGTAAGGAATAGCTGCAGGCTGAATGAATGAATGAATGAATGGCATTTTTATACAGCGCAAACTTAGCCCCAAGGGGCATCAAGGCGCAATACAAACAAACATAAAAGTCCAAACTACCAGATAACTAGACCAAGAGGCCACTGGGAGAGCAAACCCTAAAATACTTGAGAGAAAAGCCAGGTTTTCAGAAGTTTTTTAAAGATTGCTAAGGAAGATTGACTAGTGAGCTCCAACGGGAGGGAATTCCAGAGTTTGGGAGCCAAGGTGGAAAAGGCTGCAGAAGTTCTATTTGTGATGTTTTATCTAGCCAAACTGCGCATTGACCACAATGACAAAGTAAAAACCTTCTCATCACGCAAGCAGCAATGGAATATGTTGCTAAACTAAAGCTTAAGCTTTTGTTTAGCTAAAGCTCCTAACCCACGCACACAAAGCACTCCACACGCCAGACCAGCCTACCTGAACAGCAGACTCAGCTTCCACACCCCCACCCGCCAGCTCCGCTCCGCCAGCCTCGCCACTGTCCCCCGCATCCAACGAACCACCTCCGGTGGCAGATCCTTCTCTTACCTCACCGCCAAGACCTGGAACACCCTCCCTACCCACATACCGCAGACCCAAGACCTACTCGCCTTCAGAAGACTCCTCAAGACCTGGCTCTTTGAGCAGTAGCAGAGCCCCCCCTCCCCTCAGCGCCTTGGGACCCTCACGGGTAAGTAGCGCGCTTTACAAGTAATCTGATTGATTGATTGATTAAACTCTCAGCCAAGAAGATGGAACATCATACCCGGGATGCCAATTTGGATGAAGATTGACGCCAGCCTCGCATGTAACAAGCAGGAATATATCACAGTATCCCCACATGGCCTCTGACAAAGAGGATTGGCCCCAATTGGGGTCTGTGCCTATCCTCATGTCCCCAGAAAGAACTCAGCAACATAATCCACAGGTATGACTCTGTTTGGCGGGGATTGTCCGACTGGGTACTGGGTCTGGGACTGCCGGACACCATTAGCTATGAACAGAGACTGATCAAACGGTGACACTCCAGAAGACGTAACTTCTACGGCTGCCCTCTGAGACATGGTGGGCAACAGGATCTCTGGACCCGCGGGTGCAACCCCAAAGAGCTACACAGCTAATAGACTGCTGGCAGAATTAGCAAGCCGGCAAATGCAGATGTTCATTTTCGAATGTTTAATATTTTGTGGGATTTTCTTTAGCATAATTGGGATGTTGTAGTGGGAGGGTGAATGGGGTTATGTTTTTAATGTTATTGTCTTTGTTGTTCACAACACATCAAGGCAGATGTATCTACCACTACACCGCTGACACATAAGACTCGAATATGCCCACTGAACAAGTGGGAGAGAACCTAGAGGACTAACCACGATGTTGTTTATAACATGGAACTCTTATGCCTAGGCTCAAATTTAAATTGGAATAAGATTGAAGGCAAGTGTTTAAAAAAAGTACTTGCATTTCCTAAGGATGTATTAACTTATTAACCCCCGCAAAATGAGACAAATACTGGCGTGTATGGATCAACAAAACATAAAAATTGCAATTCTCCAAGAAACACACGTAACAAGGCGCTCAGAGGGAGTAGTGGGGGCTAGGTGACCTGGTACCAGACAGACCTCACCATACTCAACATACTCTGGGGGGTACTCAACCTGATAAGGAGAGGGGTGCCTTTTACGACCACACGGACTATCACAGAAGACCAGGGCAGATATGCGATCCTACAAGGTGTGCTCTCGGGCACCCTGATTACACTGGTTACCACTTATGGTGATGAATCTGGTTTCCAAAACCAGATATGGAACGAGCTGAGGCTTCTCCCCACATCACTTATATTATGGTGGGGCAACTTTAACACCATCCGAGACCCCCTAAGTGACAGGTCGACACACACAGTACCACAAGGGAAAAATGCGGTCATGGCGCTCCGGGAGGGTATGGTGGAGTTTAACATGGCAGACCTCTGGAGATTCACGGTCACCTTTACATCCACCATACACTCATCATCGTCCCAGTTCAGTTATTGGTTGGCGTCAGCCAAAGTGAGCACATGGACAAGGGGAGTGCAACCTCTTGCTACAACCCTGTCCAACCACAACCCAGTAAAGTTAGACTTAGTAATACTGACACAGGGCCCATCAAATCACCTCTGGAGGTTTAAAGCCACAGCACTACTTGATCCGATATACAAGGATACTATAAGAAAAGCTATTATAGAATATTTTGACATTAATGAGGGCTCAGTGGCCGAGGCGGCAATGTTTTGGAGGCATTTAAAGCCACAATAAGGTGTATCTGTATAATTACACAGGTGGGTATACTAAGAGATCTGCGAGGATAGTTGAATATGAAGGAAAACAAACTGCAGTCACTAGAGAGGGCACTAGAAGCAGAGTCAAAAACGAGCATGCCAGAGGAGATTAGTGAAAACGTCACACAATATAACAACATGACACAGAGGGAAATACATTATATATCCAGGCGGTACATAGCTAGGAACTATAGGGAGAGATACGACCAGCCGGTGGGCACATGCCCATTACAAAAGTAACAGACGAGGACGGAAATTACCCATAAGATACACTCGTGATTACTAGGGCCTTCTTAACATATTACGAGAACCTATATGAGTCCAAAGTGTCCTCTTCAGAAGAAGACATTAATGACTACCTCGAAGATATAGCTCTGGCATGGTTGTCAGATGGACAGCGCGAGTATATGTTACAGCCCGTAGACGTGGAGGAGGTGACCAAAGCCAAATACTATTTACCTAACGGAAAGGCGCCAGGGCAAGACGGCCTGTGCAGCAAATTCTATAGGGAATTTGCAGATCAGTTGGTGCTGCGCCTGCTGGAGCTTTACACAGAAACATACACAAAAGAGATCCCACCTCTCACAGTGCTACTGTAGCCAGAAAAACAACACAATAAATGTAAGTCGTATCGCCCTCTATCACTTATTAACACAGACACCAAAATATTAGCATGCATGTTCACCACTAGGTTGCGACCATTGGTATCCAAAATGATCCTGCCGGATCAATCCGGATGTGAGGGAGACCCCAGCCCCATCCTCACCCATATGAGTCAAAGCCCCAAGGACACAACGTGGATTCCCTACCATAACCAGGATGAGGACACTGTAGGACCTGCACAGACAACGAACGGCTCTCCCCTCCTCTCGCAGCATACTGAAAGTGACCAATCGGGATACGGAGCAGAAGGGCAGGAGCGGCAGAAAAAGGGAGGAGAAGCGACATTGGGCACGACTGCAGAGGAGAGACCGGAAAAAGATTGCCGGAGGATCCAGGAGCCGCCGAGGAGCAACGCCGACACCGGAGCAGACGAAACCGAAGATGAGGAACCGGGGACCTGGAGCGAAGACTGGTGGAGCCCGGAGGACGTCCGAGCTGCCACACTCAGGAGAGTTGTGGCTCCTAGCGGTACGTGGTGAGAAAAAAGCTTAGGGAAGTGGAGGGACGCTGTAGTGGGTGGTGGGAAGTCAACTGGGGAACAACTGGGGAAAGGGTGCTCCGCGTGTAGCCTGGTGCATACTTGTTTGCCTCTCTCCACTAAACGCCGCACGCATGGTCTTCCCGTAATTGCCTCGCCTTCCCCCCTTACAGTGTTTTCTCTTGTGCCGTAGTCTCCCTACCCTACATAACTTCCTTTTGTCCAATTCACGTGGTTTGGTGACGGTACCCTATAGTACTTTCCTAAAGAGTAGATTCTGACACCACTCACTTTTGTTTGAGGTGACTCTTGGAACCGGGAAAGCACACCGGAAACCCGTAATAGGTTTCCAGAGCACTGGGCAGACCATCTGAAACCCATAATATGTTTCTAAAAGTACCCTGAAGAGAGGACTCCCACCCCGAGGAAATCTCCAAGGACTTTCTACCGCATCACCCAGTCTGCTGCTTTACAACCTACTGTTGCTTCACCCTGTTGCTTCCCCCTGACTATTTTGCCGTATAGTTGTGTCTTGAAAATTAATAAACTCCCAATATTGAACCCATATGGCCTCCTCGCTTCTGCTTCCGACCATCCCTCCGACACCGGATTAATGCCTGAAAGATCAACGGCACATAACCTACAGATTATTTTTGCTGTGCTGCACCACCTGCAACCTGACCTTGATGCAGCAGCAGTGCTTTTAGATGCCGCAAAAGCCTTCGATTTTAAAAAGGGGCCCTACATGTTTACTACCCATAAGCGCATGGGCATCCCGGAGACATTCCTAAGATGGATACGACTACTATACACTGCCCCGGTCACACGGATACAAATTAATGGATGCACTTCCGACCAAATACATATAAATCTTGGCACCATACAGGGTTGCTCGCTGTCCCCATTCTTATTTGCTCTTGCCCTAGTGCCCCTAGCTTGAAAAGTATACCAACATCATGTACACTCTGCACTACCACTCCTACAGAGACCGATCGTATCTCCTTATATGCAGATGAGATGGTTCTATATGTTAGAAATCCCACCCACAATCTAGCAGCACTACTCAGAGAATACGTCAAATTTGAGGGGTACTCCAGCCTAGGCATCAATTGGTCCAACTCGATAACACTGCTATTAATGCCTGACATGATACCACATACATTAGATTATCTGTTGGAGAGGAACACAGACCCAGTGAAATACCTAGGGGTATGTCTACAGAGGGACCCTGTCATAGTCATGCATGAGAATTACGTGAAGGCACTGGCAAAATTGGGGAGCCAAGTGGCTAGATAGATAAAAATGCCGCTCTCTTTGGCTGATAGGGTGGCACTCATGAAAATGATTGTAGTACCCCGATTCTTATACCTATTTAGCAATATACCCATCACCCTACCCCAATCAGTTTTTAAACTACTGCATACACAACTGAGCACGCTAGCATGGGCGTGCAAACAAACATGTATTAAAAGGGACGTTATGTTGCTCCCATATGAGCAGGGAGGGTTTAAAGCACCTGATTTGCACTTATACTATCTATGTGCCCAAGCACAATATGCACATTATTGGTATTACCCACAACGATCCTTGCCACATTTGGCAGTTGAAGAAGGGGCGGCACATCTGAAGCCTCTCCGATATATGCAAGCCTACACCATACAATGCACCAGTAGAGGATGGACCAAGCTGGGAAAAAGAACCTTCAAACATCCGCTGTACACCCCTGCACTACCTCTAAGCCATCACCCAAACATCACATTCATGCAGGACGTGAAAGCAATGGGGCAGGTGGGTCTGGAGACAATGGGTGACTTATAACCAGAAGGATGTTTCTTGGATCAGACAGACGTAACTTATATAAATAACGCTACGCCGCTTTTTACATTTACATACCTCCGTCTCAGAGCTGCTGTGAAGGCACTGTACCCTGCCTTCCTGGAGTAGCCGCCTACACTAAATGCCTTGCAAACACTACCAAACTTCACCTCCCGCAAACATCTGGTCACTAGACTCTATAACACAGTGCAGCGGGACAGGCCGCTCTCGGAGTCAGTGGCGATGGCTCGCTGGAAGGCATCCCTGCATACACAAATATCACAGGAAGGCTGGGGTTCTGCTGCACATTAACGGGGTTGTTGACCTCAAACTGTAACTTGCGTATCATTCATTTTAAATTCCTACAGCAAACATACTACACTCCGACTAAGCTAGTCAGTTATGGGCTGTGGGGGGACACATGCTGTGATCGCTGTGGGAAGGATGAAGAGGACTCCCTTCAACTAGCCTGGGACTGTGAGCAAGTACACAAGAACTGGGAAGAGGTAGTGTACACACCCAGTGACATGACAACTGATCAAGTCCTCTGTACCCCCTCAGATGTGCCTACTGGGGTTAGTCAAACCTACACAGCCAATAAATCATAAATGTATTGCGGTGGCACTGTTACTATCAAAAAGACAGGTGTCAATGTGCTGGGGTAAACGCAAACCCGCCAAGCCTCCGCAATTGGATAACCGACATGACCTTCTGCAAGTCAACCCTACGGACATATGCAGAGGAACTGCCAATGACTTCTCGGTCCCGAGACATGTGGGGCTCACTAGTGTCCTTCCTGACAGCTAATCCAGATTTTGACTGATATGAAACATAAGAGTCTCCAGAGCTGTGGGCAAACGTTTTTTCAAATACTGTCAGCAGTAGGTGGTAGCTAAAGAACTAAATTCTGAACATGTATGTTGGGAATAATGGGCAAAGGGATGTCTGTATGATGTACTTATGTTGAAGATTGAATTAAAAAAAGAAGAAAAAAAGAAAATCTCCCATAGTGAGCTGGAATGGACTGAAAGGATTAGGACCCAACAGTTGAAAATGGCAGTAGATTTGAATATGGTAAATTATAATGTGGAGGTCACTCAGCCGCTGTTAAAAAATTATTTAAATGAATTAAGTGCAAGGAAATAATGCCTCCTAGATATGCTAATTGGCCATAACGAAATCCACTTGTTATTTATTTAAATCATGGCAAGCAAATGCATATCAGTTGAAGTTACCCAACCCACAGATGTGTATGCTGCTATTGAAATTTTGTTTGGATTTTAATCTTTTGTATATAAATTATAGTGATTCTTACGGTTCATTGCACGCTAATGGTCAAGGTACGTGTGGTTTACACAGTGGAAATTTAATGTCCATTTATTGCATGATTGTTTACATTGTTTACCAGCCAAGCAATTATTTTGAAAACAGTTTTTATAAAGTATAATATACAGCACAGAAGAGAAGCGATTCGCCTTGTGTTTAACATGGAATTTTTGTAGGTGGCGCGTGCGCTGAGGTTTTTTAGGGAAGTTCTTGGCTAATGGTATTGTAATTTTAGACTGTTTTAATGCAATGTTGTTGGGCCCGATTCACAGAATGAACTTAAGACTAAATCCTAAACTTACTACTATTTTGGTATTCACAGAATGAACTTACTACTTTCGGGATTCACAGAATGCACTTACTACTTTTGGGATTCACAGAATGAACTTACTACTTTCGGGATTCACAGAATGAACTTACTACTTTCGGTATTCACAGAATGAACTTAAGATTACTAACTTTACGTCCGCCGCCGGGCCGTATTTTCCGCCACTCTGGCGGAATTTGCGAATACGGCCCGCAATTTATGGAAAAGTGCCGTAATTTATGATTACGGGCCGGAAATTCCGATTACGGGCCGGAAGATACAGCTTTTGGCAGTTGGTCCTGTAATACAAGGGTAAACACCTCTTCAAGTGCCTACCATCCCCCACCAGGCATCAGCTGATACACTGCAGCCAATCCCAGCCCACCAACATGGATAAATGCAGAGCAGACACAAACAAACCTTTTCAGGATATCACTGAATGTGTTCGTATCACTGCCCCTTGCAATGGGGCAAAACTACTTGAGGAGGAGGAGGAGAGCCGAAAGAATTTACAGGCAGAGGATCAACCAATTTGGAATGACCAGCCAAGATGTAAGGGCCAGGTACCGTTTCCCACCAGACGTCATCTTGGATATGGTCTGTGAGTGGGAGCAGGAACTTGATTCTGTGACCTGCTGCTCACATGCAATACCAGCATATCTCAAGATCCTGTCTGCCCTACACTTCTTTGCTGCTGGGTCATTCCAAAGGGTCACCAGTGACCTTGTGGGCATTTCCCAGGCGAGCCAGTCGTGGTGCCTGCCTCAGGGACTGAGAGGCATCACTGCTAGAGCCTCCAACTAAATACAAATGCCACATACACTGGCCATGAGACAAATCGCAGCAAGAGATTTGTATCTCCTTGCACAATTCCCACGTGTGCTGGGTGCAATTGACTGCACCCATGTGGCCCTTCAGCCACCCCGCCACATTGCACACATCTTCTGCAACAGACACAGATGGCATTCCATCAATGTGCAAGCTGTCTGTGATGCCAGTGGGAGGTTCATCGACATGCATGCAGTGTTCCCAGGCAGTACGCATGACAGCTTCATATTCCGTATGTCACCTCTTTCCCGGCGTATGGCTGCAGGAGAATTTGGCAACATGTGGCTACTGGGTAAGTACGAAGCACTGAAAATGAGTGATATGTGCCATTGAAATATCTGAATCCCCCCAATATTAACCATTGTACAATGAGAATCAGGGCCCAACAGACACTGCATGTACGAATATATAGCTCATGTTCTGTGCAAGTTAAAAAAGGGAAATGTTAACAACTGCCCTTTCTTCCCTACTCAGGTGATGCTGGCTATGCACTCTCCCCACATCTCCTCACCCCTTACAGGCATGCAAACACTGTACCTCAGCGTAGGTACAATAGGGCACACATACGGACTCGAGCCATCATAGAGCGCACATTTGGGTTGTTGAAGTCGCGATTCAGATGTCTCCACCGTACAGGGGGTGTGCTGCAGTACTCCCCCGAAGTCGTGTGCAAGATCATATTAGCCTGTTGTGTTTTGCACAACATTGCTCTAACGCATGGCTTACACATGCCTCTGGAACCTCGGCTAGCTCTGAATCTGGGAAACTGGGTCATTGCACATGACTGACGGCAGGGCGTGCAAGTCCGTGATCAGCCCGTTGCCATGTTTTTCACATGGGCAACCTGTAGTGTCATAGACAAAATGTGGTTTTCTGTCTGTTGTCAATGATGACACTTGGATAGACATGACAGTGTCAATAAATCCCTCCCTGAGACGACTTTACAAGCCACATGAACTGCATGCAAATCACAGCTGCTGACAGTAGTCAAAAGGTGGAGTGTGCCTCAGGTCATGTGCCCATGTCAGCGATAAGTGTAGTGAAAATCTCTAAAACCAACTATCCACGCTGTTGACAAACAATACATGTCCTGAGAGACATACCTGAACCACATAAGGATGGGTCACCAATTCACAAAAGGTTGCATACTTAGGCCTGTGACCTCCACAGATTTGACTCCACCACAAACGATGGGCCTTGAATGTGAGTGATGATGTCATGTGAGAATCAGGCACCATGGCCCAGACCTACAATAACCGGTGCATCCCAGCATATCAGCAGGGATGCCACAGTTATTGTGCCTCACAGCAGACACCCCTAGCGCCATCATGGATGTGCTGCATTTACAATGTGGGGAGCCATAGGGCAAGTATAGACAGAAGCGTGAAGGTGAAGCACTGCTGGAGTTGCGTTGCAAGCACAATGCAGCTCTAGCAAGGCAAGCGGTGACCCTATGCCTATGCCTAACATGCTGCATCAATCCTTACGCCTCCAACAAGCAGGCGCAGGGTTCTGACGCAGCGTGGCCTTTAAAGTGACTGAGTGAAATGTTTTAGATTTTACTCTGCCACTTTTAGGAGGCGTTCCTGTACTGGATCCCACCCTGCGCAGGAACGCCCAACTGTGGCGCAGGCCCTTACGACATGACACATTTCACAGATGCTTCACATTGAAAATAAGCCACAGCATGGCGTTGGCCTTGCGCTGCCGCTGCGTCACAAAATTGACGCAACTGTGGCGCAAAAGTGGCATACAGGGCTCGTAAATCTGCCCCCATGTGTCTGTGACATATCCACGCTGCTCCACACTAATGTTACGTGACACATCACACAACTCTGATACTGAGCACTCAATGTGGACTACATGTCTCATAATGCAAAGTATGAGAAAATGAAACTGGGCTCTGATGTTATGTCACCCCCCCGCCTCTGCAGAAATGTCATTAAATGATCTGTTCCCCCTTTAAATACATATTCATGATTCACACCTGCACTGTCATTTCACTTTTTACTACAACAGAACAACAGGATGGCTGTGGATTTGATTACTGATTGTGGATGCACCATGATGAATTCAAAATGGCTGCCAATTACTTCCTGTGATGTATTTCCTGTCTGTATGACCTCTGTATGTATATATTTCCTGTCTGTATGACCTCTCCTGTGTGTTATAATGTGTTCCGGGTCATTTTCGGAAGTTACGGCGCAAAATCGTAACTTCCGGTGTCGTGTCGTAATACGCGTGCGCGTAATTTGCGACCCGGAACCGGAAACTACGATTTCGGGCCAAATTTCCGAAAATAAACTGGAACACATCATTTCATACAGACATTGTAATATAGGGAGTGGGAGACAGGAAATACATCACAGGAAGTAGTTGGTAGCCATATTGTGTTCCTTCTGAGTCATCCTGTATCACTGAACAGCTCCTCAGGCATCCTGCTGCTCTCATAATACCTATTTCCCCATAATGGCTGAGGATTATGAGGAGAGAGCATCCCCTTTCTCAGAAAGGGAATTGGACATCTTGGTGGAGGGGTTGCTGGAGAAATTTCCTCAGCTATATGGGGACCCTGAGCACCAGCTGAGCACTGCAGCCCGGGGCAGGCTATGGGCCAACATCGCCGAGCGCTGCAGTGCAGTGGGGGTGTCCCCCAGGAGGGCTAGGCCGTGCCGCAAGCGCTGGGAGGACCTAAAGCGCTGGGCCCGTCACAAGGCTACGGAGCTAGCTGGCCTGTCTTCCCAGCACCATGTGCATCATCCTCACCTCTCCCAACTGTACAGGAGGGTCCTGCAAGCAGCCTGGCCGACCCTCCATGCTCAGCTGGAGGAGCATGAGCAGCAGAGACCTAGTAAGTGCATCATATGCAATATGTGTCTGGGAGTATGATGTGAGTAAAACAGTGCTGTACCATTGTGTGTCCCATGCCTCCATTCACCAATTCCGTGTCCAAGCAGCAATCACCAAGATTGAAGTAGCACACTGTGGCATATGGACTGTACAGGGCAGAGTGCATTTTGGGAGTTGTACTTTCTTCATGACAACTGGGTAAATGAGCCACACTCATGCATTCATATTGAATTCTGCTCTGCCAGCACCACTAACATTGAAAAAAGTAAATCATTACTGATGTGTGCATTGGATGAGCAATGGTACAGAGACTGTCCAGTGTGCGCATGGCAGGCCATAGGGTATTGGATGTTGTGATTTCCATTGCACCTGTAGAGTTGGGTTCCAATTGAGACAGATCATCACGTGCCATGGAGTCAAGACAGACTTTGAGATCCTTGCATCACTCTTAAGTGTTCCTAAATTAGCAAGGTGTGTCCACTGATAGACGTCTCACCCTTAGTGGCCTGTATGACATATCACCTGTACAGGTAGCTGTCACAACCACCCACCACTGTTCACCAGTGTACTGCACTACAGTTTAAGTCAATAAAGACAATATGTGGCACTGGATTGTCCAATGATGTGTGGGGAGGGCCAAAGGCTGAACTCACAATGTAGCTATAGAAGTAGTCCAGACCCAATGTGGATGTGTGACCCACATTTGCCTTGTCCCATACAATGCTCCAAAGCAGATGACACTTGGCCAGACGTTGAATATATGAAAATCCATACCAATGACAAGATTCTATTAAATCTGGACTCTTCATGTTCCCATTTGGTGGACTGGTTTCTGAACATGCACATGTAGCAGTGACAGGACACACAGATCACAAGAATGCCAAGGTTGAGGTTTCGCCAATAACGTTGTGTAAGGCACAATAATACACATGAGATGTCCAAGTCAAACTCAATTCTGCATATGACAGTGAACATACATGTAATGTAAGTTCATAAACAGAATGGGGGTTGGGAGCACACTGCCTCACAGTCCCAGCACAGTTCGCCCCTTTGCATCCTGGTACATGCAGTACACAGTTCAAACTTACTTCAAATTTATCTGGAATCATTCACCAAAGTTGGTGCAGACATTGCTGTATATCTCTAGACACGTGTTTCTGTTTTGAGCGCTTCATCAGTAGAGAGCAGCTGTTTTAGAGAGCAAAGAAAAATCATCTGGGTTTGCTATGTGCCTGTGAGTGGTACTGTGACCTGGGAGGAACTTGGCAGCATTTGCAGCAACCACAGATGATTTTGAAGTAAGTTTGTACTGTGTACTGCATTGACCAGGATGCAAAGGGGCGAACTGTGCTGGGACTGTGAGGCACTGTGCTCCCAACCCCCATTAAGTCCATAAAGACTGAGGGGCAGATTTACAAGGCACTTGCGCCACTATTACACCGCCATTGGGTCACTTTTGTGATGCAGCGGCGGAGCTGACAAAGCACCATTCTGCTGGGTAATTACAACGAGACACATCAGGTGCTGGAACGCCTCCTAAAAGTGGCAGAGTGAAATCTACAAGATTTCACTCAGTCACTTTTAGGGCCATGCTACATCAATACTCTGCGCCTGCTTGAAGCAGGTGTAAGGATTGACGCACAATATCAGCGATCGTGCACCCCCGAGTCTTGCTAGAGTGTGGTCGCACTTGCCACGCCACTCCATCAAAGCGCCGCTATTCCACCGGGGATGCATCACGCATCTGCCCACCCAAGCGCGACGGTGTGCCGCATTGTAAATGCGGTGCTTCACGGGTGGCGCACGGGTGGGCAGATGCGTCACAACTCTTCTGGCACACCTCTGCTGATTAGCAGAGATGCGCCAGAAGTAGTAAATCGGCCCATGACAACTGTAGAGTGTGATCAGAGGAGAAATTAATTCTGACCTTGGCTCATCTATGTATGTGCATCGTCCTGCATGAAACAACCACCACATCAGGATTTTTCTTACACTTCTGCAGGCACGGCTGGTGAGACAGAAGATACACAGTAACAAGTCCGGAGCAGGAGGAAATCAGTTTGCCGGCGGCTACACCCTCTTTCCACCAGCGAGGAGGAGGAGGAGGTGGGGCCCTCTACATCTGCAGGCCAGGGGGTTGCGCCCACCCGGGATGAGGAAGAAGAAGACTCTGGTACTATGTCCCGGGTGGAGGCTGTGGACATTGGAGGGGTGGGGGAAGGACCAGACACCTCGGACCATGATGTGGTGGAGAGCTACTCACCACCCACACACTCTTCACCAGTGGGTAACGAAGAGGTGTCCCCGGGGCAGGCCAATATTCAATCTAGGCCTGCCACCTGCCCCTCACGACCTCCAGAGTCCCCCATGCCATCGGGGGTTCCAGCTCGATCTCCTGAAACCTGTCCCCCTCCTCGTAGCCGCCAAGCCGAACAAATCAGCTCCGGACCAGAGGCACCACATCCCTTCTGTCCCCCCCAAACCCCCAGTGTTGTTCCTCCTGTGGCTGTGCCAGGGGACTTGGGTTGGATGGTCGAGGGTCAACCTGACAGGTACGCTTGCATGTTCCTACAAGTGTGTCTGGAGATACGGTCTATGCGAGCGGACCTTGTACGATCAATGGACAACTTCGGCACCCACATGCAGTCCATGAGCACAGCCATGTTGTCTTTTGTCTCACAAATGCCCTCCCATACCCTGTCCGTTGCCCCACACAGTTTCCCCCCATACTCCTCATGTGTCACGTCCCCATGTGGTGCCTGTTCCTGTACAAGTCAGCCGTGTGGATTTGTCAGACCCTGAGGATCTAGATATTGTGGTCCTGGAGGATGACCAGAAAGACACTTGACTTTTGGACTGAGACATTTTTCTTGACGAAGATTTCTTTTTTCCCTTGTAAATAGACTGGTTATCCTGACGCTCCTTGATGTATTATATTTGCTTTGCCCCACCCCAATCCAAGTTCCCTTCTCCTTCTGCATTAAGATCATCATTTGTTTTCCTTTCTCCCTTCCAAACGGTCGGTCCGTTATTTTTGTCTACATAAATATCTTCATTTTGGATGTCTGTTTCCAAAGATGGACACATATTTATTGAGTCATATGCTATGCACATAATAACGTGTTGCTATCATGTGTTACACTTGTAACTGTCTCACACACACACACACACACACACATGCTTACATCGTTAGACAGGACATGATACACAACAGGATATTACTTTTGTAGATCTTTATTTTCACGATACACCTAAGGACCCCAACACAAATTGCCCTCGTGATCCTCACTGGCGATCGTGTTTGCGTTTCTGCAATAGTGGAGGTGATGAACGCGGTGAGGGGTGAGGTTGTGCTTGTCGCCTTCGTGTATGTGGCTGTACTACAGGGTGATCAAGAGGTGCAGGTGGTGTCTGCACATTTGGTGTCTGTACCTGGACAAGGGCTGGGTGTGCAGGTGGTGGGAGTGACTGTCCAGAGGTTTGTGGTGTTTGTGCAGGTGGTGGGGGTGGTGGGGGTGCCTGTCCAGAGGTTGTTGGTGTTTGTGCAGGTGGTGGGGGTGGTGGGGGTGCCTGTTCAGAGGTTGTTGGTGTTTGTGCAGCTGGTGGGGGTGCCTGTTCAGAGGTTGTTGGTGTTTGTGCAGGTGGTGGGGGTGGTGGGGGTGCCTGTTCAGAGGTTGTTGGAGTTTTTGCAGGTAGTGGTGGTGCCTGTTCAGAGGTTGTTGGTGTTTGTGCAGGTGGTGGGGGTGGTGGGTGTGCCTGTTCAGAGGTTGTTGGTGTTTGTGCAGGTGGTGGGGGTGGTTGGGGTGCCTGTTCAGGGGTTGTTGGTGTTTGTGCAGGTGGTGCCTGTTCTGAGGTTGTTGGTGTTTGTGCAAGTGGTGGGAGTGCCTGTTCGGGGTGCTGGTGTGTTTGTGTACCTTGGCTGTGGTGCTGTGCAGTTGGTGTTACAGGTGTGGGGATGTGCTGTTCTGCAGGCCGATATGATGGTTCCCCTCCCTGTGTTGGCCGTGAAGGTAGACTTTGGATCACTCTCACCATGCCCGCCATCATCTTCATGGCCAAGGTATGGCGTCTTGCACTCTCTTCCCTTTGGATGGATATCAGGGCAGTCATATTCCTAGACATTTACTGGCAAGTGCTATCCATCCTATCCAAAGCTTGGCACACCCTGTCCAACCCCTGAGGGATCTGGACCATGTCCTGCAGGGTCCCTGACATGACTGACAGTGTAGCACCTATGGCGCGAATGTCCTGCCTCACATCTGCCTGCTGTCGGAAGAAGTCCTGCTCCCACTGGCCACCATCACCACGTGCAGGCCCCCTCTGCATGTGTCTGCCAGGGATGAGATGAGCAGGTCGAACAACAGGGGGGCTGGCAGGTGGAAGAATGTGGGCAGGAGAAGAGTGCCCAGGGGATACCTGCACCACAACAGGTCTGGTACTTCCCACAGATGGTGGAGAGGGTGTCAGGGATACACTGCGTAGGGAAGAGTGGGTAGGGGAAATATAATCTCGGTCCCGGACGTGAGGTCTGTGAAGGAGTGATGCCTGTGATTGGATGTGTGTGAGCTGTGGCTGGTTTGATTTATGGCCAGTTTGTTTGAGAGGAGGCAGACGAGCGTTGCTTGGCAGAGGATGTGATGCCGTGATGTCAGTACCGTCATCCTCGGAGTCAAGTCAGTCAAGTCAAGTCAAAAAATTTGTATAGCGCGCTACATACCCAGAGGGTTTCAAGGCGCTAAGGAAAGGGGAGGAGGATTATTTGTCAAATATCCACGTTTTAAGCTGCTTTCTGAACGCTAGGTGATTCTGGGTGAGGCGAAGGTAAGCGGGGAGTGAGTTCCATGTTTTGGCAGCCAGGTATGAAAAGGATCTGCCTCCCATGGTGGTCTTGTTGATGCGAGGTACAGTGGCGAAGGCTTGGCTGGAAGAGCGAAGTTGGCGGGAGGGGGTGTAGAAGGATAGTCGAGAGTTGAGGCAATCTGGTCCGATGTCGTAGAGTGATTTGTGTGCGTGGGTAAGCAGTCGGAAAGTGATCCTCTTATTGACGGGTAGCCAGTGGAGGTCTCTAAGGTGACCAGAGATGTGTTCGTTGCGTGGGATGTCTAATATGAGCCTGGCTGAGGCGTTTTGGATTCGTTGGAGTTTCTTCTGGAGTTTAGCGGTGGTGCCTGCGTAGAGGGTGTTTCCATAGTCCAGTCGGCTCGTGACCAGAGCATGGGTGACTGTTTTCCTTGTTTCGGAGGGGATCCAGTGGAATGTTTTTCTGAGCATGCGAAGGATGTTAAAGCAGGAAGAGGATACGGCGTTGACTTGTCTGTTCATTGAGAGTGAAGAGTCCAGGATGACGCCTAGGTTCCGTGCGTGGTCTGTCGGGATGGGTGCTTTTCCGAGGGCTTCCGGCCACCAGGAGTCGTCCCAAGCAGAGGGGGATGTACCTAAGATGAGGACTTCTGTTTTGTCTGAGTTCAGTTTCAGACGGCTTTGTTTCATCCATTCTGCGACTTCTTTCATTCCTTCGTGTAGGTTAGTTTTGGCGGTGCTGGGATCCCTGGTGAGAGAAAGGATCAGTTGAGTGTCATCCGCGTAGGAGATGATGTTGAGATTGTGTTGGCGAGCGATGGCCGCAAGGGGGCTCATGTATACGTTGAAGAGGGTGGGGCTGAGTGAGGATCCTTGTGGTACGCCGCAGATGATTTCAGAGGCCTCGGACTTGAATGGTGGGAGGCGGACTCTCTGGGTTCTTCCGGTGAGGAACGAGGTGATCCATTCTAGTGCTTTTCCTTGGATTCCGATGTTTCTGAGGCGTTGTAAAAGGGTGCTGTGGCAGACTGTGTCGAAGGCTGCAGAGAGGTCGAGGAGGATGAGGGCGACTGTGTCTCCGTTGTCCAGTAGAGTTCGAATGTCGTCTGTTGCTGCGATGAGGGCGGTCTCTGTGCTGTGTTTGGCTCGGAAGCCAGATTGTGAGGGGTCGAGTGATTTGTTGGCTTCGAGGAAGGCGGCGAGCTGGTTGTTGACAGCTTTCTCGATGACTTTGGCCGGGAATGGAAGAAGCGAGATGGGGCGGTAGTTTTTGAGTTCGGTGGGGTCTGCTGTTGGTTTTTTCAGAAGGGCGGTGAGTTCAGCGTGTTTCCAGTCTTCCGGGAAGGTGGCAGAGTTGAAGGAGCAGTTGATGACGTCTCGGAGGTGCGGAGCTATGACTGAGTCTGCTTTGTTGAAGATGTGGTGAGGGCATGGGTCTGTGGGGGATCCAGAGTGGATGGAGTTCATCAGGCGGATGGTGTCCTCAGTGGAGATTGGGTTCCAGGCGTTAAGGGTGTTAACGGGGGGAAGATGGTCAGCAGATGGTAGGGTGGGTTGGCTTCCGGGTTGGTTGTCGAAGCTGTTGTGGATGTCAGCAATCTTGTTGTGGAAGAAAGAGGCTAGGGAGTCGCAGAGGGTTTGAGAGGGGGTGATGTCGTTGGAGTTGGCCGAGGGGTTGGAAAATTCCTTGACGATGTTGAAAAGTTCCTTGCTGTTGTGGGCGTTGTTGTCAAGTCGGTCCTTGAATGCTGTTTTCTTGGCTTTTCGGATCAGTTGGTGGTGAGTACGAATGGCGCTTTTGAAGGCATCCTTGTTGTTGGTGGATGGGTCTTTTTTCCAGGCCTTTTCAAGGGAGCGGCACAGTTTCTTGGATTTCTTGAGGTCATCGTTGAACCATGAGGCCTTCTTGTTGCCAAGTTTGTGATGACGTTTTTTCAGTGGTGCTAAGGTGTCGGCGGTGTTGGATAACCAAAGGGTGAGGTTGGAGGCGGCTTCGTTGGCGTTAGAAGAGAGGGCTGGAGGGTTTAGAAGAAGCGATGAGGAGATCTGGTCGAAGGTGATTTTGTTCCAGTTTCTTTGCAGAGTTGGTTGGGGGTGGTTGATGGGTTTCGGCTTATTGTAGGTGAAGTGAACGCAGCTGTGGTCAGTCCAGAGGAGATGCGTAGTGTGGCTGAAGGAGACATGGTTGCTGGAGGTGAAGATAGGGTCGAGTGTGTGACCTGCGATGTGGGTGGGGGAGGTGACCAGTTGTTTAAGTCCGAGGTTGGTGAGGTTGTCTAAGAGGGTGGCGGTGTTGCGGTCGTTGATCTTTTCGAGGTGGAAGTTGAGGTCTCCCAGGAGGATGTAGTCTTTGGAGGGGAGCGCGTGTGGGGTGATGAAGTCCGTGATGTCTTCACTGAATTTTGCGCGGGGTCCTGGTGGTCTGTAGAGGAGGGTGCCTCTAAGAGTTGTCTTGGGGTCGATGTGGATCTGGAAGTGGAGGTGTTCGGAGTTAGCGAGGTTGGCGTCAGAGCTGGTTGAGATGCGGATTGATTTCTTATGGACGATAGCTATTCCGCCTCCTGTATGGTCGGTGCGGTCCTTGCGTGTGATCTTATAGTCATCAGGGATAGCGATGGCGATGTCAGGGGCGGAGGAAGCGTTCATCCAAGTTTCCGTTAGGAAGGCGACGTCAGGAGAGATGGTGTCTAGTAGGTTCCAAAGGTCAATGGCGTGCCTGTGGACCGAGCGGGTGTTGAGAAGGATGCATTCTAGGTGGTTGGGGTCGGGAATCTGTGGTGTGGTCGTAGCAGAGATGTTGTCTGTGCCGCGGAATTTACAGGAGAAGCAGGAGAACGGTCCATGGGTGCGTCCGGGAGCGGCTTGGACGCAGTTGGGGGCGCGACCAGGGTTGAGGGCTAGGAGGGTCGCGGCATCGTAGGAAATGCGGGGGGGCTGGGAGGGACGAGGGACAGGGGGTCTGGCGCTGGGCGCGGTCCAGGCGCGGACGGGCGTAGACGGGCTTACCTTTGGCGCACCTTCGGCGAGGCCGAAGCGCGTGGACGCTGCGCGTTGGGACATCTTGACATTAATGGACAGTGGAGGGGGCGGAGCGTGGGAGGGTCAGCAGGGAGGCGGGATCAGAGAGGCGGGTCAGGGGAGAGCCTAACACAAAATGGAGGAATGAAAGTAAACACAAACACCGAAGGCACAGTGCAATGTTCTCCAGCAATCTATCTAAGGCACCTAAAAGCTGCACGCAGTGTTACACAAACACAGAAGTCTAGGCGATGAATGAATACACAGCGCTAATAAATAAGCACAATTGGATTTCCTAGGTGCTACACGATAAAGATCTTCAAAGCGCAACAGTATCCAAGGCGCTGCAATGTAAATGTAAATGAGCGAGAGCTTCAAAGCGCGACTATGCACAGAGCGCGAGGCAGATAATGCTTAAGTTTTTATAGCGCTTCAAGAGTGAGGGCTTCCCAGCGCGATTATGCAGAGAGCGCGAGGCAGATGATACTTAAGTTATTAGAGCGCTTCAAGAGTGAGGGCTTCACAGCGCGATTGTGTTGCCTGAGGCTGCGATATCAGGTGCAGTCGGGAGGTCGATGATTAAAGAGGTTTCAGCTGCGGGCAGTTTGGGCTGCAGAATGATCGAGCAGGGAGCGTGGTGGAGCAACCGTTCCGGACGGAATCCAGGCGGTCACAGCTGGGCTGGGACTGAGGAGGGTCAGCTATTCGTGTGTGGGAGGGTCAGCAGGGAGGCGGGATCAGAGAGGCGGGTCAGGGGAGAGCCTAACACAAAATGGAGGAATGAAAGTAAACACAAACACCGAAGGCACAGTGCAATGTTCTCCAGCAATCTATCTAAGGCACCTAAAAGCTGCACGCAGTGTTACACAAACACAGAAGTCTAGGCGATGAATGAATACACAGCGCTAATAAATAAGCACAATTGGATTTCCTAGGTGCTACACGATAAAGATCTTCAAAGCGCAACAGTATCCAAGGCGCTGCAATGTAAATGTAAATGAGCGAGAGCTTCAAAGCGCGACTATGCACAGAGCGCGAGGCAGATAATGCTTAAGTTTTTATAGCGCTTCAAGAGTGAGGGCTTCCCAGCGCGATTATGCAGAGAGCGCGAGGCAGATGATACTTAAGTTATTAGAGCGCTTCAAGAGTGAGGGCTTCACAGCGCGATTGTGTTGCCTGAGGCTGCGATATCAGGTGCAGTCGGGAGGTCGATGATTAAAGAGGTTTCAGCTGCGGGCAGTTTGGGCTGCAGAATGATCGAGCAGGGAGCGTGGTGGAGCAACCGTTCCGGACGGAATCCAGGCGGTCACAGCTGGGCTGGGACTGAGGAGGGTCAGCTATTCGTGTGTGGGAGGGTCAGCAGGGAGGCGGGATCAGAGAGGCGGGTCAGGGGAGAGCCAAACACAAAATGGAGGAATGAAAGTAAACACAAACACCGAAGGCACAGTGCAATGTTCTCCAGCAATTTATCTAAGGCACCTAAAAGCTGCACGCAGTGTTACACAAACACAGAAGTCTAGGCGATGAATGAATACACAGCGCTAATAAATAAGCACAATTGGATTTCCTAGGTGCTACACGATAAAGATCTTCAAAGCGCAACAGTATCCAAGGCGCTGCAATGTAAATGTAAATGAGCGAGAGCTTCAAAGCGCGACTATGCACAGAGCGCGAGGCAGATAATGCTTAAGTTTTTATAGCGCTTCAAGAGTGAGGGCTTCCCAGCGCGATTATGCAGAGAGCGCGAGGCAGATGATACTTAAGTTATTAGAGCGCTTCAAGAGTGAGGGCTTCGCAGCGCGATTGTGTTGCCTGAGGCTGCGATATCAGGTGCAGTCGGGAGGTCGATGATTAAAGAGGTTTCAGCTGCGGGCAGTTTGGGCTGCAGAATGATCGAGCAGGGAGCGTGGTGGAGCAACCGTTCCGGACGGAATCCAGGCGGTCACCGTAGTCAATGTACATGTGCTCCTCCTCCTCCTCCGGAGTGCTCCTCCTCCTACACCGGAGTCAATGTACATGTGCTCCTCCTCCTCCTCCTCCTCCAAGTCAACGTCCTCTTGATCTTGAGCCTCCTCTTGGGCATGAGTTGCTGCCGACATCACTGCCTGGAGGATCAGGGGATTCTCCCTCTGATTCCCCGTTGGCCAGCACTGGTTGTCGGTCTGTCAACCTCTCCCTCAGCATCATCTGAAACACAGAGGTTGCAACCGTATTAGTGATTGACCAGGTATTACATGTGCTGCGACACCAGGGTTGTTTTAACTGTACTTTGCATCAGCAGATGAGCATCATGTGATCTGGTCAGGGTACCACCACAAATGACCGCTCACACCATAGCACTGAGGTGTTACACAGAGATGTACATAATACTAGCAAACTCACCAGCTCCAGCCACAACTCTCTGTCCCTTCGCTCTCCCCCCTGGTGTATCCTGCTGCACCTGTCTCCTCATAGTTGTTGTAGACATAGCTGTAGAGGGTAGAAACTACATTCTCAATGATCTGCATCAACAATTGACAGACAGGCATATGTGACACTCCTGGTTAGTTTTCACTTTGTAAACAACAACTGTTGATTCCATGCCGAAGGGGATCTCGATCTCTGTCATGGCTAAGTAATCTAAGCTGGTGACACACCTCATGCCCGATTTACCTGAAGGACAGGTGCGCGACGGTTTCACAGCTGCAGCCAGGATGTCATGCATCCCCCGGGATGTTGTCCGCTGCAGTGGTCTCATCCTGTCAGCACCTGTGATGAGAAATACATGTCCATATTTTAGTACAACAGATTGTAGCTATGAGCCAACATGTTATTCTCATTAACCATTTGCGGATAATCAAGGACGATGTGCAGCATGTTTACCTCATTGGCTTTACATGTGGGCACCTGCTCACAAGCAGCATTTGACAGCTGTTACATCCATGCAGCACTGACATCAATAAGATGACACATCAACTGACAAACTTGTATGAGAAGGTTACTGATATTTCAAGGAAGGGGATAAATGTAATAATGTAAGGAGTGCTCCCACATATCACTTGGAATGGGCCCACTACCTTGATGCTACCTATATCACAATGACATGCCTACGAATTCTGAGGTAAGGTCCACTATCGTGTGTTGTTGATGCCCAGAAAATTATCTATCCAACGTACGCAGTACATGACAGCTGTGTGGACTGTGCAATTTAATGTTGGTTGTTAAGATTTGAAGTTGGACAGTGTATGCATTGTCAATACTACAGAGACTGGTATCTCACTGTTTGTTTTTCATTTCCATATCTGTGCAAATAGACTTTCTTGATAAGTTCTACAGACACTATGACAATATAGTGGCTGCACCCTTTTGACTAGTTGTGGCCTTCGATTACAGGAATGGTTTCCCCGGTCTGGGTCTGTTGGTGAAATACAAGTTGTGTACCACATTTACAAAGGTATGATGAGCCAAGACATTTTACATTTTGTCTTTGGCTGTTCACAAATGTCATATGGTAAAGGTGAATGTCCATTGACAACTCCAATTGTAATGATGCTAATTTTGCATCACTGTTTGACTTACATAGCTGGGCACTATTTGTCCCTCTGTTGTCTCATGACAATTTATGCATTTTGACCATCTCCTGGCCAGCATGACTTACCAGTTATTGTGGTTGTCATGCCTTCCTCTGTACGTTGCTGATTCCTCTCCTTAGATGCGGTGGCCTTTGCTACTGCAGTTGTCCGTGCTCTAGCTGGATGTGTCAATAGGTGAGAATAGAGAAAAGTAAACAAATGGGAAATGTGCTTGTGGAACGTTTTGGGGATTTTCCCATATCTTCTGCGTGCTAACAGTGTTGTGAAGTACTGCCGCAGACGGGGCAGGTAGGAGCAGTGGTGTGTTGGGGATGTAATGGCGTGGCAGAGTGGAAAATGGACAACAGAATATGTGAATGACATATTTACATCTGATGATACTCTCACCTTCTGCTTTGTGATTCAGGCTGTCACAGGGTGATGTACTCCTTATAGATTTTGTGGCAGGTTTACAAGCCCCTTGAATAAGATTTACTCTGCTGTTGTATCACAACACAACGGTGGTGTACAACAGACGACACATTTAGAATAATTCACAAGGTGACGCTTCTATGGTGAAGCGTCACATTGTGAGGCCCTGCGCAACATTGAACCTGCGTCAGCTCTGGTGTAGCCAGGGTGGGCATTCCTTTCGGATGATCAGCGTACAAGTGGTTCCGTGAAATCTACAAGGTTTCACAGAGTCACATTTCAGAGGCCGCTGCAACGCAACCTTACGCCTGCTTGAATCAGAGGTAAGGAGTGGCGCAGCATGTTAGGAATGGGCAGTGCATGGACATTATTGGAGTTGCATTGCTCTTGCGACACGACTCCAGCAAAGCCCCCCTACACACCATCCGATTCAACACACAACTGTCTATCCCTGCGCCACAGTGCACCACCATCTAAACACAACGCATCCGTGTATGCGCAAGGGTTGACTTGCATGTCACATTGGTACTGGCGCTTCCCTGCAAATAACTGTCAATTGCTACTTTATATTTGTAACTTTATTTAGCATTTCCATATAGCATTGCACTTTTTCAGTCAATATGAACAGTTTTTAAATTAGCAGGGTTGTGTATGTACGTCTGCAGTACTGTGTCCATGTTTTCATTAGGGGGGAGGGATTTGCCATTTCTAATGCAAAGGATTCTGGGACTTGTGGTGCTATATACAGAGGGTGACACATGAGTCTCTGACTGACTATATATTAATTTACACTTTGGACAAGTTCCTTAATAACAATGACAGTGTAACACAGACAATCTCTTCATGCACTTTTCCTTTTCATTCCACTTACCTGGTACCACGTAGCGGAAGTCACTGACAGGCAGCCCATGGATCAAGTTGGGGTGTATTGTTGACAGGATATCCTCCTCCAGTGGGGTGAGCTGGATGCGGGGTGGGGCATGCAGCAGGGAGGATCCTGCTTAACTCAATCCTTGAGCATTTCTCCTTCACCCTCTGCCTTTCGTCCTGCCACTTTTTTTTATGTCCTGCACTGTGCGCCTCTCCACCCTCAAGGCTGAGACAGCAGTGGCTATCTTCTGCCATAGCTCTGCCTTCTGTGCCCACTGGTGCAGTAGGGTGGTAAGCCATAGAGGCGCTTGTGGTGCCTTACTATGAACTTCAAAAGCATGGTGGTCTCTTCTGCTGTGAAGTTCCTTTTCCTCCTCATGTCCATTTTCAGGTCCACTGTGAGCGTTGTAGCCACAAACTCTCTGTGGAGAAACCGGTTCCTTCAATGTGTGCTGCTTTTATGTGTTTTCTAGTGCTGGTCAATTATTGCTAATTGGCTTCAGCTGGATTGTGGTGGGGGATGGTAGGCACTGGCAACATTCACCATGGCAAAATGGGACTGTTGGCTGGGATTGACTACAGTGTATCAGCTGATCCCTGGTGGGGGATGGTAGGCACTTGAAGAGGTGTTTACCCTTCTATTACATGACCAACTGCCCAAAATCCGTATCTTCCGGCCCGTAATCGGAATTTCCGGCCCGTAATCGTAAATTACGGCACTCTTCTGTAAATTGCGGGCTGTATTCGCAAATTCCGCCAGAGTGCCGTAAATTCCGGCCCGATGGCGGAAAATACGGCCCGGCGGCGGACGTAAAGTTAGTAGTCTTAATTTCATTCTGTGAATACTGAAAGTAGTAAGTTCATTCTGTGAATCCCGAAAGTAGTAAGTTCATTCTGTGAATCCCAAAAGTAGTAAGTGCATTCTGTGAATCCCGAAAGTAGTAAGTGCATTCTGTGAATACCAAAATAGTAGTAAGTTTAGGATTTACTCTTAAGTTCATTCTGTGAATCGGGCCCGTTGTGTTTATTCAGTTTTTACAGACTATGGTCTAAATAAACTTCTATTTTTTACTACTACTATCCACATTGGGCAACATTTTGGGCAATGGTGATGGGTAGATTTACTATTCTCACTCCAAATATAGCCACATTGGGAATGGCCTTGGACTTGAGGTGAGGGGATTTATTTAGAGAGTATCCTATAGCGCCAAGTCCTGTTTCATGAACTAAGGTAGCAAGCTGCAAAATAAGCAATAAAGACACACATAAAAACAGAAAAGAAAACACAAATGATAACATTGTACATGGTCGTCTTCTTGGTGGTGTGCCAGTGCTCCGCTACCTATAACTATGCCTCGATACTTCCAGGATTCAGCCCTTCTCAGACCCAATTAAGGTAGGAATCTGGACAGTACCATTCCTTTAACCTTTTTCTTGAAGGTAGTGGTTGGTGTGTTCATCCAAATATCTGCCAGGAGAGAGTTCCAGATTATCGGGGTAGCTCCTAAGAAGGAGCTGTCATAAATTATCTGAGGTTCAGCCTGAATCTCGCAGGTTGCAGCCGCAGGGAACTCACACTTTGGAGAGTGGCTGCTGCTTCATGAGATTGTCAACCTTTGTCTGGGTGTGTCATAGTGCAGGACTTTGTGCATCAAGCAGACTATGTTCAGTTGGATCCTGCTTTCGGAAGGCAACCAGAGCACAGATCTGAGACACAGTGCAAAATGATTGAAGCATCTACTTCCTGTAATCAATCACGTTGCTGCATTTAAAGTCCCCTTAAGTGGTGTTGTCCTAGATTTTGGCTGAACCATTTTGTGGCATTCTCACAATCTAAGACATTTTCAGTTGTAAAATCTTTTGGAGCAGCTAACGTTCATAGGGGCATATTACCAAGCCCCTATTGCCACCACAACGTCACTTTTTTGTGATGTTGTGGTGGCGATAGGGTCAACGCCCTATTACCAAGGCAGCGTTAAACCACATAACGTGGCTAAAAGCCATGTTATGTGGCTTAAGGCTGCCTTGCTAATAGGGCCCCTTTCACACTAAAATTGGTGTGAAAGGGGCGTGCAGTGGGTATTGGGGTGGGCGTTCCACCGCAACACCTATTCACTTCGACGCTGCCATCTATTATCGAGAGAGGCAACAATAGATGGCAGCGCCAAACCTAAGACCAGGAAAATCCTGGTCTTAAAGTGGCAAAGCGAGGAGAAATGCGTAATTTCTCCTTGCTTTGCTTTTTCCATGTGTGCTGCCTTGTGCAGCACACATGGAAAAAGCAAAATGCCATGGTTTGCTTATATCCAGGAAGGTGTCCCTTCCTGTACCTAAACAAACCTTTTTTTCAAATGCCATTTTGTAACTTACATGTGTGCTGCATGAAGCAGCACACATGTAAGTTACAAAATGGCATTTTAGGTTAGTTTATGTACAGGAAGGAAAACCTTCCTGTACACAACAAACCTCCCAGCTCGCAGACACCCTTGCACTCTGGTGTAAGGGTGCCATGCGTTGGCGTAAAGTACACCAGGCTGCACTATATCCTTGGTAATATGGTGCAGCCTGGCGCTTCCGAAGCGGCGATGAGAGGCGTTAAGCCAAGGAGGCTAACGCCTCTCACCGCCACTTCCTAGATAATATGCCCCATAAAATGGTAGCTATAACGAAATTTACCGTGATCCAAGTTAGCAGCAAATATCTTCAGATGCAACAGACCTTCATGTTATGTTTACATGGTGTATTTTATAACAATTTGTTTTAAAACCATGTGGCCTGGCATTAGCAGTCGAGGACAATCAATTTATAAATACACTGGAAAATAACATAAATTCCACCATACAGATATTCCTAAAATATTCTAAATACCAAATCAAGTCTATGCCCTAAGATTTTTGTAAATTACTAAAGATATGTTAACAGTTTATCATTTTGTGATACATTTAATGTTATCAACTGACTCCTGCGAGCCCAAAGCATCTGTAGATGGATATCTTGTGTTATGAAAGAGATGGGAAGATGCAAGGGTCTTCCAAAAACCACCTCTTCCAAAATGTCCATTGTAATCCTTTAATCCTCCGATACAAGTTTTATGTTTAGGCTTGGATGAACACTGGTATTGATTAATAAAATGCTGACTATTAAAAAAACGTAGCAGTAAGATGATTCAGACAGCACAAAATCTACAATACCAGTGATTTAACATTTTTGAATGCTTAAGAATATTAAATAAATATTAAATAATTTGCCATTCCACTTGGCAGTCATGTTAAAGCAAATAAGGATTTACCTTACAAATAATCCTACAATTAAAACTACAAAGATAGAACTGAATCTATTTTTAACAATTTAAAATAATTAAGAATTCTATTGACCAAAATAGATATATATGAATTAAATTATGCTTAAGTTCTAAGCATAAGTCTAATCTTAGAGTCTTCAAAATCACATGGTTTAACTGCCAGGCCAGGTCCTCCCTAGACTGGAAACAAGCATCCTAGGACCGGGGTCGGGCTTTCAGCCCTCATCAGCAATGATAGCTTGACTTCAGTGGCATGGAGAGCACGGGACCTAACCCTGAACTGTCTATCCCAATTTTCCTCCCTTAACGAAAAACAGGTCACCAGCCTCAAACTAAATCAGGTTCACCCCTAGATCCATGCCCCCCTATATGCTCCATCTGGCCACTGAAGTTGTAAGTACTTTTCTGATTCCTCTTCCTAATGAGATTATAAGATCTGGATTCTTTCCTCAAAGATGGAAGAAGGCCTGCATAAGACCCATCTTGAAGAAAAAACTCACTGGGCCCGCATGATACAAAGCATTATCATCCTATATCCTGTCTCCCTCTGCCATCTAAGATATTGGAGAAAGCTATGAACCAGGAGCTGATGGAGTTTGTGGACCATAACAACATCCTGGACTCCACGCAGCACAGCTTCAGATCACGTCACTCGACGGAATCCACTCTAATAATGGCAAAGGAAGAAATCCGTAGGACCGTGGATGAAAGTGGCAGAGCTGTCCTAATATTACTTGATTTAAAGGCAGCTTTTGACACCGTTAACCATGGGGTCCTACTGGAAAGGCTCAAAGCTGTAGGTATTAGAGATACTGCCCTAACCTTACTTGGGTCATTTTTGGACTCAAGAGTACAACAAATCAACTGGGATGGAATTCAATTGGGAGAATTTTTTCTCCCGTGTGGAGTCCCCCAGGGATCGGCATTATTCCCCTTTTTATTTAATCTGTATGTGACCCTATTGGCAACACTGATAAAAGATCAAGGCCTGCAACTGGTGTCATACGCAGATGACACTCAGTTAGTGGTGTCACTTACTCAGAGTGTTGAAATCACAGCTGAATGCTTCCGAAAATGCCTCATAAGTGTTAAGAGCTGGATGAATAAGAATTTCTTAAAGCTCAACACAGAGAAAACAGAGGTGATAGAATTTGGCCAAAACTCCTCCATTTGGAACCAGTTATGGAGGCCCCCAGAAGATGGCATTTGTCCCGTCCTGGCGCAACAAGTTAAGAACTTAGGCTTCGTGATTGACAAAGATTTCACATTTACCTCACAAATCAATCAGGTCACCTCAGCCTGTTTCTTCACGATCAAGGTCCTTCAAAAAATACTGCCATTTATACCTTTCGCATTAAGGAAGACAGTTGGAGCCTTGGTTTTATCACGTATCGACTATTGCAATGCAAGGTATGTGGGAATTGGAGGAAGACAGCTCTCCAAACTCCAATCATTGCAGAATGCTGCTGTAAGAGTGATGTTGGATCTCCCGAAACATCACCCGACGTCCGATGGCATAAGGCAACTACACTGGCTTCCTGTTAGACGAAAGGTTTACAAAGCTGTAAATGGAGGAGGTGCAGAGGATATGAAATCTCTTTTTCCTCGCACATTAAGATCTGGTAGCCTGGGTCTGATCTGTTTGCCAATGATAAAGAGAGCCCGATGGGGTGGCAAGGCCTTTTCATTTCAGGCGGCAAAGCTTTGGAATTCACTGCCCACCGAGATACAACTGGAAACTAATAAGATCCTGTTTAGAAAGGCCTTAAAAACTTGGCTATTTACTAAATCCTAGACTGGTAATGTTCATCCTAATCCTCACACAGCGCCAAGATGCCTCGGCAATAGTGCACTTAATAAATAATTCAGTCAGTCAGTCAGATAATTTGACTGGGGGTAAATGTTTTGATTTGTTCTGCATTCCGTCCATCAATTGAGTGTCTTTTGCTTCCTCACCGTAAGTGGGCCGGGTATGCCCAGATGTGGGTCCCGGGCTCACTGTGCCACTGTATTCAAGCTATTCTGGCTGTAGAGGGGTGAAACCCCGAAACCGGTCATAGGATGCTTGTTTCCGGTCCAGGGAGGACCTGGCTTAGCAGTTCGGGCTGGACTGTTCCCATGATGCATAGGGTCAAGACTGATTTGCATATGGTCAGGTCATAACTGGGGTGGCTTGGTGAGCAAAATAATGACGGATTTAACCCAGATCTCTTGACGGGGGGGTGAATTTTTTTGATTTGTTCTGCATTCCATTCATCAATTGTGTGTCTTTTGCTTCCTTGCCCTAAGTGCGCCGGATATGCCCAGGTGTGGGTCCCGGACTCACTGTGCCACTGGATTCAAGCTATCCTGGCTGAAGAGGAGTGGAACCCCGAAACCAGTTCTAGGATGCTTGATTCCAGTCCAGGGAGGACCTGGCTTAGCAGTTTGGGCTGGACTGTTCCCCTGAGGCACAGGGTCAAGACTGATTTGCATATGGTCAGGTCCTAACTGGGGTGGCATGATGAGCGAAATAATGACGGATTTAACCCAGATCTCTTGACTGGGGGTGAATGTTTTGATTTGTTCTGCATTCCGTTCATCATTTGTGTGTCTTTTTCTTCCTCGCCCTAAGTGCGTCGGGTACGCCCAGGTGTGGGTCCCGGACTCAATGTGCCACTGGATTCAAGCTATCCTGGCTGAAGAGGGGTGGAACCCCGAAATGGGTCCTAGGATACTTGATTCCGATCCAGGGAGGACCTGGCTTAGCAGTTTGGGCTGGACTGTTCCCCTGAGGCACAGGGTCACGACTGATTTGCATATTTTCTGGTCTAAACTGGGGTGGCATGGTGAGCAAAAGAATAATGGATTTAACCCAGGTCTCTTGACTGGGGGTAAATGTTTTAATTTGTTCTGCATTCTGTCCATCAATTGTCTGTCTTTTACTTCCTCACCCTAAGTGTGCCGAGTATGCCCAGATGTGGGTCCTGGGCTCACTGTGCCACTGGATTCAAGCTATCCTGGCTGTAGAGGGGTGAAACCCCGAAACCGGTCTTAGGATGCTTGTTTCCCATCCAGGGAGGACCAGGCTTAGCAGTTCGGGCTGTACTGTTCCAATGAGGCACAGGTTCAAGACTGATTTGCATATGGTCAAGTCATAACTGGAGTGGTATGGTGCGCAAAAGAATGATGGATTTAACCCAGGTCTCTTGACTGGGGGTGAATGTTTTGGTTTGTTCTGCATTCCATCCATCAATTGTGTGTCTTTTGCTTCCTCGCCCTAAGTGCACCGGGTATGCCCAGCTGTGGGTCCCGGACTCACTGTGCCACTGGATTCAAGCTATCCTGGCTGAAGAGGGGTGTAACCCCGAAACTGGTCCTAGGATGCTTGATTCCGGTCCAGGGAGGACCTGGCTTAGCAGTTTGGGCTGGACTGTTCCCCTGAGGCACAGGGTCAAGACTGATTTGCATATGGTCAGGTCATAACTGAGGTGGCATGATGAGCGAAATAATGACGGATTTAACCCAGATCTCTTAACTGGGGGTGAATGTTTTGATTTGTTCTGCATTCCGTTCATCATTTGTGTGTCTTTTTCTTCCTCGCCCTAAGTGAGCCGGGTATGCCCAGGTGTGGGTCCCGGACTCACTGTGCCACTGGATTCAAGCTATCCTGGCTGAAGAGGGGTGGAGCCCCGAAACGGGACCTAGGATGCTTGATTCCGGTCCAGGGAGGACCTGGCTTAGCAGTTTGGGCTGGACTGTTCCCCTGCGGCACAGGGTCAAAACTGATTTGCATATGGTCTGGTCTAAACTGGGGTGGCATGGTGAGCAAAAGAATAATGGATGTAACCCAGGTCTCTTGACTGGGGTAAATGGCTTAATTTGTTCTGCATTCTGTCCATCAATTGTGTGTCTTTTGCTTCCTCGCCCTAAGTGTGCCGGGTATGCCCAGATGTGGGTCCTGGGCTCACTGTGCAACTGGATTCAAGCTATCCTGGCTGTAGAGGGGTGAAACCCCGAAACCAGTCTTAGGATGTTTGTTTCCCATCTAGGGAGGACCTGGCTTAGCAGTTTGGGCTGGACTGTTCCCATGAGGCACAGGATCAAGACTGATTTGCATATGGTCAAGTCATAACTGGGGTGGCATAGTGCGCAAAAGAATTATGGATTTAACCCAGATCTCTTGACTGGGGGTGAATGTTTTGATGTGTTCTGCATTCCGTCCATCAATTACGTGTCTTTTGCTTCCTCGCCCTAAGTGCGCTGGGTATGCCCAGACATGGGTCCCGGGCTCACTGTGCAACTGGCTTAAAGCTATCCTGGCTGAAGAGGGGTTAAACCCTAAACCAGTCCTAGGATGCTTGTTTCTGGTCCAGGGAGGACCTGGCTTAGTAGTTCGGGCTAGACTGTTCCCATGAGGCACAGGGTCAAGACTGATTTGCATATGGTCAGGTCTCAACTGGGGTGGCATGGTGAGCAAAAGAATGATGGATTTAACCCAGGTCTCTTGACTGGGGGTGAATGTTTTGATTTGTTCTGCAATCCGTCCATCAATTGTGTGTCTTTTGCATCCTCGTCCATCTTGTCCGAGGTCACAAAGACTAGTGTCAAACCCTTTGTGAGTGTGCCCTGGTAGAACCTTTCTGATAAGTAAGTGACACCTCCTCCCCCTCATTAAATCATAGATGACACATCCTGCCAACACCTATTCCTCCTTTGTCTCACTGTCTAGAAGCAATACACAAAGACTAACTGCCAGTTACACCTAATCCTATGCCCCAAGATACAGGTTGCAGGCCCTAAATGGTTGATATAAGAAATTGATATATTTACTGATGTGGGGGCATATTTACAAGGGCCTCATCTCTGCTTTTTTGGCTTACAAAGCCAACAAAACTGAGATAAAACCAGCGTCCTAGTTACAAGAGGGTGCTAACATTCATAGTCGCATATTAGCACCCTTTTTCACAAAGCCTCCCTTTGCATCTCCAATGAGATGCAAAGTGGGCGTTACTGGGCGTACCCCAGATGGACTACCTTGCAAATATTGCTGATGTTTACATCGTGATACTTATAAGGCAGCCCACATGATTTTAGTGCACATTAGATATTGCCGAAAACAGCAGTTTTCGCCAAAATCTAAAGTCTGCTAAAATCCAGACTTAATAACAATGATTGGTATTTTGTGTAAACATGCCCTACCTGGCTACTGTCCCAGGGCCTACCCTCCCTTTGATTTAAAATCTTGACTTAGCCATCCCTAACATAGGGGATGGATTATGCTGATACCTGCAAAAGGGCAATAACCTCGCTATCTCTGAAATTTGTATCGCCCTGGAGTAACGCGCTGTTAATTACACGCTACCAGGGCGATAAATACCAGAGATAGCCTGCGATAATATAATGATCGCTAAGCACGGCCTGCGATGATTATCACTGGCCGTTGTTAATATACCCAGTGGTATTTTTAGAATAGTGACTTAAAATCTGACTTTACAATTAAAGAGTATTTTAAAATCACAGTTCTTGAGACACCAAACTTTACATTCCTTCTTGCTCCCAATTGAAAGATTGTACTTATTTAATCTAATAAAATAACCCAATGTTATCCTAAGGGAGAGGTAGGCCTTGCCATAATGAATAACGAATTTAAGAGTTTTTCACTATTAGAACATGAAAACTTTAAAACTACATGTCCAGATTTTTAAATACACCGCACTCTTGGCTTTTAAGGGCATACCCTAGGGGTGACTTATATGTATTAAACAGGAACGTTTAGGCAAAAGTTTTATTTTTCCAGATCGAAATGGCAGTTCAAAACTGCACATACAGGCTGCAATGACAGGCTTGAGAAATGTTCAAACGCTACTTAAGTGGGTGACACAATCAGTGCTGCAAGCCCACTAGTAGCATTTCATTTACAGGTCCTGGGTACATGTAGTACCACTTTACTTGGGACTAACATGTAAATTAAATGTGCCAAATTGGGTGTAAGCCACTTTTATCAGGTTTAAAGGACAGTGTGCATGCACATTTCACTGGTAGCAGTGTTAAAGTACACATAGTCCTAAAGCCAACAAAAATTAGATTAGCAAAAATTAAGGAGTAAGGCAAAAAGTTTGAGGGAAGACCACCCTAAGGCTAACAGGTCTAGCAGATAGATAATCAGAATAGTTGAAACACCTGGATATTGCAGGCAGCGTCAATGGTCATCCTGAGACCAACCAGATTGGCACATCATTTGAGTTGGAAATTTTCCATATAATTAGCTAAATGGCTGTATATCTGTCTTGGTCGAGCTTGTCAGGATTGGAAGACAAAAGAGTATGTCACTACCAGCTGCTTCCAACGCAATGTGGCAAATCTGGCCTGTACCACCAGTACGTTGTTGATTCCCTCCGTCCCTGGTGTAATACAAACAGAGTTTTCACAGTTTCTTTTAACACCTTCAATGCTAAGGCAATTCCCGCTGGGTGCTGAACTATGACTTTTCCCATTGTTCATGACAAGGTCAGCTCGTCATAAGCACAGCTCCAGTGTACTGCATGACGAGCTGGCCTTGTCATTAGCATGGAAGTGGTTAAAGAATGAGATTAAGAACCTTTTGAAATTAGGAGACTACATTAACTTCCAGAATTTAGGAATTCTATCAAATGATATGAATGAGGAGATTGTTTGTAGTAATCCCTCAATCTAGAATGGCTTTTTATAAAGACTGTGAAGACAGTGTGTTGGAAGGCTTTGGAATAGTTCCTCTAGACTGAGCAATTAGTAATGTCTGGAATAAAATATGCTCAAATATTTGGAGTGCAGGCCTGGGACTATGGTGGAAAGGGTATTCTGCATGGATATATGATGGAGAAACAGAAATAAAGGTCAGAAAGGGAGTAGGTGCTGACTCAGAGAAGAATGGTTACTAGATTGAAAATGTGTTTTATATTCTTGAGATATTGTCTATGAAGTACTTTTTAAGGTTGGTTTACAGTTGGAATGATTTAACATACAGAGAATGTAAGATCCGTTATTGTGGTATATGGTATTGCATAGATGTGATGGTTATTGTATTGCCTCAATGTTTATTTGAGTCTGGTTAAGTTTAGGTGCCACTTTAGGGTATTATCGATGAGTTAGTAATTTCTTCACAGGATGCTTTGGGTAAGAGAGAGAGATGTGATGGAGTTTGTAGATGTCTTGGGTGGGAGCAATAGTGCTCAGTAGTCAGAAGATGGTTTTAAAATCCTCAGGAGAAAAAGATGAGCAAACAGTTTTTCCCAGGTGAGGACAGATGCTTAGATATGTGGAATCACCCCATTCAACTGTAAAACCAGTTTTGAGGGAATGTTAATCAATTTATTTGTAGATACATACATAATTTATAAAGACAAAAAGTGCCCTGGATGCTGCTCAAAACCATGAAATCCTTGGAAATCTCAGAGGATTTGGCCTTGTAGTTCGGACCGGACTGTTGTTATTGGAGCAGGGCCAAGATTGATTTGCATATGGTTGACCCAAACTTAGGTGGCATTGTGAGCAAAAGAAAGATGTATTGGAATGCCACCTCGACCGCTTGCCTGTGGGTAGACTTATTGCAATCATTCCTCCCATTACCTTTTGTGTGTTTACATCTAAGAACTCCGTGTGAAATCCACGGATGGTAAATAATACAATCTGAAAATTGTGTTGTAGATTAAATTGCGTAATTGCTTAGCCATATCTGAAACAGTTTTAGAGTATAATCCATACTCTCCAAACATTCAATAGACAAAGCTCGCAGGATTATTCTTTGCCCGCGACTGTGCTTCTGTCCGATAGTGCTGGCTGGTTGTTTGCTGTATTTATAAGTTTCAAGGATAGCTCGAGAGACTGCTCTTTGATGGACTTTCCCTTACTGAGGCTGTACTTCTCATTGCGTGGTCTGGCTTAATTTATCATAGTTAGGTTGAATATATGCTTGCTGAGGATGTTTCATTTACTTGTACTCAGTGGCTGGTTACTTGGACAGTTTTACACTTGCTTATGCTATGATGTTTCCTCTGGTGATTCCTCCCTTTGGCCTGGTTGACTGTTTGCTTGATATGGCAAGATTTGTCCCTCTTGTGACTGGGGCACTGTTTGCTGTGGTGGCTTCAATCCTGGGTCCTGTGCCTGCTTTGGCTGGGTCACTGTTTGCTGTGGAGGTTGCCCTGCTGTTTGCTGCATTGGCAAGACGCCTTGATATGGTTGCCAGGTGAAATTCATTGGTTGCGTTGCTCCAGTTTCAGGCTGCAGCCCAGGGGGATGTTGGAGCAAAATTTCCGGAGCCTGGGGCTGCCAGCCATCACTCTGCACAGGCAATGCATTCTGGGATTCCCAGGTTGGAGCTTGTGGCTGCCAATTCTCTGGCACCATCGGGACGTTGGTCTCGGAGGGAGGATCTTTTGGCTCAACAACATAGATGTACACACTCACTGCCCCTAGACAGAAACAAGAGGGGAGAAACAGATGAGACAGAAATGCAAAAGACTGAAACAATCAGAATGATGAGGTGCTTAAAGATAAAGAAGAGATGAAACAATGATGGAGTAATGACGATTAAGTATGGTAAACCTACCTCGCTTAGAGAAGATACCACTCCACTTAAATTAAATTAAAAGACAAGCAGAATTATTTTCTAATATATGGAAAGATTTCTTGGAACTATGTAACTTCTAAATGTAACTTTTTAAATCCTGACTGATTAAATAAAATCGTGTCTCAGGGAACTCCCTAAAAGATTGTGAAACATTAAATATACGACTATGTTATTTTGTTAAATTGAGGTATTGCTGAATGTCTTATAAGGATTAGGAAAGTCTAACCTGAGAACTGTGAGGTCACACTTTTCTATGTCACATGCGAAATGCATGGAATTCATTGCTTAATGTGTTACAATTTTCTATTGTAAAAAGAGTCGTATTTTAGACAACATTACACCTTTTAACTAGTACCTAGGTTCCAAATTGCTTTCACGTTTAAGTTTTATTTTTTCTTTATAGGTGAACTACATTGGACAATGTATTGTTAAAACTCATTTGAGATGTATTTTTTTGTTACAATGTTAATATAAGTTTTTGTTCTTAGTATAACGATGTTTATGTGTTAGTTATATTTATTCTTAACATATAACTTGAAATCATATGAATAAGGGGCAGACCTAGGCTTGAAATTATAGAACACACTTGAGCATGCAGACTAAACAAGCTAGGAAGGTAAGGATGAGCTTCAACTCTCCGCTTTTGTCCCAAGAGTAGCTTATCAGAGCAGTTGATGCGCCCCTGCCAATTACACAGCCTTGTTCTAAAAAGGCAAGACCTCATTTTGGAAAACTTAAAAACTCTCATCTTGTTGGTTGTGAAAAGAAGCTTAGAACCCCTCATCTAATTGGTAGTGAAAAAAACTTAGAAACCCTAATCTAATTGGTAGTGAAAACAAACTTAGAAACACTCACCTAATTGGTAGTGAAAAGAAACTCAGAAACCCTCATCTAATTGGTAGTGAAAAAAACTTAGAAACCCTAATCTAATTGGTAGTGAAAACAAACTTAGAAACACTCACCTAATTGGTAGTGAAAAGAAACTCAGAAACCCTCATCTAATTGGTGGTGAAAAAAACTTAGAAACCCTAATCTAATTGGTAGTGAAAACAAACTTAGGAACACTCACCTAATTGGTAGTGAAAAGAAACTCAGAAACCCTCATCTAATTGGTAGTGAAAAAAACTTAGAAACCCTAATCTAATTGGTAGTGAAAACAAACTTAGAAACACTCACCTAATTGGTAGTGAAAAGAAACTCAGAAACCCTCATCTAACTGGTAGTGAAAAAAACTTAGAAACCCTAATCTAATTGGTAGTGAAAACAAACTTAGAAACACTCACCTAATTGGTAGTGAAAAGAAACTCAGAAACCCTCATCTAATTGGTAGTGAAAAAAACTTAGAAACCCTAATCTAATTGGTAGTGAAAACAAACTTAGAAACACTCACCTAATTGGTAGTGAAAAGAAACTCAGAAACCCTCATCTAACTGGTAGTGAAAAAAACTTAGAAACCCTAATCTAATTGGTAGTGAAAACAAACTTAGAAACACTCACCTAATTGGTAGTGAGAAGAAACTCAGAAACACTCACCTATTTGGCAGTGAAAAGAAACTTAAGAACCCTCATCTCATTGGTAGTGAAAAGAGGGGCTGAGTTTATAAGCCTGTGGGTCGTTCACAAAGAGGCGGGAGCAGGGCTACCGAGTGAAATATTTATTTGAGTAGTTAATTCAAACCTTTACAAACACAGACCAGTAAGTATACATTGAGTAAAGTGGAGAAAAGATCAAAATGATAGATTCGTTTCTATGACATAGCAAAATCAGCAGTATTCGATTATGCTAGAGGAGGTAAATAGTTTATCATTACAGACACCGACAAGATTTTGACGTGCAAATTGGTAATATAAATGCTCATCCTATAAAGTGGACATAGCAAGAAGCATGTCCAATTAATTCACACTCAAATGCATTTAAAAAGCAGAGAGAGAAAAAAAGCCACCTAGACCTGCTGTTACAGAAAGTAAACATGTTTTGCTAACCATATGGGGCAAAGAAAATCTGAAATAGTCATGTGTCTTTTTATTTTAATAATGCAGCAATGATTTCCGTAAACGGACTGAATCTAGTTACAAGAACTTGCGTGTGCTGAGCCTCTAAACAAAACATAATTGTTTGTCAACATCTTCAAATATTGAATTGATTTAAAGGAACACTTCCTACGAGCACATGTTTCAGATTTGTAATTAAAGAATCTAACATTTATTTTAATTGGGATTTTAAACCAGTTTAGTGATGCACCTATGCATGGCAAGAGCCTAAGCCTCAAATACATTTTTTTTACTTATAAAACACACCTAAGGAAAGACCAAGATATTTTTATTTATGTGCTTGTTTATATCGCTTGATCACCAGCCAAGCATGGCATCTTTTTCTAAATACTATTTCGTCTTTCATAAAAGGAAATGTATTGTGTAGTTTTATTTACAATTGTAGTTTTATGTACTAGATAAAGGTAAAGGCCATGGGGTGTGGATTTCCAGAGGGCCTAGGTAGTATTTAAATAACGCCCATGGCTACCCCTCAAAGATAATCATGCATTAAGTTTAGAGCTAGAGCCCTTCCCGCACATTGCACCACTCCTCCCCACTATTAATTTGCCCCACATTTGATTTCATTAAATGTCGCTAAGAGCGGAAGCCCTTCCTCTTGAGACAAGCCTATGGATCAGTCTACATCAGCTGTCCCTCTTGTCTATTCGCTGTCTCATGAACATTAATGTCACCATCGAGCCATCCCGTCCCAGCTTGGACCTACTTCTGGGAAAGAAAAGGGTGGAGACAGACTCTGCATGTAATAATTCTTTTTCACAGGCCCATGAAGGCTCACCCCGGAAAGAACACAAGGGAAAGATCAGATCCCTGGAGCCTATCACAGAGGAGATGGAACCAATAGCTGTGGCATCTATGGGCAGTGCTTAGTTGCCCAAATCAGGTCTTCGAACTTATCAATTCAATTTACCATGTTGGAATGTCCCAAGATGCTCTGCAAGAGGATTCAGACAGAGGTGGAAGGATGATGTGTCATCCCTAAATTGGACGGAGGTTCTTCCCTTCTGCACCTTTCAACCCCACTTAAAAATCTATGAATAGGAGAACAAAGGGAGAGAGGATATGGATTTCACAGGTCTCTGAAGAAGGCCAACCCCTTTTCAGTGGTGCTAGGGCACCCTGGATTTAGCCTGCATAGGACACATTGGATTCATCTCCTTGGGGACCCTTTACACCATCTGAGGGATGGTGGAGTGATGGACCTGCTAGCGGACCCTAGGGTAGGAGGGTTCACCAGGATTTTTAATGACTGGGCCTGCAGAGGTATTATCTAATCGGAGGGCCACCCCCTGACTTCTGTTATCACAAGGGTGCCCTTTAACTGGCCATGGAGGCTATGGGAGCGTAAAAGGGCAGGCATGGAGGGTATTCTGCCTTGAGAGCTACAGGGTGCCACCGGAGGGGACCCTAAGCTGAGCAGAACACCAGGTTCTCGACGGAGAACAGGTCCAAAGTAGGGAGGGCAAAGAAAACAAGCTCTAAGAAAGATTGAAAAACCTAGAGGACAGGAGACCTGAAGAGTCCCCTCTAGTGGCTAGAGCTGCCCACTAGAGGCAAAAAGACACCAAATGTGTCCACATAGGCTCAACAGTCCACAAGAAAAAACCCAGAGAAATCTGGTCCCCCAGAGGGATCAGGACTAGCAATGCAAAATTAACATAATGTTCTGGTTTTCTAGCTACCTCTGGGGAAGGCCCCGGGACCTGGAAGTCACACACGAAAAAACAGAGAAGCGGAGAGTGAGCATGTATGGGTCCCTGTGTGCAGTAATATCCTAGTCCCCTGGGCTCCCCTGTCCCCGAGGGATCTAATTTCTTCAATGACCAAAGAACAGAAAGGAGCTCACCTGCCAAGCCTGAGTATTGCGGGATGCCCTTCCCCACTCTGTGTGCCTGTGTCTGGGGGGAACCGGTAGGCACCAAGTAGAGCCAGCCACACCCACATGTCCAGGAACATAGGTTCTGGACATGTGGGTGATGGGATGGGCAGGCAGCCGATAAAAAATAAAAAGACGCAATGCACAGCTTTGTGTTGAAAAATATGGAAACAAAGGCATCTTTCATTGAGTATGAAGCTGCTCATCAGTTATACATGCCTGAGGGCAAAGACGTGCCTTAAAAAAGGCCCTATGAGGGGCTGCAAAATCTTCATATTTGACTTCTGTGGTGCCACAGAAAGGGCAGGGACACCACCAACAAGAGGAGACAGGCTGTAGGAACAACTGCAGGGCAGCAGACTCCATTGGAGCCCCAGTGCATGGATGAAAGAGGATTGTTACTCCTGGATCTACTAAGGAAAATGGATTTTTTGAAAGTAAATGTTAGATGAGGCTTCGACTCTTCCGCCCATTACTCTCATAAAGAAACTACTGGGTGCTCTATAATCTACTACCTTATCACTTCTTATTCCATTTTCAATGTCATCTCTGAAACTAACATCATCAATAGCGCCACCAGTGATCACAAAGGTCTATTTTTTTAAGATAGGGTCTTATTTGGCAGGTGTGGCCCCTGGAACATTTAACAGGATTATGACGAGCTTCGAGAAGAATGAGAAATTAGGAGACATTGGCAAGTGTAATCAGTGATAGGGAATCTTGGACCTCAGATGTAATCCTTAAATTTAGGCATTATATGAAACAGTTTCTAGGCAGGACCAAGGGCATAAGATCTCTCAGTGTAGACAAATGTGACAACCAGTCTCATTCCTGAATAAAGGGATAAATAGCCTAATGAGAAACCAATTCATATCTTCTCCGGATGAAAGAGGGGAATGGATTACTCTCCTAAAGCATGTCTGAACTGGGGTGGCAGAGTGGGCTAAAGAACGGTGATGAATTAAACCCAGATCTTTTGACTGGGTGTGAGTGTTTGATTGGTTCAGATGCTCCGTCCATTACCACCCCCTTTTGTACCGCTTTTGGCCACCATAAGTGTGGCAGGATATGCTCAGACGTGAGTCCCTTGCTCACTTTGCCACTGGATTCAAGCAAGCCGGGCTGAAGACGGCTGTAATGCCAGAAACCGGTCCTCGGAAGCTTGTTTCCGGTCCAGGGAAGACATGGCTTGGCAGTTCGGGCTGGACTGTTCCCATGAGGCACAGGGTCAGACTGATTTGCATATAGCCATGTCTGAACTGGGGTGGCAGAGTGGGCTAAAGAACGGTGATGGATTAACCCCAGATCTTTTGACTGGGTGTGAGTGTTTGATTGGTTCAGATGCTCCGTCCATTACCACCCCCTTTTGTACCGCTTTTGGCCACCATAAGTGTGGCAGGGTATGCTCAGACGTGAGTCCCTTGCTCACTTTGCCACTGGATTCAAGCAAGCCGGGCTGAAGACGGCTGTAATGCCAGAAACCGGTCCTCGGAAGCTTGTTTCCGGTCCAGGGAAGGCATGGCTTGGCAGTTCGGGCTGGACTGTTCCCATGAGGCACAGGGTCAGACTGATTTCCATTTAGCCATGTCTGAACTGGGGTGGCAGAGTGGGCTAAAGAACGGTGATGGATTAAACCCAGATCTTTTGACTGGGTGTGAGTGTTTGATTGGTTCAGATGCTCCGTCCATTACCACCCCCTTTTGTACCGCTGAAGGTTAAAGGTGGGCCTTAGAAATCAAGGGGACAGATTTACAAGCCCCTTGCGACATTTTTACGACACCATTGCGTCACTTCTCTGATGCAGCTGCGTCATAAACAATGCGCCACTATGCGACAGATTTACAACGTGATGCATCTAGTGACATGAGTCACATTGTAAAGCCCTGCGCTACATTATACCTGCCTCGGTATAATGTATGCAGAGTGGGTGTTCCATTGCAAGGAAGTCCCGTAAAAGTGTTGCATTGAAATCTACAAGATTTCACTGAGTCAATTTCACGTCCCCGCTGCGTCAAAACCTTACGCCTGCTTGTAGCAGGCGTAAGGAGTGACACAGCATGTTAGGTATAGGGCGCCCCTGAGCATTGCTGTATTTGTGCCGCGCTTGCTACACGACTCCCGCAATGTGCTGCCCTTACGACATAAGATGCAACACGCATCTGACTATCCTTGTGCCACTGTGCGTTGCATTGTAAAAGCGACGCATCAGTCATGGCGCAAGGGTATTTCGACATGTCGCGTCTTTACTGGTGCATCCCTGCTAACATGCAGGGATGTGCCAGTCCTTGTAAATCTGATTCCAAGAATGTGAGCGCAAATGGATTGAATTAATAGAGGTAACCTTGTGTAATGATACGACACATTCTGGGAGGTCATTGCTGAATGCTGCGGGACGAGAGTGAAAAGACTTTCCATTTCTATTAGGGAAGAGCAATTGAGTAGTTATATCACAGAGATATATGCCACTAATTATGGGGACATTTTTTGTGAGGTACCCTCTTTCCCTTTGGAATCTAAGTTACACACATATGGACCTCCCACATGTGAATGAATTGAGGGCTTCATCCAAAAAAATGAGAACCTCAGTGTCTGGATGAAGTCCCGATCTCTTTCTTTAAGAGAGAAGCCAAGCTTTCGGTGATCTCCATAGCACCTGTTTTGAATACTGTTACTCTCATTTCAAAGTTCCCCCATGCTGAACTGAGAAAATTTCATAGTTCCACTGCATAAAATGGGAGCTTGAAATTTGCCAAATAACTATCTGCAAATTGCCCTATAAGATAATGCAGGCAACATTTATGCTAAAAACATAATGGAGCACCTCCATTTCTGGGTAGAGGTAGAAATGATGATCCCAGTAGAGCAATCTGGCTTCAGGAAAAAACACTACACATAAGGTAATATTACAGGGCTTCAACTCATCATGGAAAAATATGTTACTTTTTTAGGTTTCCCACTCCATCCAGCTTTTATCGATTTTTCCACAGCATTTCACAGACTCGATCGTCTAACTCTGTAGAAAAAAGTGCATAGAATTGGTCTGAATAAATTATTCTTTGGTAAATTCTCCGCCGAGATGATACTTTTGGGAATACAACCAAATACTGCTACTTATAAGGACCTAATGTTTATTCTAATTTCTTGTGCAAGATTGATAATCGCTAGGGCTTGGATCTCTGACAAACCACCTTTAGTAACCGAATGATGGCTTCTGGTAAACGAGATATACGATATGGAATTTTCAACTGCCAAAATTCGAGGGATTGGTTCTCTGAAGAAAGTAGATAAAATTTGGGGTAATCTGTTCCCTATTCACGAATGAATGACTTCATCTTCGCAGTACTAGTTTTGTGAATAGTCCCTATTTTTCCTTTTTTTTTTTTTTATGGTCAGAAGTTTATTTGACGCAGAAGAAACTGATGTATTTTTCTTTAATATACTGTAAATCTCTTTGCCTATTTTTTATTTGATTAAGTTTTCAAGGAATTCATGTATTATAATTTTCTTCTTAATTTTACTCTTGTTGTAAAATGCTTTATTTTTTAAATGTAAGTCTGCTTGTGCTGCCAATAAAAAAGTTATAAAAAAAAATAAAAAAAAGAATTGGTTTGCATGTTAAACTTAAGTTCTGCCTTACATTCTTCCACCCAACGTGAAGTGCTGCTGGCTGGTGGCCAGGATTTACCATCTGTAAATCCCACTAAAACCAGCCTGAAACAGGGTTGTCCAGTCGCCCTCCATTCATCTCTCGTTATGTTTGTGATTTACCTACCCACTTCGGCGGTATGGAGGATTGAGAGCCACTTTGTGACACACTTTTTATATGCGAACAACACTCTGATTTTAGATTGAGCACCAAATGGCCTGAACAGTCATTTGATATCACTATTGTACTTTGTTGATGCTCATTTTCTGAAAATGAATGTCCCCGAAAATATAATATGATCTTAAAGGGTAAAAAACTTCAGAAATATCCGAATTCGGTTGGTAGATAGGTAAAGAAAAATTGGATGTAGTAGAGTCTTACACTTACCTGGGGGAAATTATGTCAAGGTGCTTGAATGATTTCAAGCATACTCTCTCACAGCAACTGTAAGGCCAAATCACAAACTAATGGATTAAGGGTTTTTAATAATGTGTGAAAGCTAAGGAATTTTACTCATGTACTTTCTGTATATCTGGCAAAATACACTCTACCTTATTGAATGCTATGGAACTAATCGATGTGACTAAATGCGATTCCTCAAAAAACACCCGTTGACAACATTTGAGGACGCTCTGTAACTTCAACACTCTTGCTGCCACACAGCCAATAAAATTAGAATCTGAATTACAGAGCAGTGATATGATGGGGCTATCGGTTATTGAGAAGCGACGTGAACTTACTGAGGAATTTTATGCCCGCTGAATGTTTTTTTATGAAATAAGAAAAGTCTCTGTTTTACTGGAATTTAACTTGCGTATATGGCTTCTTTGAGTTAAACCGGGAATATTCATGTACTTGGTCAAAAATGCAGTTTAAAATCCCTTTTAAGCATGTTTCTAGCAACTCAAACCTGCTTTTCGACTTTGAACACTGTGGTCAAAAAGGGAAATCTGATGTAATAACAAATTCTCACATTCTGAGAAAACCCCAATAATATTTAATTTTGAATTTTGCTGATGATGTTTGACGTCACTACTCTTAAATATTTTGATTTTAAAAGCCTTAACTGCAAATTGGTCCATATCAATAAAGTAGGACAATGTCAGAAACCTTTGTAATTATAGGGGGTGATTACAATGTCAGGCGGACTTATGTCTGCCCAACACCCATGTGGAAATGGGACTGGCCGACCTCAGGTCGGCGGTCCTGACCACCTAATCGGAATGCGACCGAACACTGTTTGGTCTCATACTTCCATTACTCTATGGAAGCTTGTGTTATGGTTGTAAACTGGCCATAACACAAGTTCCCATAGAGAAATGGGAGTCTGTGTTCATACCTGAACTGTGTGGCAGGCACTACAGGGTGCCTGCCACAGTGCAGGGGTGAACAGAGGGCACCATAGGTTTCCCCTTGGCCCCCAACCGAAGGCCTCAAGAGTCAAGGGGGTCCTGCTAGGGGCAACCATACTCGCTCTCCGACAGGCTTTCCATGTCAGAAAGCACCACAAGGAAAACCTGCCGGGGACCGAGTATCGTAATCCCAAGAGCAGGAAGGCCACCTTGTGGGACTACGGGCCGGGCTCCGACTGGCCAATAGGTTCCTTGAGCCCGTCAGAAGCCAGCCATAATGACCGGCCAGTATAATTCTCAATCACCAGCTTTGTAATGCGGCGGTCGGAAATGTTACTGAGTTACGGCCTAGAAAAGCTCCTTTTCCAGAACGCATCGTAATCGGCCGGAAAGTGTTCAGGATCTCAATCATGAATTATTTAGTTCTCTTTAATTGCTTCTTTCTTGCCCAACATTTTTTAGAACTTTATTTGTAAAAATATTATGCCTAAACGAGGGTTGAATCCTTCATCTACTGTTTTCTCCACGTAATGAAATGCTTTGTAAACAAGTTTTTAAATTTTTTATGTTTTTTACAATATGTATTGAATAAGTTCCACTTTAAATTTTTTTATCCCTCCTCTATAGTTTTCTTTACCTAGTGACATTTTTGTATTCGCTTTTTTACATTTTCTACATGTCTTTTAAACTTGTATTATCTGGGCTATTTTTATATATGCAATGATCATACGGTATTTTTCATGTGGATCTCATATGAGTTCAAAATCTTGAACAAATTACTTGAAACCCAGTGATAGTTTTCAAAAAGTTGCCGGAAGTCCCCAAGGGTGTTACATTGATTACTCTGGAAAAGTTTGCAAGATTTACAGCACTCTTGGAGCCTAGGCTTTTGCCTTAGGCCTTTAGAGTATGCCGGTTTGTTGGGTCAGAAGGTAAGGAGGTAAAAAATTAAGTATTATTAAGGGCCTCATTATGATGGCAGTTTCGACACCGCAATTACAATGCAACCACACATGGTGCATTTGCATACTCAAATTTGTCTACGTCGGTAAAACTGGTGTAGCACAAGCTCCCACAGGCAAATTAGAGGTGCCTGCCACACAGTGCAGGGATTAAAAGAGGGACACCATAGGTGCCTCCTCGGCCTCCAACCAGAGGCCAAAGGGTGAGGTGTGCCCTGCAAGGAGCCCCCAATGTCACTTTCCGACAGGCTTTCCATGTCGGAAAGCCCAACATGGAAAGCGTGTTGGAAATCGACATTGTAATCCCTATGGCAGAAACGCAGTCCATAGGAATTCCAGGCTGGTCTCCAACTGGCAAACAGGCTCCCTGAGCCCATCGGAATCCAGCCAGAATCAATGGCCGGTTTAAATTCTAACCGCAGTATTCATAATACAGTGGTCGTAATTCAAACCGTTTATGTTGGTTGGAAAACCTCTGACCTGTGGTTAGAAGCTTACCAACAGACATCCAAATCGACCCCTCTTTATGAAGGTCATTTAAATGCTTTGAAAGCTTTATTGACAAACACAGAGTACACAGTCAGCTATTTTGGGATTTAATAAAGGCCATTAAAATATTTTGAAATGCTTTATTGTATCATCACAAAGTTAATAGTGAGTCATTCCATGCCCTAATGCAATGTAAGATGGTACAACCCATATCTATTTAAGGGTGTGGCATTGATCCAATATGACATATTCCTGCTTTCATGAAATGCAATGACATTCTAACAAAGCCAGTAGGCCTTCTTTTTAATAGCTAACCCGCTCTTATTGTGTTTAGTGTATCTGAGGGGTGTTCTGCGCTTATAGGTTTCAGGGCTCGCTAGGGGTGTAAACTGCATAAATGAATAAGTAATACTGAGTAGTGTGTGCATAATAAAGTACATTTCCTTTTAATAGGAAAAAGCACTGAATGCACAATGATTTATTGGGTATTGTTTGTTGCGTGTCTTAGGACTGGGGTACTAGCCCACACCATCACCCCTGTGTAGGCTTTGGACTGCTCTACGTGTCCTGAGACAGCTAAGTGCTACTACAATGCGGCATGGCTCCGAGAAGAACCTGGTTTACTTCTGTTTTACATCTGAACGGTCCACATCCTTCGCAACTAATAACCCACTTTCATGTACAGTGATGACTCTTAACCATATTTAGTTTTGCTATGTTTATTAACATATAGATATGTTTTGGAGATTTGTTTCTCGCACTCTCAGGACCAGCCATGACGGATACACGTGTGTCCAATCTATGTGCTCTGTGAAGTATGTGGAGTACATTTTTCGAATGACTGAAACGTGTGAGGGAGAAAATCTGTTTTACATTCCATTCGCCTGATCCTACTTTTTGTGTAAAATAGATGCACAACAATGGGTTTATGTCGTAAAATGACTTTAAAAAAACTCTTGGTGAACGTTTTAAGCACCATCTAGTGCTGAGGTCAGCCTTTCAAAAACATTGAAGAATTTGCAAAAATGTTCATGGTACCCACAAACTAGGAAGACATGCAACTGCACATCCCATACACCCTGTGTCTGATTCACAAAAGCAATATTGAGTATGAGAAGTAGTACCAGAGCAGTACTCTTTTAAATGTTCTTACATGCCTCTCCGAATTGGTCCTGTAACGTCCAACTCCCAAGTAGTGCAAATGTAAAGAGAGCACAGTCCTTTCTATATGTACTAATTGTATAAGAATGTTACCTGAATATTTCCATTTTTATATGTTTTGGTGCATGTATTGTAGGATTAACACTTCATGAATTCCAAAGTTCGTTGGTGACTAGTCTCCAAGGGCCCGATTTATAGAACTAACTTAAGACAAAATCCTAAACTTACTACCATTTTGGTATTCACAGAATAGGAGTCCTAAAGTTAGGAGTCCTAACTATACTACTCCTAAATTGAGAAAAATCCTTACTTTAAGACTTCTGGTATTCACAGAAGGCATTTAGGAGTCCTAAAGTTAGGACTCCTAACTTCTGTGAATACCGAAATGAGTAAGTGCCTTCTGTGAATACCAAAATGAGTAATTGCCTTCTGTGAATACCAAAATGGTAGTAAGTTTAGGATTGTGTCTTAAGTTAGTTCTGTGAATCGGGCCCCAACATTCTAGCTTGAAATTCTGAAGGCACAAATGGTAGGAGGGGTTTCAGATCAGTGTAATCAGTAGGCTTCAGCGGTAAACATCCTCGAGGGGTGTTCATTGGCAGGAATCTTTTGTATTAAAAAAACTAAATAGGGTCATGTAGCAATGCAGGTGATTCTCTCTGACCACTGCACCAGTTGTAGAATGCAGCTGTTGTTAGGACATTCCCCAGGACACATTTTAGTTCCCAATCTTCTTGTGGTAATGAGAAAAGGAAGGTGATGACATTGGTCAGTGAGGCAGGAAACTGAAGAGACAATGGCCCACATGCATCAATATCGGCTTTTGCGACTTCTAAATTGCGAAAAATAGCGATTCTCAATTTAGAAATCGCAAAAGCCTATGCATGAATATTGTCGCATTTTTTTTGCAATTCGGTAAAAATCGCTATTTGTACCGAATTGCATAAAAAAAATGTAACTTTTCAATTGCAAATTCGCAATTTCAAATCGGAATTCATCAATGCATTTCAAGGGTGGAGAGGGGGGTCCAAATGACCCCCTCATGCACCCCTGAAATGTATATTTCGCATCATGTTTCACACACACATGTCCTAAGGACATGTGTGTCCGTAACATGAATGTTGAAAAAAATGCATTTTTAGCGTTTTAAACACTTTTTCCAAATTTACCGAGTAGTTCAACCACTCGGTAAATTTGACCCCCTAATTGCGATTTCAAAATTTTAAAAGTAATCATGCATTGCTTTCAAGAAATCGCACATTTGCGACTTCTTAAAAGCAATCGCAATTTTAGAACTCGCAAAAATGTTACGAATTCTAAAATTGCTTCATGCATCCCAAAAAGCACTTTTGGAATCGCAAACGGACGATTTTAAGGAATCGCACCGTTTGCGACTCCAAAAATGCTTGATGCATGTGGGCCATAGGTCTGGAATCCATATGGTAGTGAGCTGATAAAACTATACTTTACTGCAGTAAGAGCAGTAAAGTGATGTATAATGATATTTAAGGTCAGCAGAAGAGAGTTTGAGAGAGAAATTAAAAATCATAAACTGGTTCAATGTAGATAGCTGTAGTCATTTCACCCTTGCTAAGCTTTGTAAAAACTATTGCAAAAAGTTAAATCAGTTTATAACATAGAGGAATAATTTAAAATATGCCTCACTTACCAGAAGCAAAAACACAGATGACTGCGAACCATCCTATGGCGTATGTCCAGGAGAAATAATAACTATAGTTTTCTACGAACCCAATAAGTTGAACTGTTCCGGCAATCATCCCAGAAAACCCAAGAATACCTGTGAAGGAAAATAAGATGCACTTGGACACCACAGAATCATGACCAGTAAATAGACATGTTGCCAGTGACTCCAGGCGACTGTAAATATTTTGATAGCAGCCAGAACATGTGATAATCATGCGAATTTGGGTTACAGGCTATCATCCTTGAAGTGAAGCTATCTAGAGCAGAGATCTTCAAACTTTTTTTGCAATAAAATGTATTTATGTTCAATGAAAATCATCACAAGCTACTAACACAAATTATCAGTGCTATGACAGTAACCACTTTTGATTTTTTTTCATTATTGCGTGCAGGACCACCTCAGAGCATTAGGCAAGGTCACCAGCAATAATGTAAAATAATAAAAGGCTTTTCAATTTTAATTTTGAATTCCTTTACATGTCATAGCAGTCATATACAGAAATCTGGCTGGCACCTAGGAAAGAATGTTTATCAGAAAACTCCCCAATGTAGCATCAATTTACCAAACATCAGCTTATCAGATCTGAAAATACACATTTTAGAAAATTACGGGGCTCATTACAATGGCGGGCTATCACCGCCGGCCTGGCGGTGGCGATCCGCCCGCTATCGTAATGAAATTTAACTCCCGCTTTTCTGCCAGTAGCAATCGGCATGATTGCCCGGCGGAGCGGTCAGCATGCTCACAATGGCGACTGAGCCTAGCACCCTCCGCTGGCACAATTATGATGCCGGCGGAAGCCAGCCTTTCCGTGGTGGTTGTACCACCATTGAAAGACTGGCAAAGAATGTTTTCCGGGGCTCATTGGGGCCCCCCTTGTGTTGGGGGAGGTGTGGGTGCACTGAGGGAGGTACCCATGGTACCCACCTACATTTTACTTCACCAAGTGGCAGGCCCAGTGTAGTGCCTGCCGCGGAGTGCAGTGAAATGCACAACATGCTCTTTTCAACATCGCAGCGGTGCTGCCGTCAGCAGCCACCTCCACAATGTTAAAGGTGCGGAATCTGACCGCAGCGGTGGCGTCCCATCATAATTGACTGGGCGGACTGCTGCACGCATGGCTGTCGGACCCAATCACCGCTACAGTGGCGGGCAGATCAAATCCGCCCGCCATCGTAATGAGCCCTATAGTTTCCAAATTTGGAAACACACCTGATTCAGATAAACAAACATTTTAATTTACTATGTTGGGCTGCACATAGGGGAGCTACTCACGGGTAGCTGGGGAGCTACAAGAAGCTCACTAGCTACTCGTTGGAAAACCTTGACCTCAACACCTTGAACAACAAGCATTTGCAAAGCAATAGGTCTTGCATTTATTAGAGTTTAAGCTATTGACATTGTAAATGACAATGCCTTTAATTTATTAACAGTTAAATAAAAGGCATTGTCATTTACAATGCCAATACCTTAGTCATAGAAGAAGCAAGCAAATGAGAGTGGCAAAAATGGGTGGGCTCTCAGTTCACTATCACCTATTGGTATGTCCAAAAGACCCTTTGCCCCTACACACAGCTAAGAGATCTCTGTTTGGCGAGATTTAAAAAAACAGAAATGATAGCAGCCCGAAGGTTAAGAGGGGAAAAGTAAAGGAATTAAAAAAAACATTAAAAAGGAAACTAGGCATAAGAACGAAGTAGAGCTGAAAAAAAAGAAGAAAAATGCACCGACAATCAAAAGTGTATATGTAAGCAAGCAGAAGAAACATGGGCAGAACTGGTAGTGAACGTGAACCCTGCACCAATTAACATCGATGTAACGTTTAAAAAAAGGTCTAAAACTGTTTTTGTACCTTCTTGTTTTCATAATGCTTGCTGTCACCACATTGTTGCCCTTCAGAGCACTGTACAGCAAGCGATGGTATTATTTTTCTGAATGTTATACATTTTACCTGTTTCGGACTTGTCAAATACGGAGACTGCATTGCATGGGTTAAAACCTGCATCCTGGGGGTTATAGACCAATATCTGTACAGCAAGCGCTTTAACCCACTCAGGCATCTCTGCAGGGGAGGCCTTTAAACTGCAGTTCACATAAGTATGAACTTGGGGGCAGATTTACGTTTCCTGGCACATCCCTGCAAATCAGCAGGGATGCACCAAGAAACGTGCGACACGCAATGCCATTGTTTCACCGCATTTACAATGCAGCACGCCATAGCGCAAGGATGGGCAGATGCGTGTCGCATCTGCCGGCGTAAGGTTGGCTCATCTCCCTAGATGCGTCACGTTGTAAATCCCCCGCAGCATGGTGCTAGCTTTACGCCACCGCTGCCTCACAGAAGTGACGCAACAGTGTCGGAAAAGTGGCGCACGGGGCTTGTAAATCTGCCTCTCGGTGCTTAAACCCACGGCACTAGTTTATTAGCATATACTTTTGCCATTATTAACAAATTTGTTTCCGTACAACTGGATGTTCTCTCCGCGCTACAACTTCTCTTTAGCAGACTGATGTCTTATATTGTGGTTTTAAATGACAGAGGGCCTAGGAGAGGACATGGAGAGGGCATTGACCGTTCTGTAGGCGTATTATGAACAATCCTGTTGATCAATTGTAAATAGCCCTTGCAAACAGGCCGAATTACCAAACGATATCCCCCTTTAGGCGCTAGAACATGCGGAAGACCTTGCGCAAGTGGCGAGCCTAAATTTCGAAACAACCCGAAATAAGATGATTCTTTGACACAAAAGGTCTCTGTACCATGTAGTACTGTATACATACCATAAGGCCAAAGCGAATTCCCAGAATCCTCCACACCGCTCTAACCCTGTTGCTGCCTGCCCATCATTAGCCCCTTGCTGTCAACCATATGTCAGTATCAACATTTCCCTAATCTTGGTCACCATCTGAGCTTTAACGGCCCTCCAATGCCAAAGAGCTTTAAAAACAAGGGGGCAGATTTACAAGCCCCTTATGCCACTTTTGCATCATTTTTAACATGGGAAAAGTGACGTAAAAGTGGCATAAGGGGTTTGTAAATATGCCCCTAGCTGTTTTGGATGAAGAGCTTGCAGGTTAACAACAAGCATTTCCACTGACAAACCAAACCCCTGCCCCCTGACGAAGAGCTTTCAAACCAAGCTGTTTTAGGTGGTGCGCTTGAAGGATAACAACAAGCATTTCCACTGACAAATCGATTAATCCGTGACTTGCTCACTTCTACCGCGCTGATTAAAGGCGCCTGGATCATGGCAGTTTGCTGCGGAAATTAAAGTAAAGTTATGCATGTGTGCGCTTTAAAAACAAGAGGGCAGATTTACAAAGCCCTTGCGCCACTTTTGCATCACTTTTCCCATGTTAAAAGTGACGCAAAAGTGGCGCAAGGGGCTTGTAAATCTGCCCCAAGCTGTTTTGGGTTGTGCACGTGCAGGATAACAACACGCATTTACACTGACAAACAGATTTACCTGTGCCGTGCTGACTGCGGATCACTGACAGAATATCGACGGACAGAATATCGAGCTACAGGAATATTGAGTCTAGAATATTGATGGACAGAATATCGACAGCCTATCTCTACAATGCTAAGTACAAAAATATCAAAAACAAAATTTTATTGTTTAAAATATCGTTTTTTCTAAATGCCTTAAGAATAATATAAAATAATTAAATAATAAATATAATTAGTAAAAACATAGTTAGAATTATTTAAAAATGTTAAAAACAGATGAATGATAAATGTAATATAAAGAAAATTAAACATACATATTTTTTATATATATATTAACTTAATAATATTATTAAATAATGATTGTATTTAATTATAAAATGTTTGAAACATAAGTAAAGTTATAAATATATATATATATATATATATATATATATATATATATATATATATATATATATATATATATATATATATTACCTACTGGCGGTCGCCAGTAGGTATATATAGTTAGGATTTTTTCTCTATGGGTTTTTTGAAAATTCTATGTCTAATAACTTTGGCGTTTGTGGACGGAATTGGCTGAAATTTTCAGGAAAATGGCACATTTTGTTTCTGAGCAGCCCTTGAAAATTTGGGGGGGGTTCGTCCAGTGGGGGCCGAGAAAAAAGGGGGGTCCCAAAACGTGTTTTTAACATTGAGTTTTCCATAGGGCGGTTGGCCTCACTTTTAGCCCGAACGGCTGAATGGATTTGCACGAAACTTGGCAAAATTGTAGGGACTGGTAGCCCGATGTGCCTTTTGTAGGTCTCAATATATGTGCTCCAGTGGATTTTGAGAAATTAACGTTTAAAAAAAGATATATCTGTAACAGCGGACCGGGCAGCGCTCTGGTTCGCGGACTTTTCGCGCAACGGAGCTTTGTGAAGCGAAGCTGATTGGTTCTCCGGCGTCTGTCAACATTCCAAACAGTCCGTAGCGGCCGCCATCTTGTCTCTCGGTAGGATCGAGAGACAAGAGGAGGCCAAAGCGAAGGGGCAAATGACCATAAGGGGGCATAGTACATTGTCGCTCACCCCCTAGGTTTGATGTGGAGGTTTTAAAAGGGCCCCGCGGGGCAAAAAAAAATAAAAATAATAATAATCGAACAGCTGAATGGATTTGCACGAAACTTGGCAAAATTGTAGGGACTGGTAGCCCGATGTGCCTTTGCTAGATCTCAATATATGTGCTCCAGTGGATTTTGAGAAATTAACGTTCAAAAAAAGGTATATATCTGTAACAGCGCACCGCTTTGCGTACTTTTCGCGTTACGGAGCTTTGCGAAGCGAAGCTGATTGGCTCTCCGGTGTCTGTAAACATTCCAAACAGTCCGTAGCGGCCGCCATCTTGTCTCTCGGTAGGATCGAACAGCTGAATGGATTTGCACGAAACTTGGCAAAATTGTAGGGACTGGTAGCCCGATGTGCCTTTGCTAGGTCTCAATATATGTGCTTCAGTGCATTTTGAGAAATTAACGTTCAGAAACAAGATATATATCTGTAACAGCGCTCCGCTTCGCGGAGATAAAATTATATGTGTATTACCTAGCTGTTGCTAACACCAGTTAGCGACGGCTAGTAGAAGATAGCGACCATCTTGGGCCCCACTTTGCATGTGAGTGATATTTATCACTAATGACATGCAAAGTGGGCATGCCAAGATGTTAGCGACTGGAAACAGTCGCTAACATCGCTATCTCCTATTATCAACTTTTGGAAATATTCGAGATAAGGGCGAATATCTCTAAAAGCTACCACCTGCCCTGAGCAGTTCTTAGCCATGTTATCCAATGGGAGGTGGATAACATGGCTAAGAGCATTAGCTCGGTAATGCATGAATATCGCTGAGTTTTCAGCGATATTAATGCATTGCGGTCGTTTTTTATCGTATTTCCGATAAACCTTGATAATAGCAAGGTTTATCTGCGATAATTTCTGACGGTAAAAAAATCGTTGCTAAGCATCGTTAGGGATAAATATCGCTTAACTTTGGTAATATGCCCCAACGTCTGTTAACGTTCGATTCGAAGGAAATCAGGAAGTGTTGAAAAACATTGTCTGCGCCATCTTGTCTTTTTTCAAATGCCACACTTTTGTCGTGCACGGCAGCCATTTTAGATGCCTTGACCAGACCCACTCTGTGCACGCTGTCGATCCTTAGCATGGCTCCCCACCCTCGCAAACATCTCCCCCAGGCAGTGGTCACCCCCGCTCTCTGTCTTATGCATGGGTAATAAACCTCCCCCATCTGCGCTGCTGTTCCCTGAGAATCACACCCTGTGCCCGCCCGACACCTCCCTTTCGCCCTATTCACTACCGCACCCTCTGACACTCCTTTTCCTCTGTGTCCGATTGTCCAGGCTGGTCCTAGGGTATCAGCTAGCCCTGCAGATGTAGTTTATGGCCTTAGCTGTAAAGAATCACCCCTCTTCAAAGGAGTTATAGTAGATCAAGGCCCACACTCGATGAGATTCGTCACAGCAGAAGCGTTGCTATTATCTGAAAACCATCCTGTATTGTGATTGGGGAGGGGACCGAGCCTGAAGCGGAAGATTCCAGGGATGACTGTTTGTACATCAAAGTTTTTACAATTATGTGTCACATTAAAAATATATAGCACTCCGACAAAGTAGTAAGATTATAAAACTTTAATAATTTATAAATATATACAAGAAAACAAAAATAGTAATAACATATAAACATTTTTAGGGAAAAACAACGAAGTAGCGGTCGGCTGTGCGAATAGTCCCAACGCAGCACAACGTCCAGATTTCCGGCGTGGGGCGTCGCGGGGGGTGGGTCATCAGTAGCAAACTGTTGTGCGAATAGTTCCAAGGCAGCAGAACGCGTTGAAATCTAGATGACACGAAAGTGATGTCTAGTAAGTTGCCACCCAGCAAATAACGGCATGGGGCGTCGCGGGGGGTGGGTCATCAGTAGCAAACTGTTGCGCGAATAGTTCCAAGGCAGCAAAACGATGGCACCAAGGTGATGTCCAGTAAGTTGCCGCACTGGTTTTGGTATCCTACAATGCTGCTCCGAATAACGGCGTGGAGCGCCCCGGGGGAGGCGGCGTGAACGGGCCTCTCCAGGTGGAGTGTCATCTGTTGTAGTGGGGCGCCCCTTTACCGTTTCAGTTGCCATTCCGTCCGTTTTTGGTCCACTGTGTCAAAAGCCGCAATTCAGCTGAGTTGCGCCCACTCTTGCGGTGCAGCGATAGGCGGCTGTCACAGGACTCTCAAAATGGCGGCAGGCTGTTTCCTTTTTGGGCCTGGTCCACTGAAATGGCCCTGGGACACCTTGGAAATCGGACGCTTGTCTGCTAGGTCTTGGACCTCATTCTCGAAAGCGTCCCCTCCGCCTTGAGAATTCATCAAAAGTTTTGGGGGCTCCGACTCCTGCAGGCTTCTGGTGGGGAGCGGCTGCCATGATTGCTCGCGGAATGACCACGACTGAGCTACGAGATGGTGGTGCTTTCATGCTGACGCCAGCTTCAGTCTGAAACATCCAGAAACAAGGTGGGGCTTTCATCGTTTGGGGAAAAAAAAAAGTTTTCATCCTATGAAAAGTGTTGTTTTTAGGTCACATGATCAAGCCTTCCATCATTAGGAAACCAAAAGTAAAATGAACCAATGAAAAGTTTTATAAACAAGTCACATGACCTGTTATGCGGCATAGGGTGTAAAATTAGGAGAAAATACGTTGGCACGTGAGGCGGCGTCAGTAGCGGACCGATGTGCGAATAGGCCGAAGGCAACACAACGCGCCAAGATCTGGATGGCACCGAGGTGGTGTCCAGCAAGTTGCAGCACTGGTGTGGCCATCCTACAATGCTGAAAGTCGGCGTGGGGCGCCCCGTTGGCCTGTGAGTTTGCGTCAGTAGCGGACCGATGTGCAAATAGGCCGAAGGCAGCACAACGCGCCAAGATCCGGATGGCACCGAGGTGGTGTCTAGTAAGTTGTCGCACTGGTGTGGCCATCCAACAATGCTGAAAGTCGGCGTGGGGCGCCCCGTTGGCCTGTGAGTTTGCGTCAGTAGCGGACCGATGTGCGAATAGGCCGAAGGCAGCACAACGCGCCAAGATCCGGATGGCACCGAGGTGGTGTCTAGTAAGTTGCCGCACTGGTGTGGCCATCCTACAATGCTGAAAGTCGGCGTGGGGCGCCCCGTTGGCCTGTGAGTTTGCGTCAGTAGCGGACCGATGTGCGAATAGGTCGAAGGCAGCACAACGCGCCAAGATCCGGATGGCACCGAGGTGGTGTCTAGTAAGTTGTCGCACTTCTGTGGCCATCCTACAATGTTGAAAGTCGGCGTGGGGCGCCCCGTTGGCCTGTGAGATGGCGTCAGTAGCGGACCGATGTGCGAATGGGGCCAAAGGCAGCGCAACAATATTTTCTGATTTGAATACACCACAAGGCGCTGAGATGCCAAGATCCGGATGGCACCGAGGTGGTGTCTAGCAAGTTGTGGCACTGGTGTGGCCATCGTACAATGGTAAAAGTCGGCGTGGGGCGCCCTGTTGGCCTGTGAGATGGTGTCAGTAGCGGACTGATGTGTGAATGGGGCCAAAGGCAGCGCAACAATATTTTCTACTATATTTTCGGAGTAGAAGACACCACAAGGCGCTGAGATGCCAAGATCCGGATGGCACCGAGGTGATGTGTAAGTTGCGGACGGATGTGCGAATGGGGCCAAAGGCAGCTCAACAATATTTTCTGAAGAGAATACACCACAAGGCGCTGAGATGCCAAGATCCGGATGGCACCGAGGTGATGTCTAAGTTGCGGACCGATGTGCGAATGGGGCCAAAGGTAGCGTAACAAGATTTTCTGTATGGAAGATACCACTAGGCGTTGAGATGCCAAGATTCGGATGGCACCGAGGTGATGTCTAGGAAGTTGTGCCACTGGTGTGGCCATCGTACAATGGTAAAAGTCGGCGTGGGGCGCCCTATTGGCCTGTGAGATGGTGTCAGTAGCGGACTGATGTGCGAATGGGGCCAAAGGCAGCGCAACAATATTTTCTGACTGACACCACAAGGCGCTGAGATGCCAAGATCCGGATGGCATCGAGGTGATGTCTAAGTTGCGGACTGATGTGCGAATGGGGCCAAAGGCAGCGTAACAATATTTTCTGTATGGAAGATACCACTAGGCGTTGAGATGCCAAGATTCGGATGGCACCGAGGTGATGTCTAGCAAGTTGGTGTGGTCATCCTACAATGCTGAAACTCGGCGTGGGTCACCCCATTAGCCTGTGAGATGGCGTCAGTAGCGGACCGATGTGCGAATAGGCCGAAGGCAGCACAACGCGCCAAGATCCGGATGTCACCGTGGTGGTTTCATAGTTGAGAGGCACTTCATCTGCAGTGGGGCGCCGAGATCCGGATGGCACCGAGGTGATGTCTAGCAAGTTGCTGTACTTGTGTGGTCATCCTACAATGCTGAAACTCGGCGTGGGTCACCCCATTAGCCTGTGAGATAGCTGTTCTTTGGATTTGGGCCTGGTCCACTAAAATGGCCCTGGGACACCTAAGAACTCGAACGCTCGATTTTTTTTTCCTTTCCTGTACATGCAAAAAAAGGTAAATGCCCGGTATGTTACACGCTTCATCTGCCACGATGAACTCTCCAGAGGAACCGAAAAAATATATAGTTGTGGTAACTATACCATGCATCGTCATATGGAGAGGTGGCACCAATTAATTATAGTGCTGCATAAAAGAGAGATTTGGAGGAGAACCCCTGACCTGCTAGTACATTCATCAAAGAAGTGGCACTGAGAGCTTCAGAGGCAAGGGAAACGGTCCCAAATATTTAGAAGAACTTTGGAAAGATTAAAATGACATGTTTAGATTGTGGTAAATTAATTTCATGTGGGCAGATGAGTGTTACTCTAATAAATACAGCATATGAACATCATCATAGTCGATGGTTGGTAGAGACATTTTGACTATATCCTGGACCTGCCCGTCCTCGCCCAAAATGGCGCCGGAATAAATGGGACTCGTAACTCCTTGTTGTGTACTGGTTGCAGAACCTTGAAATCACGAGATACGTATGCAGTTTTGAAGCACATGGCGGGCGGGGACGAGAATTGATTGAATATTTCGACATCCCTATTGATATTAAGTTCTGATGTGTTATTGATTACTGTACTGTTGAAAATTCGAATTAACGTCACCCATGGTACTTGCCCGCAAATGTATATCTAGATAATTTTATTGTAACTGGCCCTGTCGTATTTTAATTATAAAATGTACGTCCACCGATTCCGTAACTGTTAGACACCTTAGTTTTTGCAACCTAATGGCCCGCCCGTTACGTTCCTCTACAGTGTAAATGTCTATTCATCATATACGATTACAGTTTGCTCCGTGGCAGGCCCACGTGGTTATAGGCTCGTATTTGTATAATGAAATTTTCACAATAAAGGTTTTTAAAAGAAAACATGGTAGTAGTGTATACATTGGTAAAGTTTTTAATAATAGTCACTGTTTTAGAATCATTAAAAGGCAAGTGAAATAAAGCAGACCAATTACATGAAGGGTAAAAGGTATAATACGAAGGAACGCAGTAAAGATAAATGGTCAAGGGCTGTTGTGTTTTCTATTCCTGCAACATAAAGTGATCGATAAGAATCTCATATTCAGGCGTATCGGCGACTAAGACAGCAGGTCGACCCTCTTTTGCTCAACGGCTCCGTCATGGGACGAAGAAACGCTCTTTTTCTCGAAAAAAGAATATATTTTACTTGCAGGACAGTTGTAAAATTTCCGGGAAAGTACATTAGCCTGGAACATTATAACATATATTTAAGAGAAAATAATGTTCGGAAGTAATTAAAAGCGTAATTTTTAGGTGATATGACCAAGGCTTTCATCATTAGAATAAGAAAAGTAAAATGAACCAATGAAAAGTTTTATTAACAAGTCACATGACTTGTTATGCTTACGTTACGCGCTGCGCGCCCCGGATGACTTCCGGATGCGCTAACGCGGCGCGTCATATGACGCATTACGCGACAACGCAGGTCCAGAATATAGTCAAAATGTCTCCACCAACCAGCGGTCGAAACACAACCCCTTTCAGCAGGCTAAATAGTTCTGTTAAATGACAACAGAAAGGACAGGCAACAAGAACCATCAGTCAAAGAGGGGAGGGCTAGTTCTTCTCTACCGGGTTACATTGGGGCGCTACCGGAACTGATCGAATTGGTAGTCTACAGTGTTTCTGGATGTTTCAGACCGAAGCTGGGGTTAGCATGAGAGCAGCACCATTTCGTAGCTCCGTTGTGGCCATTCCGCAACCAATCATGGCAGCCGCTCTTTATCGTTATTTTGGGCGGGGTGGGTGGCGGAGCCGAGCTGTTTTGCAGCCATCATTGTGTGGAGTTCAGTTCATCTCACTAGTTTTGTATTTGTCATGAGGGGTTGTTCCTAATGTTTCTATTTTAGCGAGGTCAAAAAGAGATCCCATTAGTGGCCTACTGATTTTGCTCGATTCCTTTTCTTTTTTTTTACACGATTTTTCGTTATCTGCAAAGACTAAACAGAGTATTGCGACTCTGTGTTTGTTTGTAAATAGAGAATGAACCAAAGAGAACTAATTCTAAAACAGTAAATACTTGGATAACAATCAATCAAATGGAGAGAGAAGCAGGCACGACGGATTACAACGGGGGCAAAGGCCTGCGTTAACTACCTTTCACTATCTGCAAAGAGAGAGTACTCCTAATAGAAATGAGGGGGGGGGGCACCATTCAAAGCAGATCAGTGTGCATAAACACGAAAATGTTTTCACTTACCACGTACTTGACATTCGACAGCTTATGATATTTGCTATTAAAAAACCATTGAAATTCACTGAAAAAACCATAGGTTATAGACCATATATAGTTAGGAATTAGCATTTACAAAACCTTGAAAATTCACTGAAAAAACCATAGGTTATACACCATATATAGTTAGGAATTAGCATTTAAAAAACCTTATTTTACTCACACAAAACCATTGAAATTCCATATATAGTTAGTTGCACTAACTATATATCGCGCACCTGCAATCCACTGCTGATCATGTCACATATTACATCATTCATGACATGGTCAGTGACATCACTGATGACATCTCAAATGACATCACTGATGACATCACTGATGACATCTCATTTGACATCATTCTTGTGCTAATACGATAAACCTCTTCAGACTCTAATATAACCTTAGATACACTCAGTGTATACAGACACTCACACACTGCCACTCATCCATGGAGTTACTCACACACCCAGTCAGTCATGCAAAGAAACAATCTCATCTCCATTTCTTCAACTATACAGTTAAACACACCTTACTTATTGAAACATATACTAACACATATTTACTCTCTTATACAATCCCTGATACAAGTTCACAATGATCGATACAACCACTCACTCATTCGGTGGCTCTCATGCACAGTTATTTATATATGCCAACTCTCACATGTACTGTGTTTTACATATGTACTTACTATGACATGTAGCATTGAGATATCCATTCACTCATCAATACACTCATGCACACAGTCAACTGCCCATGTAGCTGTTTCCACATGCACTCTTGAACTCATACACCTAGTGAATAAACTGTTCACACATCTATGCATAGAGTCACACACCTTCCAGCCACCCCCACACAAACTCAATCTCCCATAGAAATACCTGGGCAACCAATTAATAACACATATAGCCTCTCGTATAGCTAATGATCAACACATGCAGCAGTTTACAGAACAACAGACATAATGATGCACAAATTAAGACAGTTTAGTCACTAACCCATGCATTCAGTGAGACACATTTAATCACTCACTCATACAGTCAGTCACGCACCTACTAAATCCTTCATCCAGACACTTATACATCCACTCATTCTTCAATATGTAAGACATATTTTAACTTTACAGAAACATACAGTCACTGGATGTTGTCATCAGTGATGTCATCAGTGATGTCATTTGAGATGTCATCAGTGATGTCATCAGTGATGTCACTGACCATGTCATGAATGATGTAATATGTGACATGATCAGCAGTGGATTGCAGGTGCGCGATATATAGTTAGTGCAACTAACTATATATGGAATTTCAATGGTTTTGTGTGAGTAAAATAAGGTTTTTTAAATGCTAATTCCTAACTATATATGGTGTATAACCTATGGTTTTTTCAGTGAATTTTCAAGGTTTTGTAAATGCTAATTCCTAACTATATATGGTCTATAACCTATGGTTTTTTCAGTGAATATATATATATATATATATATATATATATATATATGTTCCAAGTTGCCCCTGGGCTTAAAGATGCGACTCCACAGCACAAACTTTTTATTTTCAAAACCGGCACAGAGGATTCAAAATTGAGAACCGGAGCATTTTCCTGAAGCTCACCGGAGAGCCACAGATACTGATAAGTACTTTGGGGTTTAAATTGTTGGCATGTACACGGCCCTACTGAAAGGTGTAATTTATGACTACAACACCCAGCATTCCACGAACTAGAGGGTGTGTTTATAAAGGGAAAATGAGTTGCAGTCTACTCCGTGACTTGGCCTATCCCCGCCCTATGATTAAGATGCAGGAGCATTGAAACGCGTTAGGGTTCTTTAACTGATTGGGAAAGTGAGCTGGTTTTGAAAGTTTGTACTATCCTGCTGTGGAGTCGCATCTTTAAGTCCAGGGGCAACTTGGAACACATATATATATATATATACACATAAACCTGTAATATAAATATAATATATATATATATATAATAAATTAAAATATTAAAATGTATATTTATTTAAAAACATATTTTACACTACATTAACTATAAAAGTAGGGAAATGTTGAATATTATAGGGGATAAATTACTATTCCCACTACAGAAAGTGCAACAGGAGAAGGTATTGGATAGTGGAGGGGAATAATTTCCTATTCCCACTCCAGTGAGCGCAACAGTAGGGAAAGTGTTGGATAGCGGGAGGGTAAAAATTAATATTCCCACTCCTACAAGTGTAACACTAGGGAAAGTGTTGGATATCGGGGGTTACATTTACTATTCCCACTCCAGTGAGTGCAACAGTAGGGAAAGTGTTGGATAACAGGTATGTAGAAATTACTATTCCCACTCCAGTGAGTGCAGCAGTAAATTGATATGTATGTAATTTGGTGCAACTCCAGATTGGATAATGGGGTACCCTTATCAGTCCCTAGTATATGGTACGCATGTACCCAGGCAGGGAATAGGTACTCCAGATGACTCCCATGAGCTGAAGCATGTATTATGTCACCACTGAGAGGCCGTGCAAAATAGAAACACAGGTTTGCTACTGCAGCCTGTGTAAGCTGGTGCTTGCACCACTTATGAGAGATATAGGTATATTTATATATATATATATCACTACACTTAAAACCTTATGTCACCTCTGTAGCAGGCCTTATCAATCCTGAAGGCAGGGTGCTGGGTTTTATGTGAGAGGGTGCTCCTGCATGAGCAGGGCCCATCTGCAGTCTTCGGAGACCATTTTCCCGGGCTGTACGTGATACTACCAGACATATAGGTAGAGAGAGGTGCATTATAACCGTGTGATAAATGCTATCTCGAAAACGCCTGCAACTAAGTTTGTTGTGTTTGGTGTCCAACACCTTGGAATCATACATCCACATGATTGTTCCCCTCAGAACCGAGGTTCTGGGGTACCTAAGTCTACCGGTACCAACTTTCTCGAGCCTTACAGCACAAAATGGATGCTGCCAGCCACAGATACAAGTCTGCCCTCCTGCTGCTGAGCCAAGCTCAAGCAGGGAAAGGCAGCACAATAGGCATCCTGTCACAGGGAGGTGTGATCACCTCCCAGACGGGATTTTGTGTATTGGGACTGAGTGCCAGAAAGTCTGGTTCAGGGGCACATTTGGTGTCCCTGTGCATAGTCCAGCTCAAACCAGTTCTGGGAGCCATTTGCTCCTGCTGTGGTGCAAACTGGACAAAGGACACAGGAGTAGCCTCTCCCTGTCCTGTCCCTCCCGTAGGAGGGTCCCTAGAAGGGAGGGTCACTAGAATCTGTCCAACCCTCTCTTGTGTGTATAAAATGGGTTACCTGGCTACAGGACATTAGATTTTACGTGAATAAGATTCTGCAAGAAGATACCACTACACTTCGACCATCTGGACATGCTGTACTTCGCTGGACCACCCTTGAGCTCGACTTTGTCTTCCCTGGCCATGCCCGGTCTCGCCACTGTCCGTGATTGTTATAACGGGGAGGGTTCAAATCCCCACCCATTACCACCAAAGTTAGAATTGGGGGTCTTTAGTTGGCTGAGGTAGGTACCTTAGTCTAAATAGGAACCCTTGCTTCTAAGTCAGGGAAAGGAAGGACACTTTCTCAGATAGCCCCTGCTCACCCCCTTGGTAGCTTGGCAAAAGCAGCCAGGCTTATCTCCAAGGCAAATGTGTAAAGTATTTGCAGTCCCGCTCTCAGTAACCCAATGATGACACCAAAAATGGACTTCACATGAGTTTCATAAAAAAACAAGTATATGTTTATATAAATAAATATACGATGAGACCACACGATAAAAATCCATCATATGCGTATTCATAATATTTCACCTGGCTGGTTATTAGGCCAGCAAGCCCGTGTAGGTTCTTGCAGTATTAATGAGCAATTCTCGATGATCCAATGCAGTCCTGATGCAATGCTATGCAGTTCGTAATGCAAGAATCAGGCACTTTGCAATGTAAAAATAATGCAGTTCATTATGAAACAATCTGGCAGTTCGTAATGCCAAAAAAATACAATTCGTAATGCAACAATCAGGCAGTGCGTAATGCAAAAAGAATGCAATTAGTAATGCAACAATCAGGCAGTTCGTTATGCAAAAATAATGCAACAATCAGGCAGTTTGTAATGCCAAAATAATGTACTGCGTAATGCATCGATCAGGCAGCTCGTAATGCTAAAATAATGTACTGCGTAATTCAACAATCAGGCAGTTCGTAATGCCAAAATAATGTACTCTGGCACCGATCGCGGTGCTCTGGACGGTCTCTATGCTACTTCTGACTCTCGGTCATCCAGTTCCAAAATATGCCTCAACACGGGCTATAATGGAAAACAAAGTGTAGCTCCACACTCCGGCCCCGGTACTGCCACTCCTCAGCAAGTATGAGCCACAATAAGGACATCAGTGGAGGCTCGCACCGCAAAGTGGTAAAGGCCGAGGGCGTTTAACTTGTAGCCTGCACCCCGCCCCAGGCGCGACACATGCACGCTCGCTGAGCATTACCTGGGGGGTGCGATCTTACTCTCCTCTCCTCGCAACTTGAGCCTCCGCTGTGACTTAGTTGATCTTGGGCAGTGGAACATGGGCCCCCCCCTCACCCCCTTCGATGGGGATGGTTTGAGGTCCCTCCTTGGCAAAGGCAGGCTCGGGTCGGCGGCACAGCTCCTTTGGGGATGTCAGCCCCGGCCGATGGCGATGACGTAGGTCTCAGGCTGCAACAGGGCACACGCACACAGTGTCGCTGAGACTCACTTGAGCTTCGAGTGTACATTGTCACATGACAATCCTCACAAAGGTCTTAGGCTGCACAAAGCATACGCACACAGCATCGCTGAGACTCACTTGGACTCTGGGTGCACACGATCACGGGGCAGTTCTTACAAAGGTTTCAGGCTGCAAAAAGCACACACACACAGCGTCTCTGAGACACACCTGGAAACATTTATGTTCCTGAGTTTCTGCAACAGGGAGCCAGCTCTCCTCCAGCCCTTGGGGACAAGTTACTTCAGGACACAGCACACAGCAAAGTCCTTTCAAGCAGGGGGACCCAGCACACAGCAAAGTCCCTTAGCCTCTCCTTGGTTAAATAAGCAAACTGCAGGCCAGCCCCTGAACACACAGCAAGGGTCAGTCCTTTCCATCAGTCTCTACAGCTGTTTCTTCCTTGGCAGAGGTTCCTCTTGACCATGAAGTAGTTTCAATCCTTTACAGCCTTGACTCCTCCCAACATGGATTCAGGAGGGAACATAGCACGGAGTCGGCCCTCACCATCGTGTTGGATAACATCCGCACACGTGTTGATGGGGGCCAAACTTCCCTCCTGATCCTCCTGGATCTGACGGCGGCTTTCGATACCCTGTCTCCCTCAGTATTAACAGCTCGGCTGGGGGAGATTGGGATTCGGGGAGCAGCCTTAGATTTACTCACTTCTTTCCTCAACCATCGAGTGCAAAGAGTGAAGTTGGGGGAGTTCCTATCTCCATCCCTGCCTGTGCAATGTGGGGTCCCCCAGGGGTCGGTTTTAAGTCCGACCCTATTTAACATCTATGTGACCCCACTTGCCAGGCTAGTTAGATCTTACGGGATGGAGATAGTATCCTATGCAGATGACACCCAGATCCTCGTCTCTCTCTCTCAGTCAGACACCCCGACTTCCTCTAATTTTAGATCTTGTATGGAGGCAGTCGGGAAATGGATGATTTACAATTCATTAAAATTGAATGGAGAAAAGATGGAGGTGATGGTGTTCGGAGGGAAAGAGGACGTATGGTCATCTGCCTGGTGGCCAGACTCATTAGGAGCCTGCCCCATTCCTACCTCCACTGCAAAAAATGTAGGGGTTATGATTGATTCCTCCCTAAATCTGGAAAAACAGGTCAATAGAACCATTTCCACCTGCTGGGGCATTATCCACATTCTTAGGAGGATCAGACACTACCTGTCACTACAGGCAAGGAAACAGCTGGCAGTGGCCCTCATTGGCTCACGACTGGACTACTGCAATGCGCTGTATGCGGGACTGAATAAAAGTTCACTGCAGCGCCTGCAAGTAGTCCAGAACGCTGCTGCCAGGTTTGTCCTGGACCTCCCCAAACGTGCCTCAGCTACAGCAGCTAGAAAGCTGCTGCATTGGCTTCCCGTGGAATACCGTATTCATTATAAGACCCTGTGTATGACCTACAGGGCACTGGCTAAAAACAGTGCCACGGGTGTAGGATCCATCTTGTCCCGCCATACTCCTGTCAGGAACTTGCGCTCTTCGAGCAAACTTCTTCTGTCAGTTCCTCGTTTTAGGAGGGCTAAATGGGGGGTAGGGCTTTTTCCACCTTGGCGCCTAAATGGTGGAACTCCCTCCCCTTGGATCTAAGATCTCTACCCACTCTCCAGTCCTTCAGAAGTGCCCTGAAGACCCATCTATTTGTGCAGGCCTATCTGTAATGGTGATATGCCCAGGTTTATGATATTTTTGTTAGGCGCCTTGACACCTTCGGGTTACTGTATGCTCATTATAAATTTTATTCAATTCAATTCAATTCAATTCAATTCAATCAGTCCTACGTTCAGGGGTTTCAGCTCTTATAGTTAAACCCCCAAAATTTATTTTTGAACTCTTTGTATTCAGGGGGGCACTGACCCCTGTCTAAACCAGTTCTGAGTGTCCCCCTTCCAGTGGGGGTCTGGATCCTCAATCACTAGGCAGACGATGGAGCCATTGTTTTATGGTGGCAGCCCAGGCCTCTCTGCCTCCAGGGGCTACTCTTCCCCCCTACACTCCAGATGCAGGTCAGATGCAGATGCAGGTCAGCCTGTTGCTGTCTCACATCCTCCCCTGGGTCAAGATTTTCCAAATCCAGACAGTCAATCCACAACCAGGCAGAGACACACTGAATTGTTAGAGCACAAAACAACAGCCTTTTCTAAAAGTGTGGTTTCTAAACACAGAATACAAAAACCACCTTCACAAAAAGATGTGTTATTAAATTGTGAATTCAGCCACACTAAACTTCACCCCTCCATCTTAAGCCTATGGAAAGATAGGCTGGAAACATATTACACAGCCTCCCCATTCTGTCCTATGGGCAAGATGGCCTTTCAACAGTGAAACACGAAATGGAGAGTATTTCACTGTCAGGACATGGTACACACCTCAGTACATGTCCTACCTTTCACATACACTGCACCCGGACAAGGGGACTACCTTGGGCCTACCATAGGGGTGGCTGATGTGCATGGAAAGGGAAGGGTAAGGCCTTGCAAGTGGGTGCACTTGTCAGGACAACAAGGCAGTCTAAGAAACTGAGCGCAGGCACTGCAGTGCTGGCCTGAGTTCTCTCTTTAGGGCTACTTGTGTGGGTGCACAATTAGTGCTGCAGGCCCACTAGTAGCATTTGCATTACCAGCCTTGGCACACATTGTGCACTTTACTAGGGACTTTACTAGTAAGGCAAAAGTACCAATCATGGACAACCAATTACCATTACTCTTTATACAGGGAGCACTTGCAAAGTGTGCAAAGCATCTAAGTCAGCAACACCATGTCAGAAAAAAGGTCTAGGGGGAAGGCAAAAAGTTTAAGGAACTTGAGCCAAAAAGGGCCCAGTCCAACAGTAATTTATACAGGCTCCGTCCATGACCCTGTGGACCTCGAAGACAACAGAAGAATCTCCCTTGGGGTGAAGGAGTCATTGTGGGAGAGTAGGATCTGCCTCTTATGGTTACCCCCACTTTATGCTGATGTATCACTGTTTTTGACTTAGGCTGACTGGGATCCTGCTATTCAGGACCCCTCTCTATCTTCTTCCTCCTGCAAATTGATTCCATGTACTTTAGGTACACTCCAGATTGGATTCTGGGGTACCCTTATCAGTCCCTAGTATATGGTACACCATGTGCCCAGGGCATTGGTACCCAAGAGGCTTCCCAGGAGCTGAAGCATGTATTGTGCAACCCCTGAGAGGCCATTCAAAACTACACTACAGGTCTGCTACTGCAGCCTGTGTAAGGAGGTGAATGCACCCCTTACTTAGATATAGGTTACATATATCTATTCTAAATCACTGCACATATAAACCTATCAGTCACCCCATGGCAGGCCTCATCAATTCTGAAGGCAGGGTGCTGGGTTTGGTGTGAGAGGGTGCCCCTGCATGAGCAGAACCCCTCTGAAGCCTTTGGAACCTATTCTCCAGGGTTGTCTGTGATGCAGCCAACCATATATACTTAAGTGCATTATAACCTCGCAGTAAATGCTAACTTTAAAACGGCTGCTTAGAAACATGTCGTGTTTGGTGTCAAACACCTTGGAATCATACCTCCAACCTCCTAGAGGGACTTATGTGGAAACCCGGTATACCCCGTACCAGCTTTCTCGACCTGGGCATCACAAAATGGATGCTGCCAGCCACAGACACGAGTCTGCCCTCCTGCTGCTGAGCCAATCTCGAGCAGAGGAAGGCCTGACAATGGGTTTCCTGTCATGGGGAGGTGTGCCCACCTCTCAGACAGGCTTCAGTGTTTTGGGGCTGGGTAGGTGCACTCTCAAAGTGCCAGAAAGTCTGCACTGGGGGCACATTTGGTGTCCCTGTGCATAGTCCAGCTCAAACCAGTTCCAGGAGCCATTTGCTCCTGCTCTGGTGTGAAACTGGACAAAGGACATGGGAGTAGCCACCCCTCTGTCCTGCCCCTCCCCTAGGACGGTCCCCAGAGTCAGTCCAACCCCTTCGCTGGGTATAAAGTGGGAAACTGTTGTAAATAGAAACCTGGAGCCTGGTATAATTTAGGTTGTTTTATTCAAGATAGATTTCAGGTCAAGCCTTCAAGATGTTAATATAAAAGACCCACCAGGAGTGACCAGCTTGTCACTCAGCCTGCCTGGTTCCAACTACCAGTTGTCACCAGGCTAAGCCCCAAACACTCCATGATGTCACCAAAGGTTCTAGTGGTGACATCATGTGAATGACAATGAAATCCCATAGGTAGAAAAGAGACAGGCTAAATACAACAGAAACCTGATTACAAGACTTTGGATTTTACCTGGACTAAACTCTGCAACAGAAACCAAGTACTTCGACGGTCTACACTTCGCTGGATTAAAGGAGTTACTCCCCTGCAGCAGCAGGCACCTAGATGCATCTGACCGGTTTGCATCTCCCGAGCCTCTGAGGACTCCAAAGATTTCTGCACCACAGGAGGTGGGTTCCTGAGTGTCCCTGAGGTTGATCTGCTCTCTCAGCAATCCTGAGACCAGTATCCTATGTAGGGACCGTGCAACCTGAACCCCTCTGCACCGTGTACTTTTGCAGCAGCATATGCTTTTTGGTAATCCCTGAGGCTGTGCTTTGGACTACGTGTAGTCCCGACCTCGAGCAGCATTTCCACTGAAGATCTCCGGCTTCCATGAGTGCTCTGTGGGCTGGTGCTTTGTGAATTCGTTCGAGGTCCCCTCACGATCTCTGGCCCGTTGGCCTCTGGGTCCTGGTGAGGGTCACTTTGATTTTCATTGAGCCTCCCTGGCTTCTCTAGATGTGCCCTGACTCCCCATAGCTTGGAGAGTCTCCTGGACCTTGCTAGTCCACACCATAACCTGTTTCCTATGCCCACATGGGTTGCCCGTGCCAAGGCTTGTGGGTGTTCAATCCGGACACTGAGCCCTCAGCACTCGACATCCTTTGTGGGACAGCTCACCTCCAGACTTTAGTTGTCATCGATGTCTCCTGGTCCCCGTGGCTGCAGAGTCAAGCATCCTATCTTCACACCTGAAGTATCCGACATCGATGGGCATTCATCTATTGTGCCCCTGGTCACCCTGAAGTGACCCAGACTTGGTCCCCTCTGCTTTCAGGTTCTTCTCACCTCGGATCCAGGCTTGGATTCTACTAGACACTTTTCATCTTCCCGGCAGCAGCACTTCTTCGCTACACTCCATTGAAAACAACAAGGTTTCCGACACCACTTGACCCCTAGGCACTGACTCCTCTGGGATAAGTAACACGGGTACCTCAGTACTCACAATGGGGCTGGCTGACTCTGAAGGCTCCTTAATCTCCGATTTGCCAACCATGACTTTCCCATTGAATTGTACGGAGCAAACGGTCGTGTTCTCACACTGCCCCCATCCTTCATGGGGTCCCTACTCACTCACCTTCGGTGGTTCCTTGGGGTCCAAGTGATTCTACACCTTCTAGACTAGGTCTAGTCCTGAGTCCTGGTTCTTATACCAGGTATTTAGTATATGGTTTGGTCTCCCCCAAGAGCCCACTGTGTATTGTGCTACTTTTGTTTGATTCTTTGCAACTGTATTATTTGATTTGTGTTCTATCCTCGTGTAGAGAATACTAGAGTGTGTTATATGTAATAAATATATATTTTTATAACTACTGTGTGGTTTTCCTTTCATTTAACCAATACTACATGGTTGCATTCTGGCAAAACAAGGTGCTTAACATTACTTCAAGTCTTAGCCTGAAGGCTGTTCTCCAAAGCTACCACTAGAATAGCTTTCTATAAAGGTTATCTTTGACCTAATCACCATAAGGATTGTTTGAACTGGTACAAGGTGCCCACTTTAATTAGTTGACAGTATATTCCAGGCCAACTTCTCACAATAGTTTTTGCAAAAAACTCAGTATTGCTTGTTAAAGAGCTATAAATAGTGTATTTACAAACAACTTCGGGCTTCTATGTTTAAGATGTAAAAAAGTTCTATTAAACTCTAAAAAAAATGCATTCATTGCTAATCAGTTACCAACGTTTTTTGGAAGTTTAAAAATATTGGTTTTTGATAAAGTTGCATAAAACATGTATTGTACACAATAACTGTAAATTATGGATGAGATTTCATTAATGAGCAGCAAGAAATAAGATAAGACCATGAAGTCAAATTTTTGCTGCTATGGCGAAAGTACCTCAGATGTTACCGGGGGAATCCTGTGCATGAACTTGTTTCTTGATTTGACATGAAGAAACACTTGACAGAAATTGCGATTTTCACCCACCACTAGTATTTATACAGAGAATGTCCCTGATTTTCCAGGCAGATTTTAACCACAGCCAGGGCATGGTCCTGGGTGTAGCTTTATTTTAGATCTTTCATGTGTGAGACCCCACAAAAATGCCTTTTTGGCCTAGTGGTTGGGTCTGTGGCCACTGAGTCGGGTCTGCCATGTCTGTGTTTGGTTTTCTCCTGAGCTGAGGCAAAGCCGCCTTTCATATTTAAAATGTACTTTAATCCTCAGAGATGAGAAGAGGTTTTAAATTGTTTATAATTTGACTCATGGAACCTAAAGAGCCTGTGTTTACCCCGACCCTGCTCTTCTGTATGACAATTGAGTCTCATTGAAGTCTCATCTGGGATAAAACACTCCACCTGATCGGCGCACCGTATTCCCTCGCCGCCCCAGGTACCTGCCCAGCTAGGCAACCGCTCGGTAGCCATTCCTCTTGGCCTACTACAATGACAGCAAGTCACAGGCCTCACCCCCCAGTACTCGCCCCACTATGCCCACCCCCGGCTACTTATTGAAGGCTGCACAGCATTAGTGACCCTGTGTCGCCCTGGACCTCGCTTGCCTGCAGGATATTTAAGCCTCATTAAAACCTCATCTGGGAGAAGACACTCCACCTGATCGACATCCCTGATTCACTCCCTACCCAAGCTACTTGCCCAGCGCAACTGGATGCTAGGCAACCATCCGGCCACCACTCCTCTCACCCTACGACCCTAGTGCATCACATGCCTCGCTCCCCAGACCTGCCCACAATCCTGACCATTCCCCAAGCTCTCCCAAAGACTTCCAAAGGAGATTTTCACTGCCTCCACTGCAACTTCACTTGCGACTCCACGGAATCACGGGTCCCTACAAAGACCACTGAAAACCAACCCAAACTACAATGCATACTAATCAACGTCTCCTCCCTGCCCACGCATGCCATCGAACTCTTTGACACCATCACCACCACCAACTCTGTCGTAGTGCTCCTCACAGACAGAGACCTGGCTCAAGGACTCCTCAGCCCCCGAAATAGCCACCGCCACTCCAACTGGCTACAAAATGACCCACAGGGACAGGCCAGGCAGAGCCGGAGGAGGTATTGCAATCATCCACAAGGACACCATCAGGCTCATCACCTCAAATGACCAGACTCACGTGGCATGGAACACCTCAACTTCCACCTCTACGCCATCACCAATTCAACTGTCAGAGGTACCCTCGCCTACCCCCCCAGCAAAGCCCTGACCCTCCCTTCTGCAACACTTTTTCTGAAATCATCGCCCCCCTCGACTTAGAATCAAGACATTACTCTTCCTCTGCGACCTCAACTTCCACTTCGAAGACCATTAAGACACCAACTCGGCCACCCAGCTAGACTCCATGTGAAACCTGGGCCCTCAAACAGATTGTTACCAACCCCCACACATCGCCGGCCACACCCTCGACCCAATCTTCACGTCCAGTGACAAGATCCGGTTCAGCCACACAACTGAGCTTACCTGGGAAGACCACAGCATCATTCATTTCACTATCGATGTCACCAGACAGGCCACTGTCACCACGTTCCCCACCACCTGCTGAAGCTGGAACACCATTGATGAATCCCAGTGGACGACCACCTTCAACACCACCACTCCCACACATCCGACGACATCAATCAAGCCGCCGCCCACCTATCTGAATAGATCACCAGGAGCGATGACTCCATCACTCCCCTCCAAACCCTCAGCAACAGAAGAACAAACAAGCAATGCCAAATTGTTCACTCCCAAATTTAAAACAGTAAAATACAAATGCAAACCTCTGGAAAGATGCTGCCAAACCAGCAAAGGCCAAGGTGACCACATAGCTTTCAAGACGGCCCACAAATCCTACCACCAGGCCACCAGAGAAGCACAGAAAAGCTTCATTCGCCACCCGCCTCCAGTCCACCAACGGCACCAAGAAGCTATCACATGTTGTCAGAGAATTCTCCTCAACTAAAACACCATCCAGCCCTCCCAGTCCATCTGCAACTCAATAACTGACTTCTTCCACACCAACATTGCCAACAACTACAAAAAACTTTGATCCCCAACTGCCGCAGGCGGTTCTTCCCTCTCCTCCCATCAACCTCCCGCCCTACATCCTGACCAACTGGACACCTCTCTGAAAAGAAACCACAACATCCATCATGTCCTCTATCCATTCCGGAGCTCTGACTGACTGACCCCTGCCTTCAACCTCAGACACAAAGAAATTGCCCCCTGCTCACCAGCATCATCAACTTGACATTCAGCTCTGCCATCTTCCCAGAAAACTGGTAGCACGCCGAAGTCAAACCCCTCCTGACGAAACCCACAGCGGACCCATCTGACATCAAGTACTACCGCCCCAATTTGCTCCTCCAATTCCAAGCCAAGGTACTAGAGAAAGCCAACAACCGCCATCTCACAGACTACCTAGAGTCCAACCAGCTGCTCGCCCCCTCCCAATCCGGCTTCCCCTCAAACCACATCACACAAACTGCCCTGATAGCTGCAATGGACTATGTCAGAGCCTTCCTTGACCGTGGCGAGTTAGAAGCCCTGATCCTCCTCCACCTGTCAGCTGCCTTCACCACCCACTCCCACCACCTCCTCATCCACAGACTTTACCACATCAGCATCTATGCCAACGCCCTCAAGCTGCTATCTAATTTTCTCACCAGATCCACTCAAAGAATCCCTCCCCCGCCGTACAACTTTGACCCCAAGAGCATCATCTGCGGCGTACCCCAGGGCTCCTCACTCAGCCTCACACTTTTCAACGTCTACATGACTCTGCTGGCACCCACCACTCAAAGCCACGGTCTCAACATTATCTCCTATGCCAACAATACCCAGCTTATACTCTCCCTCGCCGAAGACACTAACACCACCAGAGCGAACTTCCAGAACGTCATGACCGACGTCGCAGACTGGATGGGAGCCAACTGCCTCAAACTCAACAATGACAAAACCGAAGTTCTCCTCTTTGGAAGACCCCCTCACTGTTGGACGATTCTTAGTGGCCCTCCACCCTTGGATCAGCACCCACTACCACCACCAATGCCTGCGAACTCCGAATCATCCTTGACAGCGAGATTTCCAAGAGACAAATGTCAACTTGGTTGCCTCCATCTGCTTTAGCACCCTCAGAATGCTCCAAAAAGTCTCCAGATGGATCCCAACAGACACCAGAAGAACCTGCACTCAATCCCTCATCACCAGTCGATGACTACCGGAACGCCCTCTATGTCGGAACCACCACCCTCCACCAACCTCCTCCTCAGGAGCCTCCAAAGAATCCAGAACGCAGCAGCAAGAATCATCCTAGACCTCCCCAGATGATCCTACATCACCCCCACCTCCTTACCCTGCACTCGGTCCCCTTCAAGAAGAGATGCCACTTCAGGCAGCTCATGCTCGCTTACAAAGCCCTCCACAACACAGGATCAAAATACTTGAACAACCGCCTGAACTTCCACCAGCCCACCAGGCACATGCGGTCTGCCTCCCTGTCCCTCTCCACCGTCCCCAGCATCTATCAAGCTCAGGCTGGAGGATGCTCCTTCTCCCACCTCACAGCCAAAGCTTGGCTGTTTGAATAGCTCCACCTCATGCAGCGCCTGGATACCACTTGGGGTGATTAGCTCGCTTAACAAGTACTGATTGATTGATTGAAAGATATCAAGTGACTGATTTACATAGAAAGTAAAAAATCTGAACCATTGGCGTAACAATAGCCTGCGTGGAGCGGGGGTGCTCCCGAACTCAAGGAGAGCCCTCTCTGAGAGTTCCGGACTGGTTCCGGAGCTTAGGGGGCCCCCTCCATAAACTTTGCAGGGGAGGGCCCTCAGGTTTCGTTACGCCCCTGATCTGAACACCTAGAAAGGTCTTCGATGACCGAGTGTTGATTTACTATTTTTTGGAATGCACAACCATTGGCAGGTGTAGGCTGTGCCAGTTGCAGGTTCCCAGGCCTACTACTGGTAATGCAATGTGACATTGTCATCATATAATACTTTGGACGTTACTATTTCCAGAATGCTGATTTTACGCACAGTACATTTCCTCACTGGGAATGGTCATTTTTCAGGTTGACTTTTTTCTCCATGTAGAAAATACTTTCTCTGGAGAAACCCCGGCACCCCATAAAAATTAGGGGTGTTCCTCCCCTTTCCCATCCTGGTGGTAGATGTACTCAAAATCATTGTTGGAGCAAATGTGCAACTAGTGGCAGGTATTCATAAACTCTGAATGCAAATAATGTTTGATCCACCCACTCCACACTCCTTGCATGAGGTCTACTAATGCATAATTGTACAAAGTTGTGGCGTACAATTGTGCAGTAGTATATGCTGGGTATTTTTGGGTGAATTCTTGACAAACATACATTTCTGGCTAAAAATTTGTCTACCTTAGTTGGGTCCAGAATGACACTATAGTATGGGATAGAGAATCTCAATGTAAACATCAAAGTTCCTTTTTGCTGATTTTATTTTTTGGGGGGTGAGGGATGTGTCAGGACCATCAGGACAACCTGCTGTTATTTTTATGCTTTATATTTCATAGCTATACTGGAAGATAAAAGCAGCCTTACAAAATGTGTTAATACCAGTCCTTATTGCATTGACAGAGTCCAACCCACTCCAGAAAGTTTTGGGCTATTCCACCCAAAAAATATGAAATGTTGGTTTGACAATAAAATTTACCAAAAACATTTATTGGTTATGAAACCATATGCCCAATAAAAAATTAAAATAAACTGCCAAAAAGCTGCACCAACAGGTTTACAATTTCTCATACGTAAGTAGGATTACTACTTGACCATCTCACCCCTCAACCCTGCCACCCACCCAACTGGTGTAGATATTTGAGACGCGCACTCCCAGCCCCGAATCTCCCTGACTAAGATTCTCCCCTGTACATGGCTGTGCCCAGCATGGGGGTCTCTCCCCGGATTAGATAGTGGTCTATACTGTACCGATTAAAAATTGTGCCCCTGCGACACATGACAGGCAACCCAGCCGGCCTTTCCGCGCGTGCCAAACTTCCAAGATTCCACAGGGAAGGACAATGATGATACCCATAATCATGGCGGTGAACAGCAGGCCCACAGTGGCACCTGGGTAGAGAGGAGCAAACAAGGCAGAATTATTAGAGGTAAGGACGTGAATATAGATCTGAAAAGTGGGAAAACCCTCCCCACTTAAACTCCTTCTCACACTGGGTAATACCCTGGGGCAGGGTCATCGGTGTCATTCTTGTAAGGATGAGAGTAAGTGAGAGGGCAAGGTTGGGTGTGCAGAGAGGTTGCAAAAGAAGCAGTCCTTTAGATTTAAGAAAAGAAGCTGGGAAAAGAAGGGTAGGTTCAAGCAGAATCAGGGGTGACTCATTGGAATGGAGGAGCGTTACCCCACTTAATTGCCCCCCAAAGCCCCTGGGATGAAAAATAAAAGGATTATTCATTACCATTTTATTTTTCATCCGCCTATCCCGAACAGAGCGTCAGGACGGGGTGGGGCTTGCAGAGTGGCAGTGAGGAGGAGTGGTCCTCAGAGGGCTGCAAATGCACTGTTTAAAGCGTGCATGTTCTTTTGGGCAGCCATCTTGCGACGGCCAGCCATACATGCACACTTTAAACCGCTCAACCCAGCTGTCTTAATACAGCTAGTTTGAAAGTTGGTGCAGGCCTCCAAAGCGCTGTGGAGCACAGAGACAGGCCACTCCCTCCAATCAGGGTGATGCTCTCATGCTGAGAGAGCAGCGCCCTATACCCGGCCCCGTTGATCAGGCACCAGAAAGGGCCAGTGTATCTCTGTGTGAGGAGGCCGTCAGTGGTAGAAGCCCAGATCCTCTTCAAGAGCTCCTTCATGTAAAAGGTACTGCAGTGCAGAGTCTGGAAGAAAGCAGCGGTCCTGAGCGCAGAGGAGGAATTTGGTAAATTTTTCATTATTTAATTTTATTTTACCAACGTGCCCTCCTCCCCTCCCCGTAGATGCCAGCTCCCACTGGCAGAATTACGAGGGAGAGGGGCAGCCTGGGTGCAGGCTGGGTGAGGTACAGGAGAGGAGTAGTTCATAGTATGCGCACAGCGTGACATTCCCTCCTCCCCAAATTCCACCACCTTAGCCCAACTACGCCCAAGAACTCTCAGAATCAAGGTAGGTTGTCTATGGCGTAGCCTTTTATTCACATCAAGCCAAGGAATTAACCACAGACCATTACCAAGGAAAGTATCCTTCTTGGCTATATAAGAATTATTCACAGCATCACACTTTAGCTGCATCAACCCGTGGAGCTACCAAGGGCGCCCCTCCCCTAGGCTTGAAGAGATTTAGACATGGAGAGATACAGGCATGCCAAGGTAGAAGCAGGCAGAGGTGTAAACAGAAAAAGATGCAAGCAGTGAACGATGTGGTCAGGGAGAAGTGTTGTTGGGATAGTTACATCCTGTGAGAGGTACAGGCAGGGAGTGGTGCAAGCCAGAGGTGTTTTAAGGCATGGGCAAAGTGAACTTTGGGCCAGGGCCCAGCCTTCATGGGGCGCCCTGATAGAGCCAGCTCTGTTCTGCGGAGAGTCATGCCCGCATTACTAAGAATAATTCTTTAACAAATTATTTTAACGCATTGCCGGAGGACTCGCGGTTGTCTGGATGGGTTTTTACTCTGCCGGTCGTCATTATTATATCATGATCTGGGCACTAAAGTCTTTACAAAGGACCTCTTATGATTGACCATGCTCTCTGTGATGGCAGTTCTGAACTGTATGTTAAATAGACCTATTATTACATACAGATTCTCACTTTGGACAGATTTATACTAGATCCTTTGAAATCAGCGGACTGTTTTCGTTACTATACTATTACTGGACCACTTGTCTTCAAATTGGTGAGACAAGCCTATTGGGTCACTGCTGTGTTACATTCTTAGATCTTCGCTTATCATCTCTACTTGAAGTATTTTCTTATCAGCGCCCTGAAGAAGTCCCTTTGGGACGAAACGCGTCAGCTGTATGGTGCTCCATTATTTCTATTGAAATAAAGAATTGAAATCGAGGAATCTCCATTTCTGTGACTTTTTGAAATTGTAACCTATACTGATTAATTATATGTTAAATGCTTTGGTGCACCTGTGCTGCTATGTTTTGATTCAGTTCCCTAGGGAACTAGCATTGTTACAGTGGGTGCTATTCAGTGAGCACACGAACCCCTGTGAACTTAGTAGGGGTATCAGTCATCATCTGGGGCTACTTTATGTTGGGTGCTGACCCTGAGAAGGTTCCACTGTTAGGTCTTTTTACCTGCAATTTATTTTAAATACCACTTTCCTTTAATATATTTTTAATGTGGATGATGTGTGACAGTCTATTACAAACATTTTGCAGAGAAATGTTGTGTTTCTGTTTTATGCAACAGTCATAAACATGATTTCTCTTAAATCAAAACAGGGCCTCACATTTGAGAAATGGGATGGTGTCACAGAGATTACTTACAGTACTATTAGTGAACTGCTGCTGTGTTACAATATTGAAAACATGTCTCCATCCCTGGATAGTAGATGTAAACACATGTAGAATTTAGAGGAGTGCGCCTGAGCACTGTCAGTGACCTGGACAAAGAGGGCATGAAAGAGCTGAAATTGGAGGTACACACAGGCAAAAGGTAAAGCAAGTAGAGGTGCAGTCATAGAGACACAGCATTGCTTTTTGCCATGCAGTGCGCGCTACGAATTTCGTTTTATTAATTAAATTGTGTACTTACCTGCAAGGATCCATATGCCTGTTTTTAGCACCCTCCACCCCGCCCCTCCCCCTCCCCGCCTCCCTGCCCTACCGTAACTCCCTCCACGGCCCGCGGCTGGAGCAGGGAGAGGTGGGAGGTGAGTGCAGGGATAGGTAAGAGAAGGGAGAGGTGAGAGGAGGGAGAGGTGAGTGAAGGGAGAGGTGTGAGCAGGGAGGGGTGAAAGCAGGAAGAGGTGTGAGCAGGGAGAGGTGTGAGCAGGGAAAGGTACGAGCAGGGAGAGGTGAGAGCAGGGAGGGGTGAAAGCAGGAAGAGGTGTGAGCAGGGAGAGGTACAAGCGGGGAGAGGTATGAGCAAGGACAGGTGAGAGCAGAGAGAGGTGTGAGCAGGGACAGATGTAGGCAGGGAAAGGTACGAGCAGGGAGAGGTGTGAGCAGGGAGAAGTGAGTGCAGGGGGAGGTGTGAGCAGGTAAAGGTACAAGCAGGGAGAGGTGAGAGCAGGGAGAGGTGTGAGCAGGGAGAGCTGTGAGCAGGGAGAGGTGGGAGGTGAGAGCAGGGAGAGGTGAGAGGTGTGAGCAGAGAGAGGTGAGAGCAGGGAGAGGTGAGAAGTGAGAGCAGGGAGAGGTGAGTGCAGGGAGAGCTGTGAGCAGGGAGAGGTTTGAGCAGGGAGAGGTGTGATCAGGGAGAGGTTTGAGCAGGGAGAGGTGAGTGCAGGGGGAGGTGAGAGCAGGGAAAGGTACAAGCAGGGAGAGGTGTGAGCAGGGAGAGGTGAGAGCAGGGAGAGGTGAGAGCAGGGAGAGGTGAGAGGAGGAAGAGGTGTGAGCAGGGAGGGGTGAGAGGAGGAAGAGGTGAGAGCAGGGAGAGGTGTGAGCAGGGAGAGGTGGTGCAGGGGGAGGTGTGAGCAGGTAAAGGTACAAGCAGGGAGAGGTGAGAGCAGGGAGAGGTGTGAGCAGGGAGAGGTGTGATCAGGGAGAGGTGTGATCAGGGAGAGGTGTGAGCAGGGAGAGGTGAGAGCAGGGAGAGGTGAGTGCAGGGAGAGCTGTGAGCAGGGAGAGGTGTGAGCAGGGAGAGGTGTGAGCAGGGAGAGGTGTGAGCAGAGAGAGGTGTGAGCAGGGAGAGGTGAGAGCAGGGAGAGGTGAGAGGTGAGAGCAGGGAGAGGTGAGAGCAGGGAGAGGTGTGAGCAGGGAGAGGTGAGAGCAGGGAGAGGTGAGAGCAGGGAGAGGTGAGAGGAGGAAGAGGTGTGAGCAGGGAGGGGTGAGAGGAGGAAGAGGTGAGAGCAGGGAGAGGTGTGAGCAGGGAGAGGTGGTGCAGGGGGAGGTGTGAGCAGGTAAAGGTACAAGCAGGGAGAGGTGAGAGCAGGGAGAGGTGTGAGCAGGGAGAGGTGTGAGCAGGGAGAGGTGAGAGGTGAGAGCAGGGAGAGGTGAGAGCAGGAAGAGGTGAGAAGTGAGAGCAGGGAGAGGTGAGAGCAGGGAGAGGTGAGAGCAGGGAGAGGTGAGAGCAGAGAGAGGTGAGTGCAGGGAGAGCTGTGAGCAGGGAGAGGTTTGAGCAGGGAGAGGTGTGATCAGGGAGAGGTGTGATCAGGGAGAGGTGAGAGGTGAGAGCAGGGAGAGGTGAGAGCAGGGAGAGGTGAGAGCAGGGAGAGGTGAGAGCAGAGAGAGGTGAGAGCAGGGAGAGGTGAGAGCAGGGAGAGGTGAGAGCAGAGAGAGGTGAGAGCAGGGAGAGGTGTGAGTAAGGAGAGGTGAGAGCAGGGTGGGGTGAGAGGAGGAAGAGGTGTGAGCAGAGAGAGGTGTGAGCAGGGAGAGGTGAGAGGTGAGAGCAGGGAGAGGTGAGAGCAGGGAGAGGTGAGAGCAGGGAGAGGTGTGAGTAAGGAGAGGCGAGAGCAGGGAGAGGTGAGAGCAGAGAGAGGTGAGTGCAGGGAGAGGTGAGAGCAGAGAGAGGTGAGTGCAGGGAGAGGTGAGTGCAGGGAGAGGTGAGAGCAGGGAGAGGTGAGGGCAGGGAGAGGTGAGAGCAGGGAGAGGTGAGTGCAGGGAGAGGTGAGAGCAGGGAGAGGTGTGAGCAGGGAGAGGTGAGAGCAGGGAGAGGTGAGTGCAGGGAGAGGTGAGAGCAGGGAGAGGTGAGTGCAGGGAGAGGTGAGAGCAGGGAGAGGTGTGAGCAGGGAGAGGTGAGAGCAGGGAGAGGTGAGGGCAGGGAGGTGTGAGCAGAGAGAGGTGTGAGCAGGGAGAGGAGTGAACAGGGAGAGGTGTGAGCAGGGAGAGGTGTGAGCAGGGAGGGGTGAGAGGAGGATGAGGTGTGAGCAGGGAGGGGTGAGAGGAGGGAGAGGTGAGAGCAGGGAGAGGTGAGAGGAGGGAGAGGTGAGAGCAGGGGGAGGTGTGAGCAGGGAGAGGTGAGAGCAGGGAGGGGTGAGAGGAGGAAGAGGTGTGACAGGAAGAGGTGTGAGCAGGGAAAGGTGTGAGCAGGGAGAGGTGAGAAGTGAGAGCAGGGAGAGGTGAGTGCAGGGAGAGCTGTGAGCAGGGAGAGGTGTGAGCAGTGAGAGGTGTGAGCAGGGAGAGGTGAGAGCAGGGAGAGGTGTGAGCAGGGAGAGGTGTGAGCAGGGAGAGGTGAGAGCAGGGAGGGGTGAAAGGAGGGAGAGGTGTGAACAGGAAGAGGTGTGAGCATGGAGTGGTGTGAGCTGAGAGAGGTGAGAGCAGGGAAAGGTACAAGCAGGGAGAGGTGAGGGCAGGGAGGGGTGAGAGCTGAGAGCAGGGAGAGGTGACAGCAGGGAGAGGTGTGCGCAGGGAGAGGTGAGAGCAGGGAGAGGTGTGAGCAGGGAGAGGTGTGAGCAGGGAGAGGTGAGGGCAGGGAGGGGTGAGAGCTGAGAGCAGGGAGAGGTGAGAAGTGAGAGCAGGGAGAGGTGTGAGCAGGGAGAGGTGTGAGCAGGTCGAGGTGTGCGCAGGGAGAGGTGTGAGCAGAGAAAGGTACGAGCAGGGAGAGGTGAGAGGTGAGAGCAGGGAGAGGTGAGAGGTGTGAGCAGGGAGAGGTGTGGGCAGGGAGAGGTGTGAACAGAGAAAGGTACGAGCAGGGAGAGGTGAGAGCAGGGAGAGGTGAGAGCAGGGAGAGGTGAGTGCAGGGAGAGGTGAGAGCAGGGAGAGGTGTGAGCAGGGAGAGGTGAGAGCAGGGAGAGGTGAGAGCAGGGAGAGGTGAGAGGTGAGAGCAGGGAGAGGTGTGGGCAGGGAGAGGTGTGAGCTGAGAGAGGTGAGAGCAGGGAGAGGTGTGAGCAGGGAAAGGTACGAGCAGGGAGAGGTGAGAGCAGTGAGAGGTGTGAGCAGGGAGAGGTGAGAGCAGGGAGAGGTGTGAGCAGGGAGAGGTGTGAGCTGAGAGAGGTGAAAGCAGGAAGAGGTGTGAGCAGGGAAAGGTACAAGCAGGGAGAGGTATGAGCAGGGAGAGGTGAGAGCAGGGAGGGGTGAGAGGAGGAAGAGGTGTGACAGGAAGTGGTGTGAGCAGGGAGGGGTGAGAGCAGGAAGAGGTGTGACAGGAAGAGGTGTGAGCAGGGAGAGGTGAGAACAGGGAGAGGTGTGAGCAGGGAGAGGTGTGAGCAGGGAGAGCCGCAGGCAGAAAGACGTACTTAAAATGGGCAAACTTTGCCATGTTGTGAAATGAAATGACAGTAAGCAATAAACCTTAATTCTTTTCAATGTGCCACATATGTACAACTTGATGGTTTGACTGAATGCAAACCGCAATAACAATATTTCGACATTAGCTGAAAAACCAAAAATTGTGCTATCTTAAATAAACTTTGAAAAAAGTCAGCTTTTTAGGTTTTTTCCAGAAAGCCAATATGTGACAAGTCACATGACATCATGACCTCCAGACTAATTGATATTGGTCTGGAAGGCAGGGTGCTGGCCTGGCTAAGGAGTTTTCTCACTAAGCGTACCCAAAGTGTCATCATGGGGACGTATCGGTCGGAGGAGGTGGAGATCTCTAAGGGGGTGCCACAGGGCTCATGTCTGAGCCCTACTTTATTTAACATCTATGTAGCCCCCCTGTCGAACATCATGAGATCCCACGGTTTTATCCCGGTATCGTATGCGGACGATACACAACTCCTCTTTCCGTTTAAAACTTTGACATCTGAAGTGCGAAACTCCTTTGCCCGGGGTATGACAGAAGTGGCCCAGTGGATGGCCTCGAACTTCTTACAGTGCAACGTTTCCAAAACGGAGGTGATGCTCTTTGGGGAAGCTAAACGCCTGTGGACTCCTGACTGGTGGCCGCAAGACCTGGGCCCAGTCCCTGAACCTAAACAGTGCGTGAAAAATCTTGGAGTAAAACTGGATCAGGAGCTTTCCTTGAAACAACATGGAAACCAAGTGGTTGGCTCCTGTTTCCATATTATTGGGCTTCTCCGAAAAGTGTTCCCCCTGCTCGCTGATACCACTAGAAAAACCTTGGTACAGGCGCTTGTGTTGAGCAGGCTTGATTACTGTAATGGATTGCTGTTAGCTGCCAACGAGGGGGTCATCTCCAGATTGCAGGTTGTGCAAAACACTGCTGCACGCCTTGTCCTCAATGCCCCTGCACGTACTCCATCTAAACCCCTGTTAATTAAGCTTCACTGGCTTTCAGTGAAACAGAGGGTATTGTTTAAGACATGTTGTGTCATCCATAAGTGCCTCACAGGGAAAGGCCCTGAATATCTGACTAAAAAATTCAATGCATATGCTCCCTCCCGATCTCTTAGATCGGGAGATCAAGAACTCCTATGTGTTCCTAGGATTAAGAAGGCTAGGCAAGGGGGTAGGGCCCTGTCTGTGGCTGGCCCAAAGCTATGGAACAATCTCCCCAGAGAGATCAGACAGTGTAGGGAACATCTTCCTTTTAGGAAGAAATTAAAAACTTTCCTTTTCCAATACTAGTTTATCCGACAAAGGGAAATAATGCTACACTGTAGGACCTGCTCTGTTCAGAGATGACGCCAGGGGCGCGGAGATACTCCTTCGGGAGTCGATTCCCAGCGCGGTACAAGTTTGTAATAATAATAATAAACAAACTCACTATATGTCTAGCTGTTCATGTTTTAGTAACAGAATCATAATTTGGCAATAGCAGTGGTACTAACACAAATTGACAGTTTCTAGCGCATTTCTCACAGATCCTGTACTCGCAAGTCTTTTTTTAAAAACATGTTGTATATCTAGCTTTTTAAAAGCATTGTCAAAAAGTTTTAGTGCATGCTGTCCTATTGAAACATTGTTTCTTTTAGTTTTTCTACAGTTCAACAATGGAGAAGAGATACATGATATCTAAGATTTGTTAGGTTAGTGTCTCAATGTCAGAAAATAAAACAGATTGTAACAGAACCAAAGTCTGTGAATTAGAAACATACGTCTTTATTGAACCTAGGAAACTAACAGCATGTGTGTGTCTTCTGTCAGTCCAACAAGAAGTTGTCGGAAAGTAATTGTTTTTTTCCCCTAATCACCCCCATGCCTTAGACTGACACTGGTGGTTACTGGCTCTGAGAGTGCCCTGGGCTCTGCTAACCCGCCACAATGCCAGTGCTCTGTCCTTAAAATATATATTCTAAATAGTGTAATTATAGTTGGCCAAGATAACCTACCTAAGTCCCTGGTGGATGGTAGGTTTAGAGACTACATCGGAGTTAATGCACTTAAGAGTACATTGCTGTGGTGTCTGGAGTACTTTTAACCGCATGCGATCTAGCGGTTTTCCCGCTGTGCGCTGCGTTTTTTCAAAAGCCGTGTTACATGACGAGCTCAGCTCGTCATCAGCGTGCGAGCGCCGTAACTCATGACGAGCTGAGCTCGTCATCAGCGCCGAAGTGGTTAAAGCCAGGCTTGACTTGCAGGCTGGCTTAAACATAAAACTGTGTCCAAATTCAACTTTGGAATTAAAAGTACTTCAAAAGTTCAAGCCTACCGTTTTGGAATATATGTATGTATGTATGGCATACTTATATAGCGCTGAAACTGTCACCCCTAAGGTCTGCCGTAGGTACCCCAAGGGTAGGATGCTATCCAACAACTTGCCAAGGTCAGATTTATTATAACTATTGCAGGAAAGTAGTTTTAGAACTTACTATTCTGAAGTTACCTAAAACAATCCTGTAGCAGCCCTTTCTGATTTGCCAGTCTCTGTCAGCCTGAGCCAAGTTTCTCCCTGAATAGTTGTGAAGAGGTCTGTCTGGAGCTGAAACAATGCAGTCATTTGGGAGGAGAGTTGCTTTCTGGAGAAGCCTGTGATAGGAAGCGGGCTGGTGCGATAAACTGAACTTCAAAGGTAGAAGCACAAAGGTGACAGGACCCAGGCCAGTCCCAGTTTTCTTGATCCCCAACCAGTTGGGACCCCTCTAATATGATATGGGCTGAAAGTGGAGTGTATGGAAAGGTTAGTAACACCTGTGGGTTGGGTTATCCAGAGCTGCACTCCAAGAAGAGAATTTCTTCATTTTGATTTTTGAAGAAATGTGCATTCTTGGTCAAAAATGTGCCAAACTTCACAGAAAGAGGTCATTGCAGAGGGTGGTAAATGGAACCTCATTGGTTGGGGTGCCCCCTATCTTGCCAGCCTAGAATGGGGAATAAATATGGGAGATATGCAGAAGCCCCTCAGATCCCTGCCACCACATAGGACTGCACTCAAAAGAACTGCACTTGCTGTACTCTAAAGGCCCCCCACAAGAAGGACTGTGCCTGTCTTAAAAGATAAGGAGTGAACTCCCTGAGCAGCAACCTGTAGAAAGGTGCTGGAAGAAGCCACTTGCAACATTCTCTGAAAAGGATACTTAAGCTGAAAAACTTCACCTGGAATTTCCTGGACTGACCAGGTGCATTGTGGGAGACTGAGTCCCAAACACCAAGAGGCAAATCAGAGCTTCTGAACCCTTGACTGGTTCCATTGGACACTTTCTGACACTCAGGACCCTTTCAGAAATAGATCTGAAAGTTTGTGAACTTTTTGGAATAGTTTGGTAAAAATCTCTAGGAGAAGCCTGGCTCGATGTTTGAGAGTTAAGCTGCCGTCGTCAACTCAAGAATCGGCCTGACTGTGCTAAGAGCACCCTGAGGACAAAGTTCTCCAGAGAACCACTGAGGCATCCCACAGGAGCAGGCTGCTGTCGACGAGCCGAACATCGGATCCAAAAAACAGAACACCTGCGGACGAGCTAGTCGCCAAGAAAAAAGCTGTAAAGAAGTGACTACATGCAAAGAAAGGTAAAATCTTTATTGAGACATAGCACTCATCACATCCGACCCGCGCTCTATTGCAGTTGGCCTAAAACGTTGTCTTTATCCAAGTCTAGTGTGACCAGATAGCTGTGGTTGGCGCTTTACACTTTTTGGTGCTAGAAAGCACATTTTTAGGTCTCGCTAGACGAAAGCAAAAGCGAAGCTTTTGCTGTCTATGCGAGACAACTTATGTAGTTCAGTTCATTTGGTCTTTATTTCGAATAAAAAAATTCATAAAAGACAACATACAAACCATTCACAATAAAAAAGTTCCACTGGCGGTTCCCCAGTACAAATAAGATAAATACAACAAGCACATAAATTAATACCGCTAATAATCCACAATATACTGATCAAACGGGATACAAAAAGTACATATGGTTAGGGCAATCAGTTTAAAAGCATATTCAATCTCTTAGCTCGAATCAACCAGGACCAACCCAAGAATTTAGCAACACAAACCACAACCGTTTCTGATCTGATTTCTTGTAGTTTTGTGAGTGCATCTCGATGACCACTACAATCCAGGGTTGCACATATAGGTTTTAGCCATTTGTTTCGAGGGGATCGATAGACAGGACAACCAAAGAATAGGTGACCAACACTTTCTTCCTGGTCAGGACACCAGAGACATTTGTTTCCTGCTTTCGTTTCCCACTTTGCTGTAAAGGAATTGACAGGCAAGGTACCTGTACGGAACTGGTGGTACAGTTTACGGTCTAACACCTTGGAGATCAGATCCCAATACTGCTCAAGAGAAGGAATAACTTTATGCATCAAGAATAAACCAGTTAAATTTGTATCCGAGGATTGGGTTACTAAAATAGATCTTTTCCAGGCCCAGAAAAGGGCCTTGAACTCAGGTTTTGATGGAAAGATAGACCCCCCTGGGTTAGACCATAACTCTGGTAGGCCCATCATATACAGAATGTATTTTAATTCCCTGAGCCATGGTATTTTTTGCGCGCCCCACAATGATTTTACCTCGTCTAGCTCACGGGAGAAAAGACTAAGCTCTGGAGTAGTCCAGAGGCGACGCCATAGTGCCACTAGGCGATACTGTGCCAGCTCGTTGATAGGTCTACAACCAAGATCTAGTAACAAGGGTTTTATAGGTGCAGACTGCGGGAGACCTACCAGGTTCCGTAGGAACCTATTCTGCGCAGTGGCCAAACATGATAGGTCCTTGTAACCCCAAACATCAGCTCCGTATAGGGTTGCAGCAATAACCTTGGCATCATAGATTTTTAGGGCAGGAGTGATGCGTTTTGTGAGGGATTTCTTTTGTTCATGGACCAGACATCCAGCCAGACGATTAAATTTAAGTTTAGTTGTCTCCAGTTGGGGATTCCAATTAAGTTGGTGATCAAGAGTCACACCTAAGTAAGTCATGACCTTGACCTGCTCAATTAAAACGCTGTTTAATGTAACAGAACAATTGGGGGGGGTTTTCTTGCAAAAAACCATGAATTTGGTTTTCTCAACGTTTATCTGCAAGTCATTTGTTTTACAGAACTCTGAGAATCTGTTCAGGGCTACCTGTAACCCACCCCTTGTTTTCGAGAGGAGAAGGGTGTCGTCCGCGAAGATTAACATGGGATATTTAAAACCGCCCAGAGTGGGTGCGTCGGACTGTGTATTATTAAAATATTGGACCACCTGGTTAATAAACAGAAGGAACAAGGTGGAGGCCAAGACACAGCCTTGGCGCACCCCACGTTGAACAGGGAAGCTTTTGGTCACCTGTCCCTGACTCCCCCACCTTACCTGAGCGAAATTATCCTCGTGTAAACGCTGGACTAGACTCAATAGCTCTAATGGAAGGCCCATTAGTCTAAGAGCCTCCCATAGTTTCTTCCTTGGGACTAGATCAAAAGCCGACTTGAGGTCGACAAATGCGGCGTATAAAACACCACCACCCAAAAATAACACCTTCCAAAAAAGCAGTGAAAAACGGAACACCTGGTCTATGGTGCTGGTACCAAATCTAAACCCTGCCTGCATAGGGGAAAGTATGTTGTTCGATTCGATCCAACCCTGAATTCTTACTAAAACCATCCTTGATACTATTTTCTGGATCGAATCGATCAGGCTAATAGGCCGATAATTATTTGGGATGGAACGGTCTCCTTTTTTATATACTGGCAGAATTTCCTCCCCTTTCCAGGATTTAGGAATCTCAGCCCCAGCAGCGATGTTATTAGCCAGTAGGGTGATGTAGGGGACCCATAGGTCAAGGTTTAATTTGAAGAGGTCGGCTGGTATGGCATCTAAGCCTGGGGCTTTACCAGACTGGACGGACTCAAGAGCGTGTACAGTATCGAATTCTAAAAATATAAGTCTGTCCCCCAATTGTGGTTGGGTAGTCTGTGGCGCGATTACAGTGGTTTGGTCCAGTGCTACACTTGAGTCTTTGAATTGGGCCGAAAAAAATTCCACCCAAGACTGAGCTGAGACATGATTGTCCGGAGTTTGGGGAGCTGAGTCCCTGCCCCGTCTGACAATCAACCAAAATTCCGTTTGGTTAGAGGATTCACAAGCTCTGAGAAGGTCAAGCCAGTAAGAATCATCCCAGTCCCGCTTGGCTGCCCAAAGAGTATGCTTATAGCGCTGCCTAGCTATCCTAATATCATCAGTGTTCCGGCCCTTGACAGCAACTATTAAGTTACTGTGGGCGTCTCTGCAACTTTTATTGTACCATTTTTTGTGCACCTTTACAATGCCAGACTTTGAGGGTTTGGTAAGAAGGTTTTTAAGGCCCAAAAAACACTCCTCGTGAAGATTGGTGATTGTAGAATCAATGTCACCAGAGGGGGATAATGATGACATCCTACTCCACACATTGAGAACCAGCTCCTCAATCTTAGGAATAAGCACAGGATCATCTAAAACCTTGGACCATTTAACTCGCCGTCTATTGTCGCACAGAACTACATCAGACGTTAAATAGTTAGTTCCCATAACGGGAGCACCCAGACCGGAGACCAAAATCTCCAAGGAAAGAGGGTTATGGTCACTCTCTGGTCTGGACTCTACCACCATATCTTTCACATATGACCATGATTCAATATTAATCAATATATAATCGATACGGCTAGAGCTCAGACCGTTATCAAAGGTTTCTGTCCCTGAACTATCAGAACGTGTGCGCCCATTTACTGCCCGAAGGCCCCACTCCAGACAGAAACCCAACCAGTGTAGAGCTGCCTCGGTGCCCCTAACTCCCTTGATAATGGTTAGCGGGGGGATATTCCAGGCAGTATCCTCTTCAGATCCCACATCCTCTGCCAAGGTAAGGATGGGCTCGAAAGATGTATTCATATCACCCGCTATTATAACAAGCTGATCAACTTTAGATTTCTTAAGAAATTGATCAAGGTCGTTCAGGACAATTTGTTTCCTCCCACCCTGACAGCCACGGGCATGGACATCAATTAGGAGAAAATCCTTAGTATTGGCTTTGCTCAGGGTAATACATAAGAGGTCGGCATTCTCTACCAAAATTTCCTTAGCGTGAAAGCCCAGATTGTTTTTAATCCAAATGGTAAGGCCACCAGAGGCCCTGCCCTTGGGACCCTGAATAGCAGGTTTAGTAAAGTTTAGATAACCCAGTCTAAATAGGGGGACTGTTGACCATGTTTCCTGGAAAATAACGATATCATAGGAGTCAATGAAATCGACCCAATCATCGTTGTCCAAGCGTCCCCGTAACCCTGCGATGTTCCAAGAGACCACTCTTAAAGTATTATCCGTGCCGTTAGCAGAAGATATCGGTGCCAGGCCCATTTCCCCTTTCCTAATCTTAACTGGGATATTAGCAGAGTCTGAAACTGGACCTATGTTTTTAAGAGAGGTTAAGCCATTTGTGGGTGTTGTCAATGAAGTAGATAGGGCAATCCCCCGTGGGTAAGGGGATTCCACAGTAGGCATTAAATCAACAGGCCCCCCAAGTCAATCGACCTCCTCCAAGCAGCCAAACATATTGGAGGTAGGTGCCCCTTGCCACCAATTATGCTGGCTGTATCCATCAACCCTGCGAGTTGTCCATCTAGCATTCTGGACGGTTGACCATAAACCCTCCTTCGCTGGTGGCTGCCTTGGGGGATAGAAAAAAGTGAGGGGTCTCACAACTATTGTGGCTTTAGCTTCATGAGAGGGCCATGCACAAAGGTGCTGTGCTGTGTGAGGGTCTGCAAAGGATACCACTATACAGTCACCAGTTATGGACTTGTGTGTAGGGCCTATCCAAGGCACTCTACGTACCATTAATACACTACTTCTTTGGTGGTCGGGGAGCTGTTTGTTTGAATTAAGCCAATGGATGACTTTGTTTTTCAGAGAATGATGGTTCTCCTGGGATTGCAGGCCCAGTTCAGGAACGCCAGCTAATATAATAACATAAGGCCCAGCTTCCGGTGGAAGGTCAATAAACCCGCCACGAAAGTTAGGGCGACTAGCCGACCGGTGAGAGTTGTTCACAAAGTCTGGCCTTTTGGCGTAGTGTGGTATGGTTCGTGGATTAGGTTTCTGCTTGGGGTAGGCTAAACTTTGCGAAGGAAAAGAGCTTTGTGCAGCAGAACTAGGGGTGGATACAATATGGTTTACAACAGTAGTACGGGGCTTTGGTATGGGTTTGGGTATTGGCGGAGCCGCTGGAATATTTTGGGGTATTTGTGGGGATAGTAGCATAGGTTCTGATGCCTTAGTCTGTGGGATTGGGACGGTTTCACGTGGGAGTTTTGCTTCCATTTCCTTTAGGCTGAGACTAGCCAGGGTGACTATAGTTCTGTCCATTTCTAACAAGATATTCTCTATGCGAGAAAGTCTTAGTTCCAAGGAGGTGAGTAATTGTTTTAACGTACCCCAGCCTATTTTAAGGAATTCTTCATCACCCCACCTGTCTTTCTCAGATCCACTCAACCGACCCTCAGATTCATTCACTCTATTCGTAGCTGGAAAGGCATCCAAAGAATGGTCTTCCACAGGACTGTGTGAACCAAGAACAACTTCCCCTCCCAAAGAGCAAGAATTAGTTTTAGAACTTTCATCCTTCATCCCATAAGAAGCCAATGCCCTTCTGCTGTTAAAAAACTGTGCTCTAGCAATTTTAGCTTTTTTCCATGCGTAAATAGACCTAGCAAGACATTTCTTTTTATAAGTGGCAGCTTTCTTAACACTGCTTGATGTCGTGGGTAGGTTGATTTTGGAAGGGAAGCAGGTGCCTGTCACGCGGGTAAGTGGAACGGGATCCTGATTGGGTTTCACGGGAGTGGGTAGAGAATTGGGGGGAAACATTGGAGAGGCAGTAGTAGGGGCAGGATGGATAGCTGCCGTTATTAACAGAGGCCGAGGACCCGATGTATGCTCGGGGGTACGGGCAGAAGCAGTATTCCCCAGGGATGATTTTTTTGTGCTGGCTAGGTGCTCGGATAACCTTCGTGCAGCTTCAAGATCCAGAGAGACCCTGTGCTGCATTTTACTAATTTCCTCGTCGATAGCCAAGTTAGTTTTGATTAAGAAATCATCCAAAGTTCTGTTGGAATTACTCGCAGCCATGAGGGTATTGCTGTGGCTACCCCGTGTGCACATTGTACAGAATATAAAAATAACAATAAATACAAAAACAATAAAACTGTATAATGCACCGGGCAGGGGGGGTGGCCCAGCCCAGCCCTCCTAGACCTCGAACGGCCTCAAACGGCCCGCTCTTAGCCCGGTCTTGGGCCCGGGCTGCGTCCCGCGCTGCGGGAGAACAAATACTGTTTATAGTGGTTGGAAAGGGCGGGGGGGTGGAGCTGCAGGGAGAGCGGACCGGAAGCTGGGCGCAGTCTCGCAGGGACACCTGGGTCAGGTAGTCCCTGCACGCTCGCAGCCCTGCAGCGTTGCTATCCCCAAGGTCCAAACAAAGGTTCCCCCACAAGAAACAGGCAGAGATGGTGCAGGTCCCTCGACGAAGTGGCACCCGCGGAGCGGGTGCGGCGAGATTCCGAAGTGCTGGCTTGGAAGGTGAGCGCAAAACCAGCGGTGCGCTTTACAGCGATTAAAGTATCCCAATGGCAGGGGCTGGCCCAGGTGGTTTTGATGGCCCTCTGATGGGCGGGGGGTGGAGCTGCAGGGAGAGCGGACCGGAAGCTGGGCGCGGTCTCGCAGGGACACCTGGGTCAGGTAGTCCCTGCACGCTCGCAGCCCTGCAGCGTTGCTATCCCCAAGGTCCAAACAAAGGTTCCCCCACAAGAAACAGGCAGAGATGGTGCAGGTCCCTCGACGAAGCGGCACCCGCGGAGCGGGTGCGGCGAGATTCCGAAGTGCTGGCTTGGAAGGTGAGCGCAAAACCAGCGGTGCGCTTTACAGCGATTAAAGTATCCCCTTATGTAGTTACTTTTGGGGGAATGTGGACAGCAGACTGTCACGAGCTTTTTCTGGCCGAGATTTGACCTCGTGGGCGCGCACGCCCAGCACGGCGCCGTGCACGTCCCCTGGCACAGATTCCCTGAACACACACATGCACACGCAGGCAGGAAGGCACACACACGTGCGCACCCCCCCTACTTCCCCGCACTCACCGGCACCCCCAGCCGCACACGCACAGGAGCGCACCTACACACACACATACAGAGACCCCCCACCCCCCCCGTCGCCGCAGCCGCATACATAGAAGAGCCCCCCCCCCCCCTGCCGCATACATAGAAGAGACCCCCCCCCCCCGCCGCATACATGTTTCGCTGTCGGAGCTGGTTTTGCTGGGAGGAGGGGGAAGGAGCCAGGTGCTGGTCCCGCGTTGGCACACTTGTTTTCATTCGCGGCCGATGAGAGGCTGGCCGCTTTGAACTACAAAATGACGTGACCAACGTAACGTTTGTAGTTCAACGCGGCCCATTCCTCAGTCGCGCCACAAAAAAAACCAGGGGTTACAACAACCTAATGCTTGTCCCCTGCCTCGCTCTCACGCCTTCCTGATCTCGTCTCACCCTTCCTCCTCTCCATGCCTGGCTGTACCTGGTTCACCTCGCTCCGCAGGAAGGAGGGCGGGATGGCAGAGGAGTCCAGTAAGGGCCACTGAAGGCCTGGAAGCTAAGGTAGGTTCAGTCGCCCCGCCGATGCTACACCAAAGTCTGAGTCCAGGACAAGCAGGGATGAGCTGGGCGTGCCAGGCGAGATATGCAATGTACCTCGATGTATCACGGTGTGCCACGGGGCCTAGGCATGCCGCCTTCACACCCAGTCACAACAGCAATACAGTAGTCTCCCTTGCACCAATACTCCTCAGCTCGGTGGAGCCCAAACACGGCTCTGAGCTCCATGCTCCTTATGCCTCGTTGCTCACATGCCCGGGCCGTGAACGCACTGTTCTCTCCCACAGTGAAGCGTTATTAACACCTCTGCAAGCAGTCCTCACCGCAAGTTGGGCAAACCTGTGTAAAGACCCCTTTCTCACACAAGCCTATAAATATCGGAAAATAGATTCATATATTTGAAAAACAGCAACCGTCAAAGTCTAAGAAACGCCGTGCCAAAATATTTTCCCCTTTATTTTTTTATTTTAACAAGATTTCAGCTATAAAAACACTTGCGATATGTCATTAATTTACAAGCGCTAATGATAGTGAGCTAATCAAGTTCCCTTCCTACCTCGGGATGCAAAAATTACCTGTTCAGTGTCAGCTTCGTCTGTAAAGACCGTAGGCACGAAACCCATTATTAAGTAGTAGAGCCTTGCCGTGAGTTACTTCCCTTATCTCAATGAATGTCTAAATGAACAAGTACGGACAATGGCAATAGGTCTCCGTCTTTTTTGTGCCATTAATAAAATGTTTTATGCATGCGTGCAAATTGCAGAGACACTATTACATAGTAGTGTAGTGCAAACCCTATGGGATGCTAGTGTGGGGCTATTGATTGGTTTAACAGTACTGCGAGAAATGGAAGCATGGTGGTGGAAGAAGATAATGGATTTATGTGTTGGTGGTTGTATTGTGAGGGTGATAATGTTTCATTGAGGGAAACTTACCTATTTCCAAAACTAAAAACATACATAGAAATATTGCCATTTACAGTACCAATAGCTCAAACTTTCCTACTGCGAGACCTATTGCATTGCAAATGCTTGTTTTATTTAATCTTTAAAAGTTCAAATCTCCAGCTCCCTATATTGGGCTTTAATTGTTCTGTATCCAACATCACATTTTAGAGGAAAGCAAAAGGAGCTCGAAGAAATTAACACTGATGGTTGTGACAAACAATGTGGGGAACACGCTGAACAGAAGTTAACTCCTATTTCTGCAAAGCATATTAGCAGAGTAATATGCCATGGGTGGCGTGACGGAGCTCCTGGGTCTAGTTGCGTTCTGCAAGCCTTGTATAAAAGGACCCAGAATTTTGGGCAGGAAAAATGTGCATTCTGTTTAAGTATATCTTACAAGCAGAAACCATTCTAGGTAGCTGGTGTGGCTCAATCATAAGTCCAATATTTAAAGGTAGAGATAGAATAGGCCGGGTGAATTACTGATTGATCACATTGTTAGATGGAGGAGCTAAATATTTTGCTACAATCCTCTAGAGAATAAACTGATTCCCGTAAACCAGTTGGTTGTGTAAAGGGCACTGGAACCTCCACAAACATTATGTTGCTCTCTGTGTTAATTGATAAGATGAGGGGCAGCAAGCAGAATCTGCATCTCTGTTTCATGGACTGCAAGTCTGCATTTGATGCAGTTAGTAGGAACATCATCCCCTGGGCAAAGCTGTACAAGTGGGGTATACCGGGTCTGCTAATAAAAGCAATCCAGCTTCTGTATACAAAGACAAGGGGGCATATTATCAAGGGTGACGATAGTGAATTTTCGCCGCTTTAGCAGGCGTTTTCGGCCGCTAAGCGGCGATAATTCTATCGCCCTATTAGCAAGCTGTCGCTAACAGCAGTTAGCTACAGCTTTTAGGTGATAGCGAGCGGATTGGGGCCCGCTTTGCATGTTAGGGATATTTATCGATATTTGACATGCAAAGTGGGCGTACCCAAACTGTTAACAGTCGCTAACATCGCTATCGCCTATTAGCAAGGCAGGCGTAGCGATGGAAATATATTCGCGCTAAGGGCGAATATCTCCAAATACTAACACCGGCCCAGACCAGTTCTTAGCCATGTTATCCAATGGGAGGTGGATAACATGGCTAAGAGCATTTTGTCGCTAACGCATGAATATAGCTGTATTCTCAGCAATATTGATGCATTTCTCCGCTATCGCCAGAAAATGTATCGCTTTGGAGATCAACGTTGCTATTAGCACGTTATCTCAGCGATATATTCCGGGGATGCTCAGCGATAAAAAAAAACGTTGCTAAGCCTATTTAGCGATAAATATCGCTACTTGTTGGTAATATGCCCCATGGATTTTAATAAAACTTGAAGTCTGCAAAAGAATATCAAGAAAAATCCCAACAACTCAAGGCTTAAAGCAGGGTTGTGTCCTGGCACCCGCCTCTTTCAAGATCTAATTAAAGTTATATTACACTCGCCCCGATTTAAACAATTTCAGTGTTTCTAATTTACTTTATGCGGACAATGTAATTCTTCTCAGTCAAACACCAACGTTGGCTTACAGAGCTTGTTAAATACTTTATCTCAGCATATGGAAGCCTTGTAATGCAGATCAATTGCACTTAAACAAAAATCATGTCAATGATAAGAAAAAAGCCAGTGCTGTTTAATATTTCCAAAAGGATCAGCCACTCAAGAACTTACCAAACTATAAGTGTCTCAGATTTATTTTATGATGGACTCAAAAGGATCATTTGCTGTGAAAACAGCGATGCGTCTTTTCTCATTGCGCCCTCCTTACGACATGCTGGATGCGTCATATTTACAGTATGACGCATCATGTCGCAAGGAGTTACCGATACATCAGTATTTCTGACGTATCTGTAGGCACAAAAATGATGCATTGTTGGAGTGTGTCACAAAAGTGACGCAACCCCAGCAATGGGTCATTTCACAAGAGCAAATCATATTTCAAATGTGCTTGCGTCAGTCTTTCGCCTGCTGTGAGGCTGCTGTGAGGCAGGCGTAAGATATTGATGCATTTGCGTCCTAGAAGTGGCACAGTGAAATCTCATAGATTTCACTGCGTCACTTCTACGAGGCTTACTTGCATCGGAACGCCCACTCTGTATACATTATACCTGGCGCTGGTATGATGTGGCGCAGGGGTTTACAAAGATGCGTCACTCTGTAAAAATGACGCAACAGGGCGCATTTTTTACACCACTGGTGCAAAAGTGCGCAAGGACTCATAAATAAGCCCGTTAGAATTCAGGATTCTACAGCAGGAGCTATCAACATATGGAGTCTCAGGAAGCACTGTTACAGATAGAAATCGGCACGAAGAGGATCCTTAAATGGAATGGTATGGGAATCCTTAGAGTCAGGCGAAGACATATCTGTAGGAAGCAAAAAGTAGGCTTCAGCTACATCCCATTGGCATGGCTACATACATGGCACTGTTCCCTCTCGCAAGACACCTTTAAGAAAATGGCAAACTCGCTGGTTAAAAGATGTCTCTGCTTGAATATAAAGCTGCATTTTTAAAGTGGTTGGATGCATGGATGACTATTGGCAGGTACACAATAGTAAGGGCCTCATTTATCACATATTGGCATAGGGCAGGGATGCACTGTATTTAAGCAATATGGTGCATTCCTTTCCTTACTGTCTGTGCCTGTGCCATTTTGGCAGCCTAGCACCATAGTTCCTGTGTTGTTGGCAGAATTGTTTTTTGTGCAGTAAGGGGCACATTCCTGTAAAAAAACAATCCTACAAGGCATTTTAGTTTTTCTATGTGTGCTGCAGAATTCAGCACACATGGAAAGAGGAGAAAACGAGGAGAAATACACATATTTCTCCTCAGGAGGCATACTGGTTTGGTGCTTCCCCAGATTGACATCACATTGTAAATCTTTGGCTGCGTCAAATTCCATGTGTTGCATTGGACTACCCACTGCAATGGCCATGGAACACCTCCCAAGCGCAGAGTAAAATGATGCAGCGATTTGTGCTGCATCGCCTTACTCATGATTTATGAGGCCACTCAAAGCCACACAGGGCGGCTTTGCCTAGCTTCATAAATCTTTATGAGAGCCCTGCGTCATGCATGTACCACTTTACGTCACTCCAAGGAATTGCTGGCTTACCTCCTGTTTTCTGAAGTCTAAGGTACACAAAAGATTTCTTTCAATCATGCTGGTGCTGCTGGACTTTGCCATATGTGAGTTCAACCCATGCCTAAGGTACTCCCTCCTGTCCGGGGCTATAGATGTGGGCTTTGCAGCTGATTTCTGCAAAAAAAGATGCATTGCCTCGAATACATAAGAATATCCGCCGCATTGCCCTTCAACACTGACACAGAGGCTGCTCAGCGACGAAGAATCAACAGCCTGCGCAGCTCGATGCAAATGCAGAGACTGCTCGGCAACAAAGCCATGCATTCCCTTCAATGGAGCTTGACAACGATGCAGGACTCTCTTTGCGCAGCTCAACGATGATGCAGTGGACTCCCGACGTCTACCAAAGCTCAATCCAAGGTATTATTTCAGCGGCACCTGTTTGGGTCCTATAGCCGGCCTACCGTCTATCACAGTAAGCACAAACTTTGACCTTGTATCAGTCCTTCGCGGCCTCAAGTAACCTTTTCACCGCTAGTGACTTCTAAGCACTATCTTCACATTTAATCTTTAATAATTAATATCTCGACTATTGGATTTTTTCATTTGGTCTTGTTTAATTCAGATAAATATCCTCTATTTTTCTAAATTGGTGTTGAGTCTTTTTGTGTGTTTTTTCATTGAGTTACTGTTGCACAAATACTTTACACATTACCTCTTAACCCTTCGGCGCTAATGACGAGCTCAGCTCATCATGAGGCACAGTGGAGCTGTGCTCATGACCAGCTGAGCTCATCATAACTGCCGCAGAACACCCACGCAGGGCTAATTCCCCTCCTGTGCGGGTGTTCCACAGAAGTGGGCGGAGTCGTGATGAGCTCAGCTCATCATGAGCACAATTCCACTGTGCAGCATGACGAGCTGGGCTCGTCACAAGCACCGTAGCGCTGCGCGTGGCCCCCACACCTCCCTGCTCCACGGGGGAATTAGCCCCGCGTGGGAGGGGGTTAAGTTAACCTGACTGGTCTGTGCCAAGCTACCAGAGGGTGAGCACAGGTTAGGTTAGAGTGTGTGTCTGACTTACCCTAACTATAGAGTTGTGGTCCCTACTTGGACATGATGCAAACCTCTGCCAACTAGAGACCTCATTTCTAACATCATGTTTCTACAATTGTGTAGTCTTTCAATGGGATTTTTATTAACCTTGCTTATGTTGTATAGACTTTTAATTGGCTCTATTTTCTTATGACAACTGGAATATGTATACAGGGCGATTATTGCCCTTTAGCCCTGACACCGTATTTGCTTCTATCTATCATTACATCTCCATCTAACTAACTGCAAAGCATGACAAGCACATGCACAACACTAGATAAAGGGATCTAATCTAAAGTACTCCCCTCACTGTAATTTTCTTAATTCACTTCTGTAAAAACAATCATGAAATGAGATCTTTCAAACTAAAAAACCCCAAATAAGACCGTCCTGCCACCACACAAGGCTGGATCAAGTGATGAAGACATCGCACAGAGAATCATGCAAAATGTGATCATCCTCTTGAAACAAGAAGACATCACAAGTACACTCAAGCAGGCAAAAGTAAGCAAAACATATCACCCATTGCACGAGTAAGTGGAACTTACAACTGACTTATTTCTTAGGAATTAAAAGCCTTGCAAAATCTGGATTTTAATTAGGAAAACTATGAAGCAATTAAAAATATGTTAATTTTCAGGTAGAGAGTATCTGAATAGGAAAACTATGAATCAGTACCTGGGTAGTTCTGATGCTCCATATGATTGATAGGGGAGGGGGGCTCAACTATTGCACAAACTGACCTGGGAGCTCTCCAAGTATTAGCCAAAAGCCGGGCCACAAACGTGGGAACTTATATCTTGGTGGCGACCTTAAATTAAATATCTCTTCAGACATAATTAGAAAACCTGGATAATGTAACTTCTTGATGCAGATAATGTATCAGTCTGGTCTAGATGCTATTTGAAAACAGCTCAATGTTGAGAAATCCACAGTTAGATTCTGCAGTAGAAGACATACCAGTACACTTGGATTGATTTAATTTTTGGTCTCCTTCTCCCTCAAGGTTTATAGGTCTGCTATAGATCCTAAGTTTTTTTACATTTAAAACCTAATTCTTATTCTGCTGGAGACCTTGCGGCTAGTCTGGCTTTTTTGCATACAAGATGTATTGCTCAATCACTCTTAGCTAACTCAGGGCCTGATTCACAAAGGGGCTTATGATTAGTAAAGTTACAAGTGGGGAGTCTTCACACTCGTGGCTGAACCTCCACACCCGAGTGCGGGATTCGCCCCTCTCTGAGTGCAGAAACCTACATGTAACTTTATGAGTAGTAAGTCCCTTTGTGAGTCGGGCCCCATGAGGTTAAAGAGACACTGAATGAGGAGATAGATGGTTTTTCAAGACATTTTCTTAGGGTGGAGTCTACTTCTGCAAAAAGTAGCACTGTCAAAGAAAAATAAAATTAAGATCAATTTCAAATTAAATTGAGACACTACATGAAGAGATTTATGGATTTCAAGGAATTTCTTGGGATTGAGGCTACTTCTGCAAAAAGTAGCATGGTACAAGAGAAGAATATCAATAAGGATTTATTTTGTGTGAAATCCAATTAAAGCTGTAGAATCAATGTTATGTTTTTTTAAGTCACCAAAAATAGAAGATAGGATTATAGTCTCTTTATTTAGAAGAAGAAAATCAGATCCACTGGAGTGTAGTATTCCTACAAATTTAAGAACTTTCTCTTTGAGATGCAAGCTCTAGCAAATGCAGACGTAGAAACAACTTAAAGCTTGAAGATATCTCCCTCTTTCTAATAATAACTGGATACATATTATTAAAATGGTTGTGCTGTCTAGGTGTATTTTTCTATTTTAAAGCATGTCATGCATTTTGAATATGGTTTTTATGGGAAATTAATTGACTCTCAGCTTTATCTGAGAGGCGAAACTTTTCTAGATCTAATACAGAAACCCACTTGAGTTTTAAATGAAGGTGCATTAGTGAGTCTAGACTGTGAGAATTATTATTTTTCTGTGGTCCTTCCATCTCTTAGGAGACTTATGTTGCCGTTTTATGACAATTTTTTCATAATTCTGAATAGGGAAGCATGAATCTGGACCATAAATCAAACGCTTTCTTTTTAAATGTCAGATTCCAATTTTCTTTTAAAAAAAATAAACTAATTTTAAAATGATTATTTGCTCTTGCAAGAATTGAAATATGATCCGCCATGCCTAACACGTGCATTCATGGCGCAGGAACACGCCTCTTCTGAGAAATCCAGATTTTCATTATTTTTCTCCAACATATATAAAGTGCTGAACACCATCATTATATGAGATAATACCCTAATGGTACAGATGGAGTAAGGAACATTAGGTATATCCCTTTTACTTGGAGTAGAAGAATCTATATAAAGTTATTCACAACCTGCTCATAAGCACCAGTTTAAGAAGAATTCTATACTTTGGGGTGTGTAGATTTTATTTCACTTCTCCAGCTGCATGCTCATCATTGAAGGATTATTTGTCTGTTATTGATCAATTCATCCTCACCATGCTGGGAGTAAATACAAGTCAGGCTGAGATGTGTAAAGGTTTTGAAGGAAAACAATCAGCCGACAATTTAAATTGGGAGGAAATTTACTATACGTATTTTGGATTAACAAGAAAATGGGAGAGATTTATTAAGTAGAGCGATGCACAATAATTGTATAGGTTATTGATCCTTTTTTATTTTTTGCGGTTTCTATGGCCACTTAAATGCTGTTCTGTACTCATTGTTATATGCTCTTATGCTCCAGAGTTAACACATTTAGATCACCTTGAGTAGTGTTTGGTGGTGCCAAAAGGAGGCAGTGTACTTGTTGGATTATCTTTGAAGTAAGTGCGGCTAGACCTGCATTAGGAGTGGCCAGTGTTAGGATGGGAATCAATTTAGTTGGTCCTGTGTTGGTGTTGTGTTAGTTTGGGCGTACATCATCTATTCATTAGGCTGGGTGGGACTTAATGCACAAAGAGTGGTGTAGATAATGTTGGGCTGGAATTGGCCATTTATCTTTGGTGAATTATTATTAGTTTGTGAAAGGTGCTGAAAGTCCACTTGGGAGCGATCCGCCTCCTTATTGCCTCTTGAGCATCAGTCTAGTGGAGAAGGCACATAGCTCTCTCTTGCACAAATTCATAATACTTCTAAAAGGCACATTTTACTTTTGAAGTCATGCTTTTAATTGCTAAAACAATTCAGCGAGACATCGAAACTCCTCCTTTTTTACAGCCGCCATCACCATGTATTTCTCTCATGTATATTGCGCCTTAGAGCTTTTTCAGGGGAAAAAAGGGTATTGTGTATTAGGTTGCTCTCCACTAATAACACCAACATGGCCACCTCTGACATATGCTGTGAGATGCATGGTGTTAATTCAAATCCCAATAATGCTAGCTCGAACCCCAATCCTTCAGAGGTCAGTAAACCGAGAACCACAAAACTAAGTATTCAGAACACCTGTAATTTACAGTGTTTACAAATGACAAAAGATATGTAGGAATTGCTGGCCAATACGAATGCCAGAGTGTAAGATACATAAGTGCCAAATAATAATAGCAATATGTAAAACAAGTTGCTCAGCTTGAAACATATTATCAAAGATACAAAAATAGTGGTTACCAGTCATTGGCTATGCCAGGGTAGGGCCAAAGCTTCAGTTTACAGATGTGCAGTTCACACTCAATCAAATGTTCCTATCCAGGGTTAGATTGGGCAAAAGTGAGAGGGCAAAAGAGGAGAAATGTTGTGAGTTCTCCGAAGCATATTAGGAGATAGCTGGTTTAGGTAGAGGATGAAGGAGGGTTTTGAGGTTCAGCAGTGATTGTCTGTGATCCAATCTGCTAGTAGTGAAGAGAGGCAGGGGAAGAAGGTGAAACTGTAGGTAGCAGAGAAGGGTACATGTGGTAAAGTTCAGGATTTATCTAGGGTCCATGAAGAATAGAAGGTCAATTTGGAGAGAAGTGTGTTGCAATGATCTATTTCACTGAGCACAGAGTGCTAATGATGGCTTGGGGTATATGGAAGGTGCGATTAAGAAGGACGTAACAGATGTTCAGCAGCTGGCGTTAGTGGTAGTTAACTGTGTGGTGAGTCACATATGGTCGGGAGATAGGGGAGCCACATATTATGGTTGCTGTGGAGGGAAGAATAACGATAGCCGATGGTGAGAAAATTATAATAGTTGCACTGGCCGAGTCTAAAGCGAATCAGTGGCCTCAGTCTTTGCTGAGTTGATGGTGAGACAGTGGGAAGGCATCTGGCTCCAACAAGCCTTGAGTCTCATAAGTCTCCACACTAACATAGTTGGAGCAATAATTCGCAGGGAGAACAGTTAAGTATAATGAAAGTTTAGGGGATACTCTACAGGGCACTGATGTAATGATTTGAGTGGTGTTGGCAAAGCGGTGGCTGGTGGCACCAAAGGAGTACAGGATGCTCCATAAGAGGGAGAAGGAGAAGGATAAGCTGGGCTCTGCTTAGGTGAGCATGTTTTACTTTGAGCCTGGGTTAGGCCACCATCACATACCATTTAGGTTGACACTCAGTTGTAGCCCTCAAATGTGTTACTAGTGCTACTGACTTAGGGCCTGATTTCGATCTAAGTGGATATGTTACTCCGTCACAACGGTGATGGATATCCCGTCCGCCAAAATATAAATCCCATAGGAAACAATGGCATTTATATTTTTGCAGATAAGTCTGATAATCAATTATTATCACATTGCGTACTGCTGTCTTAACTACATTGAGGCACTTTATTGAATTTAGCCCAGTTGAAGAGAGCCCAATGTAAACTATATTTCCCAATCGATTAAGTCCAATGTAAAGTAAGGATATTTGCAGTTACAGGCTGTGATTCATCATGTAGGCAATGAAGAAACATAGGTAGTATTGTCGTGTTGGTGCAGAAGCATACAGCAAACTGTATTTCCTAATTGGTTGAGTCCACTGTAACGTAAGATTCCCTAGTACAACTGTGCAGAATGCATTACCTATAGTGAATCGTGTGGGTAAATGGCATGCCATTTGAGCCTTGCCCTTGGGCCAGCCTGTAAGCAGTTAACAAATACTTACCTCCTGACAAGAAGTAACAGCCTGTTGGGTTACAGGTCCGCAAGAGCCCCACATTGGCTCTAAGTTCTGGAACTATCATCCAATGGTCCAAAAGGACGGCGACAAGGAACAATGGTATAGAGGCGACATTAAGGGCCAGCACCCCCCACTTCAGGCGGCAGAGGACATTTGAGGGTGGCGGCTGTGATTCATCCTGTGAGCAATGAAGAAACATAGGTAGTGTTGTTACAAAAGTTACTTTTATTACCCTACACCTAAAACCCTGTGGGTAAGGCCTTCCCGAAAAATAAACTGTGGATTCAGCCCACTTGGCATTGTCTCCAGCCATGCCAAGAGTTACTTCAATCAATAAATCAATCAGGGATTTGTAGAGCGCACTACGCACCCGTGAGGGTCTCAAGGTGGTGAGGGAAAGGGAAGGGGTGATTCAAGGAGCTCTGGCTCATCCGAAGAGCCAGGTCTTGAGGCTCTTCCTGAATGCTTGAACTTGAATTTGGACCCTTTATAAAGGCCCTGAGCTCATCACCTCTTCCCCAGAGTCACTACACTTGTCCCTCTGCCAGGCTCTGTGTTTATCACCTCTACCTCAATAGTGGATTTAGTGATGTAATTGATTAAATGTCATTGATTATGTCATAAGTCATGCAATAGTTGATGTCATTAATGATGTCATAGGCCACATACCTAAAGAATGTCAGTAAATCATTCTGTATTATATCAGAATTGTGATACCCATTTGACTAAAGTTAGTCTAGGGCGATGTCTTTGTTTTGTATAGATGTTAACAATCTAAATAAAAAATAGAACTTCCCTCCAGCCAAGATTTTGTAGGTGTCTGAAGTATTGTTTTATTGTGCTGCTGTGCCATGTTGTGTTGTACAGTTTGTGCTATGTTAACTCAATATGGTGACGTGGTGCTGTGTTTTGTAATGATTCGTTGTGTTGTAGTCTTGTATTGTTTATTGTCGTGGTGTTGTGTATTGTTCTTTTTTTGTACTGTTGTGTTGCAGTGTTGTTTATCCGTTGTATTTTTGATCAACTACTGACATATCTCCAGACAAGCTTTTATACTATTAGAAGAGGAAACCATGCCAGAGCTCTTGGTGGATGCCAGGGGAGGGAGAAGATGAGAAAGAAGTCAAACACAATAAAGGAGAAAATCAATTATGCAACTGACTAAGACTAATAAAGTGAGAGCGTCAAACAGAGAGAGAGAAGGTGTGCAAAAGAAAAGGAGAAGAAGAAAGCAACGATGGAAGAATGGACAGAACTGAAAATAAAAATGCAGGATGGAGATAAAAGTAAACATGGTATAGAGAACAAAGGAGATTAGAGTAAAGATGATAGAAACTAAGGAAGGGGATGAAAATAGAAGTAGCAAAGGAGAAAATGAAAATGAATATGCAGATCAGATAAAAACATAGCAGGAAATTTGGAATGAAATGGAAGAAGGGATGGACCTAAGGAAATATGTGAAGTAGGAAGGACAACGCAAGGAAGGAAAGTACAATGAGGGAAGGAAGGAATGATGGAAAGAATAATGGTAAAAAGGAGGGTTGCAAGAAAAGATTAAAGATGGGAAGATGATAAAACAGGTGCTAAATAAAGTGGGAGCTTAAATAAAGAATGATACCAAAAGGTGGAAATAATGAGGACGAGGGAAAGAAGGAGCAATGAAAAACACTGAAAATAATGTAAAAGAAAGAAGAAGGGAAAGGAATGGAAGAAAAGGAAGAAAAGAAAGAGGGAAGATGGAAAGGGATAAAGAACAAACCGGTGGATAGAGGAAGATGGAAGTGAAAATAAATGTAAAAAATAAAAAGGAGGAAAAAAAAGTAATCACAAGGAGAAACAAAAAAAGAATCCAAACATAAAATAAATTCAAAAGAAAGGTAAAAAGAACATTACAAAAGGGAAGAATGAAAGAACAAGACAAAAGTGCATAAACTTCAAGACGATGAAAAACAGAAGACTGAAGGAAGAAAAAAATACTGCCAGATCTGCAGGCTCTGTACTGAGGTCTGGCCATTAACACAAACTCTTCCTTACCTTCTGTACTTCTGCCTCCTCCTGCATTGTTAGGTGTTCTCTTCTGGGGTCAGACGACTTTGCACCCACTCACTTTGGCGCAAGTTGGATATTTTCTGCCAGGGAGGAGCTGATGGGGAAGTTGCATAACATCTGCATTTAGTGGAAGTTCAACACACAGAAGAGTGAAGAAATAATAAGATGGGGTTTCCGGAGTATTGGAGAGAGTGACAGAGGGTAAAGAGGCCACCTGGGTCATAGACTTAAAGCTAAAAAAACTGAAGTGAGCAATGTGCGCTGTAAATGCCCCCAAGACAGACATATTTTTAGAAAGTTTAGGACGAATCATTTCTCCACATAATAAACATTGGGGCATATTATCAAGACAGGCGATAAAATTACGCCGCTTTAGCGGCAGAAAACTGCTGCTAAAATGGCGATAATGGGCTTGATAATATGGTCTATGGAATTCCAATTGAAGCCCATGTTAAATGTGAAGGACATCTAACATGGGCTTCAATTGGAATTCCAAAGAGCATATTATCAAGCCTATTATCGCCGTTTTAGCAGCAGTTTTCTGCCGCTAAAACAACGATAATTTTATCGCCTGTCTTGATAATATGCCCCATTAGCTATGTGAAAGCAATGAAAATGTGCTGGAGGTGGGCGAGACACTGAAAGCTTGAGCTAGGCTCGAGCCTGAAGCCTGGTTCAGCTTGAAGTCCTGTTGAAGCCTCGAGCTCATAACGAGCCGAGCTTTCATGTGACTTCTGGCTCTACCAGGCATGTTGTGTTATGGTCAGCTCTGTCGACTATGGGGCATATTTACAAGGGAATATTGCCACCAGAACATCACTTTTTTGCGGCTTTCTAGAGGCGGTCTCCCCTTCTCCTTATTTACAAAGCGGCGTGAAGCCACTTAACGCCAACTTGTAAATAAGGCCCTGTCTGTGAAAGGGGTCTGCCGTGGGTGTTGCAGTGTTGCAAAAAAGCAATGGGTGTTGCGGCACACCCATTGCTTTTTGGCACTGTCCCATATTTACAGGGCTTGGGAAGCATCAAAAATGAAGTCTAGTGAATACCTGGTCTGAGAACAGTGATACAAGGTCAAATTATTAATTTCTTCTCATTTTTGTTCTTTCCAGCACACAGAAAAAGAGCAAATCATCTTCCATGATTGTTTAATGCGCAGGAAGGCGTCTCTCCCTGCACATGAACAATTGCTCCATGGCGCAAGAATGCCTGCGCTGGCTCTAGGCAGCATTATTAGGACCAGCACCAGGGGAATGAGCTGGGCTGGGGGATGAGCCCTGAGGAACGCTGCATATGATCTTGGTGGCTTTGGAGCGGAAGGGGGGGAGGCGGACACAGGGGTACGCTGTATTTTTGGAAACACACTGCTTCTCTGGGTTTTAAAAATGTCAGAGCGCAGCGTTACCAATTTTGGTGCAACACAGCACTCAGCCATTTTACTGTAAAATTCCCCTATGAACGTCGGGAACCAGGTTCGAGTTTCGTTATGGGCTCAACATTATGCAATTCTAGGCAAATCCCTTAATCCCCCTATGTCTATAAACAGAGCATTCAACCTTGTGCAATGTAATTTGTGCTCATATAAAGCGCTCCAATACCTTCAAGCTGGAGTTTGCGCTATATTTTTTAAACTGCAGAAGAATGCATAAGATGTAAAAACAAGGTCTTAACATAAGGAAAGACAAATAAATACCAATTTACTGGCTGGTTACACAGTGAAACCAATCACCCTAGATAAATCGCGGCTTCACTGCTTAAATTGTTTGATCAAAGGCAGAACAAATATTTTACCAAAAGTCTTTGTATGAAAGCACTTTCGAACATGTGAGTTCAGACTACTAGTTGTACAAAGCCATCCCTTTTAATAAGTACTTCTCACTGCAATGCTATAATGTGCCCTATTGATGTCAAAGCTTCCACATGTTAAAGAAAAACAGTTTTTCTGAACATTATATTTGATGTTTTTTGTTGTATAAATTAGATAACACATATTTTTAGTGCTCGGCTCGTGCATGGGCTCTAAGATCCGAGCTAGGTCCTTGGCTCGACTCTCCTTGATAATTTGTTGGCTTGCACCCTGACCCTGATAGTTTTTCAATTTGACGTCAGTCAGAAAATCTATGGGCCATATGTACAAGGACTGGCAATAACTACTGCTAACGCTAGTTAGTAGCAGTTTTCTTACTGATGTGTACCGCTGAAAACTATCGACTTGTTAGCGACGTATATACAAGACGTCCATACATGGCAATAGCTTCAGTGATCAGCGGTGAAAACTGCCGGTAACATTGGCGTGATGGTGATAGGAATTCCGGCATTAGTGGGCGAAAACTAACGAAAGGCCCATTAGCAGCAAAAAAGAGCATGTTAGTCAGCCCAACGTGAGGTTTTTGCCTCTATAGCCACAAATAGCTTATCAGTCGACCTCCAATGAAAAATAGGCAAAACAACAATGGAATGCAGATTGGAGCAGCCAGGGCAAAGTGCAGCACAGATCAACAATCCCCTCAAGACCCTCAACATCCAGGATGACCAGTCAGAGTACCAGGGGAAAGGGAAATGCAGGGCTGCATCCATGAAAAGAGGTGCATCGCGGTGCAACACCAGTGATCAATCAATCAACCAATCAATCATATCATTTGTAAAGTGCACTACTTACCCGTGAGGGTCTCAAGGCGCTGGGGCGGGGAGTAGTACTGCTACTGCTCGAAGAGCCAGGTCTTGAGGAGTCTTCTGAAGGTCAGCAGGTCTTGGGCGGTAGGTGTATGGGGAGGTTGTTCCAGGTCTTGGCGGCAAGGTGGGAGAACGGTCTGCCACCGGAGGTCGCTCTTCGGATGTGGGGGACTGTGACGAGGGTGAGGTCGGCAGAGCGGAGCTGTCGGGTGGGGTGTTGAAGCTGAGTGCTGGTCCGGTGGTGTGGAGTGCCTTGTGTGGGAAGGTGAGGAGCTTGAAGGTTATCCGCTTGTTGACGGGGAGCCAGTGCAGGTCTCTCATGTGGCGTGAGATGTGGCTGCAGCGGGGGATGTCGAGGATCAAGCGTGCAGAGGTGTTTTGGATGCGTTGTAGTCGTTTCAGGAGTTTGGCAGATTCTCCTGCGTAGAGGGCATTTCCGTAGTCCAACCTGCTGCTGACGAGGGCTTGGGTGACCGTTTATGTTTCGGTGGGGAGCCACTTGCAGATCTTGCTGAGCATGCGGAGGGTGTTGAAGCAGGAGGAAGAGACGGCGGTGACCTGTATAGTCATGGAAAGGGTGGAGTCGAGGATGACCCCAAGGTTGCGTGCATGGTCAGTGGGAGTTGAGGCTGTTACCAGTGCAGTCGGCCACCAGGAGTCGTCCCAGACCGAGGGGGTGGATCCGAGGATGAGGACCTCCATCTTGTCGGAGTTCAGCTTCAGTCGGCTGTTCCTCATCCATTCAGCGACAGCCTTCATTCCTTCGTGGAGGTTGGTTTTGGCGGTGTGGGGTCTTTGGTGAGGAAGAGGATCAGCTGGGTGTTGTCGGCGTAGGAGATGATGTTGAGGTTGTGCAGTCGGGCAACGTGGGTGAGCGGTGCCATGTAGATGTTAAACAGCGTTGGGCTGAGGGATGAGCCCTGAGGAACGCCGCAGATGATCTCGGTGGCTTTGGAGCGGAAGGGGGGGAGGCGGACACTCTGTGTTCTGACAGAGAGGAAGGAAGTGGTCCAGTCCAGGGCCTTCTCATGGATCCCGGCATCGTGGAGGCATGTGCGTAGAGTGCAGTGGCAGACCGTGTCGAAGGTGACTGACAGGTCCAGGAGGATGAGGGCTGCGGTTTCTCCGTTGTCTAGCAGTGTTCTGATGTCATCGGTGGCGGCGATGAGGGCAGTTTCGTTGCTGCGGAACCCGGACTGGGACAGGTCCAGGATGCTGTTCTTCTCGAGGTAGCGGGTCAGTTGTTTGTTGACGGTCTTCTCAATGACCATCGCCGGGAACGGGAGCAGGGAGATTGAATTGAAAAACAATTTATATTGCGCGACTAAAACCCGAAGGCATCAAGGTGCCTACCAAAAGTATCATAAAAAGGCAATATCATGAAAAGGCAAAGCACAACTACAAATAAGTCCGCACAAACAAACGTGTTTTCAGGGCATTTCTAAATAACTGAAGAGAAGGAAGGGACCTTAGTTCCAAAGGGAGGGCATTCCACCACTTAGGTGCCAGAAAGGAAAAGGCTTTGCCACCCCATTTGGTTTTCCGAATGCGGGGGACAACAAGAAGGAGTCTGTTAGAGGAGCGCAAGTTCCTAGAGGGACTATAACGGGACAGAATGGATCCAATCCCAGTAGGGGTGCTTTTTGCTAAGGCTCTGTAGGTCATGCACATGGTCTTGAAAAATATACGGTCCTCTATGGGAAGCCAGTGAAGCAGTTTTCTGGCAGAGGTAGCCGAAGTGCGCCGGGGTAAGTCCAAGACAAACCTGGCCGCTGCATTCTGGACTACCTGCAAGCGCTGCAGCAGACTTTTATTCAGTCCCGCATACAGCGCATTGCAGTAGTCCAGGCGAGAGCCAATGAGGGCAATAGCAAGTTGTTTCCTAGCCTGCTGTGAAAGATAATGCCTAATCTTCCTCAGTATGTGGATAATACCCCAACAGGTAGAAATAGTTCTATTAACCTGTTGAGACATACTGAGGGTGGAGTCGATCAGGACCCCAAGATTTTTGGCAGAAGAAGCAGGAACAGGACAGGCTCCCAATGAGTCTGGCCACCAGTCGGCTGACCATACTTCCTCCATACCTCCAAACACCATCACCTCCGTCTTCTCCCCATTCAGTTTCAATGAATTGTAGATCATCCATTGGCCGACTGCCTCCATACAAGATCTAAAATTGGAGGCAGTCGAAGTAGCTGACTGGGAGAGAGAGACGAGGATCTGCGTGTCATCCGCGTAGGAAACTACCGCCATCCCAAAAGATCTAATCAGTCTGGCAAGGGGGGTCACATATATGTTAAAAAGGGTCGGGCTTAGCGCCGATCCCTGGGGGACCCCACATTGCACAGACAGGGATGGAGATAGAAATTTACCCAGCATCACTCTTTGCTCTCGTTGATCGAGGAAAGAGGTAAGAAGCCTCAAGGCCGCCCCCTGAACCCCAATCTCCCTCAGGCGAGATGTTAAGACTGAGGGAGAAAGGGTATCGAAGGCAGCTGTGAGGTCTAACAGTATCAGGTGGGAGTTCTGTCCCCCATCAACTCGGGTGCGGATATTATCCAGCACTATGGTGAGGGTTGACTCGGTGCTATGTTCCCTCCTGAAACCATGCTGGGAATGGTCCAGACAGCCCGAACTTTCTACGAAGGCGGCGAGGTGTTTATTCAGACGTGTTTCTAACATCTTCGCCGGAGCTGGGAGCAGTGAGATGGGGCGAAAGTTGTTTAATACCCCAGGATCAAGAGAGGGTTTCTTGAGTAAAGGTTTTACTACTGCATTTTTCCATTGAGGAGGAAAAATACCATCCCTCATGGCCATATTCATGATGTCAACAAGGGGAGGCAGGAGGGATTCACTACACTGCTTAAGGATCTTGAGCGGGCAAGCATCTAGAGGAGAGCCGGATTTGGTTTTATTAAGGAGAGTCTCTAGATCTTGTAAAGAGAGAGGAGGGAAGGATTCCAAACATCCCGGCGAGGATTTTTCCAGGAGAACAAGATCTACATCCACAGGGACTGGAGGCTCAGTGGTGGAGGATCTCTCCAACTCCAAGGCAGTGTAGATATCCGAAATTTTAGTCTGGAAAAAGGAGGCTATACTATTACAGAGCTCCTGTGAGGCAATGACAGGATCCGGGGTCTGGAGGGTAACAAGGGAGTCCACTATCCTAAAAAGCTCTTTAGGAGAGGGGAGTGAGGTGGTAAGGGCCAAGAAATATTCTTGTTTAACCCTTATTACCTCCGTCTTATATTTCCTTATCAGGATCTTATGGGCTTCCTTATCCCTTAGGTCCCAGCTGGTATGCCATAGGCGCTCCCGTCTCCTAACTTCCTGTCTAAGGAGTCTTAAATGCTTCGAAAACCACGGGGCAGATGGCCTTTTTCTAGCTGAGTAACGCAACCGGATAGGAGCCAGTTCTTCCAGTGCCTCCGTAACAGTCTTTTCAAACTGTGAGACTGCCAACTGGATATTGTCCTCCTGAGATAAGGACAGGCTCGATGTCCAAGGGACAAAGGAGCCTTTCGTAATATTCTTAAGATTGGGCCGGAAGTTCTTGGGGTCTGCCTTGGATTTCTTGAGTAAGGCGTTGATCTCGGTGCACTTTTAGCTCTCCGGGAAGGTTGCTGTCTCGAAAGAAATGTTGATGTCTTTCCCGAGATGGGGTGCGATGGCGGTGCTGGCTTTATTGAAGATGTGGTGTGGGCATGGGTCTGACGGAGGTCCGGAGTGGATGGTGTTCATCATCTTGATGGTGTCATCGTCGTTTATGTTGGTCCAGGAGAGCAGGCGGTTGGTGGTCGTGGGGGCGGAGGTCTCAGTGGTTGTCGGGGCAGACATGGCGATGAAGCTGTCGTGAATGTCAACAATCTTGCGATGGAAGAAGGTGGCCAGCGAGTCGCACAGGTCTTGCGAGGGTGGGATGTCGTTGGTGTTGGAGCTAGAGTTGGAGAGTTCCTTCACAATGTGGAAGAGCGCTTTGCTGTTGTGTGCGTTGTTGACTAGGCGGACTTTGAAGGAGGCCCTTTTGGTGGATCTGATGAGGTGATGGTGTCTGCGGGTGGCATTCTTGTGGGCTGCATAGCTGTCCGGTGTTGGTTTGTGGTGCCAGTTTTTTTCAACCTTTCGGCAGGCTTGCTTGGAGGCTTGGAACCAGCTGGCTTTCTTGCTGGTGCGGCTGTTGGAGGGTTTCTTGAACGGGGCGAGGGTGTTGGTGCAGTCGTCGATCCACTGTCTGAGGTTGCGGGCAGTGGTATCGGGGTCGGTGGGTGGGCTCCGGGCGAGGGTGGAGGTTTGCTGGTCTTCGGTGACTTTGCTCCAGAAGCGGCAAGGCATCTGTTGGGTGCATTGGAGCGTGGTGGGTTTCCGGAAGGTAAAGTGGATGCAGCAATGGTCGATCCAGTGGAGTTCGGTGGTGTGGTTGGAGGAGACGTGGGGGCTTGCGGTGAAGATGGGGTTAACCGTGTGGCCGGCGGAGTGGTTGGGTGTTGTGACGAGTTGTCTGAGTCTGAGGTTGGCGAGGTTGGCGATCAGGGTGAGGGAGTTGGTGCCGTTGTTGTTCTCGAGGTGGAAGTTCAGGTCTCCGAGGAGGAAGTCCATGGAGGCGAGGGCGTGTGTGCAGACGAGGTTGGCGATGGAGTCATTGAACTGTGGTCTGTAGATGAGGTTTCCTCTGAGGGTGGTGTTGCGGAAGGAGAGGATCTGGAAGTGCAGGTATTTGGTGGTGCTGTAGGTGTCGTGGGTGTTGGCCAAGACTCTGAGCATGTTCCTGTGGACAATGGCGATTTCTCCACGTACTCTGTTAGTGCGGTCCCTGCAGGTGACCTTGTAGCCTTCTGGGATGGCTATGGCGATGTTGGGTGCTGAGGAGGGGTTCAACCAGGTCTCCATCAGGAAGGCAACATCTAGGGAGGTTGAGTCGAGTAGGTCCCAGAGTTCAACGGCTTGTTTGCGGGCGGAGTGGGTGTTGAGAAGGATGCATCTGAAGTAGTTGGGTTCTTTCCTGGTCGGTGGGTTGGCGGGCCGGATGCTGGTGAAGCTGCAGTTCCGGCAGGAGAAGGGTCCTTGGTTGCGCTTTGGGGTGGCCAGGCAGCAGGAGCGTGATCGTCGGCATTGAGTGCATGGTGGGTGCTGGCATCGTAGCGGTGTCGGGTGTCGTGGTGGTTGCGGGGGCCAGGGGTTCTGGCGCTGGGTGCGGTCCAGGCACAGACAGGCGCAGATGGGCTTGCCTTTGGCATGCCTTCGGCCTTAGGCGAGTTGCCCAGGCCTAGCCCCTTGTGTGATGCACCCCCAGTGGCGGTTCATCCACAATGATGGAAGAGCATCACCCCCCTGCTCTCAAGAAGACTTAGGAGAGCAGGAGCAACAAAGACACGGGACCCAGCCTCTAGGTAAGATGTATTTTATTAAAATATTTACAAAACTCACTCACAATTACACACCCCTGCATCGCCACCCCATCCAGTGCCCTTTCTGGTGTTTCCCATCTCCCAACTGTCCAGTCCACCCCGCAGCACTTCTCTATGGTGGGCGATCTATGCCCATGCGCAGCGGGCGTACCACTGGTGTGCCATAGGTATAACATTACAATGCATACTAATACTACGCATATTGCAACAGTAGGGAAAGTCCTGGATAGCGGAGATGAAAAAATTACTATTCCCACTTCAGTGAGTGCAACCCAAAAACTAACCCTTGCACCCCAAAACACACAGTGAACCCTAAAATTCTTATTTGCCTCCCCAAAACCCACAACCGACCCTAAAATTAATCTTTGACCCCAAAACATACACAAAAATTCATATTTGATCTCAAAACACCCCCAAATTTCATATTTTACCCCATAATACTCCCCAAATTTCCACCCTAAAACGTAAAAAACACCATTACTAACCTCACAATGCGGTGGAATGGATTGCAATGTAAAGGCACCTGCTTTGTTGTATTTGCGTTGTAAAGGCAATGTAATGCCTGCGTTGTAATAGACATCTCCCATCCAAAAGTCAAGCCATAGGCAAGCCCGTCTGCGTCTTTCTGCCCCTGGACCGCGCTCAGCACCAAGGCCCCTTCCTTTCAGACACTCCGCCGCTAAGACACCTGCACCCTCCTTGCCATCAACCCTGGATGTCACATCACATCGCCTGCCAGAACCAACCTCTGCTCCAGTCTGGACATCGCCATCCCTACGGCAACTAAATCACCCGCAAGGACCAACCCAACCATCCAGGAGGAGGCATTGCCATCACCTACAGAAGCACACTCCGATTGACTACGCACTCTAATGACCCATTGGTGACCATGGAACACCTCAACTTCCAGATCCGGTCAAACTCCAACCCCATCCACTGCGGCACACTCATCTGCAGGCCCCCGGGCCATAGACCCCCATTCTCGAATACCATTGTAGACCTCATTGCACCCTAGGCTCTCCCATCCACCAACGACATCCTACTCGGTGAACTCTACTTCCACCTGGACAACCCCAGTGAATAGAACACCACCCCTTCCTGGGGAAGCTGGCCAACATTAGACTCAAGCAGCTAGTCAACGCAGCAAGCCACATAGCAGGACACACAGTCGAGCACGTCTCCTCCGCCAGCAGAACTTCAACTACAGCCACACCATCAGACTCTCCTGGATCGACCATCATTGTATACATCACGTCTTCACCATGCCCACCGTACACCACCGCCATCATCGCCCCCCTCGTAGCTGGATCAAGGTCACTGAATAACTTCTCGTCAACTCCCTCAGCTCCACCACTCCACCAACGCTTCCAGGCGATAACACCGTAGTGCACAACCGCCACTGATGGATCCCCAACTGGGCTGACACCCTGGCACCCCTCAAAAAAATACTAGGCAAAATCTAGCATCACGTTGCGCTATTTTTGCAAAGTGACACATGTAGGCATATGCGGGACCATGTGAAGCCCTTTGCCACATCATACCTGCATCAGGTGTGATGTATGTAAGGTGTGCATTCACACGGGACAAGGCCTCATAGGAGTGGAACATGAAATCCATCAGATTTCACTGCAACAATTGTAGGACGGCACTGTGTCAGTACCTTACGCCTACCTGTTGGCAGGCGTAAGGGTGACGCAGTGCCACATGGATAGGCTGGCCCCATGCATTGCTGGAGTTGCATCATGCTTGTGATACAACTGCAGCAATGCGTGACTTTAGCGCTGACAGATACATCAGGATTCCAGATGTATCTGTCATTACTTGCATCTTGGAGCAATTGCTGTCCAGTGAATACAGCAAATCCATGGTGTCGCAAGAAGCGCGTAGTGAAAAGTGTTGCAAGGCTGATGCAACGCTGAAACACTTTTCATGACTAAGGTCCAGGAATATGCACTATCCTATTGATGGTGTGCATTTCTGCACTGTAGTTTTGTCGCAGGGTAGCGCAGCAACATTGCTGGCAGCGCTGTCAGCAGCAAAACCTGCTGAAATGAGGCCCTAAGTTTTATCTCCATTTTTAAGACCAGTTATTTTGTGGTCTTAAAAAACTGCCTCTAACTTAAGTTAGAGGCCGTGTTTTTTTTTTCGGGAACTCGGGCCTTTTAAAATTCCCTTGTAAATATCACGAAGTGAGGTTAGCGGCAGTTATTGTACGGGAACGCCTCCCTTGCATGTCATGATCGCTAACAGAATTGGCGATCTTTCCTATGGACGTTTTCGCCAGAAAACTGCAGCTAACAGAGGTTATCGACAGGTTGTACATATAGCGATAAAAATATTGCCGCGAACTGTCAGAACAGTGCAGCTAAGGCAGCGTTAACTCCTTGCACATATGCCCCTATGAGTTTCATGAATGTCGATGAGTAAACACAATCAAATCTATGATTTTCATGGATTTGCATTTTCTTTTAAAGAGATTGTGAGAATATCTAAAATGCATGACTCATCATCCGGCACTGACAGAGAGGTAGGGACAGAGATTAAAGGGGTCATTTAGAATTTGGCAGAGCTGTAGATCTGCAGTAAATTGGCGCTGCTCTCGTCAAGCCAAACCTGCAGCTCGTTTGCCTCATTTAGAGGTGAGTGAACCGCCATTTTTCTGACGGTGGAGCCTCAGCTGCCTTTGACCCAGAGCTCTGTACAGCGGCAGGGCTGCCAGTTCATAGTGGGTAGGGCAGAGCTTCCACTTCTGGTTTTTCCTGCCTAGAACTGCCATGCGAGGCATGACCGACTTGGGCAGGAATATAGAACAAGCATTGGTAAAGCCAATATTTTGGCTTGTTTTAAACAGTACAGCAGGCGCGGCCGGTCCATTGGGGCTGAGGGGCCATGCCCTTCCACCATCTGCCCCTCATAAACAGTGTCTTTCAGGCTGCACAAAGGTCAGTCTGACAGACACTGTTCACTTTCAGTTCAAGCAGCCAGGAGCCACACAAGCACAAAATACCCAGTCTACTGGCTGCCTGAGCTGAACTTTGCTGGGCTGAGGAAGTCACAGCTCCTGTGGGAGTGACCTTGTCAGCTTAGCAAAGGTCCCTGAAGACCTCCCCTCAGTGATGAGGGGTAGAGTCACTGATTACCTCGTACCCGGGTCCTTCAGTTTTAAGCATCCAGGGTCGAGTGTCAATCAGTGACACTTCATCACAGAGTGGGGTGGGGTCAGCAGTTTTACTGACCCCAGTTACTGACCCCATCCCACTCTGTGATGACGTTGGGACTGATGCCTTCCCTCACTCAATCAATCAATCAGGCGTTTGTTAAGCACAAGTACTCACCTGTAAGTGTCTCAAGGCGCTGGGGGGTGGGAGGGGGAGCAGGCTCCAGTCCATCAATTGGGGGGGTCTGTCCAAGAGCCAGGTTTTGAGGTTTCTTGCAAAGATGGGGAGCGATGTTGTCTGTCTGAGGTGGAGCGGCAGGGCGTTCCATGCTCTGGCTGCAAGGAAGGAGAAGGAGGGGCTTCCCGATCTGGTCTTTCTGGTGCAGGGGACCCCAGCTTAGGAGAGCTGGGCAGATCGTAGGGTCCTCTGGGGTGCAAGGCATTTGAGTCGGCTGTTCAGGTATGTTGGTTCGGTGTCATGGAGGGCCTTGTGGGTGTGAGTGAGCATCTTGAAGGTGACTCTAGCTTCTATGGGGAGCCAGTGGAGTGTGTGCAGGTGCTGGGAGATGTGACAGTGTCTTGGCAGGTCGAGGACCAGTCTTGAGGCGGCATTCTGGGTGTTCTGTAGCTTGCGGGTGAGGTATTTGTTTAATCCGGCGTAGAGTGCGTTATCTCAGTCAAGTTTGCTGGTGACCAGGGCGTGTGTGATGGTCTTTCTGTGTTCAAGGAGGATCCATTTGAAGGTCTTACGTAGGAGGCGGAAGGTGTAGAAGCAGGAGGACGAGACAGAGTTCATCTGGCGGTCCATTTTGAAATCGGAGTCCAAGATGATTCCCATGTTACGTGCGTGGTCTGTGGGAGTGGGTGGACTTCCGAAGACGGGGAGCCACCAGGTGTCGTTCCAAGCGTCACCTTGGGTTTGGGCCCATGATGAGTACTTCTGTTTTGTTGGTCTTTAGTTGTAGGCAGCTGTTTTTCATCCATTTGGCAACGGCTTCCATGCCTTCTCAAAAATTGTGTCTGGCGGTATTGGGTTTGTTGGATAGGGAGAGGATAAGTTGGGTATCATCTGTGTATGACACAATGTTGAGTCCGTAGGTTCTGACGATGGGGGCGAGCAGAGCCATGTAGACGTTGAAGAGTGTAGGGCTGAGGGAGGCCCCCGGGGGACTCCACAGGTGGTAGGTGTAGGGTTGGAGAGTGAAGGGGGGAGTCTGGTTCCCTGCGTTCTGCTGGAGAGGAAGGAGCAGATCCAGTTGAGGCCTTGTCTTGGATCCCTGCGTCGTGGAGCCTGCGTATTAGGGTAGGGTGAGAGACTGTGTTGAACGCAGCTGAGAGGTCGAGGAGGATGAGGGCTGCTGTTTCTCCTTTGTCCAGTAGGGTGCAGATGTTATCTGTTGCAGCGAGGGGGGTGGTTTCCGTACTGTATTTATTTCTGAAGCCGGATTGGGAGGAGTCGAGGATGTTGTGCTCTTCGATGAATGTGGAGAGTTGGCTGTTGATGGCTTTCTCGAGGACTTTCTCAGGGAACTGGAGCAGGGAGATGGGTCTGTAGTTTCTGAGGTCGGTGGGCTCCGCCGAGGGTTTCTTCAGGAGGGGGTTGACCTCGGCGTATTTCCAGTCATCGGGGAACGTGTCAGTTGCCAGGGAGCGGTTGATGGTGTGGCAGAGCATGGGTGCTGAAAATGTGGTGGGGGCAGAGGTCCGTGGGGGCCCCAGAGTGGATTGACTCCATCGTCTTCAGTGTGTCTTTGGTGGTGAGGGCTGGCCAGTTGTCGATCGCTGGCTTCAGGGTTTTGGGGGTGGTTGCTGAGGGTTCAGTGTGCTGGTTATCTTCGTCGAAGTTGTTGTAGATGCTCTTGATTTTGTGGTGGAAAAAGGTGCTGAGTTTGTCGCAAAGGTCTTGTGAGGGAGGGATGTCAGTGGACTCGCTGGTGTGTTGGGCGAACTCCGTGATGATGTTGGAGAGATCTTTGCTGTTGTGTGCTTGAGTGGAGATTCTGTCTTCAATCGCTTTTATCCTCATTTTTCTGATGAATTGGTGATGGGCGTTGGTGGCGGCTCTGAAGTTGTAGGCTTCTGTGGATTTGGTATTCCTCCAGGCCTATTCGAGGCGGCGGCAAGTGCTTCTGGACTCTCGAAGTTCGGCAGTAAACCATCTGGCTTTCTTGGCTTGGGTGTTGTTATTTTTCTTGAGGGGGGCTATGGTGTTGGTGCTCTCGGAGATCCATCTGTGCAGGGTTCGGGCTGCGGTGTTGGGGTCATCGTTTTTTGCAGTGGTTGGGGTGGAGTTGCTGTGTGATGAGGTTAGCTGGTCGTCGGTGATTCTTGCCCAGTTTCTTTGTGAGAGCAGTTGCAGGTGTCTGTGGATGGTGGGTGTTCTGAGGTTGAAGTGGAGGCATCAATGGGAGTTCAGTGGTGTGGCTGAAGGTGATGAAGTTACCTGTTGTGAAGAGGGGGTCGAAGGTGTGTCCTGCTGAGTGCGTGGGTTCGGTCACGATATGGGGGAGTCCAATGTTGTGGAGGTTGTCCAGGAGGGATGTGGTGCTGGGGTCCAGCTGGTTTTTGAGGTGGAAGTTGAGGTCTCCCAGTAGGGTGTAGTTGGTGGCCGTGATGGCATGCGGGGAGATGATGTCCGTGATGGAGTTGGAGAAAAGTCTGCAGGGTCCAGGGGGTCGGTAGATGAGGGTTCCTTGGAGGGTGGTGGTAGGGCTGGCCAGTATCCTGAAGTGAAGGTGTTTCATCATGTCTGTGGGCTCGTCAGGGAGTGTGTTCAGGCGGAGGTTGGATTTGTGGACGATGGCTATTCCTACTCCCGGGCGGGTGGGGCAGTCCTTCCTGGAGATCTTGTATCCTTGGGGAACGGCGATGGCGATGTCCGGTCCTTAGGTGGTGTTGGTCCATGGGTCAGTGAAGAATCAATCAATCAATCAATCATGGCATTTGTTTGGCGCGCTACTCACCCGGAGGGTCTCAAGGCGCTTGGGGGAAGGGGGCCGCTACTGCTCGAACAGCCAGGTCTTGAGTTGTCTCCTGAAGGCGAGGTGGTCCTGGGTCAGCCGAAGGTGGATGGGGAGGGAGTTCCATGTCTTGGCCGCCAGGTAGGTCCGGGGTAGTGTCCGCCGCTATGTCCGGGGTAGTGTTGTCACTAGCTGACATTCCCAAGCCTCCAGGAACTTCCGAGGCAGAGCTGGCTGCAGGTAAGTGTGTTTTGTTTTATTTCAAATTAATGTTTGGAGCGGGCATACATGTATGTATGAATGTTTGGTATGAAGTGGCACAGGGTCAGACTGATTTGCATATAGCCATGTCTGAACTGGGGTGGCTGAGTGAACTAAAGAATGGTGATGGATTAAACCCATATCAGTTGACTGGGGGTGAGTGTTTGATTTGTTCAAACGCTCCGTCCATCATCCCCTTTTGTATCGCTTTGTTCGCCCTAAGTGTGGCAGGGTATGCTCAGACGTGAGTCCCTTGTTCACTTGGCCACTGGATTCAAGATAGCCTGGCTGATGAGGATTATGAATCCGAAACCGGTCCCAGGATGCTTGTTTCCGGTCCAGGGAAGACATGGCTTGGCAGTTCGGGCTGGACTGTTCCCACGAGGCACAGGGTCAGACTGATTTGCATATAGCCATGTCTGAACTGGGGTGGCTGAGTGAACTAAAGAATGGTGATGGATTAAACCCAGATCAGTTGACTGGGGGTGAGTGTTTGATTTGTTCAAACGCTCCGTCCATCATCCCCTTTTGTATCGCTATGAAGTGTTGTGAATGCATGTGTTTGTGTATGTGTGTGTGTGTGAATGCCTGGCTGTGAATGTTATGTGTATGTGTGCCTGTGTGCATGTATCTGTGTACCGCCCGCCCCTCCCTCCAAAACTTACCGGCCGCCACTGCTGTACAGCACAAACATTGTGCATATCTTTATCTAATATACAAAGCGCTTCTTATAAAATGAGCAACTACAGAACACATCTCTAGAGAACCCAGTTGTTGTGAAAAGGTCAGAGCTCTTCTGTGTTGTCTAATATTTGCCCATTTTAAAACCAGTATTAAAAACCTCTTCCAAGGAACTATGTACAAAGAACATAAAATATATAATGCTTTGTGGAGTGTAACTGTCACACAGGCAGTTGCGTAAAAATGTAAACTAAGTTCCCTGGGTAGGAAAGGTGCTAAGGAAATGGAAGGTACTCAACAACAATCTAGTCAAATAAAATCTATATTGAGTGTTGTGGAAAAAGACAAGATACAGTTAGATGGACCCAAGTCTAAGTATGCCCTTACTGTAGGCATGTATTAATTTTCAAGAGCCTCTTCATTGAAGCTAAATCATAGTATAGAGATTTGCCCAAGTCCTTACTATGAGGAATCATTGAGGGTTTAGCATAGAGTTCTTTAAAACCCAATTTCTCCAAAGACTGTTTCACGTAAAGCAACCAGGGAATCCTATCTGGCCCGTCCAGTGCCAGGCAGTCTCTAGAATCAGTCTCGAGAAGGCTGTTTCCGGAGAAGACCATACCTTAACCCAGAAGAGTAAAGGGGCAAGATGGACCACGTCTTCAAAATAGTTTAGGCCGAGCTCAGGGTGGCCAATGAATGAGGCTAAAGAGGCGGGAGTTGAAGGCATACAATGTGCAAATATGTTTTCCACGGTCTGAAGAATTTCAATCTCAACATGACCCTACACTCCTGTCCCATAGAGCCCCACCGGAATACATTTACTTTTGTACAAAAGCAGCCTTTCAGTTATCATTTTTGCACCCAGCTGTTACATTCCTTTATTCCTTTTCTTTTATGTTTTCTATGTTTACTGTTTTGCATGGATCTGACACCTGGAATGTATGATGCGTGCCTGCATCTTACATCCTGGGTTCCAGATTCCATGTATTACGGTTAGTAAGAAGATACCTGGATGTTAACTGATGTGCTGTGCTTCAACTGTATTTCTTGACAATAAACCAACAAATTTCATTTACAACTTGTACATCGTGCATTTAATATTGGCGACGAGGATGGGATCTGACGATTTCTGCCACATTTAAAGGAAGCACAGGAGCAGAAATTGGAAGACTTCACGAACCCAGAAAAAAAAAGGATTGAAAACGAGTCATTTTACCTTCACCAACAGGGCGGTGTTATACTATCAAGGGACGTCCTGCTCCGGCGGAGGTGTGACAAAAGAATCAAAAGTTATTGATTTTTATCGTTTAAGCCGATTTATCCTGTAAAGAACTTGAGACCGGGTAAAGCGTCATTGCCTGTGACGGTATTGTCATCACGCGTGAGTGCGCTATTGTGTCATCACGTTCTGCACTGTCACTACGCACTAGTTGCAGCGCCATTCTATGTCTCCATGGTAACTGTCAACACGGAGTTACCGGAGAGGAAGACTGATTAATGTGCGCAGTTGTGCGTGACAGAAAAAAGGTACTATTTTATATGCAGAAGATCTATTTATTTTAAAAGCGCTGAGAAAGGCTAATTAAAGTGCGCAGTGGTGCGTGACATGCAAAAAAGTACTATTTTATATGCTGGAAATCTATTTATTTAAAAGCGCTGAGAAAGGCTAATTAATGTGCACAGTTGTGCGCAACAGACTATAGGTACTATTTTTCACGCCTATTATTTTTTTTCTTTCGGCAATCCTGTGATAACAACTCGACATGCAGAAAAGAAGAATTACTGATCAGCCTTGAATTAGCTTAAGAAAGAAATGCCTTAACTTGCCTTGAAATGAAATGTAGAAATCCTGAAGAAATTCGAAACGAACTGTAGAACCTCTGAAGAACTTTCCACACAACCTCCTAGTGAAATCGAATCCCGTCCCTCGTCGCCATTGTAGTGAAATGCTTCACCGTAGAATAGATATATCATTGGAATAAGTAATGTCCACAAGAATATAATTATTGATAAGTTTAATTATAACGAAAGGAGCTTGTGCGGCAGTGACTGCGCAGAGTCACGGAATAACCAAAGCACAGGGTGACGTCAGCTTTATACATACTTTGCATATCTATTAGCGCGTGCCTGACAACCAATGGGAGGGACTTCCTGATCACAACAACTAGACCATAACATCTCCTTTTCTTAAGGGAAAAACAAAGGTTTAACATCAGAAAGCTGTAGGAAACAATAATAAAGGGATGTCTAACCTAACAGGAAGTTAGGTTTGCTGTACGAAATGAATTATGCACAATATGGCAATTACTGTATAAATATAATCAACATAAATAAGAGCTGACACACTTCCTATTTGAGAAAAAAAAAAAATATATATATATATATATATTACTTCATTAAAAGAAAGCTAAATAATCAATAATGACATAAATTGGCAGTATGGATAAAGGGTAAAGTAACGTTGAAAAGTTCCATGACTGTATATAGTCCGTAAAAGGAGTGGCAGACAGATGGTTCAATTGGAATGCAGCTCCACAAATTGAGATGGTAATAAAGTCCTTGCAAAAAAATACATAATAAGGTACTGCGGAGTGGAAAACCGCAGACTGGAGTCAAATACAGATGAATATAATTAATGCTCTTGAATGCTGATATATGAGTAATTACATGCTCGAAAAACACACCTCAATAGCTGCTATAAAATATATGTAAGAAAACCTAACATAATTTGCATGAACTGCTGTGTGTGAGTAGAGACTATAATTGACACTTTATAGAATGACCTACTATATTATGTAGAGAAAATCCAGTGAGCGAAATAAATAACGATAGATGGATCCCGCACTTATGTACCTAACACTTTGGTCGAACAATAGAACAGTGAACATACTTACTCAATAGAATGACTAATCAGCTTCTAATAATAAAACAAAATTTAAATATTGTCTGGAATATAAGAACCTCAAAATAGGGGTTCCCTTCAACACATTCTCAGCTGCGCTGCAAGTAAAATGAGGTTAAACTGAACCTAACTGACTATACAACAAAATGATATGAATGAAAGGGGAGGAAAATATGAAGTGACTTACTACTTATATGCAGGGGAAAGAGTTTAGATCACATGAACTTCAATAACTCACATTGAATATATATATGTATAACATGTATGCAACATCAGAACTGTATACTTACTACGTGATGGCTTCTGGTTGAAAATCCTATAGAAAAGAGATAAAAGACCAAGAAAACATACCCCACTACACAATAATAAATCCCTTCAATGACAGATGAAAGGTGTGAACTATGTAGGTGAATATATTAGATAACGATATTAAAGCACATATCCTCCTCTAACTCATCCACCATATTAATCCTTGCATCATCGTTACGCCATTTATAAAAATTTCCACAGACCTTAGGAAAATGCCCTATTTTTTTTGCATTTGGTGCATCTATTTCCTATGGCTGGACAATATGTGGAATCGGCCTTATGATTCGGGGAACCACACCTGAAGCATATTACAGGGGAAGGATTAGAATCATAGTTAGGGTTATCATTTTTTCTAATATTACTATTTATCCTTCTTCTGTCAGTTACCAACGCTATATTTGAATTGACTGATTGATTTGCTTTTGCCAATTCCCTTCTACTTTCGAGTGACCGTTCAATACCCTTGGCGATATCGACAACCTCTGCTAAAGTAGGTTTCTTGCAGGCCAATAAACGTTCCTGGATCTTGTGCTCAAAACAATGGAACACAAATTGATCTCGGATGTAGATATCTGTCATGTCACCGAAATCGCATTTCATTGCTAACACCCTTAGATTTCCTATGTACTCTTCAACACTCTCAGACTCCAATTGTTTTCTTAAGGCAAAACGATGTCTGCCCACCATAATGTTTTCATCTTCATCAAATTGTCTCTCCAACCTCTTAACTGCCTCCTGGAATTCATCCAGCGGAATAAATTGACCGGGATCTGGTTCATATTCAGGAAGACTTACAAACATTTCCTGACCAGCCACTCCCAACAAACCAAACAGAATAGCTTTTTTTCTTTCTGCATCAAATTTCTTGCCATTGATGGCCACTATATAATTCTCGAATGCCATATACCAGCTCTTCCACTTCATACTTGGTTTACCAGGAATTTCCAGGAAGTGGGCAGGAGCATTGAATATATTTTCATTAGACATGACTTCAACTTTGACCTCCTCCTCTTTCTTAATAGATAAATTAATGGTGAAGCAGACACAATTAACAAAACTGAAATGAACTGACAAATGCCAGGCTCAATAATGTGAGATAATGTTAAATTATTATTATTATTAAAACTCTTATTAATTAAATGTTATCGCACCTTAATCATAAAATAACCATAAAACACTCTCTATAACATACTTATAACATACTTGTGATATGAAATTTTAATTAAATAAAATCAATGTCGAAAAGTATTTCTACACGATAAGTTTATGTCAATTTCCTTAGTGATACTGTGAACTGAACCGGCGCTACAGAGCTCAGTGAATATACCGCTAATCAGAACTTGAGAGAATCACTGACTAGAATTGAACAAAAACTTGTTGCACAAAATGGCGGCACGTACTTACGTCAATGACGTATCAACGCGCTATGACCAGCTGTACAAACTGAAGCTGATAACCGAATGCGGATGAGGTATGCGTCACCTCCAGCTGACAGTTGAAAGTAACTGTCAATTTCACTTAACGAACGAATTCCCTCAAACGCCTCTGAAACTCTTCCTGATGTTTTTATTTCTCTGAAAAACACATCGAAATCTTTGTAATGCCGAAATTTTTTAAAAACAAAAACTTCACGAACATCCGCACTTGCCTTTTAATTATCTTTCAGACGCCGCCCGACAATGACTTCATGTCAATATCACGAAACTGCTTTTCTTTCGGCAATCCTGTGATAACAACTCGACATGCAGAAAAGAAGAATTACTGATCAGCCTTGAATTAGCTTAAGAAAGAAATGCCTTAACTTGCCTTGAAATGAAATGTAGAAATCCTGAAGAAATTCGAAACGAACTGTAGAACCTCTGAAGAACTTTCCACACAAGCTCCTAGTGAAATCGAATCCCGTACCTCGTCGCCATTGTAGTGAAATGCTTCACCGTAGAATAGATATATCATTGGAATAAGTAATGTCCACAAGAATATAATTATTGATAAGTTTAATTATAACGAAAGGAGCTTGTGCGGCAGTGACTGCGCAGAGTCACGGAATAACCAAAGCACAGGGTGACGTCAGCTTTATACATACTTTGCATATCTATTAGCGCGTGCCTGACAACCAATGGGAGGGACTTCCTGATCACAACAACTAGACCATAACAGTACTATTTTTCACGCCGGAAATCTATTCATTCTAAAAACGTTTTGAATTTGTGACAAATTTTACGCAGAGAAAGGAAAATGAAAACCTGCGAGTTCATTCTGATTAACTTATTCAAACCGTGAAAGGGAATCTTGGAGTACAAGTTTGTCATATGACTGCCACCTTGTGGATCTTTATGGTATCCATTTGGAAAAAGTTATTTGTGCTTATTTAAGATTTTAGTTTTGCAAGAAATTCACTAGTTTTACAGTTTATTTACAATTTTATGTTGTTTTATATTTTTTGGTCTTCCTCTGAAGAACTACAACTTTAAATTAAAACTGGTAATTGGAAGGTTTTGACGTAAAACATGCAATTTGACCCCCCGTCCAAGTTTTTGCAGACGAAAGGAGTTCCGCAAATTCCATGGACTAGATGGAAAGAAGAATTTTTTACGTACCTTAAGGCTATGGATGGAGAAAGAATGTCAGCAGAAAGAAAAAAAAAATTTTTTTTACATTGTCTTGGGTCAGAAGGACAGCTTGTTTTTAGAACTTTGCCTCCTGTTAGGTCTGGGGGTGACATCAACGTGTATGATGAAGCGGTACAGAGGATAGAAGGTAGATTTAAACCTGTAACAAGTGTTGCTTTGAATAGGTTTAAATTTCATACTAGGGTGCAGGATGAAAATGAATGTTTTGACGATTTTCTGACTGCTTTACGTGCACTTTCTTTACATTGCAATTTCGGTTTGATAACTGATGAGATGATCAGAGACCAAATTGTTGTGCATGTAAAGAGCAAGAAGGTACAAGAACAGTTATGGATCTTGGGGGATCCGAGTTTAGAGACAGCAATAAGTACAGCTAAAGCTTTGGAACAATCTGATAAGTGGATCAAATCTTTGGATAAGGTTTCTGTTAATACTGTTCCTTCTACTTCTAGCAGTGAGGTTTGCATTGTTAATACGCAAGGAGCAAGGACTCAAGGTCCTAATAAGTATGATAACAAAGGAAAGCAATTTTATTGTTTCAGATGTGGGAATCCTGATCATATTGCCTCTTTTCCACAGTGTCCTGCTATCAATAGACAATGTAATAAATGCGGACGTAATGGACATTTTTCAAAAATGTGTAAAACTCCTACCAAACCTTTTAAGGATTATAAAAAGCCTTCTTTTACTAGTTCTAAACGTTCTAGTGGGAATGTATCCTATGTTACTGAAGAAGAGAAGGATGATGATTCTTGTCTCAAAGAATCAGGGATTGTAGTCTCTGTACAAACTCCATTTGATATGACACAAACTGATAATTTACCATCTCCAAAAAGTTTGGTGAACATCTTGGGTAAAGTCCTTGAACTCATGGTAGATTCCTGTTCTCCATGGACTATAATCACTCGTGAATATTGTCTGGAATCATTTGGAGACTTGGTAGATTTAAATTCCTTATGCAAACCAGATATCATTGCTTATAATTTTAGTAAATCAGAAATCAATGTTATGGGTTTTAAGGAGGTTCTCATTACTATAAAAAGTAATTCTGCTATTATCAAGATGTATGTTGCATGGGAAGGTGTGAATGTATTAGGATGGAGGGATCAAGCGAAATTAGGAATTACCTTGAATCCCAGATTAAAAGATCCAGTGTCTGTCCTTGCTATATCAGATGGGGAATGTGATATTTTATCCATGTCTAAGAGGATTTCAGACTCTTTCCCATATGTTTTTTCTGACAAACTAGGAAAATTGTGTGGTTTTACTCATAGGATTAAAGTCAAACCCAATGCAGTTCCTGTTAAACAAAGATTAAGAGGTGTTCCCATCAGCGTTAGGGAGGAACTTAGGATTATGTTGGATACTATGGTGAAGGATGGCGTCATCGAGGAGGTAGAGTCCTCAGAGTGGGTTTCGCCTATTGTTTTGGCAATTAAACCTGACAAAACTATTAGGTTGTGTGTGGACCTGAGAGCCCTGAACAAGTGTTTGGTTACAGACTGTCACCCGTTACCTAACATCAATGAAATGTTGTGTATGTTGGATGGGGCATGCGTATTTTCTACACTAGATCTCAGATCTGCATATCATCAGATCGAACTCACGGAAGACTCTAAGCAATTTACAGCTTTTATCACTCCTCATGGGTTATTTCAGTTTAAGAGAATGCCATTCGGTTTGGCTTCAGCTGCTTCGATCTTTCAAAGGGCAATGTACCACATATTTAAGGATTTAGGTGTTTTCGTTAAGTGTTTCCAGGATGACATACTTGTTTTTTCTAAAAATGTTGCAGAACATGATGTTCATCTTAATGAAGTGTGTTCCAGGTTGGAGAAGTATGGTTTGACTATTAAGGCCAGTAAGTGCAAGTTTTTTTGCAAAACTGTAGAGTACTTAGGACATTCTCTTTCAGGAGAGGGTGTTGTACCTAAAAAGAACCTTGTGGATGCAATTGTGAAAGCCCCCTCTCCAGATAACAAGGAAAAACTACTCTTGTTTGCGGGATTATGTGAATACTATAGCAAGTTCATTCAGAATTTTGCTAGCAAAATGGAGCCTCTTAGGGAGTTAACAAGGAGTTCTGCTGAGTTCATTTGGACGGAGAGACAAGAACAGGCTTTTAAGCAGATTAAGGAGGAGATTGTTAGTGCACCTACATTAAAATCTTACTGTGTTAATAAGAAATGTATCATTACTGTTGACGCTAGTTTGTATGGCATTGGTGGTGTTTTGAGTCAGTCATCGGGTAAGGATGAATGGTGTGTTGCGTTTTCTTCAAGGACTTTGTCATCTACAGAAAGAAGATACTCTGTTATAGAAAAGGAGCTTCTTGCCTGCATTTGGGCTGTTGAGCACTTCAGGAATTATGTGTGGGGCAATCGGTTTACGCTAAGGACAGATCATAAACCATTGGTAGGGATCCTGTCTCCTGGTGGTGGATGGAATTCTACAGCGCGTATAGCTCGTTTGTCTTCACGTCTTCAAGAATATGACTTTGACATTGTGTATGTTCCTGGTAAGAGGAATGTCACGGCTGACTTTCTGTCGAGATTTCCCTGTGACAATGTTCATAATGTGGATGACGAAGTTGATGTTGTGGCTTCTATAGGTGATTGTGTTTCTAAGGAATTTCTTACTTTAAGTGAAGAAGAATGGTTTGCGGAATTAAGTAAGGATCTAGTTTGTCAACAGATTTTTGATTTTGTAACAAAAGGTTGGCCAGCCAATAGAGGTATCTCAGCTGACTTAGCTTCATATTGTCAGGTGTCATCTGAGATTGAAGAGTTTAGTGGTCTGTTGTTTAAGGCTGGCAAATTGATCCCTCCCCAGTCGCTACAGAAGAAGATTTTGCTACTCTCTCATCAGGGTCATATTGGCATGTCTTCAATGAAACGCCTTATTAGGGAAAACTTCTGGTGGCCTGGCGTTGACAAGATGGTCGACAGGCTAGTAAGGGATTGTTCACACTGTATCAATAGTGATAAAATGCTTCATTTGACTTCTGCCCCCCTCAAGCCTGTGAGTTGGCCAAATTTTCCTTGGCAGAAGGTGGCATTTGACATATCTGGCCCTTTCAAACAGTTACCTTGCAATGCTCGTTATGCTTTGGTCCTAGTGGATTACCACTCGAAATGGCCTGAGGTGAAGTTTGTTAGCACGGCTTCTTCTCAAGCTGTTGTTCTTTTCTTAAAAGAAGTGTTTGCGAGGGAGGGTTTTCCAGAAACATTTGTTACGGACAATGGTGCTCAACTTATTTCTGCTGATGTTGAGAAGTTTCTAAGCGGTTGTGGTATTAAACATTATACTACGTCCTTATATGAACCCAGGGAAAATGGCCAGGTTGAACGTTTTAATCGTGTTCTTAAAGATTGTATTAATGGTATGCATTCCTCTGATGATGGGTGGTTGGATGTGGTAAGAAAAAGGTTACGGACATATCGCATTACACCTCACTCTGTTACTGGTGTCAGTCCTTTCAAGCTGCTTAAAGGAAGAGAGCCGTCTTCTGATATGTGTCCCTGGTGGATTAAAAAACTTGACAAAAATGATTCTGTTGTGGATCTTGCGTGTGTGGCCAAACGTGTTGAAGACAAACAACGGAAAATGAAGACTTTGTTTGATTCCAGGATGAGATCCAAGGTAAATGATTTTGTGGTGGGGGAATGGGTGCGTATAAAAAAACCTGGTTTTCTTGTTAAAGGTTTTTCTAAGTTCTTCCCTCCCATCAAAGTAGTCAAAGTTTTTAAAAGTAGTGTGGTCACGCAGGATGGTAGAGTGTGGAATGTTCGTAGAGTGGCAAGATGTAGTAATTTAGAAAATGTACATAATTCTCCAACTGCTGTTCCTGGAAATAGCCTAAGTGGACCAAATATTGATTTCTCAAAATGTTCTCAGAGTTTGGTTCAAAATGATTTATCTGTTGCTTCTAGAGTCAAAGTTTGCAATAGACAAAAGAAAGTTCCTAGCAGATATTTGGATTAATATACTTTTGTTTAGGGGTAAGATGTGTTACATTCCTTTATTCCTTTTCTTTTATGTTTTCTATGTTTACTGTTGTGCATGGATCTGACACCTGGAATGTATGATGCGTGCCTGCATCTTACATCCTGGGTTCCAGATTCCATGTATTACGGTTAGTAAGAAGATACCTGGATGTTAACTGATGTGCTGTGCTTCAACTGTATTTCTTGACAATAAACCAACGAATTTCATTTACAACTTGTACATCGTGCATTTAATACCAGCCTTGAAGAGAATCGATAAATTGCCTCAAGGGCAGCCTGAAATTGATGTCCTCCAATTCTGAGTAAATGCATACAATCTAAAGAGGTATCAAAGGGTATGCCCAGATAATTAAAAGTCAGAACTCTCTGAATAGTGAGTTAGTGACCCCTCCCACAACACGTAGCCTAGATTTCATCTATCTGGTTCCCATAACCATCCTAAATCATTTAGCAAAATGCACTTTTAAATCCAAATCACCCATAAAAGCCATAAAAGATTTTAAAAGCTGCAAAACCCCATGTGCTTGTTGCGCTATGGGCACGGCGTGGCCGGCATAGAGTAGGAAGGGGAAAGGATGTGCATCCCTACAGGCCAATCTTTACCAGCCATATCAAGTGTAGATCCAGACCATTAATGTATAGCAGAAAAAGAAAAGGGGACAAAATGCATCCTTGCCTTTTACATTACATCTACTTGATCCTTGGCCAAAACAAACTTTTATGGTGGTATTTGAGTGTAACCTCTTTAGGACATCCACTAATGCCTGCTCCACCCCCAAAGATTCCATCATAGTTTATAACTTGGCACAGTTTACATTAACAAAGGCGCAGGAAAACTCAAAGAGAACCACCCAAATACAGTGTGAAGTACAGGATTTTAGCTCAAATCTTTCAGGCCAGGCCCTAATTACATATGCCAAATCTTCTTGGGAAAGGATTCCTATTTAAGCTTCATTGGCCACACCCCTTCTAGAGATCCCCCTGACCTTTTTTCATCCCACATAAATCCCACTGACTCACATGTCAAGGGAACCTACAGCTGCCACGGTTATGAAATGGCCGACAGCCAAACTGATGTGACAGTCTGTATCAGGGATACTAGAATTATGCAATTCTGTGACTGCAACGTGGTCCACAGGAATATGGATATCCCACATTTACCATATACTCCATCATCTGCTGCATAATCTGCAGATTTAAAAAAATTGTTGCTAGCTCAAAGAGTCCAAGGATAACTAAAAGAGTGGCGACGGGGCCATGGCTCAGTCCAAGACGACAATGTTGGTGTGACTGCCACACTCCGACCGTGGCATGGAAAAATCAGACCCCCTCATAATCTGCACAAGAGGATGGGGCTCGGTTGTGAAGAGACGCGACAGTGCGGCAACTTTAAGCCGCAGGCAGTCGCAGCGGGACGCCGTAACCCCGTAACTGCAGGCGGCGGGTGAGAGTAGCCGCGACTAATGATGAAGGATGGAGGCTCCCCTCCCAGCACATGACAGAAGTGATTGAGGACCCAGTCCTAGAGAGTCACGAGGGGCCATGACTCAGGTTTGTGGTGATGAGCTGGAACTGAGATTGCCTGTTGACCCATGGATGGCCACCATTTTGAGGCCAGGCACTGCAGTGGGCCGCTCCAACACACGTAAGCCGAAGGGAGGAGGCCTGCTGCTGGGGGCCCGGAGAAGATTACAGACAAGAGCACACTGGCCCTGCGACTCAAAGGGGCAAGGAGTAAAAGCACATGGACAGCTTGATGGTGGGCTTTGGCACCACATGCTGGGGGGGCCTTTAGAGGTCGAGGGTGGGGATTGTGAGAGTGGATGAGGAGGCACACGGACTGTGTTAGAGGAGCAGCAGTGCCCCACCTCCTTTGTCGCTGTATACAACCCCTCCTTTAAAACTGGGGGCACTGTGACACGATGGACACCTGGAAGCTGCTGGGAGTGGTAGGGACCCCAGAAAAGAATCCGGGGAAGCATTTGCAGAGCTGAGACCCGGGACTCGAGCCATCACTCCCACCAGGCCCAAATGTGGCCCAAATGTGATGGCATTATTAAGGATCTCCTGCAGGGGCCCACCAGAAAAAAAAATGTGAAAAGAACGGCACAAATGTTCCAAAACTGGCCCGGGAGAATGTCAGAGCCTGGCTTTGGACACAGCCAAGGATGACCACAAACTCACTAAGAGCTTCATGACCCAGATGTTTGTGGACCTCATGAAAGATATTGGGTTGGTGAAGACAGACTTGAAACAGAGCCTTTCAGAGGTCCGTCCTGACCTCGACAAGCTGGTACAAAAAGTCTAATCTCTGAAATCAGCCCAAGATGGGCGGGGCCTAGATCTTGAGGAATACCATGCCCGGCTGATTACCATACAGGACCATGTGATAAAATTACAGAAAAAAACAAGAGGACTTGGAAAACACATTCTGGCTTGCCAATCTCGGCATCTGAGGGGTCCGACCAGGCAAAGAAGGCAAGGACATTAAATATTACATTCAAGGCCTTGCGGAGATGCTCCTGGAGGAGCATGGCCTCGATCCTCTGTGCACTTATCGTGCCCACAGAGAGAGACCTAGAGCCCGAACCACACTATCTGGCCAGGAGATTCTCGTATTTTTCCAGCATTTTACAGACAAGGAGGCCTTGCTGAAGGTGACCAGGAGGGGTGGCAAAATAAGAAATAATCGAGATTCTATCCAGTTCTTTCAGGATGTGTCTATAATTGTGTTGACTGAGTGATGAGCTTTCAGCCCAGTTACTACCTTTCTCAGGGAACAACAAACAAGATACAGGTGGGGGCACCACGTCTGCCTGCAGTTTGAGTAGAGGAGGAAGAAGTGGGCAACTAAATCACTTATGGAAATCTGCCAAATCCTTGAAATCCAATAGTCTGAGGGCAACCAAGACGCCATGGGAGCCCCTGAAACCTGCTAGCCTGAAATGGACAATGGTCTATAGCAATTCGAAATGGGGTCTCTAAACATAGAAGATTGCTTGGCCGAGCATAGGACGGACCTTGAACAGGTACAGAGAGTGAGCAGGGGCTCCCTGGCATTGAATGCACTGGCAGCCTGGTCCGCAGAACACCAACCATGAGACAGAGGCACACCTTCGGCAATGAGGACCCAGCAATCGCCAATACTACCTTCACACAGGTAACAGATTCCAGGGCAGGGGACCACCTACAATAAGCAGGACACAGCCAGTTGGACCCATGCCGTGGGTGGCATAGACACTGCAGGAGCTGAAAGAGGAATTCAGTTGAGTTAGTCCACTCCTCCCTGGACCGGGAGAGTGCCAGGAGGGGGACACCCTTGGCAGGGGCACATTTGTGATCATCAGTTTGTTTTTATTTCATGGTTTGGTTATGGGTTGTGGTGAAAGGGAACACAGAGGGTTGGGGGTTTGGGGGAAACCACAACCCTTTTTCACAGCACACGGGTGCTGGGGTGACAGGAAACCACCCAGTTGAGATTTACCAATGCCGATACCTAATTTACACGTAACCACATACAATGTACGGGGCTTCTACACCCCTCAAAAAAGGAAATCTATACTGCAAGCACTTAACGACCTCCTGATGGACATAGCCTTAGTCCAGGAGACACAACTTCTGCGCTGTGACTGGGTGTGGATGCGGACTAAGCTTTTCCCATTGCAATACTATGCATCCGGAGAGAAAAAGGCAGGAGAAGTGGGGATATTTGTCCAATCACGGTGTCTGCTGGTGGTGTGGTTTGCCCACAATGAGACGACAGGATGATGGGTACTGTCATAAAACGGTACAGAAACGATTCCTCACTGATACCATACGCTCACTCAAAGCATACACCGTAGCACTAATCATCATAGTGGTGGATTTTAACTTGGTCTAGGATCCATGTATATTCAATATCGATGGCACATGGGGGGAGGGGGTGATGGTGTTGTCCCCAGCTAGGAGGTCCCTGTTAGAGGAGCTCGGTCTGTTAGATGTGTGGCGGTATAGATGTACTAAGTAAAGAAGTCCAAATCGTAGGCAGGTTGGTAGGTTCCAAGACGTAATTTATTATATCAGTTCCAGGTAAGTAGATAGATAGTAGATTGTAGATAAGAAGGTACATAGTAGTAGCCCCACCATCAGTAGCCTCCCTGCTGCTCAGCCTCACATCTTCAACTGACACTCTGACCAAGACCACACACCAACATTCTGTGACATCATTCAACATTCTCCAGTCATGCAGGCTGAACAGAAGGGAGAGTATTGGTGCAAAGAAAGAAGAGAAGAACTCACACTATGACAATAGACAACCCCTTGGGAGAGATTAGTCTTACTTTGCCGAAACGCACAACACATATGCATGACTGGACTATCTTCTGTAGGACAAACGACTGCTTCCTAACCTGACCGAAGAAGAACAGGAGCCGACGACCTTGTATGATCATGGCCCTGTGACATGCTCCCTTGCGGTTTCTCAGCCAGGACCGCAGAGGTTGGTAGGCTGCTAGAGACTGCAATACTCCCTTCATGCTCACGCAGTCATGGTGAATCACATCAATTACCGCATTAACCACTATATATCAAGCTGACTGATACGATGGACACAATAGCGGCAACGAAGAGGAACGCACTGAAAGCAGTGGTACAGGGACATCTTATACCAGAGGCATCCAAAATAAAGTAATTACTGGAGGAGCTGTGCCAACGGCTCTCGGCCAAATTGAAATCTCTAGAGGGTGAGCACGAGTGCACGCAATCCCAGACACTCTGGAGGAAAGTCCTAGAGCCTCATTTATGAAAAGCTATGCATCGCTGCGTGAAAACAGCGATGCGTGACTTTTCATTGCAACCTCCTTGCGACACCAATGATGCGTCATATTTACAGTATGGCTCATCATTGCACAAGGAGTTACAGATACGTCAGTATTTCTGACGTATCTCTATGGCGCAAAAGTGACGCATTGCCGGAATGTGTCACAAACGTGACGCAACTCCAGCAATGTGTCCTTTCACATGGGGCAAGCCCCATGTGAAAGGGCCTGTGTCAATCTTACGCCTGCTGTGAGACAGGCGTAAGAAATTGACGCATTTGCGTCCTAGAAGTGGCGCAGTGAAAACGTATAGATTTCACTGCGTCACTTCTATGACCCTTTCTTGCGTCAGAACGCCCCCCTGCATACATTATACGCAGGTATAATGCAGCGCAGGGGTTTACAAAGTGACGCATCTACCTACATAAATGAGGCCCCTAATGACTAAGGGCCAGCTCCTGTCACTGGAGATGGATAGGGCAGCCTGCTGTCTGACGAGGCTTAACAACAGGTACTATCAATGGGGGGACAGGTCGGGCAAACTCCTGGCTGATCTATTTATTGCAAGTCAAACAAATGCACAACACCTGAAACTCAGTGCACAGATGGGTGACTCCACACACTAGATCAGGACATGGCGGAAAGCTTTAGGGCCTATTACGAGCACCTCTCCACACAACATCAGACTGACCTCTAAGCACGGGCTGCATACCTGGATGGGGTGGAGCTCCACACGATTCCTCAGGGAGATAGAGATGTGCTAGAGAAACCTCTAGTGAAAGAGGGGATTCTTGAGGCGAGAGTGAAACTTAAGTGTGAGAAGGCACTGGGCCAGATGGCTTCACAGCCTCTTTCTATAAGTGCTTTGTGCCTTCGTTCCTGCTGCTCCTACAGACAAAAGCACCTGGAAATGATATTGATGGGATGGGTCACTCCTTCCCTGATGGAATACACAATACTTCTTATCTTGAAGCTGGGCAAGGACAACAGTCGCTGTGGCTGTTACCATCCAACATCACTCCTGAAATCGACGTGAACATCTTCACTAAAATTGCCTATGCCTATTGTAGGAGTGTAGGGTCCTATGGTCACCCCAAATTTTTGCTTTTTACTTCACTGGTTTCTGACTTAATGTGGCTGTGGGCCTGCTAATCAGACCCACAGCCTGCTGTTCTCTCTCTAAATTAATGCCAATGCAATCTAGATGCATTACCAATTGGAACTGGTTCACCTTATAGGCCCCTGTAACAGTGTACCCTAGGTACCCAGGGCATAGGTGTATCCAAGGCCTACCAGGGGCTGCAGCATGTATTGTGCCACCCCTGGCCTGTCCTAGCTATTTGACACAACTGGCTGATCACTCAGCTGGGGTAAGTTGGTGTAATCACCTCTTACTTAGGTATAGTATATCTATATCTAACATATATGGACACATGTTAACCTATGAGTCACTCCTATGGAAGGCCTCAACAATCCTGGAGGCAGAGTGCTTGGTTTCATGTGAGATGGTGCAAGCAGATACCGGGCACACGTAAGGTATATATCACTTGAGTAAGTGGAAAGAGTCAATCGAGCAAAGAACAAGAGACACCGTTTTTTTGGGGGTTGAAGACAATATATTATAATTCAGATAGATCTTCTTTCTTTAGTGTGTACAACTTAACGCCAGCCGACACGTGTTTCGTCAACAGGACTGTGCCTGTGACTCATCAGGGCTGTGATTGGCGCTTGATAGCGGGGCGGTGTTGTTCAAGAGTGTCGCGTGGTCCCGGTGGGTGGTCGATATCTCCTGACAGAAGTCAGTATGCGAGTATGTCTGGTCGGTCTCCTGGACCAACAGAGCTTCGTAGTCTCCGACCACCCACCGGGACCACGCGACACTCTTGACCAACACCACCCCGCTATCAAGCGCCAATCACAGCCCTGATGAGTCACAGGCACAGTCCTGTTGACGAAACATGTGTCGGCTGGCATTAAGTTGTACACACTAAAGAAAGAAGATCTATATGAATTATAATATATTGTCTTCAGCCCCAAAAAAAAACAGTGTCTCTTGTTCTTGGCTCGATTGACTCTTTCCACTTACTCAAGTGATATATACCTTACGTGTGCCCGGTATCTGCCATAACTTTGTTTGGTGTTCTGGTTTTCCTAGCCAGACCACTTTTTGAGAGGCTTCAGGGTTTCCTCTCCACTGGTAGCACCGTCCTACGTTCTTGACCTTATGCACATCACCAATTACTGTCTTGCACTGTTCGAGCGCCCCTGCTGTACAACCCAAACCCTCAGTTGACTTGTCATGTGAGATGGTGCTCTGGCATGAGCTGAGCCTGTCTGCAGCTTTCGGAACAACGTCCTTTAGCTGTTTCCAGATATTGCCATACCATATACTCTTACGTGCATTATGAACCTCGCGGTTAAATGCTATCTTTGGTCTGGCTTTATCAAAACATGTCGAGTAAGGTGTCGTACGAATTGGAATACAACCCCCTCGCCAATTCTGGTGACGGGGGTAGCATTCCACCCTTCTAGAGGGACACAACATGTACCTAACCTGAAACCCGGGTAAAGTTAAACATGAGCCTCAGCATCACAAAATGGATGCTGTCACCACAAACACAAGTCTGACCTCCTGCTGCTGGGAGTCCTTCCAGCTTGGGAGGCTTGGACAAAGGGTTTCCTGTCAGGGGAGGTGCTTGCACCATCCCAGACAGGATTTTGTATAGTGGGTTTGGGAGGGCTGAAAAGAATGAGACAAGCCTGGGGCACACAAGGTGTCACTGTGCATATGCCAGTTCATACCGGTCCTGGGGGTCTCCAGCCCCAGTCCTGGCATGAAACTGGACAAAGAAAAGGGGGTGTAAACACCCCCCTTCCTGGTCCCACCCAGAGGAGGGACCTAGCAGGTAATCCGGCCCCTAGATTTGGTTTAGGAGTAGGAGCTGTCTCCTAAGACTTCAGATCATCCTGAACTTGACTTGCAACTAAGAAGAAAACTGGACTTCGACATTCTGCTGCACAGAAGACTGAAGAGCATCTCCCTTGCGGCCAAGGAGTGACCACCCTGTTAACACAGGCACCATCCAGCAACTCGACGTCTGCTTTGCCACCGCCTCCCGCCGGAGCCCGAGCCCAGAGCCCAACAAGACCTGGATTCCCAGACATCTCCAAGCCCGATCCACAGTCCCTGAAAAGAAGAGACCCGTGGAGGCATCGAGAGACGTGGGACCGGCAATCTTGAAAGACCCCCGAGAAGCTGACTGCGCAGCACCCGAGGCATCCTCAATGCTGTGCTTTGGGGTTTGAAAAGCCCCATCACAGGGCAGCAGCTGCACCGAAGATCAGCCCCCCAGCATCACCACGATCTGCGTGGGGCCCTTTTGCATTTTGCCACTTGATGCGTCATCCCGGTTACTGGCCCGTTGGCTAGTGGCCATCTTGGCGACGAAATCGACAATCAACACCACTGGTCTGGTTGCTCCAGACTGGCCCTCGCTCCTGTAAAAAGGAGCAGCCCCTCAGACCTTGCTGGTCAGAGTAACAAGCTTTCTTCACTTCCTGCGTGGCTTGCTCTTGCCAAGGCCTGTTTGCTTCAATCAAGTTGCCGACACCGCCATCAGCGAGAGCCTGCGTGGGACAGCTCGTGACCAATTCCTGGATGTCACTGACCTCTTTGTGTCTATGTGGCTGCAGAGACAAGCTTCCTTTCTTCACCTGTTGGCACCCGACATCGCCTGGTTCCCTCCTGGTTCCACGGTAGTCACTGGCTAGTGACTTTGAACATTGTCCCCTCTGCTCTCAGGTCTTCACATCTTCAGATCCATCCTTGGATCCATCGGAACTCTTCTCGACTGGCTGCCTGCAGCATCTTCATCTTCAGGCTCCATTGAACCACACGACGAAACCCGACGCACTTTGAACCATATGCACCCGCTTCCTGTGGGTGAGGTAACGCTGGCACTATGGTGCTCCTGTTGAGAGAAACATCTCTAGTGTCTAGGTTTTAAGTTGTTAGGTTCTGGTCCATCCGGAAGGTTCCCTTTGCAGTAACTTTGTACTTTTTACGCACCCATTGAAAGTCTATAGGCGCCCCCGTGTAACTTCAAGCACTGTACACGCAGCCCGTGGGCCTCCTGGTCACTAACTATTGTTAGCTCCTCGTAGTCCCAGCGATTCCCAAGGCCCTAGGCCTTCTTCCTATTAGATACGTGGTTCTTATACCACTATTTTAGTATATGGTTTTAGGGGCCACTTTGTGCAACTTTTGTATATTAGAACACTGTTTTGTTTTAACGCATTTGCTTCTGTACTCATACAGAGTATAGGGGGTACTTGTAGTAAATAAATATATATATATATTTTCAATATATATCTGTGTGGTGTCCTTTCATTTGGTATTCAAGGAGAGTGTATATGGTAAAACAGCTTGCTTCACATGCCTTTACAGAGTTTAGCCTAAGACTGCTTTGTCCATGCTACCACTAGGATAGCTGGTCTATAAGGTTGACTTACTACGAATCATCATAAGGGTTGCTTGGCATGGTACAAGGTGATCACTAGAACTAGTGAGCATCATATTCCAGGCCAACTTCTCACACCTATAGTCAGTGATGGAGGACCTTATTCACCTGAATCAAGCGGGTTTACCCTCAGGCACCAAACAAGTGATAACAATGAAACAGTGCTAAACTTGATAGAATAAGGTAAGACTGCGAGCAAGCAGTCTATCCTAGTCTCCCTGGATGTGAAGAAAAACTTTGAACTGGGATTTTTTTGGTTGATGTTATCCACCAGTTGGGCTTCAGGGACTCCTTTAGCAGGTGGCTGCTAGTGGGATATGGATGCCCCGGGATGTGCATTCGAATGAACAGGTTGCTGTCAAGGTGGTTCTCCATCACACATGGCATGCGACAGGGCTAACCACTATCACCGCTTCTTTTTGAGGCAATGCTGGAGCCTCTGGCCCAGCAGATTAGGCAGCACCCCCAGATCCAGGGGATTCAGTTTGGGGCACATAACATTAAGATGGTTATATTCACTGATGACATTTTGTTCTCCCTTGTGAGTCGCTTACTCAGCTGCAGGTGGCACTCACTGATTATCAGGCAGTATCTGGGTTTAAAATCAATCTTACGAAATCAGAGCTCCTCCAATTATCGGTACCTGCGCACCTGACGGGAGATCTGCACTGCACAACTCCAATAAGATGGGCTACCTCACATATAGCATACCTGGGTATCGCTCTGGAGCCCACACTGAGCCAGATGAAAGACATCAGTTTCCAGAGACTTAAAAGATCTATCAAAGTGTATCTCAGTAGTTGGAAACACAAATCACTATCTCCCCTAGGCTGGATTGTGGCACTCAAAATGCCAATCCTCCCCCACATTCTAAATGACTTATTTGGTGCCTGTTTGAACAGGAAAGTCACACCTTGACCCCAAGGGAGATTCTTCCGTCTTCTAGTCAATGTAGAATGTCGAAGTTTCAGGATATATGTTGCAGAGTTTCGTCCAGGTGTAATCTGAAGTCTTAAGGACTGGGGTCCCATACTTATACTAAGGTAGGGGGTTGGACATACTCTGGGGACCCACCTATGGGAGGATCCAGGGAGGGGATGGCTACACCCCTTTCCCTTTGTCCAGTTTCGCGCCAGAGCAGGGGCTGAGTGCCCCTGCAACCGGTTTGAACTTGCATATGCACAGGAACACCAAGAGTGCCCCCAGCACTGTCTGAAAATCATTCTATGAATGCACACACCCAGCTCCAATACACTAAAGCCTGTGTGGGAGGTAATTACACCTTCTTGTGACAGGAAACCTATTGTCCAGGCCTCCCCTGCCAGAGTTTCGTCCAGGAACAGGAGGCCAGACTTGTGTCTGTGGCTGCAGCATCCATTTTGTGATGCTGGGGCTCTTTTAAACTATTACCGATTAGGTCAGTGTGTACATGTCTCTCCCTCTAGAAGGGTGGAATTCTACCACGGCTGTCAAGACTGGCCGGCGGATAGCATTCCAAAGTGTTTGACACCCAACACGACATGTTTCCATGCAGCCATTCCAAAGTTAGCATTTACCACGAGGTTATAATGCACTTAAGAGTATATGGTCTGGCTTCATCACAGAACAGCTACAGAGAATAGATTCCAAAAGCTGCAGAGGGGTCCTGCTCATACATGGGCACCCTCTCACACAAAACCAAGCACTCTGCCTTCAGTATTGATAAGGTCTGCCATAGGAGTGACTTATAGGTTTTTATGTGTCAGTGATTAAAGGTAGATATAGGTAACCTATATCTTAGTAAGGGTGCATGCACCACCTTACCCACGCTGCAGTAGCAGACCTGTGGTGCCATTTTGGAAGGCTTCCCAGGGGTGGCTTTATGCATGCTTCAACCCCTGGTAGGCCTCTGGGGTACCTATGCCCTTAGTACCTAAGGTACCATATATCAGGGACTCACAAGGGTAACCCAGTAACCAATCTGGAGTGTACCTAAAGTACATGCAATCATTGTAGAGAGGAAGCAGCTAGGCTGGGGTCCTAGATAGCAGGGCCCCAGCCAGACTAAAGTCGAAAAACAGTGAAACACCAGCAAAAGGTGGGGGTAACCATAGTAAGCAGATCCTACTCTCCTACAGCAGGGTTTTGAGAGACTGTATGGGAGGGAGTGGGGTTGGTTGGGAGGAGTTCCTGGGGTGTAATCAAGATTATCAGTTTGAAAACCAATAAAAACGTGTGTTTAACAAAAAAAGTGTGCCAATATGGCATGGTTTCCTGTGCAGTGTTACTCTGTCTAAAAGTTACAAACTAATGAAGTAACACAAGCAGAAAATGTGCCGCATTACACCACATAATTTGGCAATTCTTGATGCATAATTTAGTCAACCCTGCCACATAATTCCAGTGGCCCTGCACATGAGGGAAGGTCCTTGTGTGTTTCCAGATTGTATCGTGTGCTTTCGCCATCTGCATCAAGCCCCAATGCTTTATGGTCCTCAATTGATGAGGAGGTGCACCCTTTATTTGCCGTGAGCTGTGCCTGCAGCAGCATTCATCAGGGTTTATTTTTACAAATAGTGGTTTTCCGAGTCAACATGGGACCTGACTGGGGTTAATGCAGTGCTGAGAGGTTGTATGGTGGAACCCTAGTAGCATTTACCCAGCACGCCTTTACAATGCAGTCAGTTGCCTGTGTGCGATGCTAGAATGCGTTACTTTAGCACACACTTTGTTACAACAACTTTCTTTAGGGGGCACTGGACTTTGGCATAGTTTAAATTATAAATATTCCAAATCCAGTCTATGCAACAATAGGGAATGTGTTGGATTTATAAATCCAGCACCAGAGTCCAACAACACGCCTCCCTACAGCAATTCATTGTAACGACTTGCCTTCTAACATCATATGCTGGGTACCATCCTCATTGTAAAGGCTTGTCATTGTAAAGACTGCGAGGTAAATGATGTTCCCAGTGCTGAGACAGTGGGACATATTTACAACAGAATGGCAGAGCTCAGTGTTACACCATAATTGGTAACACTGTGCTCCGGCATTCTGAAAACACAGGGATGCACTGTAATTTCAATAATACGGCAAACCTCTGCATTTAACATAACCCTGGTGCCAAATTTAGCTGCCCAGCACCAACACAGGAACTCTTGCACTATAGTGCAAGGGTGCCTGTGTTGCAGGGAATGATTGTTCATGTGCAGGGAGGTATGCCTTGGAATGTGTGTCGTTATCCCGCAGTCTTTTTGTCTGCAGGGAATCACAACAACCACGTTGTGATTCCGCATACCATTACTCCGCAAGTCGTAACAACGACTTGAGGAGGGGGGCACTGGATGTTGGAATAGTATAATTTACTATTGCAACTCCAGCCTGTGCAGACAGTAGGGTATGTATTGGATTTTAAATCCAACACCTCCCTCCCCCAACCGCAAGTTGTTGTTCCGACTTGCAGAGTAATGATATGCGGAATCACAACGCGGTTGTTGTAACAACAGCGTTGTGATTTACTGCGGGCAAAAAGTTTCATCGTAAACGTTGTTTACCATGCCTTCCTGCACAAGAACAATCACTAATTGCGATTTGTAACTTTTATGTGTGCTGCAGAATGCAGCACACATAGAAGTTGCAACTTGTCATTTTCTAATTATTATTATTATTATTATTATAGGCTTTTATAGCGCGCTCTGTTACTAAAAAAATAGTATCCTGGCGCGAAGAGGGGGAAAGAAAAGGTAGAGGGAGATCCTATGCATTGATGTTAAAAAGATAGGTCTTCAGTCCTTTCTTGAACAGAGTAATGGAAGGAGCTGTTCTTAACTGTTGTGGGAGGGTGTTCCAAGTTCTCGCCGCTCTGACTGAGATGGATTGGCCGCCAAGCCTGCTGTATTTGAATTTTGGAACATTCATTTGGTGTAAATTAGCTGATCTGAGGGGGCGGTTGGGAACATATAGGGAAAATCTTTTCCTTAAATAGACAGGACCAGCTTGATGGACAGCTCGGAAGGCAAGGACCAGGATTTTAAATAGAATCCTGTGAGCAACCGGGAGCCAGTGTAGGGAGCGGAGAGGTTGACGGACACTTGAACTTTTTGGAATGTTAAACAAAAGCCGTACAGCGGCATTTTGTATAACCTGGAGGCGATGGATCAGATAAGCAGGAAGGCCGCAAAAGAGGCCATTTGCGTAATCTAATCTGGATAATATCAGGGCACGGATGACGGTCTCTTTGGCCGCTCTCGGGAGAAGAGGAAAGAACCTGTGTAAAGTTTTAAGTGTGGAAAAGCAGGTCCCGGTGAGTCTTTTTATGTGATCCTCATATTTAAGGTTATTGTTAAACCAGACTCCGAGATTTTTAGCAGGGCCACCGATGGATTTGGGACAAGGTAAGTCGGCTGGCCAGAGAGAGTTGCCAAAGTTGTCTGGGAAGGAGCCATAAAGCAAAATTTCAGATTTGCTTTCGTTGCATTTTAATTGGGCGAGGGCAAGCCAACGAAAGACAGATGACAAACAAGTTTGGGCTCCAGATGTATCCAGGTTGTTTTTGGGCCAAGTAAACAGGAGTTGAGTGTCGTCAGCGTAAGCCATTATTTTTGCTCCCAGTTGTTCAGCAAGAAAAATAAGCGGGGTTAAATAAATATTAAAAAGCAGGGGGCTAAGAGTGGAGCCCTGCGGTACACCCGTTACAAGTTTCTTGGGGGAAGAGGCAAAGGGCGGCATCCAGACTTGTTGGAATCTATTGTCCAGAAAGGACGTTAGCCAGTCGAGAGCAGAGCCTGTAATGCCTATGGCCGCTAATCTGGTAAGCAGAAGGGAGTGAGGGACAGTATCGAAGGCGGCAGAGAGGTCCAATAAAATCAGAGCCGCTCTGCCACCTTCGTCCAGGCACTCCCGAATGGCCTCGGAGATTTCCACCAACGCCGTCTCTGTGCTATAGGCTACTCTAAAGCCTGACTGTGCTGGATGTAGAGCCTGGGAATTTTCGACAAATTTGTCCAGCTGAGTGAAGGCGACTTTTTCACATACTTTTGCTAGGGCCGGCAGCAATGATATAGGCCGGAAATTAGCAGGGATAGCAGGATCTAATCCATTTTTCTTTATAAGTGGGAGCAGTTTAGCTTGCTTCCAGCATGTCGGGACGGTGGCAGTGAGGAAAGAGCAATTGATAATATGCGTTACCTCATTGCCCACTGTGTCCGCGAGGCGTGCAAGCACACTGGCAGGGCACGGGTCAGAAGGGGATCCGGAGTGTAGGGAAGTGAGGATGCTGACAATGTCCGTATTTTCTACTGGGGAGAACTGGTGAAACCATTCCATGGGGGTAGGTAACACAGGAGACGGGATGGCCAATATGGGTGAAAAGCTGTTACATACAGTCAGTAAATCATCCTGGATTTTGGTGATTTTGTCCACAAAGAAAACGGAGAGTTCTTCGCACCATTTCTCTGTGGAAGCAAGTATGGGTTGGGCAGCACAGGGTGAAGTAAAACTTTTCACTATAGCAAAGATTTCTTTGCTGTTATTATTGGCATTAGCTATGCGCCCTTCGAAATATTGGCCTTTAGCGGTTCTGATCGCCGCATAATATTTCTTTTGCGCCGTCCTTAGGTTCTTTTTTGCCTCGGGGAGATAGGCTTGTCTCCATGTTCGTTCAAGTTTTTTGCAACCTGACTTAAGATCCCGGAGGGTGGAGGTGAACCAAGGTTTGGAAGGAGTTGTACGCAATCGGCAAACCCGACCTGTTTTTGTTGATGCGGCCGAGCCATCTTCTATCCAGGAGTTAAATGTACTAACGGCCAGCTCAATTTCCATAGGTAGAGTGGGGCGGGAGGCGTCGAGATGTTCAGACATGATCTCTACATTAATTTTTTGTTTGTGAACAGTTAGGTCATTAGTCTTAACCGGGCATGTCAAGGGCCAAGAAAATCTGATCAGCCTGTGATCGGACCAGGGCACAATTTCGGGGGTGGTTAAATTAATGTCGAAATTAGTGCAAACTAAATCAAGGACATGTCCACCTGAGTGAGTAGGAGTTTTAACCCATTGTTTAAGCTGGGCCGTAGCAAGAGCTTCACTCAGGCGAGAAGTGTCAGGGAGGTCCAGATTATCCACATGGATATTGAAATCCCCCAGAAGAAGGTATCTGGAGTATCTCAATGCCCGTGGGATTACTATGTCCTCCAAAGTACCTAGAAATCTGCCAGCATGGCCTGGTGGTCGGTAGACCAAAGAGCCCCCTAGAGTGAAGTGCGCCCCAAGTAAAAGTGAGAAATGCAATATCTCAGCATCCGCTGGGGGGCCTTGGGGTTCTAAAGAGAGAGTCCATAGGTCTCTAAATATAACTGCTAGGCCACCACCTCTGCCTAATGGGCGGTCGTTCCTAGCAATTTTGAAGCCCCGTGGGATGGCAAATTCGACCACCGGTCCGCAAGTCTCATTTAGCCAGGTTTCAGTGACGAAGAGGAGATCCAATTGGTTGTCACTCAGGATTTCAAAAATATCCTCAGAGTGCTTAACCAGTGATCTGGCATTGATCAGGCCTGCCCGAATGAGTGAGGGATCACCAGGGAACAAAAATGGAAATGGGAGAGTAGGCTGATAACAAAAGTTACAAGCCTAATGAATGTTGATGTGCAGGAAGGAACACCATCCTGCACATGAACAATCACTAATGGTGATTTGCTCTTTCTATGTGTGCTGCAGAATACAGCACACATAGAAAAAACAAAAATGAGGACAACGGATTTCCCTTGACTTATTGTTTGTGCTGCCCCATATTTGCACCAGCCTTGTAAATAGGGGGCAGCATCAAAAAGCATTGGACGTTGTGGCAGAACACCCCCCACAGAACCCATATTCCGCCCCATTCACGTTAAGTGATGTGTGAATAGGGACTTTAAGTGGCTTAATGCCGCCTTGTAAATAAGGCGAAGGGGTTATAGCCACCAGCCTGTCAAAAAAGTGACTTTGTGGTGGTGATAACCCCTTGTAAATATGCCCCAGACTGCAAGTGGTTCTTGCTACCCTCGACCGTGCAAGCAAGTTAGTAAAGTGCTAGGGTTCTGTACTTTAATCACAGTTAATATGGATCCTCAATTAAGAATAGAACGTATTAATTAGTAAGAGCCCATCTCATAGGTCTCCCTTAAAAATACATATAGATTCTGAGATACAACCTGAGTGCAGAAGTGGTGAATGAAATAGATTTCCATTCCCTCATGATAGCTATGTAAAACAACGTAAAACGATGTAGAGCCCAATGGTGCTTGCTGTGACTAGCGGTGCAAATGAGCTATACAAAGTGATGTTTAGTTTGTGCTTTTCACTTTAGCATTGCTCTCCCCTGCCTGGTTTAACAAGGACAGGCCTCTTGTGCTGTTTGCGACAGCACTACTGAGGGAGCAGACCAGATAATCCCTGAGCCAGACTTAACAAGAACAAGGCCCTTAGTACTACATGTGCTATGAATGGAGGAGGCGGGGTCTGGTACCTTCCCGACTGCCCAGATGTGCAGCACAACTGGAGAAAAGATGGATTCGGAATCAGTCTAGAGAGACATATGTCTTCAAATGTCTAATATTCTCATTAAAAAGGGGACGTAGGTGGCGCTTTCGTCCCTCCAATGATGTGGTGCAAAGTAACATGGAATGCACCCTAGTTTCATCTTTTCCTTTAAACAATTACAAGCCGCTGACAATCTAGTTTTATTGACCAGTCGTTACTATAAGTCAGCGCGCCTCATCTCAATCTTATATATATAACGATCTTTTTATTTCTGGGTGTATTTGGTCCATGTACCGTGCAAGCAGAAAGGTTTACATTTGTGAAAACGCAACAATCCTTTGCTCCTCTGCTGCACTGAATTATAGGACCAGTATTATTAGTTGCACACTCAAAGGGACCATCAGCTCAGGGCGTTCGCTGCTAGAGTGCTTGCAATGTATCTATACCAAGGTAATTTGCATGATAACACTTTGCCAAGTTTCAACTAGCTCGCTTAGTCAGGAGTTGCCATACTTGAATCCAATAAAAGATCGGCTTCAGTGCTACAAATGTTTCTACAGTTCCCATGGACAATTCCTTCTCTTTAAGGCAGCCACAGGAGTCTCCAAGCGTAGATGTAGCAGGTATTGTAGAAAATGATTCTCTACTTTCTCCAGCTTTGCAGACTTTTTGTGCCCCAGAGCTCTGCCCAGTGGGAGCCTGCGACCACTGCCTCCAGGCGGTGCACTTCAAAGGCTGGGGCAAATAGCCTGGGTCCACTTTTACTTGAGAGTCTTATGGCAGAGTTGGTCTATTGGCTTCGCTTTCTACTAGCTTTTTGGACCAGGACATTTTCTCATCAAATCTAATGCCCAAATAATCATAATAGCCGCCACGATCTAAGGATCTGCGATAAATTTTGAATATGTTACTTGACATTTTGCCTATTATTTAAAACCATGAACTTTGTTTTCTGGATGTACACTCAATAATAACGAGAAAGGAGTGATCCATTTTCCTTTTCACTAAACAGTTCCCTCCCAATTACAAATATTTAATACATTGCGCTACAAAGTCGTCTCTGTTGCTCTAGGCTAGACGGGTCCATCCTTGCCAGACTCCGGTAACTGTAACCTGCTTCTGTAACATAACATAGCATTGCATGGCATAGTATATGGTGAAACTGAACTGCTCAGGAGAAGGTTCATAGAGAAGTATTGAGTGCTGAGGCTTATTAGCGTTTTGTTTGGTGGGATATTATTTCCCACTGTACACCTTTTAGTGTATTTGCCCGCTTACCTGCACTGTAAATTGTCTCCTCACCGCTATTTAGCAGATCTCTCCCCACATTCACGACTATCACCGCCATCTTGGGGATAGTTGGGATGTTTTTCTTTGGGCGCCATTTTAGGGCAGCGTTCTAGCTGTCAGGAGTACGACGTTTACTTAAACCTGGCACATGCTAGCGCGCAGCGCATGGGCGCGCCGGAGGCTCGCCAGAGGCGAGCCCATCTACGCCCATCCACGACCAACCGGCACCAGGGGCCACAACCCCTGGCCAATCCATCAGGTACTGTGGAACTGCCTTAATACAGCTAAACCAGGCCGATGTACAGCTTACCCAGGAATGTATAACGCTGTTACGACAAGAGGGACTGTATAAAACCATGTTGTTAAAGGAGGGGAGGAAAAACGGGAGGGATGACACCACCTTGAGGTATGGTGTGTTAAATACTCGCTCTTTGCAGAGGGACAATTTTGAAATATTTTCGTTGCTACAGGATGGTGGGTTTGATATTCTGGGAGTCACGGAAACGTGGCTTGAGGATGTTTCTAACCCAGATCTGGTGGCCTCTCTTACCCCGAACTATAAAGCTATCTGCCTCAACCCCACGGGTACCAAGAGAGGAGGGGGGGTCGCGCTCTTTTATAATAGTCACTGGCGGACAGAAAGAGTAAGCGCAGAAAATTGTGGGGGAGCAGAGGTGCTGGGAGTGAAATTTGAGATGGGCACCACCTGTTGGGTTATTTTATTGTTGTATCGTCCTCCTTGGGCTAAACCAACTTTTTTGGATCCTTTTTTGGAAATTGTTCATGATCTCAGATCCCGCTATGAGAACCTGTTGATAATGGGAGATTTTAACTTTCACTGGGAGCTTTCCCCAAAAGAAGGGCACGCTCTTTAGTTAGAAGAGGCCCTAATGGCCTTAGGGATGACTCAACTAGTGACTGGCCCTACCCATGTCAAGGGTCATACCCTGGATTTGGTATGGACTACAGATTCTATCCCTGGTCATATTATCACCGCACCGTGTGCTTGGTCTGACCACTATTTAATTACAGGTCAGCGGAAGTTTCCCAGGGGGGTAAACCGTCAGAGAACGGTGTGGAAAACTGTTAGGAGATGGAATCATATAAATAAGGAAGACTTGGTTGGACACCTAGTAAATTCCACCGATTTAAACATAGCTAATGAGAATATCGAGGTCGGCAGCCAAAAGCTTTTCGATAAACTGAAGAAAGCTATTGACGCTGTTGCTCCGGCGGAAAGGGTGAAATGGGTGGATAGAGGGCCGGGGGCGCCCTGGTTCGACGAGACCCTAAGAGCTAAGAAACAGGCCCTCCGGAGGGTGGAAAGAGCCTGGAGGAGGGATTATAACACTAATGCACAGAACCTATATATACAGGAACAAGCGCATTATAAAAAGGCTATCCTGACTCGTAAAGCAGATTTCTTTGAGACCAAAATAGCGACAGCTCGGGTCCCGCAGAAAGAAATCTTCAAAGTACTTAATGAACTGAAAAATGTCAAAGAGCAGAAACCGGAGTTCTCCCAGGAAGACTGTCAGAACTTCCAGGATTTCTTTATAAGTAAAATTGAGGATCTTCAGGGTGAAATATCTCGGACTCCAATTTTTGACTGTCCATCATACACCTTGCAAGTTACCCCTGACGTACACCAATCCCTTAACACATTCCCCTTGATTACTAAGGAGATGTTCTCCAGTTTGGTGGAGAGAGTGAATTCAGGCTCTCAGGTGGACCCGTGCCCCCCTAGTGTTTTTAAGCTCGCTATATCGAGGTGCGAAGAGGATGTTCCTACCCTCTTAAATAGGTCGTTGGAGATGGGACAGGTTCCAACGTCCTTTAAAGAAGCTCGGCTGATCCCGCTTCTTAAAAAACCTGGGGCCGATGCTAAAAATTTAAAGAACTATAGGCCCATCTCCCAATTACCCTTTTTAGCCAAAGTAATTGAGCAGCATGTCTTGATGCATCTGTCGAAACACCTGGAGACCAACGACCTGCTAGAGCAAAATCAAGCTGGCTTTCGAAAACATCATAGTACGGAGCTGGTGATGGTATCCATTTTGGATGAACTACGATGCAGAGCTGACAAGAAGATCCCCGGGGCCCTGGTGCTCTTAGATCTCTCCACCGCGTTTGATACGGTGTGTCACAATCTACTGTTGAAACGTTTGAGAGATCTGGGCATCGGGGGGACCGCGTTAGGCTGGCTAACTTCATTCCTGCAGGGAAGATCGCAGAGGGTCCAGCTGTCAGACTCTGTATCTACAGCAGCAGCCATAACCTGTGGAGTTCTGCAGGGTTGGGCTCTCTCACCGCTCCTTTTTAATATATACTTACAGCCACTGATTTCTGCTCTCAATCATATGGAGTGTCAGATTTACAACTACGCCGACGACACTCAGATTATCATACAAATTGAGGATTCATCTGGAGCCCAGGCTAGGTTGCATAACATCTTAAAAATCACGAGTAACTGGATGTCCACCAACTCCTTAAAAATCAACCCAGAGAAGACCGAAGTGTTGCCCATTACCAGCTCGGGCAACCCGTGGAACGATCGCTTCTGGCCAAAGGAGTTGGGTAGGACCCCGGCACCAGCTAAGGTGGTGAAAAGCCTGGGCATCCACATTGATGGTAATCTTTCCATGAAAAATCAGGTGTCGTCTGTGGTGGGCTCGTGCGTCGGCCTCCTTAGGCAGTTGTGTAAAATCTCGCAGATGCTGTCCTTCTCTACCTTAAGGACTGTGGTGTCTGCAACAATTTTAGGTTGTCTCGACTATGGAATTCCCTTTATGTAGGGCTCCCTCAGCAACAACTTTCAAGACTGCAAATTGTGATGAACGATGCAGCGAGATTGATCTTTGGAAAATCTAGAAGAGCACATGCCTCTCCTCTCCTATGCCAATTACATTGGCTTCCTATTAGGCAGAGGATTTTATTCAAAGGTATGTGCATCGCGCATAAGGCAGTCTATGGCAACGCTCCTAGTTATATTAAAGCTAGGTTGGTGCAATACTTTCCAAAAAGGACACTGCGTTCATCCGATGACTCGCTTCTGATCTGCCCTCGCTATCGCATGGCTACCTGTGGTGGACGTGCCTTTTCAACTACTTTACCGGCAGCTTGGAATAAATTACCTCTCTGCCTATGGAAGGAACCAAATCTATTGCCTTTTAGGCGAATGTTAAAAACGGTACTCTTCCGAGAAGCATGGGGCTTGATCTAATCTGGGTACCTGTCCTTCTGTATTGATCAGTTTTTTCCACTACAAGCGCTTAGAGACCTACTGGTGATAATGCGCTATATAAATTGAATAAATAAATAAAATAAAAAAATAGTATAACATAACATAACATGTGTATTTGTAAAGCGCACATTCACCCAAAAGGGTGTCATGTTGCTGAATAACAGACGTTTATTCTTACCCAACTTAATGTTACTCATTTTATCAACCTCAGAAGGATGCAACGCTGAGTGGGCCACTGGGATTTGAACCTGTGACCATAAGGTCAAGCACAGGCTCCTAGAGTGGATGCATTTGTCCCCTAAATCTCGGGACACTACTAGCTTCTCTAAATAATAGAAAAAAGAATGCCCCTAACTCTGCCCATTATCACTGCACAGTGGCAGCAGCCCACCCTACCCTTTTTAGGTGGGTACAACAAGGGCCTGATTTGTGGCATTTTGGCGTATTGCAGTGCAGCAAGTGCCTTGATGCACTACCTTATGCTTAGTTGCTTGTTGGGTAATCTCATACTCACACCCACCTAACCTTGTAGTCTAATAACTGATGATTGACAACTATTTTTTCTATTATCTGCAAAACGCCTTGGACTGAACCAAAACCTACTAGATACTTAAAGAAAGCAAAAGAGGAACGAGACTGACTGACATAAGCCAGTTCCTGAAGACTGTTTCCCCAAGGGCCCCTCTCTCTTTTTCGTACACAGAAAGAGGTGTTGACTTTTGCAACACTTAGGGGCTGATCCTGATGCCGGTTGGAAATGCTTCCCGACTGAATCGGGTTGGAAAGGGTTTCCGACCCACTTGGATCGGGAGAGTCCGACAGACCAAGTACAATGCATCCGGATGCTTCCAGATACGATTTGGTTGGACTCCCATTGACTTCAAAGGGAGCACATGTTCCTAACCGCATCATAATTGGGCACTGGGTCGCTCCCGATCCTATTTGGAAGGACAAATGCCAATAGGAGGCCTTCCTAACCGCATCAGAATCAGGCCCTAGGTGAGAATGCTTTCCAACCGGCATCAGAATCGGGCCCTTAAAGATGTTCCTGACGTGCATAAAGAAAACTTCCTGTATGTCAGGGACTTTGCTTTTTACTGGGGCAGCAACAAACCCCTGCTTTTGTGTTTTGTTTCCTGAGTCATAAAAAGCAACACCAACCTGGTAGCATAAACACGACAGCCTCCTTTTAATTAAGCAAAATTCAGGTTATTTTTGTTGTGTTTGGTATTCATGGTCTGTGTTATACCTGGCATCTTTTGGTGTGGTTTCACCTGTCCTTTTGCCTCAAAACACCTGTTTTTGACTGTGTGCTGAAATTAATTTTCACTGGTTTTAGGACTCTGGGCGCTTTACCACTGCTGCCAGTACTAAAGTGCAAGTGCACCTTGTCTAAAATGATTGGCCTATGTGATTTACTAGTTGGTCCGTAGTACCATGCATCTGGTTCGCCCAGGGTCTGTAAGTCAAATGCTACTAGTGGGCCTTCAGCCCTGATTGTGCCATCCACATGATTAGCCCTTCAAACATGTCTCTGGACTGTCACTTCAGAGCCTGTGTGTGCATATTTAAACTGCTACATTGATCTAGCAACAGCAGCCGCTCCTCCGTTATGGCCGAAAAGCGTCGCCCCCCTGCCAGCAGCGACAAACTTGAAAAGTAAAATGATGATAAAACAGTCTGTTGAATAAATGTCTGGGTAGACTGACAGTTTGACTCTTGTGCCTTTAGTCACACAAAGGGAACTGAGGTGTGCCTTGCATATCCCGATGGGTCATCAGCAGGCTTATGGGCCTTCCTGAGCTAGAGTGGTGGGCGGACATGTCACTGACACCTGAATAGGGCTGTGCCTGTCCCCACACAAAGAAGTCTCCACCCCCTGTAGTATGTCTGAAGCCAGGGAATGGTCTTGTACACTACAGAACTTTATTTGAAGATTGCCTACTTCAAAGGCTGAAATGGGTATTAGTACTGGGCCTCTGAAACCATAAACTCAAAACACTTCTAAATTAAGGACATTCTGCCAAGAAGAACTGTGTTGCTGCCAGGAACAACTGCCACTTTTCTGTTTGCTTTGCTGTGTAGGCCTGCTGATTGCTGCATCTGTCCTGGGCGTTCACTGAAAAAATATCAAAACCACAAATATAGTTAACCTATACTTATAATGTAAATAACAAAAATATTGAAAATAAACATCGTTATACACTAATATCAAACACAATATATTGTTTATTAATATAAACATAGTTAAACATAATAAGCATTACATTTATTAACATTAAACAGTAATATAATGTAAATTAAATATATTTGAATAATTTAAAATTATATATAGATTTTATTTTAAAGGACAAAGGTAATTTGTGTATGTTTATTTGAATATACATCCTTTAAAACTATTAATAAAATAAATAAAATATTTGTTTTTTGCAATTCACAAATGTTTTTTAAACTTTAATAAGATAAATAAATAAATGACAAACTGTAATAAATAAACTGGAAACAAACCTAAAAAAACTCACCAAATTTAAATACACATGAAAAAGTAAACAAAATTAAAAATTAAATTTTACTAAAAATATATTCGATATTACAAACAATAAATACAAATAATATCATTTTAAATAGATAGAAAAATCATAATATTATAAATGTAAACTATATAAACAAAACAATAAAATTGTTGAAATAATACATATACTATTCCCAATACAATCTCTGACAGTAGAGAAATCTTTGGACTCTGGAGGGGTAAACTATAATACATTTACTATTCCACTCCAGTCTGTGCAACAGTAGGGAAAGTGTTGGACTCGGGTTAGGTACAAATCACTATTCCCACTCCATTATGTGCAACAGTGTGGATTGTGGAGGGGTAAAAGGTACTATTTCCACTCCAGTCGATCCAACAGTAGGAAAGCGTTGGACTCAGAAGGGGTACAAATTACTATTTCCACTCCAGTCACTGCAACACTAGGGAAAGTGTTGGATTTCATAGGAGTCAAATTTACTATTCCCACTCTAGTCGGTGCAACAATAGGGAAAAGGTTGGACCCAGGAGGGGTACAATTTTCTATTGCCACTCCTAAAAGTGCAACAGTATGGGAAGTGTTGGATTGCGGAGTGGTAAAATGTACTATTCCCACTTCAGTCAGTGCAAAAGTAGGGAAAGGGTTGGACTCAGGAGGTGTACAATTAACTTTTCACACTCTAATCGGTGCAACAAAATAAATATTTAAATATAATATATATATATATATAAAACCCTTTCAGGCATAGAGTGGTGCATAAATTATGCAAAAAAGAAGGAGAGAACTCTGGGTAGTTCTCCAGTTTAGGTGGAAAGCAGCTCCTTTTAGAGCACTCTCAACACCAGCGACACTCTAGATCTGCTCACCTCAAATGTCTGTTTTTCTATCAAAGTTTTTAAGCATAGGAATAGCACAGTGCTATCCACGCCGAGATAGAAAATGACAAAGTCTCTTGCAATTTATACAGCAAAGTCTTTAAGCATAGGACTAGTGCAGTGCTGTCCTTGCCGAGCTGTAAAATTACAAAAGTCATTTATCACTCCAGACACAATATTACAGCTTTGAATTGGTAAAATACCAACTCAAGCCAACCTGAAATGAGTAAAAGCAACCCCTGACACAGTGTTTCGCTCTAATTAGAGCTCTTCAGAGAGGTATAGCTTTGTCCAGACACAAGGGAGCACCCAGTCTTAAGTCAAAACAAAACCCTTTCAGGCATAGAGTGACGCATAAATTATGCAAAAAAGAAGGAGAGAACTCTGGGTAGTTCTCCAGTTTAGGTGGAAAGCAGCTCCTTTTAGAGCACTCTCAACAACAGCGACACTCTAGATCTGCTCACCTCAAATGTCTGTTTTTCTATCAAAGTTTTTAAGCATAGGAATAGCACAGTGCTATCCACGCCGAGATAGAAAATGACAAAGTCTCTAGCAATTTATACAGCAAAGTCTTTAAGCATAGGACTAGTGCAGTGCTGTCCTTGCCGAGCTGTAAAATTACAAAAGCCATTTATCACTCCAGGCACAATATTACAGCTTTGAATTGGTAAAATACCAACTCAAGCCAACCTGAAATGAGTAAAAGCAACCCCTGACACAGTGTTTCACTCTAATTAGAGCTCTTCAGAGAGGTATAGCTTTGTCCAGACACAAGGGAGCACCCAGTATTAAGTCAAAACAAAACCCTTTCAGGAATAGAGTGACGCATACATTATGCAAAAAAGAAGGAGAGAACTCTGGGTAGTTCTCCAGTTTAGGTGGAAAGCAGCTCCTTTTAGAGCACTCTCAACACCAGCGACACTCTAGATCTGCTCACCTCAAATGTCTGTTTTTCTATCAAAGTTTTTAAGCATAGGAATAGCACAGTGCTATCCACGCCGAGATAGAAAATGACAAAGTCTCGCAACGGACCCCCGAAGTGAATGTCCGTATGCTTTTCCACGGCGGAAAAGCCGATGTGGAAAAGCATATGATTTCCTCCATCCTAATATGGCTGGCGGTGTCTGATAGACACCGCCAGCCATGTTAGAGCTTTTCCAACGCGGTCGGAAGGCGACCGCGGCGGAAAAGCTGCGGGCGGATTTCAAGACCCACCACCATCCTAATATGGCGGTGGGTCTTTTGAGGCTCCGCATTGGTTTTTCCGCATCCTCCGGGCCGGCGGTGGCTTCCGCCGGCTCGGAGGATGCGGGAAAACCGCTATCATAATCGGCCCCTATGTTTGTGTACAAATAATTTACACATTGTATCTACTTTTTCCAAGCTACCAAAGGGGTGAGCACTGGTTATTCTGAGGGTGTTATTTACTCCCCCTGACTAGAGTGAGGGTCCGTACTTTGACAGGGTGCAAACCACTGCCAACTTGAAACCCCATTTCTAACAGTTTGGATCTGCATTTTTTGTTTTTATTTATTGCATGTTTTTTTTTTAGGCCATACACATGGGGGTCGATTCCGATCCTGGAAATAAAACGTCTGTACGATTCGTATTCGGAGCCCTCTCCGTACGAATCGTAAACACGCCGTACGACCCAACGAGTACGATCCGGACCGAGGTATGAGGATGCGATTCGTACGGTCCACGTCAGGTAAGGGCGATTCGTACGGAAAAGCACACAATCACATTCACACCATACGGTCCCTACACCCCATGATCATGGGGGTACGGTGCATACCCCTGCGATCATGGGATGTATGCACCGTACCCCACGATCGCAGGGTGTACGCACCGTACACCCAGCGAACAGTGTATGCACCGTATCCCACGATCGCAGGGTGTACGCACCGTACACCCAGCGAACATGGGGAATGGTGCGTACACCCCATGATCGCAGGGGTACGCACCATACCCCTGCGATCATGGGGTGTACGCACCGAACCCGGGGGGAGCATTCCGTACCTGTTTCAAGGCAAACTCTGCTTCTCTGGATGTTTTTGGCTCCCGTAGAAAAAGCGTCGTACGGTGCGTACCCGACACGAATCGTACTTACTGGGTCGGAGAAACCAGCTGCGAACCATACGGATGTCGCGTACAGCGGGTTCCGAGGGAGATTCGTACGGGGATTTGATTCATACGGTCTCTGTAAGATTCGTACGGAGTCCAGCTCCTGTTACGAATCGTACTTCGTCGTACGTACAGGGGACGTTGCAGGGTACGATTCGTATGGGAAAAACGTTCCATATGGCTATTCGGAGCGGTTTGTCCCGAATCGGAATCGACCCCAAGGTGTTTAGCCCCTGAGCGGAGGGAGAACTACGAAATGCATTGGGGCATGGTTCTGCATTGGGGCTATGTATAAAAAATATCTTTCATGTTGATGAAGCTATTGTGGAGAAAAAATAATTATGACACAATTTGAGCAAACTTTCTAAAGTAAAAACCAGTTTGAACATTGAGAAAATGTAATGCAATGAATGTTGTGCAATAAACAGTACTTAATTTGAGTTTGTGGTTGCCGCTGGGGCCCATCAACTCTCATTTTTGGGGACCGGCACTTATTGTTCCGCATGAGATGTTGACTGAGAGCAAGAGAGGGAAAAACAAACAAGGAAAACCTACACATCCTGTCCTTTTCCCCTGCGCTTGCCACAAATGGCTGCCATGCGCCAACGTAGGCACCCTTGTTCCATAGTGCAAGGGTGTCTGTGTTTTGGTGGTAATTGTTTTTGTGCAGGAAGGGAACCCTTTCTGCACAAAAACAAACAATGGATACGATTTCCTCTTACTATGGGGTCAATTAGGATGGCGGACGGACAAAGTCCGTCCGCCATCCTGTCGGAGGACGGGACCGTCTGCCACAGGGGCGGAGGTCCCGTGCCTCAAATTAAGATGCACCCACCACAGTGGTGGGTGCATCCCGCATTTTTAACAGTGTGGTGGGTGGTGCTGAAAGCACCGCCCGCTGCAATGCTAAAAATGCATGTTGTGCGTTTCAAAGCACAACTTGACAGGCACCGCGTGGTGCCTGCCATGTTGTATTTTAAAATGCAGGCGGTTACCATAGGCACCCCCATGTGCACCCCCAATACCCCCTTCACCCTGGGGGCCCACAACGGGCCCCCAAAGTAAAGACCGGCATTGCCGCCACGGAAAGGCATTGCCCACAGCACATCCTAATATGGCTGGCGGTGTCTGATAGACACCGCCACCATATTAGACCTTTTTCGCCGTGGTCGCAATACGACCGCGGCAGAAAAGTGACAGACGGTCTTGCCGTCCGCCGCAGTCCCCCCCTCCATTGTAATATGGCGGGGGGAAATAGGTGGCAGACTGGCCCGGATGGTGGACGGATCGCCACCGCGATCCGTCCACCATCCTAATCGGCCCCATAGTGTGGTGCAGAATGCAGCACACATAGAAAGAGGAAATAACGAGGAGAAATAATGTTATTTATCCTCGTTGTGCCTCTCCTATGCCTCTCCTATGGTACCCCTAGGGAGGCGTGGACTTTTGACGCATTCCCAAGTTTAAGAAATCTCATAAATCTGGCAATGTGTCAAATGCAATAGATGTTATGTGGAAACGCCCACTGTGAAGCCCATGGCACGCCTCCTTATAGCAGAGTCAGGCAACGCAGCAACTTGCCCTGCGTTTCCTCACTCCATAGCTTCAAGGCCATGAAAAGCTACGCAGAGTGGCTTTATGTGGCTTTGTAGATATGGCCCTGCCATGTGGGACCGGACCGTTATTGAAAGTGACGTTATGGTAGCGCAGGTCCTTGTAAATGAGTTCCTTAGCGTATTGTTCTGAGCTCAGCAAATGTTGGCAACTACGTTAACAAAATAATGTTAGGGTTGAAGTGGTACAGTCCTAGAAACAGTCCTGAGTGACGCAGTGGCTCAAAAAGCAATATATTCAAGGGTTAAATAAGAACAAGTAAATACATTGGTGTATTGTGTGTGTGTTAATATAACGTGATCAAAGAATGGAGGGGTATATTATCAAGGGGTTTATCTCCGCTTTTTTGGCTTTAAAAGCCAAGAAAGCGGAGATAAAATTATCTCCCTATTACCAAGCTGTCGCTAACACCAGTTAGTGACAGCTAATAGGAGATAGCGACCATCTTGGGCCCCGCTTTGCATGTCAGTGATATTTATCACTAATGACATGCAAAGTGGGCATGCCAAGATGTTAGCGACTGGAAACAGTCGCTAACATTGCTATCTCCTATTACCAACTTTTGGAGATATTCGCGCTAAGCGCGAATATCTCCAAAAGCTAACACCTAACCCTGAGCAGTTCTTCACCATGTTATCCAATGGGAGGTGGATAACATGGCTAAGAGCATTTGCTCGATAATGCATGAATATCGCTGACTTTTCAGCGATATTCATGCATTGCGGCCGTTTTTTATCGCATTTGCGATAAACCTTGCTAATAGCAAGGTTTATCTGCGATAAAAATCGCCGATGTGCGGCGATAATTTTTGTCTCTAAACAAGTTAGAGACAAAAATTATCGCTAGTTGTTGGTAATATGCCCCGGAGTTCGTTAAGCATTGGGGACTGAGAGTTTATTGTGAATATTCCACTTGGAATATTCCATTTTCCTTCTATTTATGGAAACATCATAATTTTGAAAAAGATTCCCCTTACCCTCTTTATCTTCACAGTACACAACCCATCCAGCAGCCCTTAACTGGTACATTGAACCCTAAAATCAAGTCCCTTGCAACAGCCATGAGGGTGGAAGTTTTCACGAGCACTCGCTTTTCTTTTTGAGTGAACTTTTTTTTAACTCACGATTATGCAACAATCCTTAGGTAGGCATGGTCGCTAGACCGACCATGGAGAACCAAGACAGGTCTTTGATTAGGAGCCCACACACCGAGTTATAAGAAGGGCAAAAGCAAACCAACAGCTGAGAAGAACTGATAACCCTTCCACAGGAACGCTCTGGAATGCAGGGAGGCAGCACAGAATGTAGGGCCATACTATCAAGAAAGGGAGATACATTATCGCCGCTTTTATCGGCAGGAAACTGCCGCTAAAGAAGGGCATATTATCAAGCCCATTATCGCCGATTTAGCGGCAGTTTCCTGACGATAAAAGCGGTGATAATGTATCTCCCTTTCTTGATAATAGGGCCCGTAGATTCTTGGGAACTAACAGAATGCAGCTCAAAATGAAGAGGCATGTTTGCCGATAAAGCAGTGCTGTTCAAATACTACACACCTCCTTCCCTGTGGAAGAAAAAATATATTAAGCAAAGGAGGCTATGGAGACAGTGTAACTTCACACTATGAAGTCTTTAAACTTGGCGGGAATGCCAGCATTCCTGGGCCAACGCCTAACATCACAACAAGTTCTCTACCAGGCACCAATATTCAATAAGACTGAGGTTTTCCTTACTTACTCGACTTTACAGGGTTTCAAAAATGTGCATTCCCTTTTTTAACCATAGAGGCTTTTTTTTATTTTATCAAGATTGCTTACTTATAACTTGTGACAAATCAGACCAGATGAAACTATATGATACTATATCTTGGATCGTTTTCTTTCAATATTCTGTTCCAAATGTTTGTATGTACTCTTTAAAGACGAACAGGGCTATTCACACCTGCAAGTTTTGAGTAACTTTACAGCTTTTGGCTAAAGTTACTCCAAAGTGTAGCTTACACATCTCCACCCCCTGTAAAGGTAGTATAAATAACAAATATTAACAAAAATATTAAATATGTTTCCTTTTAATGTATTCATTCTAACATCAAAAAAATGTTATTTAAATGTTTAACTATTTCAAATGATTTAACCGAATGTACAATATATTCACATTTAAGAATAAGGTTTTATTTTATGTCCCTGCCTCCATTATTTCCTATGGGAGCGTGTTGCAGTATCAGTGGTTGGCCTTTTGTGGTGTTGGACTTACTCCAGCTTTGAGCTGGAGTAATTTACTACTGTTTTTGGTCTGTTTTTGGCTATGGTGATTCTAGAAGAGCACTTTGTGAATAGCAATGGTCTTTGTGGGTGGGTTTATGTCGCTTCCTAAAACCATCCTTGGTCCTCCATAAACCCCTCCTTAGTCCCTCCCCCCAATCACCTCCCATTTAGTAGTAGGTAGGCCCCCATTTTCCCACCCAAAACTCTGGTCTTAACCACATTTACTACTTTGGAGTAAACGTAAATCTGTGATATCCCTATAGGAGAGGTCAAGGTGGAGATTTACACTTATAGGTTTGTGATAATCATTTTGTAAGACTTTAGTTGCACTTTTGGAGTAATACTAAACTTACTAGAAAATGCAGTTCATGAATAGGTCCATGAGGCTTCAAAGACCCCGTGAGCCATTCTGGATTCAATATTGTTGAGAAGCTCCCTTAACTTCAGCAATTCAAGAGATATGAATCCTGTGACATTCATGCAGTCCTGCCAAGTACCACTGGCTAATAGCTATGAGTGCTGTTGCCACTGGTGAGGAAGCACTGGGGGTCCAGGGGAGGCCAAGCTGCCCTGAACCGACTGCCGTGACCTACAATGATGCGTGCTATGGTGTTTTAGTGTGAACACATGCATGGGGCCTGGCTGGTCCTGTCCTTGTGAGTTGGTCGGTCGGTCAGCCAGAGCTAGTGCAGCCCCGAGCTGGCCGCAGGCGGCTGCTTGCTTGCATACTTCGAAGGACGACTTCTGCTATTCCATACTGCATAGTGTCCGCACTATGCAGGAGCCTTGCTTCAAGCTGGTAGAAGCCCAAAGGCGCCAAAGCCTGTGCTGCACGTGTGCTAAAGTTGCTGGTGGCAGATGTCAGGATGGCCACTTCAGAAACACTTCCAGGGTCTCCTTATCCAACGGTTTATGGAATCCCAGACAGCTAAGCTCTCCTTTAAGTGCCCCTGTCCCTTGTAAGTGAGGCCACCAAATTATTATGTGGCCATAAATGCATTTCATCCCATTTATCCAGAGGCATGCCAGAGGTAGCATCACTGGAAACCTTGCCACTCTGTCCTGATCTTGGCCACCCTGCTCCACTTTTTTCAAGCACTTTACAGTTCTGAAACAAGTGAAGGATTTTGATAGATCTAGGCCAAATCTCATCACAATCTGATTGCAATAGCTAAGTGTTCACTATGATGAAACAATTCATTGCATGCCAGCACTTGGTGTTTCATGAAGAACAGCAGAGGCTCCCTCTGAATGATGGAGCACCTATTTGTTTATAATGAGGCCACTCATCTCCACTCTTGCATCAGTCTCAGGCACTCGGTGATACTGGGTCTATGATTAGTATCTCACTATCTCCTCCTACAGTGTCTGATACCATCAGCTTATGGCTGGTGCCAGGACCTGCTAATGATATGAAGCAACTGCTGAGCAGTAGAAACATGAATGAATGCCTTTAAAAACACAGCTTTTCTAAAGCCACTTGATCTCATGCCAATGAACTCCCAGAAAAAAAACTACCCTAAAAAATGTAAACTACATATAACAAAACAGGAGCTCCAATTGTATTTCAAAATAAATATAAAAAGAGAACACGGGCCAATCTCTTTTCAGTGACTCACTTACACATAACGGTGTAAGGGCCAGAGCTGAGAAACCACGTTTGATTCTCGGCAACGGCTCAACATCCTTTGATCCTAGGCAAATCACTAGGACCTTATTTATAAGTCATTGCGCCGCCGTTGCGTCACATTATGAGACACTCTGGTGTTGCAGGAGCCTGCTCCATATTTACCAGGCAGCACTAAGCCACGTTTTATTTGCGTAATGCTGGTAAAGGGGCTTGCAATGGGTATTGCTGGGGGTATTCCCAGGAACATGCATTGCTTTTTGACACTGCCCCAGATTTACGAGAAATCGCAACTCTAAGGCAGCGATACAAACGTACGCTTCCCCAGGGAAGGTGTAAGCGAGGCACAACGAGGAGATATATCTTTATTTTCCTTGCTTTCCCTTCTTCTATGTGTGCTGCATTTTGATGTATACATAGAAAGAGGAAATAGCATCTTGTGATTGTTTCTGTGCAGGAAGGATTTCCAGAAAGGCCTGTGGCGCTGCCATATGGCAAAAAATCATTAATGAGGCCCTTAAGGTGCCTACCAAGAAATGAATGTGTCCTTGTGCAATGTAACTGGTACTCATGTAAAGTGCTCCAATACCTTCAAGTCGAGTTTGTGCTACATAAAACTGTAAAAAAAATAATAAGTAATTAGTCACGCATACGCTAAAATGGTCAAACTCTTCATGTAGCACAGCAATTACCGAAGATTTCTGTGGCATGCCCCTTGGACCTGCTCTGCCCTCATGCTTCGCTAACAGTTAATTTTGTTTTTACGAATTTCCATACAGAGCACAGACTGCAAAGTTAATTGCTCATGAGTACTTTCAATGAAGTTGACAAAGGTATGCGCTAAGGACCAAACATTGTGGGCAAAGTGGGGATGCAGGGTTTCAGGTGCAAAGCTCCAGTTGCTAAAGTGTTCAACTAACTTGTGTCTGTGCTAAAAAGTAATATCTCCAGCCCAGTATCACAGTGCAAGAAGAGTGCAGCGGAGGGTAGGGGTCACGTGGCTGTGCGCATGCGTGCATTACTGAGTGGACAAGGGGCAGAGGCCCTGACACCAGATGGTGTTGAAGTTTCTTCTCTTCTGCTTTCGAGCTCCCCAGCTAGGAAAGCTCTCTGACCCTTATTTATGGGGCTTGCCCAGCCTTTGCGTCACTTTTTTGTGACACTGCGGCGGCGTAAACAATGCGCCACACTGCGCCCTATTTACAAAGTGATGCATCTAGGTAGATGCGTTACTTTGTAAAGCCTTGAGCTACATTATACCTGATTCCGGTATAATGTAGACAGGGTGAGCATTCCCACTTAAAAAGTCTTGTAGGAGTTGTGCAGTGGAATCTATGAGATTTCACGATGCCACTTCTACGACTTGACTGCAACACAATCCTTACACCTGCTTCAAGCAGGCGTAAGGAGTGATAGAGGGTCTTTTACATGGGACTCGCCCGATGTGTAATGACATATTGCTGGAGTTGCCAACACACATTAGCAATGCGTCATTACTGCGCCACCATATATGTCAGGATTCCTGATATATCTGTGCAATCCTTGTGACATTGAGCACTATAGTTTAAATACGGGGCAACCATGGTCTCGCAAGGATGGCGCACTGAAAAGTGTTGCATCACTGGTTTTCCCCACAGATGCAACACATTTCATGAATGAGGCCCTCAGGCTCTTGAAAAGTGCTGCTGCTTGCCCCGGCCAAGCAATCCTATAGGAAACCACTACCCAGTTTTGTACCAGGGGACGATTGTTTTGGGGTCTTTAGAGTTGGGTGAGGAGGGTGGATGTGGTTGTTATTTTTAATAAAGTGTGCACTCTTGAACACTGCACACTTCCAATAATATAAATAGATACTGACATATGGGGAAACGTGTACAAGAACCTCCTAGCAGGTATATGTTTCATCAGGACCAGTATAGCTGAGGCAGAATCAGTCCCATGCCAGACATAACCTGTCCTTATAAGTATAGAATAGAAACCATGTGGTTTATTACAGAATTGGGAGATTTTGGTCACGTCACGATATGGATAAAATAGTGCAATATGTGCTTAAGGCCTACCTTGTTAGCATAGACACCACTGTATTAGCAAATGGAAGCCACATTCCAGTGGTTTTCCTGGTGTGCAGTTTGGTGGCCCAGCCTTTCAGAGGCACTGTCCAGTTTTTACATTTTCCCATATACTGCTAGGCCTCTGCATGAATGTATCTCAACAGGATAGCCAACAGTCTGTTCATGGGTCAGATTGTCATGAAAACCTCATATTCCTCTGGAAGAAAGAAAAACAGATGAGGCACATGGAATACTGAACCTGACCCCTAGCAGAGGCTTCCTTACTCAGTCTACTTGCAAGGACTAATTTTAGTCTTCAGAAGGCATTTTTGGAACTCGAAGGCGTCAACATTTGTTGTCTCTTCTTATCTGTACTATAGAATTCTTTGATATTGAATTGTCTCGTCCGTATTGTTGTAGCTCTTTGAGGTTGTGTTTTTCACTATTGTGGAGCAGTGGTATTACCATGGTTAGTACAGTAAGTGCAGTGTCACTAGGGCTCACACGTGTGCAAGGCTCACCCTGTGTATTGCTGACATTTACTTCCAAACAGGAGGTTGAAGGGAGACCCATGTTCCTTTTTTGCATTAAGGCTTGTGCTACTCTTGCTGCACCACTGTTGACATTGTGTGGTGTGCAATGAGAACACCACACACTATGAGAGATATCATTTTAAACGTCAAATCCAAACTTGAGTTCAAACTGAACACTGACCACAATAACTCAATTACATCTTTCAACCAGACCATTCAAGTTAGGAGCACATAATGTGGTGGAATAAGAATCCACATTTAGCATATGAGAGGCAAAGTGGCCTCCATTATCACATATTATGGAGGCAGGTATGCCCTCTCTGTGGAATCACTCTTCTAAGAATTCAAAGACAGAATCAATGTTGAGATAGTTCATACACTTACGTTCTACCCACTTTGAGTAGTAATCAGTTAAGATGATGGCAGAAACTTTACCTTGAGAACAACCCTCATAAGAACCAACATATCCATTGCCAGCTCCTTTTAAACAGCATTAGGAAATGTCTCAATGTTTGTGAACTTAAGCAAAGTCGATGCACAAATGAAAATCAGTCCGTCCATGAAAGGCCAGCAGTATTTTATCCTCACTCTTCTTATTGTACCACTCTCACCTATGTGACCATCATGTGCTAAGGCTATGATTTGGGATTGAATGGGTGTGAGAGGAATAAAACAATTTCCTTTCATAAGCAAATCCCTATCTAAACAAAACACCTCTTTCACCTCCCACTTAACTTGTAAGTCAGAATACAAGTTGTTCCACCTGGCCAGCCATCAAGAACAATTACCTTTACTTTTTAAGGAAGAGTGTCTAGTTGAACTGCAATGGTCTAAAATATTTCACTGATAATAGGATTAAGCTCATGAAAAAGCATTCAGGACAGGAGCCATAAAACACTTCCCCCTTGTCATTTTGAACAACATAATTGGTATCATGAATAGCAAACCTAGAAAGACAACCCACTCTGACATTCAAGCATTTGGGAATATAAGATAGAAATTGAATTCACACTGCCTCAACAAAATCATAACCAACTGTGGTTAAGCCTTCCCTGGGATGTTACTGTTGAGAAGTTGTTTATGGTTAGCCTTGATGTAAAATGATTTACCTGGCAGCTACCGGATAGGAGTTGTGGGAGTGGGAAGGAGGACGGATTAAAACGATTAAAAAAAAACACTCAACTGGAATCGCGCTGGCCGCTGCCTCTACCTGGTCCTCTTTGTCTTTCTCGTGTCAGGTAACAAAAAATGCACACAGGCTCCCATGCCCCCCACAGCCAATCACAACGCTGCAATGGTGATTGGTCTGAGTGCTGTGGTACGGTGCTCAGCCAGGGAATGGGAGGCTGGCCATGTTTGCCACGCAAGCTGTAATGCAGAGAACAGGCAAAGTGGGCATGACGCATTGGCCTGCCCAAAAGGGCCAGCCAAAGCGTGCTGTGCACTTACAGAGTGCACTCATCACTCCTCCCCCTGCAGTACTCTGGCTTCACTGAGCCCAGCTCTGCCCCCAACTGAGCCACTGCAGTAGGAAAATAAAATGATAATAACGCTGTGTTATCATTTTAATTTTCCTCTTTCAACTGCTCTGAGAGCAGTGGGGCAATGCTCCTCTACCTTAGCGGAGGAACTGCTGCTGCACGTGTGACTTGAAGTACCAGGTTAATGACCCAGTCACACAACGCAGCACAATATCCAAAGTTGCTGCACTGCATGTCTATATAAACATGTCACCCTCCTCCCCTTCCCCTCACAGTGGCACATAATCAGGCTGCTGAGCTCCAAGCACACACCTTTGCACCATAGTGCAGAGGTGTCTGCATGAGACTAGCATACAGGCCCGGACTGGCCATAGCGGGCACCGGGCAATCCCCCGGTGCGCTGCACGGGTGGGGGCGGGCTTTGGGCCCCTGGGGGCCGATTTTGGTACAGGGCCGATTTAGCTGCAAAATCGGCCCTGTACCAAAATCGGCCGAAAACCGGCCCCAGCAAAGAGCTCGGTTTCACCTCCAACCCCCCCGAGTGGGGAGGGGGGCCTGCCGAGCACTTTGCCAGGGCCGGTTGTGGTTCCCAGTTCGGCCTTGCTAGCATAGTTTTTGTACTGGAAGGCACACATGCAAAGTCGGGAAGGAGAGAAGAAATACAACCATTTCTCCTTTTTGTTTTTATTTCAACGGTTTTTATTGAGGATATTTTGTGATATGATACAGATACAGTACAGTTGTTATGCGGGGACGCATACAGATGACATACATCTCTTTTAATGCCTGCTTCAATGTGGCATTATGGGTTTTATGCAAAACCCTGCTACTATTGTTAGTAGATAGGAGTTTGAATCAAAACGCCTGGGTGATTGAATAGAAACCCCCGTTTACCACTCATGTAACTCCTCTCTATTGCAGAGTATCTCAAGCAGTGCTTTGCTCTACTGTGCTTTACTTTTTTGCAACTTTCCAGCGCTAAACAAGTTTTGCGCTCTAAAGTAAATTCAACAAATAAATGAAGTGCAGGTTTGCATCACTTTTGTGATGCAAACCCAGCGCAAAAGGTTTGCAAATCTCGCCCAAAGTGTTCAACACTCAACTCCATGCCAGACCTTTCATCTCAGTGGTGGAGTATCAAGGCTTTGCTAGTGTCAAAGCCCAGAGACAAATTCAACAGTGACCGCTTCGCCTTGCTTAATCAGAATAAAAATACCTCCTAGTCCCGCTGGATTGCCATCCACCATGGAGATGCTCCTTGCCAAATAAGAATAAGGATTTTATAGAGCGGCATTAAAAATATTGCATTTACATTTTGCCTATTTTTTAAAAGAGCTCTTAGCAGAGCTGCCACCACAAAAAAAGCTATTGACAAATTGAGGAATAAAATTCACGCACACCCATGTAAAACCTAAGCCGTTCCTTGTTATTTGGCTTGGACCCCTCATCATTAGTTTTAGGCAATTCATCTTTTCAAAAAATTCCCGTATGTGGGCTCTTATACTCCAATAATTCCACCTTGCTGGATAAAACTTCACATGATTATGTTTTTCCATGGAATCAGCATTCACCAGCATATTGTCCTGAAGTGCCTCAACCTTGCGATACTCCAGAAGAGAATGTGCATCACTTTTTGGAATACCGTGGAGGCAAACCCAAATGGCATAGTTATATGTCTGAAAGCCCCTTCAGGTGTGATAAAAGTGGTGATGTGATTCCTCGGCAAGGTCAATCTGATGCTACGCTGACATAAGATCCAACTTGTAAAAAATGTGGCCCTCTCTACTTTCACCAACAACACATGAATCAATCAATCAATCATGGGTTTGTAAAGCACAGCTACTCACCCGATCAGTGGCGTAGCAAGGGGTAGCAAGAGGCGGACAGCCCCGGGCAGCACAAGTTTTTGGGGCTGCGGCCTATCTCCCCCCTCGCTCTTACATGAGTTTGCCACGGGAAAACGTGAAAAAATAATCATCAGCATGCCACCCCAACTCCTTAGCTCGGTGCTGCAGTGCGTCAAAGGCACAGACAGCCACTGATGGCTAAGTGCCTAGTTATGCCACTACACCCGATAGAACAAGAAGCTTACAAGCTGAAGCCTTGTTCCTTGGGATTTGTTACCATGTTTTAAGTAAGTGGTCATCACACTTGCCTTGCAGATGGCTTCATAATTTAGATCGGTTGTTTATTTGAGTTTTCTTTTACAGCACACTGCGAATATGAATTTCCCTGCGAGCTCCTTAAATATAATGTGACTACTCGTGCAATATGTTTAAAGGTGAATTCTCAAATTTAAAGATATCGGGTGTTGGTAATTCTATTTCAGTTCACCTATGGTGTGAATTGGATCTATCTTCTTTCGTTATTCTGGTTAATTTTTAGCCAAATTAATACTTTTTTCACTGGGAGTTTTCTTCTTTCTTGTCTCTTCTTCTTCCTTTTTCTTTTTTTCCTTCAAGGGAGTCCAAATTCTTATGTTATTTGTGATACATGTATTTGTAATAGCAGAACTTTTTGACGCTCAGTGAACAATTTTGTCCTGATGATGACCGCGTAATTGAACAGCGGTTGAAACGCCGTCGATGCATATGTGGCCAATAAATTTCAGAGGACACATAATTCTTGTATATGTTGTATTTTCATTGTAACATATTTGTTGTTTGCCACCTGTCTGGTTTTTGTGATGTATTGTTTTGTATACCAGCGAGTATTTATCTGAGCACGTTTGTTTTTCTTAAATTATGTATTTATAATAAATTTGTGATATTTTTCTAAAGAATTTTTTTACTGTTTGGTTTATCTGATATATGGTTTCCCGTTATTCACTTTTTTTTCTTCCTTTTCTTAAGAATGTAAATTTGTTTGTAGTAACCAATGTGTGAGTAGATAACAATTGTTGTTAATCAACTGTCTCCTGAACTGTTTTAAGGAATATATACTGACTGCCCCTGGTTCAGGTTGGTTGGGTTGCCCCTGTAGTTGCTCATGACTACACCCGATAGGGCCTCAGGGTGCTGGGGGGGAGGTCCCAGATGTTCACGGTAATCGGTTGAAGAGCCAGGTCTTGAGGACACTCGGGAACTTGGAGAGTGTCGGTGTCTGTCTGCGGTGTAGTGGGAGGGTGTTCCATGCCTTGGCGGCTAGGTAGGAGAAGGAGTGACCTCCTCTTCCAGTCTTCTTAACGTTGCCAGAGAGAGCTGGGCTGAGCAGAGGGGTCTTTGGGGTGCGTGGAAGAGAGGTGGTACTTCAAGTATGCAGGTCCGGTGTTGTGGAGGGCTTTGTGGGTGTGGGTGAGAAATTTGAAGGTGATTCTCTTCTCGATAGGTAGCCAGTTTAGTGTTCACAGTGTTGGGTGATGTGGCAGTGACGTGGTAGGTTGAGGACTAGTCTGGCGTTGGCGTTCTAGATGTTCTGGAATCTGCGGGTGAAGTTCTTGTTCATTCCGGCATCGAGTCTGCTGCTGATGAGGGCGGGGGTGACGGTTTTTCTGTGTTTGAGAGGGGTCCATCTGAAGGTCTTTCATTGGAGTCAGAGGGTGTGGAAGCAGGAGGATGTGGCAGATTTCATTTGGCGGTCCATATTCTGTTCAGAGTCAAGGATGGTTCCGAGGTTTTGTTCATTGTCTGTAGGGGCGGGTGGGTTTCCGAGGGCAGGGGACCACCAGGTGGCATTCCAGGCATCCGGGTGTGGGCCCATGATGAGTACTACGGGTTTGTCCATGTTGAGTTGTAGGCAGCTGTTCTTCATCCACTTGGTGACAGCTTCCATTCCCTCTCGAAAGGTTGAAAGGTGTGTCTGGAGGCTTTGGGTTCGTTGGATAGGGAGAGGATGAATTGGGTGTCGTCAGCGTAGGATACAATGTTGAATCTGTAGGATCTGGCGATGGGGGCGAGCGTGCCATGTAGACGTTGAACAGGGTGGGGCTGATGGAGGAACCGTGTGGTACTCCACAGGTGGTCGGTGTGGGATCCGTGAGGAAGGGTGGGAGTCTGACCTGCTGCCTTCTTCTGGAGAGGAATGAGCGGATCTATTCGAGGGCCGTGTTACGAATTCTTGCGTTGTGGAGTCTGGGGGCTAGAATGCGGTGAGAGACGGTTTCGAAGGCTGCTGAGAGGTCCAGAAAGATGACAAGTGAATTAACACCATAGAGAATGTTCCTAGTTCTGTCTTTTATTAACAGCACATGATGTGACTATAATTTCATTTGCTTTGAGCTAACTTGTCTGTATGTACTCTATTGATGAAGGAGATTTAATTAGATAATATTTAATTTTGGAAAATATGTGACATTATGTATTTATATTTTTTTGGGTTGCAGTCCTGATGAAGTCATAGATGCAAGTTATATGTGCATGACGAAACACGTGTTGGCTGCAAAGAAGTTCTTTGGATGACAACAAATTAAACTCCTGTTTAAAATACCTATTTTTTGGATACATGATTTTGGGGTTCTACAAGCGGATCAGTTTTGCTTGGACGTTTTGCGGGAATTATTTGGACTGCTTTGCACTTATAACGGACTTGTCAATGTGTGATATAAATATATGTACTCTGAAATATTAATGACTGAAGTGCTCAGGGGGGAACCTTTTTGTTATTAAGGTTGTACCCTGAAATTCTTTTAGGGTTAGTGGGGTAGCTTGGTAACCTACCCTTCTCCTTTAGTAGCACTTTACTTTTCATTAATATTTGCCTTTAAAACAGTTGTGCACCCGAATCTATACCTGGTTACCATTATATAAATTGCAATATGAGATATATAATGGGAGTCAAATTAAATTTTTTAGGAGTGATAATCAAGTTAATTGAAACACAGTAGAATTGTTTTCCTCTATTCAAGGTTTTTTAAAGCGAGAAAGGGAAGGGAAAACCTATGTCGTGAAAATTATATTGAAAATGGACTGAGAAGAAAATTGCCTTGTGTATGTATATGTACGTAGTATTTGCATAGCACAAACATAGCCATAGGCTATCATACAGTCAGTGACGGATAGGAGACATTGCTTGTTATTGATTTACTACTGTATAGTGTGGTTGCATACTTTAAAGAGGTGCATCATCAACTCTTTCCTACATTGGAGCAGTGTTGGATCGATCTTGATAAATTCAGGAATAGTGTTCCAGATCACCATGGCATTGATGGAAATGGCCGGCTTCCTAGTTTTTAGGTTTTGGCTGCAAGTGCGCACGTAGTGCGCATGCGCTAAAAAACCTCTTGAGTTCAATATATGATAGATGACCCGCCTCTGCCTCTCATTGGCTAGCTCCATAAATGGAGGCTTGCCATTGGGAGACAGAGGCTGTCAATCGCGCATTCACGGGGAAAACGCGATTCGGGGGCGTTTCTCGGGCTTTTTTTAAGCCCCGCCCCTTTGTCCCGGGCCGCGCTGTGATTGGCTGCCGGCCCGGGACTCCCCGTGACGTCATTCCCCGGGCCGCGCTGTGATTGGCTGCCGGCCCGGGGCCCCGTGACGGTGTTTGGTAAAGGGTTTCTGATCAGAGCCGCCCGCTTCCTGGAAGAGTGGGGAGATGGCCGTCGCTGCTGGCTCTGCTTGCAGCGCGGGTCATAATGAAATGAAGAGAAGCCCTTGGCGGTCACTGATAGCAGCCTGGGGGCACGCGGTGTGAACATTACCATGACGGAGAGTAGTCCGTGCATCCGGAAACACTGTACGTGGTTAAAGGTAAGGGCTTGCTTGTGAGAATGCAGAGCGACAATCTGCTGTTACCTTAAGTGTTGCACTGTGCTACTGGGGAAAAATAAAGTTGTACAATTGTGAACCTCATGCAGAAGGGTCTGTTCACCGCAGATTAAACTTGTATATATGCAGTAAGAGCAGAGGGCCTCGTTCTTGAGAGTTCATGTATTGGAAATGTATATGTTTATCGGTCTTATCTTGAACTTTCCTGAAGTATTTCTCCCTGCTCAATATTTAGGCATACTTAGGCAGAACTCTTGTATTTTGCTGACCGTCTTCTCGTGTCCACTGTTTACTATTGAACTATACAACAAGGTATTTTAAGACCCCTCGTACGTAATTGCAATAGTTAACTTTTTCGTTTTTTTTTTCATTGCATGTCTTTAAGGCAGATGCACGATGTTTGACGTCTTGTATAATGCTTGATCTCCTGCACTTCGTTTGTATATGAAACTTTTTTCGATGATTGAAACCTGTCTTCCACTCACTCATTGTGAAAATACGAATGGGCATAATCTGTATAAAATAAATGTGCTTCAAAACGTATTAGCTGGCTTTTGAGATAAGTTGAGGTTGGTGCCACGTGGCATTGGAAATATCCAACCGCTGTTAAAAATGTATCTTTACAAATTGTATTTGTAGAACATGTGATTTATTTTAATCGGCCACAGGAGATGATGTCCCTGTTCTCTCTCTGTTCGAACAGTTTCTCCAGTTAAAGGGTTCCCTGTTTGTTTCTCTGTGGAATGTGTAAATTGGAAACAAATAAAACCTAAGCAAACACCATAAAATGCAGCGCGTTACACATGGTTGGTAAGGAATGCTTGACTTGCCGAGTAACAATGTGTTCCGTTTGTCAAACCTTTCTTTGCCATGTGTGTCTCCGAATTTTTTTCAGTGGATGTCAATCTGACATTTGATCACAGTGCGTCTGTGTGTACGTATTTTAGAACAGTAGAAATTGTACTCCATCCTGAAGCAGAGATGCTGTCCTTAGCTCAACACATAGAATTGGTTGTTTGCTTTTCCGGCCACGGGGGCATCCTACAGATCCATATACTATTTCAGCTTATCCTGTCTTTCCTGTGATATTTGGGCCTGTTGCACATTCAAGCTGATGCTTTGTATTGCCCTCCACTGTGCGCGTCACCAAGGACATGTATTTGGTGCAAAAAGTAGCTTGGCTGCATGCACTCATGTTGGCCGCCACATGTCTTGTGGATGCTTCCTGGACCACCTGCAGTTTGTTTGTCACGCCTGTGGCGTTTATCTGCTGTAGTGCTCTCTTTGTGCTTTAATAACGCCCCCAAGTGTCCTGGGTAAGCTCCATATAGTTCTCAAGTGGTGATTTAACTACGCCTTCAGTGAGATGGGTCTTTTAGATGATACTACGTGACCTCCATGTACTCGAGTGGCCCAACTGATGTACATCAATGGCAGCCTCTACATTTGGTACTGTCCGCCCTAAAGTGGGAGTCCCTGCATGCGCATTGGTGTCTGTTCTGACATGCCGTGCCGTGCTTCCACTATGCCTTTTACACATCCCCAAACAAGTATGACATATATCAGGGTCTAAACACCCTTGTAGCCATGTGCTCAGGAACCTGGTAGAAAAATGAAAGCACTCCACAACATTAGTAGGCTGTTGAGCAATCTACAAGTAGTGCAGTCAAGCCACCAAGAAAGCACTGTAGGTTTCCCAAGGGTTCTGGACAGCCCTGTATAAATATTCATATCTGTACAAGGCAATATAATGCAAATAGCAGCATCGCCAACTCGGCCTTTCAGCCTTCCGAAGGTTGGTAGAGTGATCTCAAGATGAGCAATAGTAAAGTCTGTCACTTGCAGCTCTGCAGAACGGTGGCACACGCCCTGCACAAGCAGGGGAATATTTACAGCAGGAATACTTAGGCTATAACGTGCAGAAATAGGTTTTAAAGTACCTTATATCTAGGTGCAGCTAGCTTAGAAAAAGCAACACTCAAGGGTGAGTAGTTTGCACGTCTGGTGCTTTATTTCTTTATTAATTGTATTTAATGTGCAAGCAGTCGGTCATACCTGTGCTTCATATAATCTTAAACTCATGGTAATAGGGTGGCTATAAAAAATGCTTTAACAAAACGTAGCGTTTAGTTAAATGACGAAGTAGAAGTGATAGAGCCTAAAGGTAAAGTCTTTATCTGTGAGCCAATCTAGCTGTTGGTGTAAAATGAAGCCCACCCACCCAGTCTGGTATTTCGGGGAGAGTGATCAAATAATACTCACAAGGTGGCACCGCTAGGTTACCCGGAACGTGTATGTAAAGTAATGTGCATATGTCCAAGTTCCCGCTATGAATGAATTTCTTATTAAACGGGATCACATTTTTGCCCCCAGACCACATTTGGCATAGCTAAAGTTCGTGTTTCTGTCTGTCCTTTGTCATGTGCTCATCTATGTGTGTGTGGCACTTAACTGAGAGTGGAGTATGAATGTAAGATGGTGTGGCTTTTGTTTTTGGCCAAATTTCTCCTGCATTGTCCTTGATTTTTAAATGTAATATATCCTCCTTTGTCTAAAGCTTTTAGCAACATAATCAAGATGCATTATTTGTAATGTCTCCTGTTAGTGCACAACATAAACATTGCAGCCCTCTCTTCTGACATTTCTGCCCCCTCATTATATCTTCCCCTGCTCTTTAAAATAAACTCCCAAGATAACAAGCAATGCAATAGGTCTCGCATTAGGAAAGTTTGAGCTATTGGTCTTGTAAATGACAAATTTTTTATTTGTGTTGGTTTTGAAAATAGGGAAATTAATAGCTGTCATTTACAATGCCAATAGTTATAACTTTCGCAAATGTGACAGCTACAGCCTTTTGTAATGCAATAAGTGTCATATTTACGTGACTTAGATGTATTGATATTACAATTAACAATTGCTTTTGTTTTTTTTAAATAATTAATACTTAAATAAAAGTTATTGTAATTTATAATGGCAATAGCTTAAACGTTTGTAAATAACTTTTGTGAAGATTATGTTCAATGTATTTTATTGTGACGAAAATCCAAGAACAGAAGTGAAATATGAACTTTTTTGTGACATTTGTAGTAAAGCTTGAAACATTGAGAGAACATATTTGAACCAGTTGTTGTTGAATGGTTGCACTGATTGATGATGTGGTGGCGCTGAGTGATGCTGTGGTGGCGCTGAGTGATGCTGTGGTAGCGACAAGTGATGCTGTGGCGTTCAGTGATGCTGTGGTAGCACATAGTGAGGTTGTGGTGCCCCTGAGTGATGCTGTGGTGATGCGATAGACACACAAATAAAAATGTTGTCATTTACAATGCCAATAGCTCTAACTTTGGCAAAGGCGAAACCGTTGCATTGTAAATGCTTGTTTTCTTTATTCTCACTCCTCAGTCTACAGTCTGATGGGTTACTGGCTCTGGCAGTGCTTGTCAGCTTTGTGTGTGGTTAGCTGGTCAGCAAGATAAACCGGTGCTTTAAAAATAGTTTGGAAATGATGCTTCTGGTTTTAAAGATAGTGCAGACTGGCAAGGGAACCAATAGAGTTCAATCAGGATGTGGGTGAAGTGATAATATTTCTTGAGACCCTGGATGAGGTGGACTGCTGAAAGTGTAGGATGCCTTGAGAGGAGTATAAGTGTGGAGTCTAGGAGATCATGATTCAAGGCATTGCCTCCACTTTGATGCAAGAGCACAAGGACTTGAACAATAGTTCTGGAGTTGCTTTCTAGAAGAAACAATTTAACTTTCTTTAGGAGTGAGATCGGGTACAAGGATGTTGTAAGAAATTGGGTTGCTGATTGAGGAGGGTGTTACCCTACCCAAGCAACAACCACAATCCTTGTCAGGGTAAAGTCACTAGTAAACCCCAAATTAACCTGTGCTCAACCATCTGGTAGCTTGGCACAGGGCAGTCAGGCTTAACTTAGAGGCATGTGTAAAGTATGTATGCAATCCTTCAAACAGTAGTGAAGTAAAAATACAACACAAACAAAAATCCCACACCAATGTAGAAAATTAGAGTAAAATGTAATACATTATTTGACAACTATACAACAAAAATCCATTTAGTAGAACCAGAGATATGTAATTTGAAAGATTTCAGTGAAAATAGTGACAAAAGGAACAAAACGTCACTCACGCCTATCTGATTTTGCGAGACTGGGTGAAAGTTACAAATTCAGGCCGATCGTGATAGAGTTTGGGCTGGATACAGGGACCAGGTTAGTCCTGCTGAGAGATTTAGTTTCAAGTTGAGTGCAACGAGTTTCGTTCAAGGTGGAAGGGGCGGTGAGGCACAGAGAGAGCGTCACGGATGGCCTTCGAAGCAGGGCAATTAGCAAGCTGGGTGTCGCGAACAGTTGTCGCTGTTGTGCGAAGTTCCTGTAGATGTTGCGGACAGTCCTTACTGGTGCTTTGCTTTAGCGGTGCTCACAAACGGCCAATGCTGTAGCGTGAAGAGTTGGTTTGCCTGCACTACTTGTTGTTGATGGGGGCAAGCTGCAAGGGATAGGCAACAACAGACGCAAAAACTTCAGTTAAGCCCAACTGTGCCTACACCAAGGGTCCAGGACCCGAAGGGCACTACTTGAGGGTCAGGATCTCTCCCCAGCAAAAGCCAACAGCGCTCAGGCAGGTCCAGTTGTGGGTCCAGGCAGTAGGTTAGCTGAGAAGTGAATGGAGACTCTGGAGCTTGGTATGGTCCTGTGGCTCAGAACAGGAGGTCAGCTGGCTGAAACTTGTAGTAACTTCAGCTTGAGATGAAAGGTACAAGTCCAATCTTCCTTCTCAACAAGCAGGGCAGTAGGCAGCAGGGCAGCAGAGTGGAAGTCCTGCTAGCAACAAATCAGTTATTTTTCTGTACTATCCACAGGTGAAGGAATGTGCTGAAGAGTTGGTGTCTGAGGTCCAATATTTATACCTGGTGCCTTCTTTGAAGTGGTAGAAACTTCTAGAAGATTCCCTTTGAGGTGCTCAGGTTTCCTGCTTCTCCTGGTTCCACACTAACTATGTAGGGTATGCATCCTTTTGTGTGAAGGCAGGACACAGCCTATTCAGGTGTAAGTGGGGCTGTGCCTAACTCCACCCTCCCATTCTGCCATTGATCAACACCCAGGCACACCTATGCTCCCTGGCTGTCTAGGAGGAATTCACAAAGACCAATTGCCAAATACATCCAGTCATGTGACACAGAGACCGACTGCCAGCACTAAATGGCTGAGGCAGGAAAATTACAACTTTCTAAAAGTGGAATTTTCATAACTGTAACTAATATCCGATTTCACTATAAAAGAGGATTTTTCATTACAAATCCAAAACACCAAACACAAACTGTTTAACTGTTCCCATTTGGACGTTACAGCTTATTAAATGTAATAAGATTAATCCTATGATGTCATATGGGAGAAGCAGGCCTTGCAGTACTGAAAAACAAATTTAAGAGTATTTCACTACTAGGACATGTAAAAACTTAAAATTACATGTACTACTTTTTAAATACATTGCAGTCTGTTAAGGTTTACCCTAGCAGTGATTTATAGGTATAAAAAAATTCAAGTTTGGGCCTGGCGAAAAGTTTAGTTTGCCAGGTCAACCTGGCAGTTTGAAACTGCACAACCAGGCTACCATAGCAGGCCCAGCACATGTTTAAAGGGCTTACATGGTTGGCACAATAAGTGCTGCAGGCCCACTAGTAGCATTTATTTACAGGTCCTCAGCACATATAGTACCACTTTACTAGGCACTTACATGTAAATTAAATATGACAATGGAGTGGAAGCCAATTCTACCATGTTTAGAGGAGAGAGCACAAGCACTTTAGCATTGATTAGTAGTGGTAAAGAGACCTAAAAGCCAACAAAAACAAGATAAAAAAACAGGAGGATGAAGGCAAAAAGTTTGGGGATGCACCTGCTGAAAGGGCCAAGTCCAGCAGTCGTGTGTTTTTTGACCATGTTTTTTTTTTAGGGAGAAGCGCTTGGGCAGAGGAGCGCAGAATACTCACAGACATCCAATGTGGTTTTAGATAAGGGTGAGGAACAATTGAACACAATTTTAACATTCACTTATTAATCAATAAGTACATCACCGCTAAGAAGGTCTCCATACATTTGGCCTTCATGGACCTCAGCACGGCCTTTGACTGTTAATAGGTCGTAGCTCTGGGACGTGCTGGCACCATGGGTTTATATTTCACTATTGACTTTTTTGTATGATTTGCACTCAGTGCTTGAGGCATCTGTAATCAACGTTTACGGCAAAACTTTTTTTCCGCTGACTTTGACCCCGCATACCATCACTCCCCTTTTTTTTTACAACGCGTGTGCATTTACCACGCATGCCTTTACAACGAATTACTTTGTAAAGGCATGTATGGTAAATGCACATGCGTTGTAAAAAAAACAATTTGGGCGATCCACGTTGTTGTGAGGAAACAGAGGCTCTTCTGTTTCCTCACTAGGACGTGCACCGCCACTCAGAGACAGACAACAGATTTCGTGAAGAAGGAACCAGTAGGAGAGAGGAACCACAAGGAGAGAGAGGTAAGAGGGATTGGGTTAATTTTGTAGGGGTGAGGGGTCGCGTTGGGGTTGCGTTTTAGGGTTTCGGGTGGTGTGTGTGTAGTGTAGAGTAGTGTTTTAGGGTTTTGGGTGGTGTTGTGGTGTTTGTGTAGTGTAGGGGGTCATGCTGGGGTTAGTGTTTTAGGGTTTAGGGTAGTGTTGTGGTGTTTGTGTAGTGTAGGGGGTAGTGCTGGGGGTAGGGTTTTAGGGTTTAGGGTAGTGTTATGGTGTTTGCGCAGTGTAGGGTCGTGCTGTTGTAGTGTTTTAGGGTTTAGGGTAGTGTTTGTGTAGTGTAGGGTAGTGGTTTAGGGTGGTGTTGTGGTGTTTGTGTAGTGTAGGGTGGTGCTGGGGGTAGTGTTTTAGAGTAGTGCAGTGGTGTTTGGGTAGTGTAGGGGTCGTGTGTGGGGTAGTGTTTTAGGGTTTAGGGTAGTGTTGAGGGGTTTGTGTGATGTAGGGTAGTGTTTTAGGGTTTAAGGTAGTGTCGGGGTAGTGTAGGGTAGTGTTTTAAGGTTTAGGGTAGTGTTGTTGTGTTTGTGTAGTGTAGGGTCATGCTGGGGGTACTGTTGTAGGGTTTATGGTAGTGTTGTGGTGTTTCTGTAGTGTAGGGTCGTGCTAGGGGTATTGTTTTAGGGTTTAGGGTAGTGGTGTGGAGTTGGTGTAGTGTAGGGTAGTGTTTTAGGGTTTAGGGTTGTGTTTGTCTGGTGTAGGGTAGCGTTGTGGTGTTTGTGTTGTGTAAGGCCATGCTGGGGGTAGTGTAGGGTAGTTTTAGGGTTTTGGGTAGTGTTTGTGTAGTGTAGGGTAGTGTTGTAGTGTTTGTGTAGTGCAGAGTAGTAATTTGTGGTAGTGTTGGCGGGTCGTGCTGGATAGTGTAAAAGTAGGAAAAGGACTGGGTGTTGAGGGAGGGTTGTGCAGGGGTACTATATTAGGGTGTAGGGTAGGGTAGCGTACTCACACTTACCTATAAAACCTTTACAATGACTATACCTTTACCACGCATGCCTTTGTGTTGTAATGGCATGTGTTGTAAAGGCACAGTCATTGTAAAAGTTTGCGTTGTGATAATTTGCGGGGTCATTGTAATTGCGGGCTCCGGACAGCTCTGAGGGGCCCGCGAGAGGAACGGAGCATGTGGGACCGCTTACGCGCGTGCCTTCAATGTGCTCTCTGTGAACGGGGATTTTGTGCTAGGTCGTTCCCACCGCTGCCTTTGTAAGGTAAGGAGCGGTTTGTGGAATTGTGTGTGCTGTGTATATATATGTAAATATATAGAAAAAAATTGGTGATGGGGTCGGAAAATGATCCGTCTTGGTCTGGGGTGGCGGGGTGTGGGGGGGGGGTGCAGTGGAATCCTGGGCTCCGTGTGAAGAAAGTCTCATGAGACCTAATTATTTTAACGGGGGCCAGGAGGCGACGTGTAAATTAACCAGGGAGGGGAGGGGACGGGGCTGACTTACAGCCCTGCAGGCTCAGCTTTGACAAACTCCCAAAAGGTCAGACGAAATTACCATAACTTTGCGCTGTATCAACAGCAGCTGGGAGCAGCGTCGTCTGAGCTGTAGATGCCGCTTTAAATCTTCTGAAGGGGCCCTCTGCACCCACAGCCACATATCCTTCAATTTTACGCACCCCATTTCCCCAAGTGGTTTATTTATCTTTTTTATTTTGAGGAGCCACGGATGGGAGAGGGGGTGGATGTGCATGAAGTGGGAGCGGCTCGGTGCTCTGCTGGAGTCGGGATTCGCACATACTGTGCTGTTTAATGAGAGCCATCTGCTCCAAGCTGAGCAACAATATAAATATAACTTGTTGCAGCCGCCTCCTAGAACCGACGCCGGGGCAGGCAGTGCTGTCCAAGTCCCGTAAAGAAAAAAGATGCGGATGGTTTAACTAAACATAATTATGCTTGAGTGAGCACCTTGAGAGGAGCTGCGGTGCTAATCTTCGACACTTGCACGGAATCCCGGCTGCAGCACCTGACCACAAATTGTGTGATTCTGGGAAAAGTCCTGTGTTTAAGAAATATGCGTCATGTAATCGGGGACGTAAATATGCGTCATGTAATCTGTAAAGCATGTCTGTCAATGCCATAAAACATACACGAATATGCATATAAATGTATTCAACATACAAACACTGCTATCCCCTCGCACTTTCCAGAGTTTCTGTGTAAATGTGGTCTCCTCTAAAAGTGTGTTGAGGCTTTAGGGCAAGCCGGGGGCTGAGAGACGGGTGAGAGTTTTCGAATGTTTGCCCCATCAGCCTCCAGATGTGTGGGCTCAGCTGTTGCCTGTCAATTGGGTGACAACTGGCCTTTCCTCATTGAGCCTGTGCTTTCTTCATTATCCTCGTCTATATGTCAGTGTTTCTCTTTCCCCTGTATTATCCGGAGTGTGCCTGGGTCCCGTGGGAGAGGGCAGCCGTGTTTGGCCAGGCTCAAACCTCCACTTTCTGTAGACTTTACTTTTAGCTTCGAGTGCAGCAACTGCGCCCTGAAGGCCCCTCCGGGAGGGATTCCACGCCGAAAGGGCCATGCGGTGTGTGTGGCTCTGTGTGTGTGTGTGTGTGGGGCTCTGTGTGTATGGGGCTCTGTGTGCGTGAGGGGCTCCGTGTGCGTGTGGGGCTCTGCGTGTGTGTGGGGCTCTGTGTGTGTGTGGGGTTCTGTGTGTGTGGGGGGGCTCTGTGTGTGTGTGGGGGGCTCTGTGTGTGTGGGGCTCTGTGTGTGTGTGGCTGTGTGTGTGTGTGTGTGGCTGTGTGTGTGTGGCTGTGTGTGTGTGTGTGTGGCTGTGTGTGTGTGTGTGGCTCTGTGTTTGTGTGGCTCTGTGTGTGTGTGTGGCTCTGTGTGGATAGCTTTTTTTGTAGGTGGCTCTATGTATGGATAGCTTTTTTGTAGGTGGCTCTATGTGTGGGTGGCTCTGTCTGTGTGAGGGTGGCTCTGTGTAGGTGGCTCTATGTGGGTGTAAATGCAATAGGTCATGCATTTGCGAGCAATTAAGCTATTGGCATTGTAAATGACAATGCCATCTATTTAGCGATTAAGCTATTGGCAATGTAAATGACAATGCCATTTATTTATGATTTAAAAAAAAAATGTCATGAGCAATGCCAATAGCTCTACCTTTAATAATGCCGAGACCATTGCATTGTAAATGCTTGTTTACATATATTAACCAGTTTGACTCCTTCCTTGGGGATTTATGTAAGGACGTCCTGAGGGTGCATTGCTATATGCTGTCAATACTGCCCACATTGCATGTATGGCCAATGGTTGCAGCAGTTTATTTTAATTATAGATAGTTTGGGCCTGAAAAACAAGTTTTTGAAGTCTTTTACCATGGTTTTCGGCCCTGGCAAAACTAAATCTAAAACTTTTACCATTTCAGGTAGACATATTAGCAGGGTAGATATATTCTGCTACCTGGGCTTGCCATTGGACACCGACCTGAATTGGCAATTTCTGCTCATTGCCCAGGCGCCGTCCCTCAACAGAGTATCACACAGCACTGAGAAGTTTTCAAGGCGGCTCAGCTGACCCCATAGCAGATCAATTGTTGATCTCTACAAAGCTAAATGTGTTTCGACAGTGAGCCTTGGATGTGAGGTCTGGTGCTACAAGGGCTGATACCCAATTCAGGTGGCAGAAAACAAATTGTTAAGAAAGGTCCTGTGGTTACCCCAAAGTGTACCAATGGAGATTGTGCATGAGGAACTTGGGTTTGGCTATAATTTGGATTATATTCAAGTTTTCCTTTAATTCTATGGTTGGAAATTTGGACCAAGAAGGAATTGGAGTTTAAAAGAAGGATTTTAAGTCATTGTCTTGCCCTGGATAGTGGGATTGACACTCTTTGGTTAAATTAAGGTTAAATTCTCTTTGAGTACTCTAAATAAACCAGAGCTATTCTCTGATCCAAACTCAATTTCTAAGGCTGATATTAGCTGGTTTAAGAAAGCATTTCTACAACATGCGCAGGGAAAAAGGACCACATTGGGTTTGCTTACAAAATCTCTCATGCATTATACTATGGTCAAATCCTTGAATCCTACTGAATTATATTTGCTGCTTGATATGTCAGTTCACCACAGGTAACTTTTGACCTATTTTCGCTTGAACCTTTTTCCCCAGTTGTTATGGTTGGCACAAGCCTTCTGAGTCTCCACCTTCTACATGTGATGCTGCTGCCATGCTTGATACTTTACACATTGTTTGTATATGTCTTAAATTCTCTAACATGCGTTTTAAGTACATTCGACTGTTGTTTTTTGCACTGAAGTTTAGGCAAGTTCAATCAGCCTCCCTACACCTTCAATTTGTAAGTACACCTACTGTCTGATTTTATGTTTTGTGTTTTTTATTGTGTACGCGATGCTGTATGGTTTTCTCCTCTTATTGAGGGTGAACATTGCTCAGATACTATTGTGTTTTGATGAACTTTTATGATTTGTTTTATTCAAATCGAATAAAGATTAATGAGGGTGAAGTGTATGCAAGTGAATTCGCACTCATTGAAAGTTGGAGTTTGAAGCTATCTAGGTTCATGCCATTCAGCCAGGTTTGTACAATTTCTTGCTTGTTGTTCTTGTCAAATGGTTTTATTGACTCTAGAATCCTCTTTCGTGTTTACCGTAACTGTGGTAAAGGGTTTAGAATTATGATGCATTAGATAATGGATGGAACTGGACTAGTCCTTCTCTCTTCCTTTAGGAATGATTTGGCGTTTACCTCAAAATGGACTACCATGTTCTAGGTTGCTCTCCAATTGCTGGCCAGATATCCCTGTGCAGCTAGTGTGCAGGCAGTAAGGAAATGTCCATTGAGCAGCAGTAGGGCACTGTCTTCCCCAGTGGCCACTTTGTTCAGTATTTGGTTCTGGCGGTGGAACTTTGTTTATTTGGCACGTTATCAGCCTATCTTAATTCACATGTAGCAGTTGAGTTAAAGTATGGAAACTGAGGGGCAGATTTACAATAACTGGCGCATCCCTGCATATCAGCAGGGATGCGCCAGTTATTGTGCGCCACAGCTCCGCCACCATGGATGCGCAGCATTTACAATGTGGCACACCATAGGGCAAAAACGGCACAGATGCGTGGCGCATCTGTGCCGGTAAGGCAACACATTGCTGAAGTTGAGTCGCAAGCACGACGCAGCTCCAGCAATGCTCTGGAGGCCCTATCTTTACAATGCTGCATCAATCCTTACGCCTTTTGACGCAGCATGGGCTCAAAAGTGACTGAGTGAAATCTTTTAGATTTCACTCAGCCACTTTTGGAAGGCGTTCCTGCGCCGGAACGCCCCCCGCCCCCCCTGTGCAGGAACGCCTACTTCTGGCACAGGGCTTTACAACGTAAATACCCAGGAGCATGGCGCATATTTTGCGCCGACCCTACTGTGTCACAAAAGTGACGCAACGGCGGCGTAAAAGAGGCGCATGGGGCTTGTAAATCTGCCCCTGTGATCCTGAGTGCCATGTCAGTGGGGTCAAAACATGGACAAAAAAGACTAAGCATTCTTTAAGTATCTTGTTTCTTTTTTTTTACTTTCAGGTAACTTCATAAAAATTAATGCACAAACCTTGTTAAAAATATAATTCCAAGTTGAACGAATAGATTTGAAATCTCTATTGGTTAATTGTATCATTGCAGATGTCTGTTTGATCAGAGTGTCACGGAATTGGTTGGCTTAGCAGGGGATACTGACTTGTATATTTACAGTGCTGCAGGTCCGATGCTGAAAAGCAACGTGACTATTTAAGTATTTATTTAAAAACTATATTACCCACAGGATAAGGTAGGCTGCTGTAAAATGATTTGGGGGCATATTTACAAGACGCTATCGAGACAGAAATTTCACTTTTTACGTTCCTCTGGCGATACAGGCTTCGCAATATTTACAAGGCAGTGTTATGCCACTTAACGTGGCCTAACACTGCCTTGTAAATAAGGCCCCCTTTCACAATATACTTAGCATGAAAGGGATGGGCAATGGGTGTTGCAGTGGGCATTCCGCTGCAACATCCATTGATGTTGACACTTGCCTCCTGTTTACAAGGGTGTCGTAAATAGAAGGCAGCGCCAAAAGTAAGGCCAAGGAAAACCTGGTCATAATGAGGGCACAACGAGGAGAAATGCTTTATTTCTCCATGTTTTTGCTATTATTATGTATGCTGCTGTATTGTGCAGCACACATAAAAACAACAAAAAGCCATGAATGATTGTTTATGTGAAGGAAGGTTTCCCTTTTCATTTTGATAATGGCAATTTGCAACTTATGTGTGCTGTACAAAGAAACCCACATAGAAGTTACAAATCACCATTTGAGATTGTTTATGTGCAGGAAGGGACACCTTACTGCACATAAACAATCATTCCCCACAACACAGGCACCCTTTCACTATGATGCAAGCGTGCCTGCATTGGTGCTAGGCAGCTAAATTTAGCGCCAGTGCAGGGGGAAACGCGGGGCTGCACCGTGTTATTGTAAATATGGTGAAGCCCTGCCTTTCAGAAGTGGTGAAGCGCGGCTTTAAGCCAAAGAGGCCAACTCTGCGCTCCATCACTTTCTTGTAAATATGCCCCTTAGTATTCGAGACAAAACAAGTGCTTTCAAAAGATATGTTTTAGTAATAGGTAATCAGACTACACCTAGTGCATACATTTGTTTAACCCCTTGGACGCTCATGACGAGCTGACCTCGTCATGAGCCACGGCGCTCCGGTGCTCATGACGAGCTCAGCTCGTCATGGCCCGTGGAATGCTCAGGTGCGGGGAGAATTCCCCTCCTGTGCTGAGGGTTCCACGGGAGGCAATACACCTGTGAGCTCGTCATGAGCACAGGAGCACCGTAGCTCATGACGAGCTCAGCTCGTCATGAGCATGCGGAAGCTGTGCGCGCCCCCCCCCCCCCCAGCACAGCGGGGGAATAACCCCCGCAGCGAATGGGTTAAGTGTCCATTAGAATGACACTTTCCAGCTAATAACACTAGTACATTACCTCTCAAAAAGACTACATCTTTGTCACCAAGAAGCTTCAAAAGATTGCATCAGTTAAACCTTTGCTGGTTCTGAAACAGCCTTTGCATTTGGTGATTAACCAATTGCACACATTCACATTTCTTTTTTGGTAGCATGCACTCTTGTGAGAGGGCCTATTTCTTCTTTAGCACTCTGTCCTTTCCTAGGCTTCACAGTACAAGAGAACCCCTGGCCCTAACCCCACCGTACCTTCACTTTCACCCAGAGGTACCACAACGTCCACATTAATCAATCAAGGATGGTTGGTTCTTAACAAAAGTATGTGAACTGTTTTTGTTAAATTAGAAAACCATGGGTGTCGGTCCTCATAAATCCTGCCCACTTCAACTTCTGTTCACATGTACATGACCTTTCAGATGAGTCGAGAGGGTTACAGGGAGGCTAGCAAGGTCTTGTTCAGAGGTAGAGCCCCGATTGTCTGGACCACTGTGGCCTCAGAGTAATAGCCTAAGAGAGAGGAAAAGAGTGAGCTGCGTGGATAACATCAAAGAAATGGCCCTGAAGCAAGGGGGCTAATATTTATTGTTTACAAATGGACATTGACATCTTCCTCAGGTAGATGCACTGAGGAAGTTTGTGCAATATTGAGGCTCATTTGTTGTTTAAAAGAGGCCATTCAGTGCATCAGGTGCGGTGGCACTAGGACCAGGGTTTTTTGTTCACTGCACCCGTTTTTGGCTGCCTTATTAGCAAAGGGGGTGAGGGGCCCATATTTCCCATCCTAGCATTATGGCTGTGGTGAACCTTGTTCACAGGGACCACGGCCCGAGCAACAGGGGTGGGAGATGTGAGGCTTATTCACCATACAAGTTTTTGTGTACTCAAATGTGCTGGCAGCTTGCTTACTGTCTCAGACCTAGGAGTGATGGCCTAGTGAAGAGAACAGTAAAGACAGCCTGCTTCTCAGGGCTGCAGAAATCAATAATGCTACAGATGGAGTAACACTTGGGTCCAGAGTTGTGAAGGACCAGCTAAGCCCCTCATTTTTCTTGCTAGTGTTAGGGGTGAGGGCATCTATGCTGTAAAGATGGGGCAATAAGTGGGAACTAATTTTTTACTGAAGATACAGGGGGCCTCATTTATGAAAAGTGACGCATTGCTGCGAGAAAACAGCAATGCGTCACTTTTCATTGCGCCCTCCTTGCGACACTAATGATGCGTCTGAGTATTTCTGACGTATCTGTAAGCGTAAAAATGACGCATTGCTGGAGTGTGTCACAAAAGTTACGCAACTCTAGCAATGGGTCATTCTACATGGGCAAGTCACATGTGAAATGTGCCTGCGTCAGTCTTACGCCTGCCATAAGGCAGGCGTAAGATATTGATGCATTTGCGTCCTAGAATCTGATAGATTTCACTGTGTCACTTCTACAACCCTCTCTTGCATCAGAACGCCCCCCTGCATACATTATACCTGGAGCAGGTATGATGTGGCGCAGGGGTTTACAAAGTGACGCACCTACCTAGATGTGTCACTTTGTAAATATGGTGCAACAAGGCACATTTTTTACGTTGCTGGTGCCTCATAAAAAATGACACACCGGCAGCACAAAAGGGATGCAAGGGCTCATATATATAAGCCCCAGGGAGTCTGTTTCAAGGATGGAGTGATGATCAGACATGGTGGGGAAGGGATGAAAGAGGCGCCCGAGGGGCTTCAGCTATCATCAGTACAGCACGTGCAGTTACATTGGGATCCAGGAGTCTGATGGGCTCACAGCACCCCAATTTGGGGCAGAGCGTTTTTTGCTCAGTTGCTGTTTTTGTTTGATATATTTACTCTCTCATTAAGTGTGGATTATGAGCTACCTGGTTAATACTTATAAAATGATTCCTCTTACCCCTGCACTCACTTATGGAGGTGGCCCGGCTTCAAAACATTTTGCTTGGGGGTGGGCCTCATAGCAAAAACTGTTTAAAGACCTCTGGTGTAAAGTATTAAGCAGAGAAAAACTGATGAAAAAGTGACACAGAACAGTAAAATAAACAGTAAGAAAAATTGGAGATAAGAATTGTGGAAGAATTAAAGACAACATTTCAAGCCCAATGTAAGTCTATGGTTGCGGTAGGCCAGGACCAAGGAGCAATTTCAGCCCAGTTCCGGTAAAAGTCTGAAAGTCAAAAAGTTTGGGAAGGGACTCTGTTAAATTCTCAAAGGAAAACATTGCAATTACTTCAAATTCCCTAATCAGAATGGGACCTGGTCAATTTTTGAGGATAAAAATTCTGTCTGTGTGGGACGCCACTGAAACTGTAGTCGCCACTGTTATTTTATGTTACCTAGATTTATTGAGCGCATAGCTACCCAAACAAGGGCTTCCCAGCACTAGCAGACATAATGACAAGAGGTAATATGATGACTAATTAAACAGGTGTGTATTTAATTGCTTTATAAAGCTTAAGAGATTGTGGTTTGCTCTCAAATGTATGGGGAGGGAGTTCCATAGTTTGTGTGCCAAGTATGTGGCACCAAAGGCCAGATTCCTGATGCAGGTTTTTTTTTGTGTACTTCAGGTTGGTGTTGCTGGCGCTCTAAATCTTTTGTGGTTTCTCGCTGAAAATTTCCAAGTCTCAACTCAGAATGGGACCTACAAATTTTTGGGGAGGTACACAGATATTCACATAGGATGAAGCGGAGATTCAATCGGACGCTGTGTAACTGACAGTCGGCAAATCTAGAGCTCTGGAACGAAAGTTTTAAAATGTTTCCAAACTTTCTTCTGGTGCCCAAACAACCACAATAAACACGTCTAAGGCTCTCAACCCCTCAAAAAGAGACTCCTACAGACTCTCAGGGTGTCAGACAGAGGCCAGCAGGAAAGTCCAGTACAAGTCTAGTTGCCACTGGTCTACGGGGACTCTTCACAGGAAAGTCCTCTCAGCTTTGTTCTGTTCCTGGACCCACCCAGGGGTTTAATCCCATGATCCTTGGAGATCCTTCTCTCCCTTATTTTCAAGTGGGTCGGGGGTTCAACCTCACAGGTCAAAGATGGCAAGTGCAGAAGGTTCAGAAACCTGGTATCCTTTCATAAGTCAAGCAGTGTTCAAAGAAAGGCTGGGTTAGAGTCCAGCTTTGTAGGGTCCCCCACCCTTTTGATGAGGGACACCCTCAGATTCTCTCTCTGCCCATCTCTGACCAATGGTAAAGGGGGAGAGATACACTTGTGGGGATGTGGGAACGGACATCCTGGAACTGTGTGGTGCACCCTGTCAAAGGAATCTGTTGTGCACAAGGAGGATTACTGCCAATAAAAGGGACAGTGCACCTTTCCTGAATAGTGGCTATTCTGGGCTCACGACCTGCTGCTTTGTGGCACCCTGAAGTGTGCTCTCAAAGAGCATCTTTGCTTGCCCCCTGTTCTCTTGTGGGGGTCTCAGGTACCTCCCGGAAAGGACCCAGACCGTCTAGGTGTGACACCTGGAGAGTGGTGCCCTCTTAAGTGCCCACACCATCTGCTGGATTTCAACTGGAAGTGCGGCATGAGTGTTGAACTAAGTATTGTACCTGAAGACCGGATTGCCTTGTGGGGATGTGGGAACGGACATCCTGAAACTGTGTGGTGACCCTCGGAGAGAAAGCGTACTTGTAGTAGGGACTCATTCTACCTCGTGCAGCATTGCTAAACTTGCGCCTGTGTGTGGGACCGTAATTGTCTGGTGTGACCCATATCAATGTGCACCAGGCGTTGTACCTCATTTCCAGGGAGGTACGGAATTTGCAACTCTTCATTGTGTGTAATACGTACTGTCTGATGTGACTCGGATCAATGCACACCTAATATTGTACCTCATTTCCAGGGATGTGCAAAGGAACGGATTTGTGTTTTTTTGTGCACAGATTGCCTGGGTGCTACTTAGATTGAGGTGTGTCTGATGGGGTGCCTCTTTCTTCCGAGAGGCTTCCCTGCTTCATCCCCCATTCAAAGATTGTTCCTTTTGTTCCCTCAGTGCAGAGGATCAACTGCCCTCTCCTCACCCGGTCCAACAACTTTGTGTTGCCAGGTAGTATTGCCTGAATCGGGTCTGGGTGGTGAGAATAATTGACTGGGCTGAGGAACACTTCCAAGAGCAATTGGAAGTGGGTCAATTGTGGAACCCTTTCATTGAACGGCTATCGCCCTCAGCCCACTTCTGCTCAGCATACAATGGGTGAACTTCCAAGTAGTGGCCAAACTCCCAATCATCAACGGCCACCTAATTAGCCCTTCTACCTATCCCCACCCTCTTCCCTGGGACCCTGAATAAGTGTGACTCCGGCCGCAATTGGTCTAGTATCATCGGGGGGGTTATTTATCTCCAGTCCGTAGGCGTAGTGTAGTCGGGGTTAGCTGACAGGTGGAGGAGGGCTTGGGCTACAGGGTCTGCAATTGTATCATCAACTGACCTGCCGGATACCAGTTGTACTGCATTACGGTGCTGTGTGCATATGTGCGCTCCATACGGACCTCTCTGATTTCTGTTACACTGCATAACAGTGCAGGAGTGACGGCATGAGGACTGCCTGTTAATAATTACATATTTCAATAAAGAAAATATTGCTTCGGGAAAAAATAGCAACAAAATACAGTAGATTGAAGGGATACTTAAATTATCTCTTCCTATGTCAATTACTCACAAGAAAAATCTGTGCAGTGTTTCCATCTCAAATCAAAGGCAATTCTGAAAAGTTACAAGTGTTTATCTGAATAGACATTTTTCTTACTCTCTTTTTTCCAACAACATATATATACAAACGTATACATTACATCAACATATATATATATATATATATATATATATATATATATATATTTATATATATATATACAATAGGTACATTTAACAAACAAACAAACATACGTTTTGTTTCCTTTTTTCTCTTTACCCTATTAAATCAAAAAAGGATGCTCCTAAAAACGTTTTTTGCAACAAGCATTCCTACACAGATGATCCCCCTCCAAGTGAGACAAAAGGTTAAATACTTCAACCTCTATTTTTTTTAGTGCTCCTAGGTTATTTTTACACTATTTAGATTTTCATGGGTGTCTTCAAAGTAACTGTCAAGTAACTGTTGACGCATTTCAGCTCCTTTGTTTCTTGGGCCTCCTCAGTACTAGGGCAGGTGAGTGCTTAAATTTCCAAAGATCCACCTAGATTCTGTTGTTCAACCGTCAAAAGATTCCTCATTTCTGAACATCACGGTGCTTACGAAAGTATCACTCCACCGGGTGTAGATTTTCTAGAATGATCTCCAATGGGGAGATATTTTTGTAAATTATGTTTAAAATACAATATTTATTTCAAACGATATTTAGGCCATGATAGACAATCCTGGTTTTTCTTCAGCTGTGGCTGTTTTGTCTACCTTGATTTAGTGGGATGTATCAGTAGTGTGGAAAGAGACATGCACAATTATATCTAGAACTCATGTAAAACCCTAACGCAGATGAAATATTCTATGGCCATTAGTGCCTTTATTTAGATGCTGATCCTCCTTTCCATTTGAAGTATTTACATACCCCAACTTAGACTCTTGTCTTGGGCCAAGACTCCAACCGTATATCAGAATTTGTCTTTGATATCTTGACAGCAGTACGTTTGCAAGTGGTATTTCTGATAGCAGCTCTTTGAACACCATTAGCCATGGTGAAAATGTTAATGATTCACTGCAAACACTGAGAAGATAAGTGTGTCATTACACATTCAGGTAGAACAGAATAATGCACACTTTTGAATAGTTAATTAAATTGCTTTCTGTTTCCATATTTCTAGACACGTGTGTGAATGAAGGCCTTAAGGACTGGGCATAATCTCTTAGAGCCTCACTTTCTGGCAGCTGGGGTTGTAAGTGGCTAAAGGTCTTGTGTGGATACCTGTAAGTAGACAATATCTTCTGATTATCACCTCAGTAAGATTCACTAGTTGGATAATTAACAGCTTATAGGCTGGGGAAGCAAATGACAATTCATGACAAAAGGACACGCTTAATACCCTGTATTTTATTAATCTGGCATTAGCCAAGAACTTTCGTTTTTACTAAATTATATGTATAATATACTTACTTAAAGAGCCTTTCAGCCAGCTCTCTTCATCCATTGGTCGTTTGTATCATTCACAATTTGCTTCCACCCACTCCAGAATACAGCATGGGCAATGGGATCAGCCTACTTCAGCCACTGGTTAACATGAATTTGAGTAACTGCATTTTGGTCTCTCACAATGAGCACTTCAGCACACAAAGTAGTTCCCTTCAGTGTCAGTATGTTTGTTTTACCTTATAATTGCAATAGTATTGCCTTGTGCTTCTACCAGATGTGACCACAGGCCGCATTCCATGCTTTATTAGTTCTGCCTCCTGCCAATGCTGTTGTGAAATCATTTTGAAGTGTCCTTTGTTTATCTGATTGCTGGTATTATAGAGCATGACAGATTGCAGTCATTTCAAACTGTTCTGTTTTCAGTTATAAATGTTTTACAATGCAGGCCTCAATGTTATATTCAGTATTATACATTTGAATTCACTAGCAGGCAATTTTGCAGAACACGTTTATTTTTTACTGAAGTTCATCAATGGTTCTTTAATAAACTTTGTCCAGGAAGAACATCAGCCTTTACTGTGTTTAATTCACAGCACATGTAACACTTTTTTTAAAGAAAGTATTTCCTTCCTTCTTTCTTTCCTTCTCCTTTCTTTTCTTCCTTCCTTTCACCTTTCTTTCTTGGGCAGTTGTCTCTCCTGAAGTCCAAACATCCTCTTTATTCAAGTGAAGCTGACAAAAGCGGCCTCAACAGTTGGAGGTGAGAGGAATCTTTCAGACGGAAGGTATGTAGTAAACAGTCCACTTGCTAAATATGTCCTACAAATGAGAAAATCAGCAGAACCATAGCTGTTGCACTTTCTGAAATACTTTAAAAAAATGAATACAAATTCACTGTATTATACAGAATAAAAACTAGAATTAATATAATCTATGACAGGGTAAAAGGCAAGTAGTATAATACAAGAGACAAAATAATAAAAATAAAAAAAAAACAATATCACAATGGATTGTTCATAAATTCATCCAATGGAGACCACCAGGGCAGATTATTAAATCTAGGTTAGATAGTGAAGAAATGTTTAGATTCATTCCTCTCTTTGTATAACTAACCCACTCCCACAAGTGTGATAGGATAATGCAGTTGATGACTTCCACTTAGATTACATTATTTTTCATTTAAAAACATTTAGGTGTACAAATAAGATGTGAATCTAATAAATCTTCTGTTGCAGGAAGAATTTTGGAACTGTCTTACATACTAGTCTCTAAAAGGTAGTAACATTGACATATCAGGTGAGCTAATGAGCTGACATCTTGGTTACATTTGCAACATGCAAAGGATTTAAGTAGTTTGGTGTTAAGCATTTTACAAGGAGTCCTTAACACACCATGCATTAAAAAGTCATTAGTTTGTTAAACAAATGATGGTATAAAGCCTCAAAAATTCTATTTACTCAAATTAAATAACAATAACTAATACCAAAAAATAACTGTCAAAAGCTTTTGCAGCATTTAAAAGATTTAACTCTAAAAGGCCAAATGGATATCAAAATTGGAAAGTTTACTAAAATCTGGCCTGAAAATCTGGCACTATCATTTGTGCCTGGGATCAGATCTATCTTTTATAAAAAGAGAGTGATCAGCATGATTAGTTACAGGATTACCGGTGCCCTGTACTTAATAAGTGCCATGGCCCAAGGTGTTCACAGAGGGAACTGCAACCTAAACATCACTCTCTAAAACATTTGTCAAGTTGCTCTATTCTGTATTACAAAAAGGTCTAAATTATTACTTTTATTTTAATGCATGTTAATATTTGAAACACTTTGCTGCTTTGCTGTGCTTAAAAATAGAAAGATAGCACCACTATGTGGTGGACTGTCAGTAGTAGGTGACGGCATCAAGAACCGGCAAACACCGGTACAAATTAAGCACTGCCTCTGCCAAACACTGAGCCAATATTCAATACAGTCCAAATTGTTTGGTGCTGATTGATTCTTTGATTTCAAATGTATACACTTCTCAATCTAAATAAGTATTAACTCCTTGGCTGCTTGAGAGTTTCCCCTGCTGTGCTGCAGGTCAATTGAAATGGGTGTGGTCATGACGGCTCCCAGCCGTCATCAGCACACGAGCACTGTGACTCATGATGGCTGGGAGCCGTCATCAGCACCGATAGGGTTAATTTCATCTGAAAGTTTCACTAAGTCCAATTCGTGATGAGTAAAAGAAATGAAATTCACTGACAATAACCTAGACAAAGGCAGACAAAAAAACCTGTCTCTTTTCCAATGAAAGTAATTTTGAATCTGTAAATAGTTAGCAAGTAAAGGCCTGGTTGGTTGAAACCTAATTTTGTTTTTACTTACAATAGAATTATACACATACCTTAATTTTAGCAATGGAAATAAACAGCAGTTATATTTAGGAGAGATATACGTTTGTTCAGTAAATTTGATTTCTTTTTGTAATTTTTCAATTCTAATATTAAGCTTTTTATTTTGGTTGTCCATTATGAAAATGACAACCCTACGCAAAGTGGCTTTGAAAGCAGTCTTGTTTACACCAAATGAGGAGATACTGGGATAATTTTCCACAAAATAATTTAGGATTGCTTTAAACAGTATATCTTTGTTTTTTCCGTTAAAAACAATATCCAACTCTATACGGCATCTAGAATGTTGAGATTAAAACTCAAACTTTAAATTAAAATAACTCATAGCATGATAAGAAATACACATTGGATTACTGACAGTCTTAGAAACTGAATGTAAAAACTAAACTACAGATCAGAAGGCAAGTAATATAAAAACATGTTTGGTGCTCATTTGAGAAAGGTATACAGCCTGATTCATCAAAGGGCCGTTTTGCGTGGCCCTAATAGCGAATCATAGCGACTCGCTATTGAGGACACGCAAAACGGTATTCATGTAGGAATTGCTAAATAAATAGCGATTCCTACATGTTCTCTATTTGCGAGTAGCAATTTGCTACTCGCAAAAAAAGGAATAACTCCCCATTCATTCCTATGGGCCAAAAGGCCCATAGGAATGAATGGGGAGTATCCCTTATTTGCGAGTAGCAATTTGCTACTCGCAAATCAGATAGCGATTTTAAGGGTGCCAGGGGTGTCCAAAGGACACCCTGTAGCACCCCATAAATGCACATTTGAACAGGTGTTGCTCACACACATGTCCAAAGGACATGTGTGTGTGTGTAACATGCAAAAGAAAAAAATGCACTAAAGTGCTTTTTACACTATTTACGCAATTTACCACCAAGTCAGACCTGGTGGTAAATTGAGACCAAATATTGCGATTTCGCTATTTCTATTTGGTTGATGAATTGCATTTAAGGAATCTCTATTAGAGATTCCTCAAATCCAATTCCTCGCAAATATGCGATTTCGCTAATAGTGATTTTTGCATTTGGGATGATGAATACCAAATGCAAAAATCGCACTCGCAAAGGGCCAGATTCTCAGAATCTGGCCCTTTGCGAGCGCAAATCAGCTTGATGAATCAGGCTGTATATTCTTTAGATGTAGGATAACTTTTTTTGGGGGGAGGGGGCGTTCTATATAGCGTGAACTCAACCCAAAGGTATCAGAGCACTTTACATGAGCACCAGTTGCGTTGTAGAAGGACACTTTCATTTTTGTTAGGCACAGGGACAATAAGTGATTTTCCCAGAAATACAGGATATTAAGCGTCCCTGCCGAGACTCGAAACTGGTTCCCCAACTTTGAGGTCGACAGCTCTAGCCGTTAGGCCACATCCTCTTTTAAACTTCAAGGATTACATTTCATTGTGTCTCACAGACAGTATTGGTCAAATTGACCATATTGCTCCTTGGTTGTCTAAAGGGAACTTTTGACATCCTATCCAATAGTGTGTCTAATAGGGCAAGTCTCCACCTGCACCAATTGGGACATTTCTCAGTTCAACAAGCAAAAGCAAAAGATGGGTCATCCACAGTAGGAAAATAAATGTTTCAACCAATAAACTGAAAATTAGCAACCTCCACTTTTCCCCAAACCAATCTCACTTCTATGTCTAATGTGTGATCTGTTGTAGTTAAATTTGAGGCCTTATGAAATACAACGGCTGCACCATATTTCCCATAAGCTGGTGAAGCAAAAGTATTAGAATAAGAATACTAACTGATAAAAAATATTGTATTTGTATTTCCTGTAATAAAACTATATCACACTTTAACTTCTTAAAGTAATCAGAGATTTTACATTTCTCAGCAGAATGCCTGAAAGTCCTTAACATTAATGGATGAAACCTTTAAAACCTTGATTACAAATAAATAAAAAGGATGTATATCTTAAATGTAGTGTAAACAAAATATCGGAAATTTTAAAGAGAATAAAACACTAGATAGTGAGCAAAAACAAAAACAAAGAGGAAACAGACAATACTGAGTGGCATACAGACAAACACATAATTGGCCAGATAAATAGCCAAAACACTCATATGTAATTAACGATTGACAGCAATAGAGAAGGGTCACAGCAAAGTCACCTAAAATGAGACAACTGTCATTAAATCTGGAAAAAGACTATACACATATTAATATTGATTATATATCCTTTTTTTTTTTAAAAACTAGTTATGGTAAGTGTCTAGAAATGTCAGTATAAAGTTTTAGTGCAGCCAGAGATATTTCACATACAGACAAAATGCACCAAATGTCTCCAAGTAACCAGTGAAATAATGGAATGGAAATAGGATTTATAAAGTGCAAATATATGCCCTGAGGCATCTTGGCGCTAAACAGAAACAAAAATAGGGAAGGAAGAAGACAGATTAACTAAAATTAAAATGCTAAGTCTAAAAATTATTCCTGAAAGAAGACCAATATGTACAGGACTTCAAATGTAACGGCATGGCATTCCAATGGTGAACTGTGCCAAGAACAAAGTCTTACCTCTCCAGCTGGCTCTCCTAAATTTAGGAGTGACCAACTGTGCTGAAACAGAGTGCAGGGCTCTTGGGGGAGTGTACCAGATGAATTTCATTTGTAGATCTACTGGGCTCATGCCATGCAAGGCCTTAAAAGCTGTTCATAGAGCCTTGAAATCAATGTGCTTATGCACTGGCAGCCAGTGAAACTGAACTAGGGCCTGAGAGATAGATTGGTATTGAGGAATACCTGCTAGCTAGTGAGAATGCTACAGCATGTAGCTTTTTGAGTAACCGCTTCTGCAAGTTAATATACAGAGCGTTACAAAAATCATAATCAAGTTTTGAAAGGAAAAGGGCAGTAATCGTGTGTGTGTATGAAGTTAATCTCAGCAGATTAAATGTATTGTCTTCTTTAAACTGAGATAGAAAACTGAGGTAATGCTGTTATTACATGCCACAGTATTAACTGCTCCTTGAAAATCCTCAATAACAGTACAAGCTAGATAACAGTGCTATATTTCTCACAGTGGCAAACAGAACATACAAGTAAGCAGTCAGTAATGGAGAGACATAAAGCTCAGAAATGAAAACTTGCACTGTAATGTTGAGGAAATGTTATCACAGTGATAAATTATTACAGAACCTTGCCTTGAAAATCCTTGTGAAAAAAAGTTAAATACGTCTCTCAGTGCTATACGTAGTGCATGTTCATTAATATGGTTATTTTAAGGGTTCAGATACACCAGCGAAAGCCATTAGTAGAGTTAGCAAACCGAGTTACCAATATGCCTGCTTCCAAGGAATGTTCAAAAGATTAAAAGCAATGTTAGTTAATAATTAGATTGTCTTTGGTGTTCTTTTAATTAATGTATTTCAAGTCACAGTAAACACACCCTTAGTGAAAATAAATTATGCTTGCTGAATGTCAGACATTCCACTTCATGTCCCTTTCTTCCACCATCCTGTATTTCCTATATCGTTATCTTACTCTTGCAGGTTATCTTGTTTTCTGCCTTTCTCCCTTTATTATGCTTTGCTAATTTCTCTTCCTTGATTTTTCTCCCTTTTTAAGACTTTCTTCCATTTGCTCTATGTTGAAGTGTGATGATGAAAAATGGCGCGAGGGGTTCAAATAATTATCCTATAAGCCTGAATATTCTATTTCGTTTTCTTCTTTGGATGGCAGTCCTTTCAGAAGCATGAAATACGTTACACCTGAAGGAAGGAAAATTAAACAATTTTAGTCTAGGAGATATGTGTATTGTCAGTGTGGATAAATGAGGTACAGTTAGTTATACTGTGGTTATGGCAATGTCTGATACTTCAAGTACTGTCTCACTTTCAATTTGCATAATACATTATACCACTATAAGAAAATAGTTTTATTAATTGGGTTGGACAGGAATCCACCACAATTATTCCCCGTGGACAAGCTTGTTAAACTTGTTAAGGTAAAATACAGTTTCAATATTCTAAACATTGCACAGCCCCCTGGTAGCAGTAACAAAACAGTTCAATGTCAAACCACAACACAATAAAAATCCCACATCTAATGTAGTAAACAGAGGACTGCAATGAGCAAAATGTCATACAAATGGCACAATTCCAATAAGGGGAAATAGAAATATGAATTTGAAAGACTTAAGGCAACAAGTGTCAAGGAAAAATAAACCCCCAATCGGTAGAAAAAATTACTTCAGCTGACAGGACAGAGGCACTATTTTTGGCTGACCTCGATGTAGCGCAGGTTGGGTATGCCAAGCTTATCTTTCCTGGTCTATGAAATGGAAGTCAAAGCTTGCAAGCTATATCCGAGAAAGTCCTCTCGAAGCCGGGTAATCGCTGAACAAGATACAGCTGAAGCTGTTTTTGGCAGGAAAAGCCCTGAGCAGGAGAAATACAAATTTCGTGGTAGATAAAATCCTCACATCCAGCAAATTCTTGTTATCTCTTTTGGCCAAAAGATTTATACCTTTGAACAAAGGAGCATATTTGCATGAATTTACGCATATGCACTGATGCTTCAGATTACTTGCGGCTTCCACAAATGCCCTAACGACGCCATGGATACGCTGTATTTACAATACAGTGCTCTAAGGCACAAGGATTCATGGATTTGTGAGAAATTCTGACAAATCTTTTGACGCTTAAGTGATACATTGCTGGAGTTGGTTGTAAGACAAAACTCCAACCATGCAACAGAACACGAGTCCCATGCTAAAAGCCCTACGTCAAACCCTACTGCTCGTTTGAGAAGGCGAAGGGATTTTGACGCAGTCATGTCATAGAGTGACACAGTGAAAAGTTGCAAATTTCGCTGCGTCAGTTCTATGTAGCTTTTAACATGGGAATGCCTACCCTGCATAAATTATACCTGGTGCAGGTATGTGACGCAGGCTGACACAAACTGACATTGTCCCTAATGCATCAGTTTGTAAATATGGAGCAGTGTGGAGCGTGCGCCACCGCATCATAAAAACAAATGACACTGCAGTAAATATGCCCCCAGTCTTTTTCTGGTGCTGAAAATCCTCTAGCGAGGCAAATCTAAAGCTGAATCAAACCGTGTGAGAGCCCGATTATGTTTAGGAAGTCTTGATAGTCCAAATATTTTCCCAGTCCCACCTTTTCACAGTTTCTGGAGCAGCTTCTTTTGGTCACTTCTGGGTTCGCTGGGAGCCAGGAGTCAATATGGCTGCTTTTTAGTGTTGCTCTGGCAGTCTGTATTACCATATGACAGTTTGATCAGAAACATGGGGAGAAAATCTACCAGCAATCCGGTTTACTAGACTGCAGAACCAACACAGCACTGAAAATGAGATCGCTGAGAGTGACCCACGGGTGGGGGCATTGGAGACAGAGCAGAACATGCAAGATAGTGTGGCGACCCTGGATCTGGCTCAATGCAGGCTCCGCTCCAGGCATGGCAAAGACTACAACCTACTGGCATTCCTAGACAGAAGGGTCTGGCCGAGGTAGGTACATGTTGGTGGCTCGGTCGCACAGGGGAACACAAGGAGGGCCTGACCAGCCATTTGCATAATTCTACTGTGGTGCCCGCCTCATGGCTACAACATCTTAGGCACTTTTCCAATGCACTGCAGCAGACTTGTGGGCATGTATGTGCTGTTTCAACATCTGTGCTTGAACAAATGAGCCCTGAATTTTTGGATCAATGGCTGTGCCCAGAATCTGTGTCTCACTAAGGAGCCTGGGTCTGCCTGTGCCCCTCCACCGGTTTGCTAGGGAGGGACACAGGACCTTCACCAAATTCATTAACTTAACAGTGAGGGTTGCACTACAACTGAGATTGAGTTGCAGTGGCTGTGTTGGACACCATTTGCTGTTGAGCCGTCGCCATCGCTCATGGTGCAATTATCTATCACTGTGCATTGGACTATATTCCATATAGCATATTACATTGCTAATTATAAATCTCGGGCTACTCCTACACCAGGTGGAAATCTGATCATAAACAGCTGAGATTTACTTTTGAGACTAAGTGCACACGTAAACGACCGAGCAAAGATCATAGAAGCACGACAAGATGGAGATACTGTAAAGCCCTCAATGGTCCCTTCAGACTTAAATGCATTGCTGTAGGCAATGCAACACAGCCTGCCACAGATACCAAAATTGATGCCCTGACCTTCAGAATGGATCATATGTCTGCCAGACTGGATAAAGAGAATTAACTTCTCAGAGCTACAGAACAATGCATCATAGATAGTAAAGAGGACATGGAGGAAAAGGGCATGCAAAATGGAAGACATTGAGATGGTACTGGTGATTATCAAATAAAAGTCTGAGGACCAAGAAAATAAATTTCCTGCACATAGTGGGTATCCCCAAAATGACTAAAAAGGGTAAATTGGAGACCTACGTGGAGAATATCTTACAGTCTTTATTTGGAGTTGAACAGTTCACTCATCTGTTTGCAATAGAGAATGGCTCATTGTTCACTGGCCCACGACTCCCAAACAAAGCACTTGCTCAGGCCAAAATAGCTCACCTTATGAACTTTCTGCGCAGGGACACAATCTTTTACAAGAAAAGGGGACCATTCTCCATGAGGGAAACTCTGTAATATTCTTTCCTGACTTCTCACTTGCAGTGCAAATGGCACGGCGTAAATTTCTGCGGTGATAACACTGAAATAGAGTATGCTATGCTAAATCCAGTGCGATTCAAATTCTCAATAGAAGGCAAACAATGCATATTTAAGAAACCCAAGATGGCTACCAGCTTTTTACGATTAAGACATAATCTGCTACACCAACAAGAGCTGTGCAACATAGTGAATCTGAATGAAACAGTTCCATCCATAATGACAAATCTACTATACAACATAACAACTTCCCCCATCTCTCTTAAGGTCTACATTCCCATGAAGAAAAGCAGATGCCTGCAATTCGTCTCTACCTGTCCAGTGATTGAGTGGCATGAACTTTGCTGTGCCACCCCATAATGCTGCATCTCTACAAACTCTGCCATACCAGAGAGTATTGATCCGTAAGCTTGCTGCCCCACTCTGTATTTACCACAGTTTTTTTATTGACAATGGGAAACCCCAGGCAAGTATCAGTTGGGAGACCTCACCCCCCTGTAGAGTATGGTTATGCCATTCTCTAGCATCTCTTACTTGTTAAGACTGAGTTTATTGGTTGGTGCTTACCTTATTACAGTATTTGGCTACTTTGTGGGCAAGGGAATGTTGTTGGTATGATTGGGATGCTGATGTGGGATGAGCGTGGGAAGGGAAAGGGTTGTTTGTAAATATGCAGCATTAACCAGATGCAATATCACAAGAGCATAAACCGTGCAATACAAGAACTCACACTTTTGAAATCTAGCAAATGGTTTAAACAGGCAAACTTCATGTTAAGTTATCGATTTACACACAAGTGTAATACAGGTTCACCTAGCTATAGCATATTACTGCTACCCTGTAATGTCAGAAGCCTACATAATCCACAAAAAAATGAAGCAAGTGCTACTTAGATAGAACATAGATGTCTCCATGCAGGAAACTCGACCATAGCAGGATACCGAAGGCAAGATAGTTAGTAGATGGGCAATACATAGATTTGCTTCCTCCTACCGGTACTAAAAGTGGGGAATAATGATTCTAATTAAGAAGGGGGTCACACTCCACATTATACGCACATGCTCCCATGAAAAAGGTTACTTTGTAATAGTACTACCACTGACGATACAGCTTTCTGCACATCACCATTGCAACAGACAGATCCACAGATTGGCAAGGCAAGCGGACCACTAAGAACATTTTAGATGGCATGTTAGACCTGGGAAGAATACATGAATGAATATTTATATCTTCCGTACATAGCTCCTGGTCCCATTCTGGCAACTGGCTAGCGACTCAGGATGTAAACAACTTGATGCATGATCTCACAACTTCCCCAAGACATCATTGGACAATGTACCTGTCCTACTTAAGACCGAGATACCCATACACATACCAACCCAGTTCATTTGAAGGTTCCGGAATGCAGCTCTAACGGACCTTATGCTTTGAGTTGAGTTGAACTCTAGCATAACAGCATATTTTGAGGACGGTGCAGGCTACTTGGATAGCACAGACACTCTGTGGAAAGCATTCAAGGCTACCGTTATGCATTAGCAACCTAGTGGATATTCTCAGAGCACTGTGTACATAAATACAAAACACCGAGCGTCAGATACAAGAACTACAGCACCAATATGAAACTTTCCCAGATTCCAAAGTGCCAGCTGCCATTAGAGAACAGGTGATAGAATACAATGAAATAGTTGATCAGGAGATAAAGTACATGTCCAAGCATTCAGTGGTGAGGGGCTGGTGGAGAAGGTGGGAGACCAGAGAGATACCTAGCCAGTAAGCTCAAGACACCATGGACACAAAACAATGTTACTAAAACAATATCCCCCATTGGAGTAGAACACTATGACCATATTAGAAACCTTTACTGATTTCTATACTGATCACTACAACAGGCGAGTTACTACCTCCAATGGCGAACTAATAAATTACATTTAGAATGTAATGATAATTCCTACCACAGCCTATGTCAACAGAAGAGATCAAAGAGCCCATAGCCAGCCTCCAGACAGGCAAAGCTCCTGACTTAGATGGAATGGCAAGCTGATGTTATAAGGAAATCGCTTCCATACTGACACCATACCTGCATGCGCTATATGAGGAAGCATACAATAGATGAATATTGCCACCATCATTTAGAGAGGCACTCATATTCAATCTCCTTAAGCCCCTCAAAGCACCAGATTATTGCCAGTCAAAGAAGCCGCTATCTCCTATAAACACAAATGTAAAGATCTTAGCTAAAATAATAGCTAACAGGCGGATGCCTCTTCTCCCTAATCTGGTTTTACCAGACAAGTCTGGATTTGTACCAACACATTCCACATCACATTATCTGCATATATCCGCGCTACTCCACCAACTTAGGACCCACCTAGACATGGCAGCAGAATTACTAGAAATCTCCAAGGCATTTAACTACAAAGAATGGGAATATATGTTTACAATTTTGCACAGAGTGGGCATGCCTGCTGGTTGTGTACAATAGATCAGGTTATTGTATACCTGTCTGTCAGCCTGAATACAAGTAAACTGACATACAAATGACCCGATTTCCACAAGACATGGAACACGGCAGGGTGGCCCTCTCTCTCTCCATTGCTCTTCACCACTTCCTTGCACCAAACGTCAACATTATGCCTCCTCTGCAATGAAAATCACCCAGAAACAGTTGGAAATCTCTATATATGTAGACAATATGGTGATATATGTGAAAAACCCCATCAACCACGTTACACTAATTCTACGGGAACATATCAAATTTGGCAGGCACTCGGTCCTTAGCCTTAATTGGGTCTCTAATCTTCTCGCTGACACTGGCTACTACACCCTATGATTTGGAGCTAATATTGCAATGAAGTGAGGATCCTGTAAAGTATCTAGGGATTTGGATACATAAAGACCCAGGCAGGGTCATCGGGAACAACTATGGTACACTACCATTGTACTTGGGCCTCAAGCTTAGATACACATACTCTACCATTGTCTATGGTGGATAGAACAGCCAGTATGAAAATGGTCATACTGCCTAAATTCCTTTATTTATTTTTGAACATCCTTATTGCCCTACCACAATAGTTCTTTAAGCACTAAAATCACAACTTATCAAACTAGCGTGGGTTGGTAAATGACCCAGGGTGAACCTGGAGGTGCTCACTGTACTCAAGGAGTGTTGTGTAGCATTTTGGGATCCAAGCGTGATTTACCAATGCATGCCCTTATATCGGTATAATTCACATTGCCCTTATATAGACATAGAAATCATACCCATATTTAGACATAACCCATCCAGTCCAAATACAGGCATGGCTACTTCCACTAGTTCCAAAAAGCCACAACAATTTCTTGGAAAACTCGGCTTCAGCAGTCAGGGACATCCCTTTACTTGAATATTGATTTGTCCTAGAAATCATGGAGTTTTCAAAGAACTGCCATTCCCTTGGGGTTCTTTGATGACGTTATTATGTCTGACTTTACGTCAAACTAGGCACCTTCAAGGTATAAATATGCCTACACTTGCTTTAGCAAACACACGGTGGTTCGGAGCAGCTCGACTATCTACTTGCCCGACGCAGCTCGCTACAGCAAGTGCCGAAGGAAGCCGACCCGCCAGCTGACGCACTGACAGAGAAGCTGTCCTTTCTCTCGCTGAGAATCCAGCTCCAGTGTTTCCAAGCTCCCCTCGCGGGGTGTTGGGAAATCGAGTCCCGAGACAGAGATACCAGACCTCCGTCATTCTAAAACCAGGGTACAGAGCTGATTAGACCCTAAGAGAAATCTTGGTTAAATTCTTGGCACACAAAAACTAAACCTATGCTACATCTCACTTACTTCTTCCCCCGTACTAGACTTAGGTTAGGTACATTATGGTAGACGTATTTTAGAAGCATCAGTTGAGTACTTTTAGCCTTTGTTATTTATGTATGTAATTATCTATGGCTTAGAAACCATACCATGCTTTTACAGTATTATTTTATAATACTCTTCTTACTGTACGCATTATACTTTGCAACCAGTATTACGATTGTAGCAGTTCATTTTACCTGTCTGAGAAAGAAGACTGTTCAATAAACCCTTTTATTAAAAACGCCTGTCTTTCTATTTCTCTGCACCTCTGATGAAACGAAGCATGCACGATTGACTGAGTAAAATATCTATCAATTGTTTCCACGACTCCGAAGATTAGTTTTATTGTTTGGGAAACAGAGTTGTCATGTTTATGCGGTTGTCAGAAACTAATCCCTTCTTGTTTATTCGAGAAAGTTTCTAGTGACCTCTGAGCTAGCTGGCACTCACAATTGAGTCTAATATATTCCATAGAGACCTAGTAGACGTAAGTCCTAAAACAAATCTATAGGATATATTATTCCAATGCGCAGAGCCTAATGGGAATATAGCCACTACAGGAGGCTTTGGCGCTCCAGATGAAGTTATACTATCTATGCCCTGAAGCACAGTTTGCACAGTACTGGTACCATCCGCAAAGATATATACCACATATAGCTGTGGAAAGGGATAGGGTGAGCCCTTTTTCCATCAACCATCATTTTACCTAACATGGGGGGGAAATCAATAGGAGAGAATTTAACACCATGCATTTACAATGGCTGTGTGGCAGCGAATGTGTGCATGTGATCGCATAGAGATACTATACTCACCAGAAGTCCCACTACTGTATCACCAAATAATATCACCAACACATGAAAAAAGACAAAGGAGATCCTCGATAAAGTGCACCCTGCAGCACGTGAAAGGCATTTATTCAGGAGGGGGCTTTAGTAGGCTAGAAGATATATCTCAAAATAAATATCAGACCCCATTGCTAACTTCCACATATTACCAACTTCATGCTGCCGTAAAACATTCCCTTTATTTATTTTATTTATTTATTTATTTTATGCTTGTATAGCGCAGGAATTCGACCCCCGAAGGGGTATCTCCGCGCTTTTGTTCATTCCAAAGCCATATCCAGAAAAAAAGATCATCAGGCAGCACAGGATGTCTACATGGTCAAGAACAGATAGGTCTTTAAACCTTTCCTGAAGGTAGCTAAGTTGGGATTTTGCCTAAGGGTAAGGGGTAGGGAGTTCCAGAGAGTGGGGCCTCGATACGAGAGGGCTCGGCCTCCCTGCCTTTCCTTCTTAATCCGTGGTACATGTAACAAGGATTGGGTCTGAGAACGCAGAGAGCGACCAGGCTCATAGGGTCTGAAAATTTCAGATAAATACTTGGGGCCAGTGCCCGACAGGCATTTATAGATTATACAACATATCTTGAACTTCACCCTCTGGCGAATTGGAAGCCAGTGAAGTTTATTCAATAGAGGGCGTGAAGGGGTTCTGGGTGGGACATTCAAGATTAGCCTAGCCGCTGTATTTTGGACTACCTGTAGTCTGCTTAGTTGTTCTTCATTGGTGGAAATGAGCAGCCCATCACAGGAGTCCAGTCTACTGATTACTAGTGCCTGGACTAAAGTTTTCCTATGACAGTCAGCTAAATAGGGAAAGACCCTTCTCAGAAGTCCAATAACCCCAAAGCAGGATCCAGATTTTTAACTGCTGGCGTTAGTGTCTGAAAGGGAAACAGCAGTTGAGTATCATCTGCGTATGCTATTGGTGTGAACCCAAATTCCCTCACAATTTCAGCCAAAGGGGCCACATACACATTGAACAATGTGGGGCTTAGGCATGAGCCTTGTGGAACCCCCTTGGTGAGCTCCCTGGAGATGGAAAGATGGGAGCCCAATTGAACACTTTGTGAGCGGCCAGTGATAAAGCTTTCTAGCCAAGCTAATGCAGCTCCCCCTATCCCTACCCTCTTCAGACGACTGATAAGAATGTCATGGGACACCGTGTCGAAGGCAGCAGACAAATCCAACAGCACCAGAATCATAGATCCTCCTCTATCCTGTGACATCCGGATGGTATCAGTCACGGAGAGGAGGGCTGATTCGGTGCTGTGGTTTGGTCTGAACCCAGATTGAGAAGGGTCTAGACCGTCTGCTGCCTCGATGTATTTCGACAGGTGGGTATTGACATGTTTCTCCGTCATCTTACTCAGATGGGGTAGGAGGGAAATCGGACTGAGATTTTTCAGGTCTAACCAGGGCATTGCAGCATTTTTACGAATGGGGTTCACAATCGCCTTTTTCCAGACACTAGGCACTCGTCCTTCCTTGAGGGAGAGATTGATTAGTGTACAAAAACTTTGTGTAAGCTGGCTCCCTAAACAGACTACCATCTTCACGGGCAGGAGATCTTCCGGAGATCCTTATTTAATATTACTATACAAAGAGCTGTGACCTCAAGCGGGCTGATTTCCGGAATAATTGTGAATCCACTGCTTTCTCGCTCTGGATTCCTGAGGGGGGAGAGGTCAGTGTCAATTGCGTAATTTGAGGTTTGTATTTTTTTCTGATATATAGATTCAATTTTATTTTCAAAGAAAGCGGAGATATCATTACATAAAGTTTGTGTGAACTCATCAGGGCTTTCGCAGGCCACAGGTTTTACAAATGATTGGAGGATTTTGTAAAGCTCTCTGGATGAGTTTCCTGCATCTATAAGTTGTGAGGCAAGACTGTTTTTCCTAGCCAATTTTATATTTTTGTGGTATTTAGCTAAGGCCTCCACATACACCTTCTTGCTGCTAGTTGTATGCGTATTTCTGTTTTTCGGCCCTTAGTTCTTCTGAATACCAAGTTTCTTGCTTATCTTTGGGATACTGCTTACACAGTTTCAAGAGAGCGAGCGAGTCTACTTCCTCAAGAAGGGCCTTATTAAACTTTATAATGCCATTTTCGACATTATCGTTCTCAGAAATAAATGGATCTTTCCCGACCTTCTGAAATCCTTCGAGCGTTATGTTACGCCATTTCCTACGCCATACGGCAAGAAGTGGCTTTCGTTGTGGCAAGTGAAGACCCAACACAATAAATTCTACCACATAGTGGTCGGACCAGATGACAGGGGTTGACGGGAGACATTTTATTTTAGGACAGTTTGTAAAAATAAGGTCTAAAGTGTGTCCACCAAATGCGTTGGGCCACTGTTTTGAATTTTCAATCCCAATAGCCCCAAATCAGAAAGCAAAGAAATTGTGTCCGGGTGATTGGGTCGATCAGTGTGAATGTTAAAATCTCCAAGGAGAATAAAGTCCTCCTTGGCTTTAAAATAGGGTGCTAAGAGCTCAGTTAGTGTGAGCGAAAAACCTGAGTTGTTCTCTTCCAGTGTGTTTTGGAGGAGGAGCGGATCTTGAAAATCATGATCTCCATTTGAGCACAGCATCTTTGCTCAAGCAGAGAGACTTTCAAGCCTTCTTTATATATCATTGCAATTCCTCCACCTATTTTTATTGGGCGATCTAAATTAAGAATCTTATATCCGGGCGGGATCCCTAGCATAATAGCTGGCAGTGTGTGTGGTTTTAACCAGGTCTCCGTAAGGAAACATATGTCAGGTGTGGTTGTATGAATAAGATCCCATAGTTCCTGAAAATCTTTAGGTAAGGAACATATATTTAATAGAAAGCTTTTTAACCCATTTAGCCTGATGTAAGAGGGGTTTTCTTCAGTATTAGTGCTGAGCGAGGGGTTTGTGGGGGGGTCAGGCAGTATGACTCTATAGAAGCAGAGGTAGGTGAGATGCTATCATTGCTAGCAATCTGGTGAGTCAGGTGAGTCAAGGACGCTTGAAAGCCACAGAAAATACATGATACAGGACCTTCAATAAACGGCCAGTTATGACAGTGACAACCAGCGAGTGTGACTGGTTTCAGACTGCGCAGTGCCTGAGCCGAATAGGAAAGTTTCATAATACCTGCAGTTTCCGGCATCTCAGCAATAGAGCCCATGGCCCCTGGTCCCGTCCTGTCGCGGACGGGCGCAGACGGGCTTTTCTTCGGAGCTTCTTAGGCGCGCTCATAGGCGTCCCCTGCGCGCAACCGCTGCGCGCTTATCATGAGGGCGTGGCTAAATAGCCCCGAGTAAGGTAGCCACTAGAGCGCTGACCTCTGCTCTAGCGGAAGTGCCTGGCTCTTACCTGTCCGCCCTCCGCTCTACGGCACTGATTGCCGAGTCGGACCAGGGCGGGCAGGCTGCAATATCGAGCCCAGGTGATGCGGGGAGAGTGTCAGGAATATATACAGCAATTAGGCAAGTTAGATTTTTTTAAATCAAATCTAAAACAATAATGCGACAATTGTTAAAACGTTATCCTAACTCCTCGCAGCCCACACATAAATGTCTGATAATCCTGAATCTTTCTCAGCTAACGGGTGAACAGCGGGTCGGGGAGACACTGTCACTGTCTTCCTACCCTTAGTTCCCCAATGAACATCAAACTCTGCGTGCACTGCACACACTGCTGACTACTACTACACACAAAGGGCTGATAACTAAGCTCCATACCTCTATGTAAACTAATGGTCCAATAACAACAGATCCAGATTTTGAAAGATGGAAAGAGATACTAAACCCGCCATTGACAGCCAGATTGGGCATTTTCCCAAAAATGGTCTGTTGATTTCTAATGGTAATCTGCGGATTGCACACTTTAAGTACCTACATCAATCTTACCACACTCTGCATAATTACAGCGACATAGGCTAAAAGAGGATACATGATGTGTTAAATGCGCGGCGATAGAGGCTAATTTTATACATTTGGCATTGGCATGGGAATGTCCCCAAAAATACTGGAGAATGATAACTGAAGCCCTATCTGTCACACTTCCAGAAACAAAAGAACAGAAACCACATATATGCCTTTTAGGCTTTGTTGAGGATGCACAACCTCCTAGTGGCACTTGCATTGCTGCTGGCCAAAGGAAGAGTGGCAATATGCTGGGGTAAAAGGAAAAAAACACGAAACGGCAATGGATTTCAGAACTTGCCTACTGTAGAGAACAACTCGAGGTATATGCTGCGGAATTGCAAAAAAACCTCACAACCTAAACATTTATGAGGTCCCTTGACAACTTACCTATTAACTATGACAGAGACATCTTGAAAGCGACTGGGTTTATGCGGACATGATATTGCTATACCTACAAGCCAAGAATTATCAGTGATTTTGTAATCTTTTTTTTTCTTCATTCCTTTCTGTTTCTCTGCATTTATGTAATGAAAACAACAACAAATAAAAACAAACTGGCACTTCCGAGGCTTCTAGGACTTCAGGAACAGCACTCAGGGGCAAGGACTCAATCTATCAGAGGTCACCAGAAGGGTCCAGTTCAGTTTCACTTGCTGTGGGTCAGCCGAGAACACCAGGAAAAAAGGCCTCTTACAGCGTGTTGTGTGCCTGTAGCCACACAGGAGGTCATACAACTGACCATTGGAGTTACCTCTTATTCCTGGGTGGAAGTGGGAGCAGGTTCACGCATTCACCTCTTCACACAGGTCTCAATCATCAAACAGCAGGTCTATCCTCTTCTGTCCTTCAGCACATCCAGAGAGTGATTTGATGAGCCGAGGGTGGGGAGCCAGCTTTCTAGGTTTCACTAGCCAGTGGGTGAGGTGAACCCTCTGCACTTCCTAACAAATAATAAAAGCTTTCCCAGGAGCAACCCTTTCTACTTTTGCAGCAAACTTTATTTTCTTTGCTGTAAACAATCCCACTGTGCACTATTCAGAGACAAACTTGACATAGTAGACTCCTTCTGCACCAGCAAGGAGCTTGTGTGCCATGCAGGGGTGTATTTATGGGGAAGTGTGTGTTCTCCTCCTTCTAGCCCCAGCTCACACAGGACCGGTGCCAAGCTGGTTACAGAGTGCCTATGGAGCAAAATGCTTCTCTTCCCCAGGTCTCCCTTTAAATTTAGCTATGAATGGGCAAGCCTCACCCCGCTCCCTTTAAGTTAATGAAGTTACTGTACCCGCCATTTGAGAAATGGGGTTTTTGGCTGACTGACGTGTGAACCTGGGTGAAGCAATAGCACAGTCTCATGCAGAGTGAACCACAAAAAGCCACTAAATTTACCTGTGCTTATCCCTGGGTAGCTTGGCCCAAAAAGAAGTGAGGCTTAATTTAGAGGCAATGTGTAAAGTAGTTATGCAGCACAAAAACAGTAATAAAGTTCCAACACAATAAAGATACCAAACCAATGTAGAAAAATAGAGTATGTTTTAATAAATTATTTGACACCATAGTGACAAAAATCCAATCAGTAGTACCGGAGATATGATTTGTAAAGGTTTTAGTTAATTCAATTGCATCCACTGGGCTATGAGCCAAGATGCACCTCTTAGCATGGATAATGTCCTCCCTTATTATAGATCTGCACCCTCTGATGTGTCTCAGCCAATGTATAGCTTTATTTTTTAGGACGTCCCCACTCTCATGTCTAAGGCAGTTATAGTCGACTTTAGGGACATTAGTCATAAAAATTGGAATTGGTAGAGAAGTATCTTGCTTGTGGTTGAATACCTGGAAAGCATGGATACCTCAGGGGCTTTATGGTATACAAATTCCCTACTAGGGTCCTAGGAAGCTAATCTTGGTAATGTGCCAGGTGCTACCTTGTCCCGTGTTGTGACCACATTTCCCTTACCTTGCACCTCAAATGGTCTGTATTGCCCAAATGGGGCACAAGTGGTTACCTTAGTAGTCTGAAAACGGCGTAGGCCTAAATCTGTAAGCAGTGTGTTTTGGCCATTTTGCTTCTCATTTAAAATTTTCTGTCTCTCAACAGGACCAGCCTGGGTGGAGAGAGCACTTGGTAAAACTGCTGGCATTGGATGTAGTCTATTGGTGCCGTCTATTCTTTGGGAAAGTTTGAGGACTAGTGAGGTTAAGGCCTCTATACTGTTTTTAGTGATGCCGTTTCAGACAGGAGGTCAGGAATCAAAGGGGTACTACCACTACTATCATCTCCTACTTCCCGCAGGATATCTTGGCTTGGGGTGATGGGTAGTATGGGTGCGTGATTGGAAACGACACAATCCATATCTATGGGCGAATCCTCAGCAGGCGCAGCAAGGGCAGCAAAGCGTTTGTGCAGTGGAAACTCTTCTAATCCGCTATGTTCTGTTAGGCAGGGCTGTCCATCCATATCCAGCGCACTAGATAAACCTATGTTAAGCTCATCTGCAACTGCAGATGATTTGGTTTTCTTAGAAGCAAGTTTGTTTCCAACTGTTGAGGGAATAGGGGCTGGAACGGGTGATGTCAGCAATTCTTCACAATCGGTGACAATATTCTCTATACGAACTAAAATTTCCTCGCCAGTCCCCCCTTCACTCACAACATCTTCGGCATTTGCCAGGGGCCATTTTTTTTTAATCGCTTTTTTCTAACATCCCCCTGCCCAGCTTCAATCTCTTTCCGTTTCCCCATTGCTGCAACTGTTAATCAGCTCTATATATTTTCTACAAAAGGCAACTAAGTCTGCAAAGTAACACAAAACTGTGCTGTAGCACCAGAGACTACAGACGCAAGATCGAGAGAATGTCAAAGGGAATGTAGCTATACGTTCTCAAAGTTCCTCTTTTGATTTTTGCAGAAATTGCAATGTTAGGGAGTATTAGAAGTCCCAATAGTGGTGTAACTAGTACCTTCTGAAAATTGTGTTTGGGGAGACACTCAACTGCTCCAAAGACTCGATGTCAGGGGGGCATCCCAGCATCCCATGGGCGAGGATGGGCCCGGGCTTCGCCGCGGGGGGAGAGGATGTGCTTTATAGCGCGACGGAAGCACCTCCCCTTAACTGTGGTAGCAGAAGTGGCAGTGCTATGTCCTTCGTTGCACCCTGGGGCTCGTAGTCCCATCAGGGTGGATGGCAGCCCCAAAAGTGTCTCAAGGAAACGCTGCGGCGTTTGAAATAGAGATGGTCACTCTGGGCTTAGGCTCCTGCCAGAATGTGCAGCTAAAAGACAGGAGAAAGCGGCCAAGATAGCCCCTTCAGTTCCAGCGCATCCCTGCATGTAATCGCGAGGACTCCAAACTCCAAACTGGTGCTTAACTCTATAATTGGGGGTGAAAGGCCCAGAAAAACCTGTATTCTGCTCTCTATGCGCAATGGGGGACTGACGCTCAGCTACGCCAATCCTGGCATCCCCTGCCTGCCACCTGTGGCTCCCCCGCTGTGTGGAAGTCAGCGGGGGGTGGGTTGAAAACTGTGGGACTGCCGACATCTTCCTTTGTCCATTGTTCGCTCATTATTAAGCCCCCCGCTGTGTAGAAGTTCGCGAGGGCCGCGATCTGAGAGTTGCAGGTATACCAGTGTGTTCCTCGTGTCTTTCTCGCGGCGATCCGGTCGGCACGAAAACACAAAGGTTTTAGTATACACTAGTTCCTAAAAGATCAAAGTGCCAGCGGGTGGCACAAAACAGTGTCAAAGTGGAAAAATATGGCAGATAGGGAAGGAGCCTGCTCAGCACTTACCTTTAGACTTACAAAACTTTCTGAGAAAAATGTTCTTGGAAGATAAAATTCAGTGGGCAAGGTTGCAGGAGGTGTGCGAGGAGGAAGAGCCAACATCGGATAGCCTTTGGTCAAATCCATAGTGACGATTTCTACTTCCAGACTTAGCTTCTGAAATGGAAGTCAAAGATATCCAGCGGGACGTGGCAGACGGCTATAGAAGGAGACATTTCTAAAAAGGCTGGATACCCCTTTGGTATAGGACTACTGAAACGGATTTGCTGCTGCGTAGAAGAATGAAACGGGAGAAGCCAAAAAGTCAATCTGACTGGTGATGCACCTCCGGCGGCAGGCGAGCAGAACCACCTGGTTCTCAGAGCAGTTTTCAGTGAAACATTTTCTAAGTCCCCAGTTTTGGATTTTGGCTATCTGGTCACGTTTACCAGCAGTTCCAAGGGTCCAGGACTGGGGGTTTGTGATTTTATTATGAACTTGTAGAACAGCTACATCGCTTTTCTATAAAAACAGCTTTTGGGGATTCGCCACTGTAGATACATGCTAACATTAAATAAACCTTGCATGTACCTCTTACAAATATTATGCACTCTATCCCGTGGGAAACAAGTTCTTCTTGGGAGTCACTTATTTCATACTTAAAAGAGGGGATGTTTTCTGACAAAAATGTTTCTTTTGACAGGTTCATCTCTAGGTTTAAAAGCTGCAGGAGTCACGCTACAAAGGTAGGCCTGAAGTCATGTTTTCTTTGTCAGCCTATTAGATGGAACAACATGTGGCAACATGTGCGGCAACATGTGCTGCAATGCACTTGCAGGTTTTAGCTCTTCCATGCCATTGGTGTATTACTGGCACTGAATACTGTGGCCTTAACGGGAAGTTAAATATGCCAATTAGGAGTGAGGCAATTTTACCATGTTTTAAGGGTCATAGCACACACAAACACACTTTGGACTGGACAACAGTGATCCAGTATGTAAAGTTGAAGTAGCAGCAGCTTCAGTCCAAGTGTTGGAAGGTGACCACGTACCACGAAAAAGGCCCTTACTCACAACCCCTCCCCCGCCATCCAAACAAAAGGCAAGGAGCAATTCATTTATTCACTTGACAGAAAACATGGAAAGGCTATCTACATTGGCAGGGCCAGTTCGATGTCTGTGTTGTACTGTAAAGTTCCAAAATGAAGGCCCTACAGGGAAATCCTGAAGTTTGGAACTTTGTACATCGAACTTTGAGAAAGTAACTTTTTCAGCGGAACTAAGTTGGTCCCTGTATTCAGCCCACACTCCATCGCAGTTGGCTTGAACACGTGACTTTTCCCAGGTCTAGCATGATCAGATATCCACAGTTGGAGCTTTCTGCTTCTTGATGCTATTTTTAATGAAACCTGTAAAATTGCATATCTCCAGCTCTACTGATCGAATGTTTGTTGTTTTGGTTTTTAATTGTTTATTGCATTATAATCTAGTTTTCTAACTTGGCTTTGGGGTTTTTTGTGTGCTGTGTATTATCTGTATTACTGCTGGTGTGCTGCATAGATACATTGCCTCTACAGGAATCCTAATTGCTTTTGTGCCACGCTACCACAGAGTTAAGCACATATTAATGTAGTGACTTTTGTGGTTCACTCTGGGAAGAATTGTGGTTGTTGCTTGAGAAGGGTTTTACCCACCTCAACCAAAAACCCAGTTTCTCACAGCACCCATGAGATACAGTCTGGAGAGGTAGAACAGAACTTAGGTGCCATCTGAGGCCAACCACAATTTAACCTTTGTCAGATAAAACAAGTGGATTGATACAGATGTAAAGCCACAAGTACTTTTCAGCTCATCCTTAACGAGGCTCTCCATGGTAGAAAAAATCCACCACCATTTTTCCAAATATTTACAGTACAAAAATTGGAATCACAAATTCATTTGGAAAAAAAAAACCAGTTAGGGACCTCATGCAATATAAAATCAAAAAATCTATTTTTGCTGTGAATTTGGTATTGGGTTTTCAAATATTAGTTTTTAAAACTGTGGGGGCACTGCTAACACCATAAACACAAGTTCACAATCCCACAGCTGAAAACGAATGCTAAAAACTGTGTTGGAGTGGATGGGAGTCCACCATGGACCACAATCTTGTTAATGTAAACCACAGTTACAATAATTTAACCCGGGGCTCAACCCCCTGGTATTTATGACGCAGGGCATACAGGCTTCACATAGAAAAAAATCGAGAAATATTTAGCAGTAACACTCCTGTTAAAAAGTCAAAATGCAACACAATCAATTACCTCCACTAGTTTAGAAACATAGAGAAAAATGCAATGAGTAAAACATCACTAAAATGGCAAAAATCCAAGTACAAAGGTTCTAGCTGAACGTTTCTCCCTTTTGTTACTGTCCTCTAGTAATTTTCTTTTGCTGGGTGACTTGAATTTTCATGGGGCTGATGTTACTACTTCAGAGGTCTCCCACTTTTCGAGGACTTAGAGATGCTGGGTCTTCACCAATTAAATATTCCTTTTCGGATTGTTGTCGTTCTTGCCCGCATATTTAACACTGAGATACCTTTATCGATCGTGGGCCACTGTCTAAACTCCCAAGGGATAGACGAGTATTATAAACACAAGGCAGTCTATCATCTCATTAAAAGTGAGGTGTGATAGATAATCAATGTGGTAGTGAGCCTATCAGAGCTCTGATTTTACTATAGGTATAAATAATAAAGAATGACTGGTAAGAGTGTGGTGTGTAAGGAAGCATCTGCAGTTTGACTCTACTTGAATGATGTTACTCAGTAATTTAAAGACTGGGCCATATATAAAAGGGTTGTTTCAAATACATGTATGATCTCTAGAGTATAGTCTTAAAATAGGGGGTGAAACAAATACCAATGTGGGTACTAGACATTCGGGTTGTAAAAAAGCAAAAGAAAACCTGGATCCCAATGGGGTACTTAAAAATGTTTGTATGCCCTGAATTTTATATATGTGTCTATACAGTCATGCACTTTGATTGCTCAGATGTTTTAATACACCTCTGTAATGTAGTTTTAATAATGATTATATTTTTATGTAGGTGAATGCATGAAACAATATAACAAGCACAGAGAGTCTATTAACTGGTCTTGAAAAAGATGGAATGATTTGAGCCATCGAAACGCGTGGACGCAGAAATAATACACAATCCATCCATCTAGCATTGGTTAAAAAAGTGAATTGTGAACTGTATATTTCCTTGCTATTGATATTGTGTAGTGATGGATGTGTAGCCTGTCAAGATACAGTATACCTGTCTGGCCTTTTTACTCTCTAGTATGTTTTTTAATTATGTTGGATTTAAATTGTCATGTATTGTGTTTTTTTAAATTTCGAGATATCTAGCTTATCGTTAGGTTACCCAATTTTATGAACTTGTGTTTATGTAATTAATAAAATTATGTGCATATTTTAATCTCTATAGTGGTTTTCCCATTATATATGGTTAAACCTTTAGGTGTGGAAAGAGAGAAAGTTGAAGGAGTGTAACTGTTGGGTTTGTAAAGTGGTGTGTGGTATCCAAGATCTGTATAGAAACCTACCCAAAGGGATTCTTTTTGTCTCACTGTGTAAGTGCTCTAGTCCCGTTGAGTTTATAAGGGGCCCCTCTTATTCTAAAGCGAAGTTCTTTCCTTGACTGCCATCTTGTGCCAGTAAAACACTGGTCCAGACCTTGGTTATAAGCCGCTTGGACTACAGTAATGCGCCTCTCATGGTAGTCATTGACGCCTTACAGTCTAAGCTCCAGGTGGTGCAAAACATGGCTGCCAGTCTGGTCTGTAATCTCCCATCAAGCTCCTCCTTGTCTCCTATTCTGAGAGATTTTCATTGGCTCCCTGTCAGAAAGCACATCCTGTTTAAGATCTGTTGTCCCACCTATAAATCCTTGATGGGCAATGCCCCTTTCCACCTAAGGATACATTGCATCGCTATCTGTCTTCTGCCACCTTAAGATCTAGTGATAAGGGGTTCTTGACAATATATGTTCATCCACATATTTATATCAATAATATATATATTATTATTTGTATGCATGCCCAGCACCATATAAGTGAAATATTTTGCTATGCAGGCAAGGCACTCTCTGCTCTTGCATGAACCACAAACAGACCAGTAGAAAACACATACCTGTAATGGCAAAGAACAGCAAGGCCGCCCAGCCCAGAAAGAAGCACCAACCATAGCTGAGGGTTGGAGTGATGCGCATCATTTCTGCTGTCCCAAAAGTGAAAACAGCCATAGCAGTGACGTCACAGACAGCTGCAGCCAAAAAGAAAGTGTTACTTCCCAGGTTATAGAGCGTAACTCTAAGGGGCTAGGAGAGGTATGTCATCACAGAGGTAAATGTGCAAATGTGTGCCTTGTGTGGCAGTTTATCCATTGCCATTTTAAGGATTGTTGTGCCCCATGCAAGAAATGTTTTGCGGGACCCTGTTAGGAACAATTTTGCATTGTGTTACTTATTTGCTTCTAATTCAAATCCCATGATGCTTAATGCTATGAAAGAGAAAGACAGATGTGAGATAGAGAAAAAGTGCACTTTCCCAGGGGGCCTTTGAAAAGTGGTTGCCCACAGCAATTGCCCATTGTGCTTATGCTTTGGAACATCTCTCACTGTATTGTGAATAAATAAGAAAGAAACTTGGGGGCAGATGTACCAACATTAGGATTATCTCTGAATCACAATTAGGGAGTCGGTATTCCTAAAGTATGAACCTTTTTTATTTCTAAGTAGCAATTCCCAGTAGGTCACAAATTGACCACTGCCTGCTCTTAATAAATGTGTTTTTTTACATTCTCAAAGGGGAACATGTTCCATGAGGAACCCTTCCCATTTGCGATTGGGTTATCATCAATGTGGAATTGATGGTAAATTATTACTGCTTTTGCAACCAAAATTGGGTGGCAAAACATCAATACGTACCATTCCAATTCGGTATTTCGAAGGGACGCACTAGGCACACCCCTTCCAAATACCGGATCAGTATGCATCCGCAATTTCAAATAGCGATTCAGACACATGTTACTGAATCGCAATTTGGGATTAATACATACCAAAATGCCTTTCTGATTTCTCAAGCAGCCTGATTCTATGAATCTGGCCATTTGCAAATGCAAATAGTTTTGATGCATCTGGTTTCTGGTTACAAGCGCATATTGACAGTCTCATACTTTTTTGAATTTGGATGTGTAAATTTCTGAGATAGTAAAACTAAAAGTACCAAAATTCATTGGAAAGCACAGGATTAGGTTAATTACTCACACCTAGATTTTGATATCCTTACATACCTGACATTGTCCCATGCAAAGTATTAGGGACTAGATGAATAAATATTAGAAATACTGATTTCCTAATTTGAATTACCTCCGGATCGCAATTAGGGAATCGGTATTCCTAATGAATGATTTTTTCCCCCAAATAGCGATCACTGGTAGGTTGCAAATCGACCTACCCCATAAATATTAATGAGGTAGGTCGCAATTAGCAACCCATTAGAAATCGCAATCATCACAGGGATGGTGCCCTCCTGAGGTTAGCAGCCCGCCATGTCTGGGATCACTTTTCAATAAAGCAATCTTTTTTTTTTTTTACATGCAGCCTGATTTTATCAAAGGAAGATGGGATGTGTTTAAAAAGAATAAAATTCAACTTTGAAGCTTCATTTTTTAAGAGTATAATATCAACATTCTCAAAAGGGAAGGGGTCCTAATTTGTGAAAGGGTTATCACCGCTTTTAGAATGGTGGTAAAGTATGACTGTTTCGCGACTGGAATTCGGTTGCAAAACAAGAATACATTCCAAACCGATTTGTTCGGTATTTGGAAGAGATGGCCAAAACACGCCCTTCCAAATACAGAATCGAAAATGCAAACAGTAAATTGGTTACAAGTTACAGAATCCCATTTTGTAGATCAGACAATACATTTTTCTGGTCGCAAATGGCCTAGTTCTGCAAATCTAGACGTTTGCGACTGGAAAAGTGCTTTGTACATCTGGCTCCTAGGTACTTTTTGCTTTGTGGTTTAGGTTGGAGCTAGCATACGCCATAATCGGTGATGTCACAGAAATGGGTATTACATGACCTTGAACCTCAATAGCATCACAGGAAAGGAAATCAGCGAAGATGATAACATTATTTAAAAAAACTAATATCTCACTTAGTTACAAACAGTACCAAAAAAATCACTAAAGGGATCATACATCAAGCCATCTATATTGAATATACAAAACTTATACACAACATATAATTTCCCAACAAGCACAAATCACCCCAGGACAGTGAAAGCAATAATGGTCTCACAGAATACATGCATCATTAGCCCCTCATAGTATTTAAGTACGTTCACAGACATTAAATGTACTATTGGCCCCAGGCAGCACATGAATTAATTTCTGCACTTACACACCACTGCCTGTAAAATCAGCTGTGACATCACTAGCATCGGTGATAGCCAGAAGGGCTTTGCATAACAAAAGGTACAAAAAAGATTTCCCCAGCCTTTCTAACAATGAGAATAGCCCTCAAAGGGATCCCTTAGTCGGCGGCAGAAGCTTTGTTAGAGCCTTTCCCATTGGCAGGAGTTAAGTGGCATCTTACTTCTGGCAGCCCCAGTAAAACAGATTGCCTCCTCCCCAACACGCAAGTCGTTCCTGCTTGACCCTTCCACCATTTTACATCTTGCATCCTTCACGCTTTTAAACCCAGGTACTGCCTTTTGCTCCATTTGCCTCCTTATCTCAATGCACCTTAAGCTGCTTAAGGTGCTACCCCACTAGGCACTCGCTCTTGTCCCCCTTTTACCACTGACCTCCCCCCCGGCTCTGATCCTTGCTTCCACCTCATTCGCTGCTGCATGCCCCCTTCGCGTGGCCACTTGTGGTGCACCCTTCAGGAGCTCGAGCAGGCTCATGGGAGGGAGCGAAGAAAGCTGCACAGAGCAGGAGTCAGGAGGGCAGCAGAGGTTGGGTCTAAAAAATATTAATCATGTGTTATGTTTGTGTTGTGTTGTGCACATATCTGCTTGAATGAGCATTTGTGAGTGTCTGTGAGCATCTATGTGGGCATGTGTGAGGTGTGTTGAGCCAAGTGCCCACATTAGCAAAATGATGGGCATTGCATGATGATGGTAACTCTTGGTAACTTGTGAGCATTCATGAGATGATGCCCATTGTCTGCCCCTAGTACAGTGCCGGCCATTGCACAGTAGTGGTAATTTTAGGCAACATGTCAGTATTCAAAGGATTATGCCATTGTCCACCCTTAGTTAAATTGGTCAAATGTAGGGGTGTGCAGGCTTGTGTAATTTATGAAATGTTATGACATACCATGAAAATGTTGCAAAATAACAGACATTTCAGGAAGTTGCACTTTCAGGACAAAAGTGGTTTGCGAGTATCCAGCGTAACGATTTTAAGTTGAAGCCTAACAGACAGCGCAGGAGTTCTACAGACATCTTGGAGACATTCAGAAAGCTTCTCTGGGACACCATTCCATCTGTTCCTTTCCTTTGGCTTTGTGGTTTGCAACTCACATTTTCTGGCTTTCTATTTGCTGGCTTTATTCATTTTAGGCTGTCCAGGGTAAGTTTGCCCCTCCCAAGGAGCAAAGCATTTTCACACCAATTCCCCTTGTATTCTTCCCTGAGTACTCCTTTCAGTAAACAGGCCTGTAAATCTTCTTATTCTCTTGTCACTTTTGCTGTGTATTCAAAGTCTGAGGTCAAATGTCAGTCTCTGTCTTCCATGGAGCTGGGTGTTTACTTTTCTTTCTCTGACTTCAAAGTGAGAGGATCTATCTGACAAACTTGCTGGATACTGGAGATAGGAATGGATGTTTTTTCAAGCACAATATTTAAATTAACTGTGCAAGTATTTTAGAACATTTCTGAATTAATTCTCAAGTGTGTTGGAAACAGATATTTTGAAATTATCTAAACAAAGGTGATGCAAATTCCCAACATTATCGTTTCTGCACTGTATAGTTTTTTTTTGTAAAAAATATGTCTGCGCATATTTAATGGTAATTTCAATGGAAAATGGGTGGTCTGATATAGAACCGTGCTACCACACCATGCATACTCCACTGCACTCTGCACTGCTCCATACCACTGCACACTTTGCTGCTTCCCGCTATGCCTCTCTACTCTGCACCATTCTACTCTATGACACTGCACTATACCCCACGCGACTCTACACTACTGCACTCTTTGCCACTGCACTCTATACTACTCCAGTGTAGATCACCCCAATCTACTATGCACAATTCCACTCTATGCCACACTGCACACTGCACTCTACACCACTACACTCTATGCAAATACACTCCATGCCAATGCACTTTACTCTGAACACTCAATTCTACGACAAGCCACTGTATGCCACTCTACTCTGCACCACTATTTTATTGCACTCTACACCACTTTACTCTATGCCATTGCACTCTATACCACTCTACATCAGTGCACTCTACCCTGCACTACACCACTCTACAACACTTCACTCTACTCTGAAACAATCTACTTTATGACACTCTACACCAATGCATTCTACACAACTGCACTTTACTTCACTGAAGCGTATGCTACTGAACTCTACTCTGCACCACTGTACACTACATAACTCTACTATACGCCACTGCACTCTACCCTAATGCACTCTACACCACTGCACTCTGCAACACTCGACTGCAGCATTTCACTCTCCACCACTGAACATCTGTACCAATGCACTCTACAACCTTCTACTCTGCATCACTACACTTTACATCAATGCACTGCATCACTCCACTCTACACAGCTGCACTATATGTCACTCCAGTCTGCACTCTACTCCAAGCCACTCTACTCTGTTCTAGATTATTGCAATCTACACCACTACACTCTATGACACTCTACTCAGGAGCAATCCACTCTGCAGCACTGCAGTGTACTATATACCACCTTAATCTACTTCACAGCATTCTACAATGCTGCATTTTATAATGCAGAATTTTAGGCCGCTGCACTCCATGACACTGCACTCTACCCTGCACTATACGCCCTTCACTCTCCTCTGAAACAATCTACACTACGCCACTGTACTCTACGCCACACAACTCCACTCTGCGCCACTCCACTGAATGCCACTGTCCCCTGTGCCACTGAACTCTAAACCACTGCACTCTATGCCAATGCACTCCACACACCTGTACTCTATTCTACACCACTGCACTCTACGCCACTGCGCTCTACAGCAAGGCACTTTACAACACTTTTCACTCTTGCAGTGTGACACTCTACTCAGCAACACTGCACTCTCCACCCCTCTACTGTGCACTAATGCACTCTATATCACTCTACTCTTCATCACTGCACTCTAGTCACTGTACTCTGCATGACTCCACTCTATGCCACTGCACTCTACGCCACTCCATGCCATTGCACTCTCTGCCACTCTACTATACTCTATACCACTGCACTCTATGGCACTGCACTCTATGGAGCTCTGCTCTGCACCCCCCACTCAGCAGCACTGCACTCTACTATGCACAACTCTAATTTACGCCACCGCATTCTATGACACTGCATTGCATGCTGCTGGATTTTATGCCGCTAAACTCTGCACTCTATGTCACTATACCATACGCCAATGTACCCTTCACCAGTCCACTCTACTCTACGCCACTGCAGTCTGTGCAACTGCACTCTACGCCAGTGTACTCTATGCCACTCCACTCAATGCCACACACTGTGATCCTCCTGGATCTAAGTGCAGCATTTGATATGGTGGATCATAAGATCTTAATCCACCGTCTCAGTTCTCTGGGAGTATCAGGCACGGCGCTGCGATGGCTTACTTCCTTCCTGGAGAATCGAACCTTTCAGGTCTGGGAAGGTGCAGCACGCTCCAAAGTGATCCCCCTCCAGTGTGGGGTCCCACAGGGCTCATCGTTGAGCCCTACCTTATTTAATGTCTATATGGCCCCTCTGGAGGACCTACGCTGACGACACCAAACTAGTCGTCTCGATCTCCCATGATAAACATTGTGTGGAAAATGTTCACTCATGCCTCTCAGAAATGCACTCCTGGATGAATAGATCTCGACTCAAATTGAACGGAGCAAAAACAGAACTTATGCTGTTAGGCCACCATACAACCTCGCTGCCGTATTCCACCTGGCCTGCATGCTTGGGAACTGCTCCCACCCCAAAGAAGGAATTCAAAAGCTTGGGTTTTTGGTTTGAGCAGGATCTGTCTTTTAAAACCCAAGCAAAAAAGACAGCGGGCACGTGTATAGGGCTACTTCGCTCCGCCCGGAAAATCTTACCGCTGCTGCCAGAGCAATCGAGAAAGCTACTTATCCAAGGTCTAATCCTATCAAGGTTAGACTATTGTAATGCCTTATATCTGGCCGCTCCAGAAGCTACCATCAATACTCTTCAACGTGTCCAGAACTCGGCTGCGAGGCTGCTGACAGGCACATCGCGCAGAGCTTCAGCCAGACCGGAACTTAGAGCCCTTCACTGGCTACCAGTTCACAAACGAATTAAATTTAAATCCTTATGTATTGCCCATAAGTCCCTACAGGGGAAGGGACCCCCTATTTTAGGGAATCTGGTCCGCCCCTATAAAGCCTCCAGATCCCTCCGCTCTGACCATGGCAATTTGGCAATCATCTAGAGAATCAAGAGGGCCCGTACAGGGGGTCGCCGATTCTCAGTGAATGCGGCAACACTGTGGAATGCCCTCCCTGTGAGGATTCGTCTTGAACCAAGCTATACTAGGTTTCGAAAACTTCTTAGAACTTTTCTGTTTCCCCAGGACTCTTACATTCTTGTGCTTTCCTCAGTACTCCTTGTTCTACAGCGCTGGGACGCTCTCGGGCAGCCATGCGCTTTATAAATCCATTTTCATTTCATTCATTCATTTCATTTCACTACTCAATGCCAGTCTTGTCTATAACACTGGCACACTACTCAATGCCAGTCTTGTCTATAACAATCTAGTCTATGCCACTGCACTCTATGCCATTGCACTCTACGCCACTCTACACCACTGAAGTTTATGACACTCTTCTCTGAAACACCACACTCTATGCCACCGAACTCTGCACCACCATACTCTGCACTACTGCATTCTAAGCCAATGCACTCTATGCCACTCTACTCTACTCTACTCTGCATCACTGCACTCTACACCAATGTAGTATGCGCCACTCTAATCTACACCACTTCACTCTGAGCCACTACACTCTACTTTGCACCACTCTAATCTATCACTGCCTTCTACAATACTGCATTTTATGCCGCTAAATTATATGTTGCATTCTACGCCACTGCACTCTTTGCCATTAAATTCTGCAACACTCTACACCAGTGCACACTACTCTGAGCCGCTCTATGCTACTCAATGCAACTGCACTCTATGCCACTGTACTCAACTCTGCACCACTGTACTCAAAGCCATTGCACTTGATGCCATTCTACTCTACACCACTCTGCTCTATGCCAATGCACTCTGCACCACTTTACACCATTGCACTCTACAACTCTGCTCTGCAACAATGCACTCTATTCTTCTGAACACTATGCCAGTCTACTCTGCGCTACTTTATTCTACGCCAATGCACTCTACGTCACTTCACTATACATCATTCCACCCTATGCCATTGTACTCTGCAGCACTCTACTCCACCCCACTGCACTCTAAGGCCCTATATTCTACTATGTACAACTCTGTGCCACTCTACTCTGCACTACTCTATGCCACTGCACTCTGTTCAACTCTACTCTACTCTGCACTACTCCACCCTGTACCACCATACTCTACTATGTAACTCTCTAATCTATACCACTGCATTCAACGACAGTGCATTGTACACAGCTGAATTCTATGCTGCTGCACTATACACCACTATACTCTGGAACATCCTTCTCCAATGCTCGCTACATCAATCCACTCTACTCATTTTATGTCACTCACGTGACTTCACTCTATACTACACCAATACACAATACTCTATGCAACAACACTCTAGTCTACTCTACACGATTCCACTCTATAGCACTTCACACCACTCTCCTCTACTCCTCCAACTTTTAGTCAAGCTGAAAAGCAGCCACAGTGGTGTACAACATGGCTAAAACACATTGGCAAAGCCAAAAGCTCTTGCACAGGCAAGACCGATTTGATTTGCCAATGCTTGTTTATTAGAACTCGCCTCTTGTATAAAAAAATGTCTCCGTGATCCTGTCAGTAGTCTAGTTTGAGCAGAAAATGTCCCTCAGTTAGACAGACAAAACAAACAGACAAATAGTGGCAAAGGATCCATTGTAAGGTTCCCAAAGCGCTCTCAGTTTCCCATTTTGTGGAATAGAACTACTCGGAGAATAATCTCAGAATGCAATCCTCCAAAAGGCGGGCACATTTCTAAATTGTTATTTCGATTTGATGCTGTCAATACTGGCCTGAACACGTAACACTGGCCTGTACTTCTTTAACTCACCGGAGATGGTTCTGCATTACATATTGTTAATATTGTGCTTGTATGTTCTGGCATTCAATCTCCCCTCTCTACCTTAATGTTCCAGTATCAGATTACGCTGCACAGTGTTTGTGTAATTTGATTTAACTTATTTTTCAAGTACAGATAGCTCTTGCATTTTGTACCGTTTTTGGAAATGTTTTTCTTCTATGTGACTACAAATGTGTCATCAATTGCCTTCAAATGTATCACCTTGCTTGCAATTGTGTATTATCCATGATTACACCATTACGGTGACCAGATTCATTCACCCTTCTCTCCCTTTGTCTTTCCTCTCTTTCAGAAGGTCTGTTTTGCAATGATGCCCTTTGGATCCCTAAGGCTCCCTACAGTCCTGCTGATCTCCCTCTGGGCAGCTTTCAGTGCTATGCTCTAAACGCGCCGGACTGGAAACATCATCATTGGGCAGATGCTGTTGCAATGTTGTCATGCACCTGTTCTGATCTCTTTTTGATTTCCTTTTACTCGTGTGTGTGAATAAATTTAAACATCAGCCACAATTTTCTCACAAGTCTCACGACTTGCTATTTTTTAATTATTACTTGACTTGAATAAGTCTATTGAATTTATAAGTACCATTCACCACATAGTTATGAGAAATATTTCACTCACTTTTACATGCTTCATATCTGCTCCATATCTTAAAAAGTGTTTTTCATTAAGTGTTTAAAGACTTTTATAATCCAAGCTGTAGTGTCTTCAGAGTTAGAAATGTTAGAAAACCCTTTCGGCTCTTGATAGACTCCGTTAACTGTGACATACATGTTAGAGGGAATGCAGTGAAGGCTGGTTTTGAATGCTGAGTTTGGTGTTACAGGCACATGAGTAAAGATGTGTAATACTAAGCTCCATGTGTGGCATTTTCATTGGCAGGTACCCTGGCTGGGGAGGACGTTACCACAGGCGAAGAGAGGGGATAAGTAACCCGAAGTGTTCTCCCTGTGATTTTTCCGAGGTCCAAGCAAACTGCTTGTGCATGCCGCGTTGTGTTGCAGTCGAAATATGGGGTCGACGCTTAACGCATGTGGAGTCAAAGCACAACTCCAGCTGCCATAAAGAAGTTGGAAACAATGAAAGCATTGCAAAGAAATCTACATATCAGTAACTGAAAACCTGCTGGTCTGACGTTACATAAAGGTACCGCGCTTGCTATGCACTATACAGTCATATGAAATACTAAGTTATAATGCTAAAAGGTAGATGAAACCAGGTTTTGAAAGAGCCGCAAATAGCGACAGCAAGTTGCACGATAATGCGGTGATCAGAAGCACTGTGAGCCAGGGATCAACCAGGTGTCAGACGGTACACAGAGACGCCTAAAAAAAAGAAAAACAAAGCAAGTCAAATACCAGAAACAGTCATCTGCTTACTAAAACAGCTCCAGGGGTCACCGGAAAAGTGAAGGGCTCCCATGGAGACCAAGAGGGAAGTCACAGTTCCTTCGACTAACCAAGATGACTCAAAAGCCAGAAAAGCACAGGGCCTTGGAGATGGTATGTATGAAGCAGGTCCTAGTGGACAGCAACCAGTGTGGGAGAGAGCTCCACCCTCAATGTCAGCCACTCCCAGAAATGGCTATGATGCTGCCGCTTTCTTAAAACCACCACTACTGTTCAATAACACCGAAAAGGAACTGCTTGGATAGAGGAATTTGATGATTTAATTGATGCACTTGAAGAGACTGATAACAAAAAGATTATCAATTATCTCAAAAATCTTGCAGGTGATGGAGTAAAAGAAGCCTTAAAGAAAATGTGGCAAACAAACGAAGAAGCCAAATATCGTCAGATTAAAGAAGTATTGGATTTCAAATTTAATTCAAGGCTAAATGTTGGTAACGAATGATACATCTACAACCAAGAAAGCTAGAAAGTTGGTGAGACAATGATGAGTTTGTGGAGAGACTCGACTCACTCATCAGACAATGCAAGTTCAATTAATTTAATGATGTAAAAGCAATGCATCTGAGTCATTCAGAAGGTGAAAGCTGAGAGAAACTCTTAGTCTTGAGCGAGTATTATTGGCTGCCAGAGCTAAAGAGCATGCTGATAGACAAGCTGCTGACATAGAGGCCAGGAGTGCCCAGATTTAATGTCTTGAATATGAATAGTAACACAAAACAAAAGACAAAAGGGCACAAAGTGATGTCCACGTGTTAGAAGATGTTATGTTTTAGATGTGTATTTTCGTTACCACACGAAGGCAAATATCCCACTCTTGAACAGATATGTAAAGGCTGTGGGAAGGATAACCATTATGTGATGGTTTACAAAAGGAAGGAAAAAAGTACGTGTGTCCCGCCACGAAGACAAAATGGCTGCCAGACCATTTCAGAAGCGATGTTTGAGGTACACCGACCAGGCCAAGTGGCGACATCAGTTAATACAAATCAACACAAAATGAAGTTGATTGTCATCTAAGTCATCGCTAAACAGCTCTTCTGCTTCATTATCAAGTGAAAGTGAAGACCATTATTGTGTTATGTCGATGTTTATCTCTGAAAAGCGTGCCCATGTTGGTTTGGCCGCTTGTGAAGAAAAGTGTCCGTCAATGAAAGATCGACATGCCTAAGCACCAAAGTAATCCAACCATTGTCCAAAGATTACGCTGAAAGTAAATGTTTGTTCGATACCTTTCAGTATCAACAGTGGTGCATCCATAAACATAATGCATGAGGAGAATTACACAGAATTTTCTCTATTGCCGCAATTGACGTCATCGAAAACCAAAGTGTATATAAGGCCTACTTCAACACCCTTAAAAAGTCAAGGTTCATTTGTGCTGACAATAAAATACAAGAGAACAAGGTCCAAGCACCAATCTATGTGCTTGGAGGCACAGTGTCATGTGCCAGACTAATCCAATTCAGCACAGCTGCTGATATAGGACTAATTTCCGTGAATTACAACATGAGTGCTTACCACTAAATAGTAAGTCTGTTCCCTTCGCTTTCTCATAGTTTGGGAAACCTTAAGACTATGAAAGTAAAGCTTCATTTTAATGAGGATGTTCCTCCTGTTGCTCAGAGACAAAACAACAGCTTTTCAGAAACATAGATAAACTGTTTTTCATCTGCAAGCAGCTGTTGAAAAAGAATTTGAATCAATACTTAAACATGATATTATTGCGCGACCCACTGGCCAACGCCATGGGTTATTCCCATAGTAGTAGTGCATGAAAAGGATGGTGAAGGAGCTGGCAATTGAATGAGAACTACATCCAGGTCCACACATTGCTGACATGATAGCGCAATTAAATGGTGCAAAGGTATTTTATCACCTTTATTTAAATAAAGGTTATCATGAGTTGGAACTCGAAAACAATTGCAGGTACTTTATACCCATTTTTACACGTTAGTCTGTTTCAATCGAAAAGACTAGGTTTTGGTGTATCATCTGCTGCTGGACTCTTTAGAAACCTAATTTGACGTATCAAACAGCCTGTCATGAAAGCGTTCCTTTATAGAGATGACACATTGGTTATGGATCTACACAAAATTAGTATATTTAAGCTCTTACATAAGTATGTTGTTTACTTGCCGAAGCAGGTTTGACTTTGAATACAGACAAGTGTGAGTTTAATAAGAGAAAGCTAAAGTTCTTTGGCCATATCTTTTCTGGATGGGGGTACGTATGACATCAGATCCTGCTAAAGTACAAGCACTGTCAAATGCTGATCCACCACAATACTTTTCCTTGGTGCTTTCATTTATTGGCATTAATAGTTACTGTTCCAGATAAATACTAGAATTTGACACTGTAAGTGCTCCATTGAGAGACTTGACAAAAAAGAATGTTTCATTTCAGTGGTCACATACATGTGAGAAAAGCTTTAAGAAAATTAAACAAGCCATTGCGAATGCTACTGAAATGGCATACTTCAATCCAAAACTTAATCCAGAGATTGTCATCAGCGCTAACCCTATTGGGTTAGGTGCTATCTCTGTACTGCACAGCAGAGACCTGAATGCTAAAACAGTTGAGGCATACATATAACATCACAACATACAACCGGTTTGAACAAGCCTTCTCAAATCTGGAAGATCAAGATTGACTGGGGAACAGGGATAGTAATACTAAACCTGAAGAGGCAAATAATAACGATGAAAGGGAATACTTAGTATCTACAAAAGTTAAAACCGCTAAGGGAATAGCAGCATATGATCATATTTCCCCACCCACATTCATACAAGTGGATGTAACCCCAACACCGATCAAAGCTAAGCCGAGCATAGATAAAGGTGTTAGGAATAAGTTAGCCAGCCCCTTTAGGTATTCTGACTTGACAATCCTTAGCTGGAATGTTGCTGGGTTAGAATTAAGATTGTCAGACCCGCAATGGGTACAGCTATTGGATGGTAAAGACATTATTATGTTTCAGGAGACATGGGCCACAGGAAATTTACATATAGAGGGCTACCACTGTTTTAGTGTGACAGCACGCAAACCCAACTTTGGCCGTGCAGTAGGTGGATTATTCATTGGGATTAAGATATTGGCAGGCGGCACTATCAGAGATTTATCAGTTGAGAATCTGAATGTACAGGTCCTCGAATTCAAGAGACAGACCCGGATTTATTTAATACATTTTTATAATATTGATTTTAATTCTGTACCTAATAAGAATTTGATAGCGCTCTCTAAGATTTTATGTAATCTGTAATCAAACTTAGATAAAGAGGAGGAGATAGGGATCCTCATTGGGGGGAATTTCAACACGAAAATTACAAAGAACTATTGGTCTGAGGGAAAAATTCAACTAGATCAAGCGGAACGAAGGGGTATTGAATTAGAAAATATGTTAACTGAGCACATCCTCAGCAACGCCCTGGAAATAGGTCACACTTCGAGTATTCATCATGCCCCTACATTTAGAGGCAGAGATTGTTCCTCAACCATTGATTTTATTTTTATGTCCCTCCCACTTAATAGATCGTATAATAAAGTCCACAGTGTTGGAAACACCATTTGGAGACCATAACCCTCTCACAGTTACCCTGCATCTAGGGCCTAGCCCTGTATACGCTAATTTAAATGGTGCAAGAGATATTACACCCTCAGAAGACGGTCTGCGATTAAAATGGAGGGGAGTTGATAGTGGGGCCCTATTAGAAAATGTGAAAAAGGAACATTCCCACCTGATCAACTCCTGTCTATCCTCTGATGGGAATTGCCTCAGGATAATCGCGGACTTTGGTAAATTATGTCTTGTAATAAAAACGTGCTTATCAGTCCCTTTGCCAAAGAAAGAGAAAGATCCAAGGTGGTTCGATTTCGCCTATTCATTGGCAAACAGGGCATTGCGCAGGGCACTAACTACTAAACCCAGATGTACAGTAGAGGTACAGGCGGCTAGGAAATATTACAAATTTAAAATAGCCGAACGGAAAGCTGCATTACTGACGGAACAGTGGGAGTCACTGGTTGGAAGTGCAAACCAGAAGAGCAGTGGCCCCTTCTGGACCGCCGTCAGGAAAATGCGAGACATGGGCAAACAATTAACTTTGATTAGTTGTAATATAACCAGCAGTGTCTGGGAGGCCCATTTCTCCAAAATATATGCCACACCAATCGAGGAATCAACAAACTTTGTTCCTGGTCAACTGTGTTGTCTACAGATTGGTCTCCATGAGGTAGAAGTAGCCATCAGACAGAGCCTTGGCAACAAGGCTCCCGGCCCTGATGGACTCCCCATAGATGTTAAGTTTAGCCCGGATCTATGGGCACCGATTCTTCTTAATGTTTTTAACAGTCTGCCCTCAGTGCCTATGCCTAACACTTGGTCCACTAGCACGATAGTTCCAATCTTTAAAAAGGGCGATAGGTCAGATCCGGTCAATTAATGACCGATCTCACTCTTGGATAACACTTTAAAAATCCTGGGGCGAGTCCTTTATAATAGGGTGTTAGAGTGGACAGAAGATAGCAACTTATTGGACCCTTGTCAGATGGGATTTAGGAGCAAGGTGGGCACGGTGGAGCAATGTTTGAATTTGAAGTTGATAATTGACAAGTATAACATTGCTCGATCGTCCCCTATTTACCTTGCATTTATGGATCTTTCATGCGCCTTTGATCTGGTCAATAGATCTAAACTTTGGTCCATTCTTTTGGACTATGGACTAGATGAGGCTCTTGTTAATTTTTTGGCCTATCTCCATACTGACCTTAAAGCACAAGTTAGGATTGGGATGGGTAGGGAAGTATCTGGACCTATTAAAGTAGGTAGGGGGCTCAGACAGGGGTACGTTTTAGCACCCCTGCTTTTTATTATTTATATCAATGGTTTAGCTAAATCTTTAAAACAAGTGACTCCAGATGTGCCAATAATCCAGGGGCAACCATTACCGGTTTTATTATACGCAGATGATGCGGTCCTTATGGGTCGCACACCTAATGCCCTCCACTTACTTGTTAAAACCTTTGTCCAATATATGGAGGCTCTAGATCTGCTTGTGAATTTAAAAAAACCTTTTATCATGCCATGTGGCCCAGGGAAACGGAAGCTCAATACCATATATGTAGGGACAGATAAATTAGAATCTGTGAATACATTCCCATATCTAGGGTTGGTTTTTGCTGCGAACGGCTCGTGGAGTGGACAAAATAGCTTTGAATCATGCTTCTATCATTTTCCAAGCAGAGATACAAAATAGGTTTAATTATATCCAAGCCTGCTCCTAGAGAATACAGTCTAATCCTACATAGTAAAAACAGCTTTTAGACCTCCAGTCATTGTGATAGCACATATTTAAAGTGTGTAGTGCAGAACATTTTTTTTTTTTTTTTTTTTTTTACATATTAGGCATTTTGCCCTGTGAACTTACTAGGCACACTTAAGGGATGACCTATTAATATATATAAAATAAGATTTATCAGATGGCAAAGGCACTTTTCATTGCCCAATCTACTTAAGTTTAAGAAGGCTTTGAAAACCTGGTTGTTTAAAGCAGAATGAGCTTAAATCCTCCTTGTTTCTCGGTTTATTCCTCAAAGCATCAAAGCTAGCACCAAGGGGCCTATGGGCAATCGAGCACTCTTGTAAAATTTATTAACATGAATATATTTCTCCTTCTTGTAAGGACATAGTAATTGGTACAGAAAATGCACCAGTGGCTGGTAGCTAAATGTCATATGTGGGCTGAAGTGTGAATTTATACTACCGACATCCATGGCTGCCAGGACTACCTGCCACTGACCTGTGGGTGGACTTCAATTTAAAAAAACTCACGCGAAACTTTGAAATGGGCTCTAATTTGCAGGGGGAGAGATTTCAAAGCCTTTGCTGCTCCAATTACAAAACGTCTTCTACTACAGGAAGATCTTTCAAACCTGGAGACTACGGCATTTTTGGCTGTTGTGGACTGTAGTGTTTTACCTTGGATGTACCAGCAGAAACAGTTTTTAATAAAAACTAGGCCTTGGTTGTGTAATGCTTTATGCATGGTATATAGCGCTTTGAAAGTAATTCTCTGTCTTACTCGCAGCCAGTGTAACTTCCTGATAGATTCAGCCCCTGACTGATATTTTGGAATCTTCAATAATAGTCGTCCTGTGGCGTTTTGAAGAATTTGCAGTCTGTTCAGTAAGTGCTGATGCAGGTTTAGATGCAGTCCACTGCAGTAGTCTATTTTAATAGGTACTAGTGAGCTGACTACCATATTTTGCAGCTCTGAGGGGATAAAATGTAGGATCTTTTTTATGGTACTTAATGCATGAAATTAAGAGAATGTCACAGCATTGAGTTGATCTGTAAAAGTTAGTGCATTATCAATAACTACCCCTAAATTCCGGGCCTTAATAACTGGTGACGGGAAGTACAACCTAAATCCAGCGGCCACCAACTCAGGGTCCAAAGGACCTAATGAGAGCCAACTAGCAAAACCTCACTTTTTCTGGAGTTCACTTTCAAACAGTTCCTACTCATCCAAGAGCTCACGGCCACCATGCATTCATGGAATCTGGATCCTGTCTCATTTTCGTCCCAGGCCAAAGAGACGACTATTTGTGTGTTGTCAGCATAACATGTGAGTGAGAAACCATGTGATCTAATTACTTGTGCAATGGGGATGACACAGACATTAAACAAGGTGGGGATAATAGGGGACCCCTCAAGGAAGTGAGAAAGGCTGAGAAACAAACTCACCTAATGCCACTGACTGTTCTCTACCCTGGAGAAACTTTCTTAGCATGTCCGGGGGATGCCCCAGTAACACCAATCGCAGACAAATGATCTATCAGCAGCCGTTGGTTAATGGTATCAAAGGCTGCTGATAGATCTCAGAGGATGAGGGCTGCTCTGCCCTCCTCTGTGGCTTTATCAATGCTGACTCTGTATTATGGCACTGGGAAATCCAAATTAGGTAGGATCTTATGAATTGTTATGCAGAATGTGTTTCTGACAATTGTTTGTTCATGATTTTTCTACCATTTTAGCTGAGAGATAGCCGAGATACGAGACCGTAACTATTAGGGTCCAAATGGTTACGGGAGGGCTTTAGAATTGATGGAAGCAGCAATGCTTTCTTCCAGGTGGTAGTCTAAACATTGGTTGAAAGATTTCAAATAATTTGGAGGTGATAATATCTGGAGGCAGTTTGGTCTCCTTTGGATGGCAAGGGTTGTAACGGGAGCCAGATTTAGCAGCGTTGATCTGGGTCACTACTTTCTCTGATGGGTGGGATAAACTCTTTCAAGAGTGGCTCACTGTGTGCGTCTAGGGGAGTAGACCGAATCGTTTGAAGAAGGGGTGAGATTAGTAGAGGAAGAGGGAATATACTTTGAGAATCTGTTATACACCTCTTCGACTTCATGTTGAAAGAAGTCAACTAAAGTGTTACAAACCACTTGACTTCTGTTCTGTTTGTTGGAATTATTTTGCTGTCACTTTTTTTAACAGCCTGGAATAGTTCTTTAGAAGACTTTTTGCAGGTTCTACCTTTTGTTTAGGAAGCTTTTTCCTTCTTAATCATGATCTTGTAGTCCATCAAACTTTGTTTATATTTCATTTTTTTTACTCATTGTAATCTATCTTTCCACCATCTTTTTTTTGTCACCTACATCTTTGTTTTTCAGTTTTTAGATCAACTGAGAACCAGGGGGCTGAAAGACTGCTCCTGCCAGATTTAGACACTCTGACTGGGGCTAATAGATTAACAGCTCCTTCTAACCAGCCTGTATAATTGGTTACTGCTATATCTATATCCTGTGATTTTTCTGATACTGACTCCTGAGGGATGAAATGAAGGACTGCTGTTGGATTTCATACCAAGCTAGTGTGGTTGTCATTTGATGAGACACTCCGAATTCTGATGATTTGCAATTCTAGGTCAAATAAAATTGTGCTATGGTCTGTCCAGGTGAGAGGAAGAACACTAATGCAGCCTAAGGCAGTGTTAATATTGACGATACCATCTAATGTGTCTCCTGCTTGGCAAGTGGGGCCCTTGACCATCTGTGTGAGGCCCAGGCCTGACAAAGCCTGTAGAAGTACTGTTGAGTCATTATCTTCTGGTACCTCTAGATCAAAGTTAAAATCTCCTGGGCTGTGAAGTCATTAGACAAAATATTGGCTTCAAAGACACTGCCTATTTCCTGAGCAAATGTTTATCTAGGGCTTGGTGGGTGATATAACAACATACCTTTAAACATCTGGGGTTTTGAGACTTTGAGACTGAAAGTGACTGCCTTAAAGAGTGCAGAAGGTACAGGATTGCAGTCAACTGAAAATGCGGCTTTGAGAATTATAGCAATACCACCGCCTCGATTTTTAGGTCTCGACTGTCTCAATTTAGCATATCCCTCTGGATTGGCTTTTACCAGTTCAGGGTTCGATGCGGGGTGCAACCATGTTTCTGTCACAAAACACAAATGACGGTTTGTGAACATCCATAACATGTGCATTTGTAAAGCGCACGTTCACCCAAGGGTATCTTGCCGCTGAATAACAGACGTTTATTGTTACTCAACTCAATGGTACTCATTTTATTGACTTCAGAAGGATGAAAGGTGAGTGGACTCACCGGGATTTGAACCTGTGACCATGAGATCGAACACAGGCCCTTACATTGGACGCATTAGTGTAGTAAGCCACCAGACCCAGTAAAACCCATAAAAACTTAAAATTCAATACAGTGCTTTACTAGAGGCCTGGTGTTTAAAGGTGAGCATATTATTCCTCTTGTCATTTTGGCTCCCTTGGGAGCCCAGTCAGGAGAGCCAGTTAGTAGATTTGCCCCAGCAGCCCTGTGACTCATATGGCCCACCTGAGCTGCGCATCCTTGACACATTAGATTAGAGTTTATCATGATCGAATGGCATTCAAGGTAAGTGCAGTCTTTCTTCCTACCTGCAGTATTGAGGGAGAGAAGATCTTCTCTAAAATAGCTGAATTTTGACCTGACATGGGTCATGGAATTGGCAGGGGGTGCTTGCGCTTGTGCAATCCAGATAAGGACAGGCTCAGATGGGCTTGCGTTTTTTCACGCCTTCAGCACACCCGCTGCACGGATGAATTCTCCTGCCATGTTAGTAGCAGGCCATACAAGAGGGATATGGCAGGGGTTGTGGTTTTGGCACTCTACAGCAAGGTATTGTTAGAAAAGACCCAACCTGGGTCCAGGAACCTCTGAGTCCTGACTCAGGCTCCCCTGAGGTCAGATATCTACCGGTAACATAAAAGAAAGCTAAAATAAAAATGAAAAATTAACACATTCAACATCATTAAAGCAGGATAAAAACCCATCTGATATGGCACCCGTGGTCCTAATGGAGCAGGCACCTCCTCCCCAAATTATGGCAGTGTAGCTGGTTGCAAGGAACCGAAATCAAGCTTCTCTCATGCAGCAAAGCTACTGCCACAGTAGATTAATTGAGTGAAACCATTTTTACAAATACCATTTAACGCCCAGGTCATATGCACTGCATCAGTGAATAGCACCCTCACAGTGCGCAAAGAAAGCAAGCATTTGCAATGCAATCAGTCTCGCCTTTGGGACCTTATATGTATTTAGCTATGCAGCACATTAGCCTGGGTGCTGAAACATATACAGTTCTTTGACATGGAGGGAAAGTAAGCACCAAACTTCGTGACATGACAGGTATAGGAACACCTGAAGAGAAATATTGCCTTTTAGTGGGAAATGGTATAGTCCAAAGCTCTGTTTTTTTTATATAAAAGCAGGGCCTTCGGTGGTAATGTCACTGAAAATAAAAGATTTGAAAAAAATATTATTGTCTACAGGTGCTCGTGGAAGACTATTTCTATGGACTGGAATCTAGAGAATGCTAAAATGATTGTGGTATTTTACTGACAAATTAAAAAAAGAAAGTCCCTTAGCAGAAAGCAATTCTTGTATTTTTCTGACCTCTGCTGGTCGTTTTCCATCAAGACAGTTAGAGGCAGTTGAACTGAAAAAAGTCCCTAAGCGGAAGCAGACAAGTCTTAGGGATGATCTCTAGAGCCCACAAAGTACATACACATATAAGTATACACTAAAGTATATACAAGAGGTCTTGAATGCTCGACCTAATAATCAGGGGTGACAGTGCAGAAAAGGTGTATTTTCCCGCATTGCTACACATGCGCACGGTATAAAAGGCTAACACCTTTATAAAGGAGTGATCTATCTCTGGGGAGGTGTTCAGTGTGATGTAAGTCTACTGTCAGCCATACAGCAGCGCAGTCAACATCGCTATAAGCAATCACACCATCATTTAAGTGGCTAGACCCGCCTTCTTGTGTGACCTTGCATGACTTTTTTCCAAAAGGTAAGAAAGATACCAGCAATTCATGTTTCAATCCATTTCTGTAATTTCCCATAATTGTCATTAAATTCTGAAAATGTACTTGAAAATGGCAAACATATCCCATTCTATACATTCTCTATGGGCCTGTTTACAAGAGGCTCATGATTTGCATAGGATTACAAGTGGTGCAATATTTATTGCACCCAGTAATTACAAGGTACGATAAAGATCACACTTGTATTACATCTTTATCAGGTCAATCCTGTTGGATTTAAACAAGTGGAAAAGTTCTGGTATGTAAAGGCACATGTGGATTTTGGTACACTAAGCATCAAAATCTGCATGTTATTCCCCAATACAGAATATGTGATAATTATTGCATCCACTAAATACCAAACATGTCAGTATTGAATTGATATCGGATGTGAGGGTTAGTTCATAATCAGGCTCTATGGGCTCTGGGTCCTACGACCACTTGCTTCCTTGGCTCAGGAAGCTTCAGCCATTTGATTGAGACACTGTCAATCACATCTTGGATCAGCCTATTTTAGTGCCACCTTCTTTTATTGGCTGTTTATGTGTAGCGTTTCTTCTCTATTTGAATACAAGAGGGACTGCTGTTTTGCATCTGACAAGTATACTCAATCATTACATATATTTATTTCAACCATCCATGTATTCTATACACAGAGGGACCCTTTTTAAATTGCTTTTCAATATTGAGGACCATTTTATTGCTATTGACAGAGCTCAAATACAAATATTAAACTATTTGCTTTGCCAATGCTTGTTTTTCTTGGCACCTTGGGGTTGCCAATATGGAAAAATTATTTCATTGCTTCAGAAGCTTTGCTGATAGATGGTCTAAAACACGTTACCAAAACAGCGTGTCACATGTTTTCCTAGATATTTTATAATAATTAAACTGCATTTTTATTAAGCGTCAAGCAATTATTACGCAGAACCTATGCTTTAACCTTCCGTAGCTAAATAATGGGTGTTTGCCAGTAAAAGATGTCTATATATGCATTTTATGCCAGTGCCGCTGTTTCTTTGATGGACACTCTTCACCATGGGACTTGGGTACCAGGAAAGTGATGTCATAGGAAATGTTACCCTGCTGGAGAATATTGGGGGTTGGAGGGTGGATTTCCAGATGTTGAAAGGACCGGAAATCTTTACACAAATAACAACCCCTTCTATTCCAGGTCAGAGAAGCAGGTGGCACATAGTGCACAGCGACTACTCTCTAACTTGTCGATAACACTTCATGGTTGCAGACACCCCTGCTGGCATTGGATCTTCTATTCAGAGCAGTGTTCAAACATTGCTATTCATAGGGTATTTATCTCTTACTCTTCAACAATTATTCCCTTTTTTCTCTATTAAAAACATTGATGTTCTTTCAAAGACTTAATTTAAAATACTTTCTGGATTCTCCATGACACCCTTGCTGAGCAGCAGTCATGCTTTATAAAACCTTCATTCATTCATTCATTCATTCCGCACTGCACCCTTCACATGCTCCAGGTGCACAATACTCATTGAAGAAAGTCTGCAATACTACTTACCTCCGGTACAACCTGAGATGAAAGCCACCAAGACCCCAGTCACTCGGCCACAGGAGCAATTGTTCAGTACTGAAAATGAGGCAAACGCTGCAACCAAGCCAGCCATTGTGGAAAGGATGAGGAAGGCTCTGGTGGCATCAAGGTATCCTGGGAAAGTGAAGTATGAAAGTTGAGTCTGCAGTATTGGATCCAGGACATGGTTACATTTAGTCTGTACTCCAGTCTTACAAAAAGCAGCAGTAGCCCGTCCATAAGGGCATAGGGACTATGCCTCCTCACCTTTTGGCCAATATAAAGAGTATCTCTCAGGTTGAGTTCCGTGCTCTCCACACCACTGGAGTCAAGCTATCCTGGCTGATGACGGCTGATAGCCAGAAACTGGTCCTAGGATGCTTGATTCCGGTCCAGGAAAGACATGGCTTGGCAGTTCGGGCTGGGCTTTTCCCATGAGGCACAGGGTCAAGGCTGATTTGCATATGGCCATGTCTGAACTGGGGTGGTGTGGAGTGCAAAACAATGATGGATTTAGGCCCAGATCTCTGTACTGGGGTGAATGTATGACATTGTTCTGCATTCTGTCCTTCAACTGTTGTTTTTGCAGGTTGAGGAAAGGTCAGCCTTACAGACACGCTTTATTTTCAAGTCAGTCAGCCAGGAGCTAGACATATGCTGAATTTTCAAGCTTTTGGCTGCCTGAGCTGAACTTTGCTGGGCTGAAGATGTCACAGCCCTGTGGACATGACCTTCTCTAAATGGAAAAGTACCACAAGGCCCTCCTCCTCGTGATGAGTGAGCAGAGGGTGTCCCTGACAGCTTAAGACCTGGGTGCCACAGTTTTACGTCCTGAAGTGCCTAGGGCCAAGTGTCTATTAGTGACACCGCGTTACAGAGTGGTGTGGAGTCAGAAATCTCACTAACTCCATGCCACTCTATGACCTTTCTACATTGGGCAGCAATCCCAACCATCTTGGAACCAACAAGATTCCCTCCCCAAGACGTGGCAAAAGGTAACTGTCATTTTTTTTAATGTTTGGTGCATCCATGCATGTGTGAATATATGTGTATTTGTCAGTGCATGCAGTGAAAGGGTGTGTGTGCTTGTGAAAGGTAGGTGCATGTGTGCGTGCTTTTGGATGCATGGGGTGTGAGTGAGTGTGCATGTAGATGGGTGAGTGTATGTGAGTGTGTGCCCCCCGCTTGAATAACTGGCCGCCATTGACAAACAACATAGCAGGTTGCTTCCAAGTTGTGAATAATTTAGATCCGTCAGATCACATTAATGCCTATTTAACCGTTTGAAGATGTATTTCTCACATTTTTTCACATGATGCTGTTCACACCAAACATCTAGATCAGAAGAGCTACTCTTTTGCACAACCCACTATGAACTAATGCTTAAGGATACTGTGAGAAATGTGTGCCATTCATTTAATGCCCTTATATTGTTCTCATTTTGGGTTATCTAGATATAGACATCTGCTGTTAGTGAGTCTCACTCACCCCAAGCCCTGTTAAAATGGATGGCGAGTGCTAACCGCCAGTGTTCGCCTTTTAAGAAAAAGCCAACTTATGCACAGCTAGTATAAGAATTTCTGGGCCTGTTGCACCTGAAAATGTGCACACAAGCTAGTGCACACGTTTGCAGTTGAGCATGTGAGACTACAGTCTAACAAAGCTGGAATATGAATACCCTGTCGCAGAGGGGACCATTCATGGATTGATGACGACCTGGGCAGACCTTATAACATACCATGGGTGTTAATAGTATGAGTGTGATAAAGTGCCTCTTTTTGCGTGGTCACTCCTATTTTGTTTTGTCTAAAGCTTATGTTTTTTTTACTCTGTGTACTGGGATCCTGATAACCAGGCATGTGCGCTGACCTTAAAATAAGTCAGAATTGGCTTACTCCTAATTGCCTTATTTAACTTTCATATAAGACCATGGTATATGATATCCCAAAAATCCACCTATAGCATGAAACATCAAATGTCGACTATGGCACTACTGTGCCATCAACTAGTGTAACAAGAGAAGGAATGTTACTTACCCTGTAAGCATCTATTCGTAGCATGTAGTGCCATAGGTACATATGCTTGGCGTACATGCCAATCTAGAGTTGGGCCAGATGTTTGCAACTTGTTTTTCATCAAAGAAGTTTTTCGAGTCACGATGTATAGTGACTCCTCCAATGGTCTGTGTTGCGTTTGTTAATCAGCTCTTTGTTAGATTGTTTTTAGATCATTGGGTGAGGCTTAGGATAAGAGCAATATAGTGACAGAAAATATGTGAATTCAAGCGAATATTAGAAAACGTCAATAGATTGGAACATACGTCAATCAATAGCTGCCATGAAGGAGGGTGGGTGCATATGAATCCACAGCACACATTACGAATAGATACTTACAGGGTAATCATAGCATGTGTTGGGTGTAGATACATATGCTTAGCATTGAATGTAAAGCAGAGCTCTCCAAAAGCAGTGGTTAGCTAGAGGTTGACAGAGAGGTTTGAACAAGTGTTCACAAGACAGCTTGGCCCACTCTAGCTTCTTGATTACCTAAGACGAACACAATAAGGTTTTGTGAATGTATGTGGGTTATTCCATGTAGATGTTTTATAAATGTCCGCTATGTTCACAAGACAGCTTGGCCCACTCTAGCTTCTTGATTACCTAAGACGAACAAAAAAGGTTTTGTGAATGTATGTGGGTTATTCCATGTAGATGTTTTATAAATGTCCGCTAGTAGGGTGTTTGCTAAAAAAAAAAAAAATAATCTATTGAGGCTCCTTTTTTTGCATACAGAGTGAAGTCTTGGAGCTGTAGGTAGTGCTCTCTTTGCCTTGTGATAGCAAGTCTGAATATATCTAAGCATCCATCTGGATATTCCTGTTTTGGATATAGGGGAGACTTGCTGTGGCTGTGCAAATGCAACAAAGAGTTGTTGCGTTTTGGGAAAATACTTAGTTCTCGCTAAGTAATACATTAATGCCCTTTTAACATCTGATATATGTAGAGCTCTTTTTGCTACTGAATCTGGTTTAAGGTAGAAAAGAGATAGATATATTGTTAGGTTTGTATCAAAATTTGACAATACCTTTGGTAGGAATTTCAGGTTAGTATGAATGGCCTAACGGCTAGGGCGCTCGACCTCGGACCTGGGGAACTGGGTTTGAGTCTCGGTAACAACGCCAAAACCTCCTGTGATTCTGGGAAAATCACTTACTCCCTGTGCCTAAAAATGAATGCGTGTCCTCATGTAACGTAACTGGTGCTATGTAAAGCGATCTGATACCCGATTCGGTTCGGGTCTAGTTCGCGCTATATAAAACTCTAAAAAAGTAAATTTAAAAAAAGTACCAATTTTGTTGGAAATGTTTGAAGAACTGCTCTTCCAATGTAAAGGCTTGGATTTCACTTATTCTTCCAAGAGAAGTGATAATTACTAAGAAGGTTACCTTCCATGTGGGGAATTGGAGGCCACAGGAATAAAGAGGCTCAAAGGATGGTACCAGGAGTCTAGTGAGAACACAATATCAAGGTTTCAGACTGGTGTTTGTGGGGGGGAAGGTGGACTGACTCTTAAGTGCTTTCATACATGCTTTAATCACTGGAACTTTAAAAAGTGGCATATGTTGTCCATTTTGCTAAGGCCACTAAATGTAATCTGATTGATGTATAAGCAATTCCTACTTGCTGTAGATGGAACAGATAACCAATGAGGTATTTCACTGTGATAGAGGTTTGATTTGTTTATTTAAAAAGTAATGTGCAAATCCTTTCCATTGCACTGCATTAAATGTGCGTATTGTTGGTCTATGTGTTTATTTGGGAAAACCCATGTATTCCTGTGGTAGATAAAGGTGTCTTAATTCTAAGATCTCAGAAGCCAGGTAGCTAGATTGAGCTGTGTGGGATTTGGGTGCCCTCCCTTGGTCCTGAGTTAGAAGATGTGGCCAGAGGGGTAGCGTCTAGTGTGGCACAAATGATAGTTATAGTACAGTTGTGAACCATGCTTGTCATGCCCAAAAGTCAACACAAACAGTGTACAATATAATATAATACAATACAAGAAATTTGTAGAGTGCACAGCTGATTCCGAAGAGGCGTCCCGGCGCTAGTGCCACTTAAGAAATCAAGCAGTTAAAGTCAGCAAGTGAGGTGTTTTAAAAGCAGGAATTGAACAGCAAGGTTATACATTTTTTTCTGCAAACAGGTTCCGAAGGGCTACAGCACAAGTGTAGGGAAAGAGTGTTCCACAGCTTGGAGACAAAGAAGACCAGGGCGCATCTATCTCTTTTAGCCTTGTGTATGTGAGGAAGTTGAGAAAGTTTAACATTATTTGATCTCAAGGATCTGACTTGATGGTGTGGCTTAAACATCTTCTGAAGATCGATGAGGCCCTTTTGCATGTAGGCCCTGAAAGCAAATACATTAGCCTTAACCCCTTCACAGCGGGGGTAATTCCCCCGCTGTGCTGGGGGGGAAGGGGGGGCGCGCGAGCACAGCGCCCCGTGCTCATGACAAGCTCATGACACGACTTGGGATCGTGGGGGAACTAACGGGCTGTGGCCTACGAAGGGTAAGGGGCTCTACTGCGCTGCATGGCCGGCAGACTCCTACCTCCCTGTCCACACTGATCCTCCAGCTATAGCAATCACGAGCCACGTCAACAAAAAGAGTGTTGGAATATCATAAGAATTACACTTTCAATTTCAATCCGGTCTGTCACTTTACAGTTTTTAAACTAAGAATGTTGGCACTAACCCCGCTCCCCAAACGCCCCCACCCGCGCCCGTAGCTTTTTATCCGATCGTTGTTGCCTGCTGTGAGAGACTAAAGATCAAGTCCCCTGCCTAAGACTTGTTAATTGTGCTGCTCGAAAGCATCAGCACCTCCCCAAGGACTCAACCTCTTCTCCTGAGGTATGGGATGGGAGGAGATGCTCCATGCTGTGTCTCCTCTGCCGGCCCATTATCATTCTGACCATGACAATGGAACGGCTGACTCTGTAACCTGCTGAGAGTGACACTCGGGCTGTAGCAGCCTTTCAGGTGTTGCCGCAGCAGGAAAGTCGGCCCAGGTATGTGGGCCTGCTTTTCCACTTCTGAATCGCCTTGGGAATCGGGCCTAGATCCAGGGGGGGGGCAAGCGCCCCCTCTTGCCCCCCCCTGCGGACGCCCATGGTTGTGACTGCTTGTAAGTGTGGCCTCCGACAAACATTTGAGCACCTGCACTTCATATTTTACAAATTAAGCTTTGCTTGTCATAGGAGGATCTCCATCTCCGCTCTAGTTTTTTGCATAGGGATTTCCACCTTTAGTGCCTCTGAAAACCATGAGCAGAAGGTTTGGCTTTTTCAGAGGTGGTGGAGTTTTTGGGGGCAAATTTATCCAGGACATTGACCAGCTAGTTATTAAAGCTGGCCAAGTCCTGATCTAGGGTTCCCCCCAAATTAAGGCAGTGGACTGCTCGAATAGAGAGAGGCAACAGACGATGCCACGCTATCTATCCTACTAAGCATAAGGCACTATCAGTTTTAGCTGAGGTGAACCGGCTTTTACTTATTTATTGGGTTCGGTTGGCGAAATACTACAATTCATAGTCTGCAACTGCCATCTAGTGGCAAGGGTACACGTTTATTCATTGTGGCAAAAAGCTGTCACACTCCAATCATGATGGTGTACTTACTGTGTTCTATTGGCGAGGAATACACAACTACAATACGTAGTCTGCTACTGCCATCTTGTGGCTAGTTTACACAAGTACACATTGAGACAAACAGCTGTCACACCATAATAAAGATGATGTAATTAACGTGTTTTGTTAGAGAGGAACATACCACTACAATCAATAGTCTTCAACTGCCATCTGGTGGCTACTGTACAAAATTACTCATTGAGGCAAGATGCGCTTACTTTAAAATCCTTATTTATGATGCACTAACTACATTTCTAGGATTAGGCACTGTGAGCAGTTATGTTTCTCAAACAGCAGCTTTCCAGGTCTACGGCATCGCGTCTAGACACTACAACAAACTATTACATAACTACATAAAAAAACACGAACCACAAGTTTCACATACAGTGCTGAAAGTGGAAACAAATTACACATCGGGGAGGGGCGGGTCACGTTTGTAACTCACTTTCATTGGTCACAAATAGTCCGTATTTACACTACATAGACAGACCAGCATGCCTCGGATAGATACAATGATAGAGAGAGTAAAAAACATTTCAAATCACAGATTATCTCCTTTCAACTTGCAAAGTGGCGTGCTGAGTGTCTCTGCCTGTGACGAGGAGTCTGGCCTGTGGTGTGTGCATCCAGCTTGCTCGGTTAGGCACGCTTGCTCCAAGACAGGGCACAATTCAGAGAGGAGAAATTACTAATTGTCTGTGAAAGAGAGTCCACTGGAATTGGGCCATGCTGGAGTGGAAGGGGGTTTCCCCTAGTGCACTTCAGACTGCGTCACACTAGAGAAGGGAGGGTGTCGTGTCATATTGCTCATGTGCACACATGTCACAAGGCACTGAGGCACAGTCAGGGAGATTCAGTAGAGCCCACCCAGCTGCCTGGACCAGGGTCCGGCTGGTTTTCACTCTATTCTGGCACTATTCATGCACCCAGCCCTATGAGTCTTTAGGCCTCACCTTAAGGGTGACATAAATATTAAAAAGGAAAGTTTAGGCCACGCAAAGGTTTATTTTGCCAGGTTTAAATGGCAGTTTCCTATGTGGGCTGCAAAGGAAGGTATGTAGACATGCTTTACAGGGCTACTTTATTGGGTGGCACAATGAGTGCCGCAGCCCACTAGTGGCATAAATTTACAGGCCCGGGAACAGGTAGTATTTATTTATTATTTCAGTATTGTGATATAGTGCATGAGTCACTCCTGAAGGGGAATCTCAGCACTGTGCTGATCATGACAAGGAAAGCACATTCTAAAACAGACAGATTTTTAGCATCTTCCAACAGATTGTGAAGTCTAGGCATGCATGAAGATGATGCAGGAGCTTGTTCCAGTGATATGGATCCATACAGGTGAAAGTTCTGCCCCCTGAAGTTTGAAGTGAGGATGTGTGGGGTCAGCAAAAATGCTTGATTTGAGGATCTTAGTCACCTAGATGGCAGGAATAGTTAAGGCAGGTAGGCTGGGCAGGCCTTACGACGATCCTTATGTGTCAGACAGCAGAGTTTAAAAACAACCCGCTTTCTGATGGGTATTCAGTGTAATTTTCTTAGGATAGGGGTAGAGGAGGAACGTGCAGGAAGGTTGCAAATCAGCCAAGAGGCTGTATCTGCACTACTTGCTACTTAGTTAGCAGGTTGTCATTTTCTCTGACCAGTAGAGTGTTCCCATAATCTAAGCGATTGGTTATGAGTGCTTGGACAAAGGATTTTCTAGAGGCATCCGGAAGCCATGGAAAAGCTTTTTTTGGAAGATTCATTGACACATGTGGCCTTGGCTTGATGTTTCATGGAGAGTGACTGATCTATTTTTACTCCAAGATTTTTCACCACCTGCTTAGGTGCAGGGGCAGGGCCAAGTTCCACTGGCCACCAGTCTGGCATTGGCAAATAGCTTTATCTCATTCTTCTAGCTGTTTAGTTGGAGACAGTTCTTGTTCATCCAGATAACAATTTCCATCATTCAGCCTGAGAATGTATCCTTCACTTTGCCTGGATCAGGGCCAAAAGAGATGAGAAGTTGAGTGTCATCTGCATATGACACGATCACCAACCAGCATGCTTTCACAATCTGGGCTAGAGGTACTACATAGATGTTAAACGGAGCTGGACTCAGCCATGATCCCTGGGGCACTCCCTTGTGTATTTCCATCAGTCTGGACTTGAAAGGGCCAAGGCAGACATGTTGTGTGTGATTATCGAGGCAGTCCCTGAGCAAGTGTGGCACCCGACCATGAAGACCAGCCTCATTAAGTCTGCAAATTAGAATGGGGTAGGAGACCAAGTCGAAGGCCGCCGATAGATCCAGTAACACTAACATGACCAGCGTTCCTGCATCTAAAGAGAGCCTTTCTGTAACAGCCAAGAGAGCAGTCTCAGTGCTGTGTAACTCTCTAAAACCCTATTGAGAGGGGTTTAAGTTGTTATGCTCCTCAATAAAAGATAAGAGATGTTTATTAACATATCTTACAAGAGCCTTTGCAAGTAGTGGTAATAGCAAAATTGGTCTGTGGTTTGAGGGGACATCGGTGTTAGATGGGGGTTTTAAAAGAAGCAGACCTACTTACGCACACTTGCATTGTTTAGGTATTTTGGCCGTGGCCAATGAGAGATTGAACATATCCCTGACTGCTGGTGCCATATTTTGCTTCATCCTCAGAGGATTTAGTAAGATGCCATTTGTGTTCCAGTCATTTGCGAATTGACCTTTCTTTTTTTGTTTCGTAATTCTTTATTGAAAGTTGTGGAAGAACATACAATGTAGGTGACTCATAGTGTTACACAATGGTTGAGGCATGCTGTTGTAAAGGAAAAATGAGCTAAGGGATAGGGTAGAAGAGGGGAGAATAGGGGAAGCAAAAGGGGCAAAAGAAAGGAGGAGGGAGGGGGAGAGATGGAATGGGGAGTTGGTGGGGGGGTACAAATTAGCATAGTAGAGGTAGTCATCCTCCGTAGTGTGTGACATTAGGGTGGACTGTGAGGAATTAGATCCTAATATTATGATCAGTGGTTTGTAATAGACTAGTTTGGGGTATTAGGCACCATCAATGATGAGGAGTCCACGCCCTCCAGTGGGGGTCAATCGGTGAGTGATGTTGGCGATTTACCCTCGCATGGAGAACGCAGGGAGGGAGAGAGGAGGTGGAGGCGAGGGTAGACTTTACTGGAGTGACTGTAGTGGGAGCATGTTGAATCACTAATCCCCGGTGGCAGAGGGGCGGTGGACGCTGCGGCAGCGCTCTCTTCTGGACATATTTTAAAAACATTACCGTGACTTTTTTTGTGCTTTTAGCCTCATAACCCGGCTTACCTGCTGCTTCCCCCTGCTCCAGCTGGCTGCACCCCTAGCCCCGCTCCGGCACTGGGCCGGTCTTCAGAGGGCTGACGGGCTGCAGTCCACCATCTTGGGAGGGGCAGCCATCCCGGGTCAGCGCTCCAGGCATCGAGCCACAGGACCCTCTAAAGTCTCGCCCAAGGCGCCTGCGCAGCAATCACTAATCCCCGGTGGCAGAGGGGCGGTGGACGCTGCGGCAGCGCTCTCTTCCGGACATATTTTAAAAACATTACCGTGACTTTTTTTTGGTGCTTTTAGCCTCATAACCGGGCTTACCTGCTGCTTCCCCCTGCTCCAGCTGGCTGCACCCCTAGCCCCGCTCCGGCACTGGGCCGGTCTTCAGAGGGCTGACGGGGCTGCAGTCCACCATCTTGGGAGGGGCAGCCATCCCGGGTCAGCGCTCGAGGCATCGAGCCACAGGACCCTCTAAAGTCTCGCACAAGGCGCCTGCGCAGCAATCACTAATCCCCGGTGGCAGAGGGGCGGTGGACGCTGCGGCAGCGCTCTCTTCTGGACATATTTTAAAAACATTACCGTGACTTTTTTTTGTGCTTTTAGCCTCATAACCGGGCTTACCTGCTGCTTCCCCCTGCTCCAGCTGGCTGCACCCCTAGCCCCGCTCCGGCACTGGGCCGGTCTTCAGAGGGCTGACGGGCTGCAGTCCACCATCTTGGGAGGGGCAGCCATCCCGGGTCAGCGCTCCAGGCATCGAGCCACAGGACCCTCTAAAGTCTCGCCCAAGGCGCCTGCGCAGCAATCACTAATCCCCGGTGGCAGAGGGGCGGTGGACGCTGCGGCAGCGCTCTCTTCCGGACATATTTTAAAAACATTACCGTGACTTTTTTTTGGTGCTTTTAGCCTCATAACCGGGCTTACCTGCTGCTTCCCCCTGCTCCAGCTGGCTGCACCCCTAGCCCCGCTCCGGCACTGGGCCGGTCTTCAGAGGGCTGACGGGGCTGCAGTCCACCATCTTGGGAGGGGCAGCCATCCCGGGTCAGCGCTCGAGGCATCGAGCCACAGGACCCTCTAAAGTCTCGCACAAGGCGCCTGCGCAGCAATCACTAATCCCCGGTGGCAGAGGGGCGGTGGACGCTGCGGCAGCGCTCTCTTCTGGACATATTTTAAAAACATTACCTTGACTTTTTTTTGTGCTTTTAGCCTCATAACCGGGCTTACCTGCTGCTTCCCCCTGCTCCAGCTGGCTGCACCCCTAGCCCCGCTCCGGCACTGGGCCGGTCTTCAGAGGGCTGACGGGGCTGCAGTCCACCATCTTGGGAGGGGCAGCTATCCCGGGTCAGCGCTCGAGGCATCGAGCCACAGGACCCTTCTAAAGTCTCGCCCAAGGCGCCTGCGCAGCAATCACTAATCCCCGGTGGCAGAGGGGCGGTGGACGCTGCGGCAGCGCTCTCTTCTGGACATATTTTAAAAACATTACCGTGACTTTTTTTTGTGCTTTTAGCCTCATAACCGGGCTTACCTGCTGCTTCCCCCTGCTCCAGCTGGCTGCACCCCTAGCCCCGCTCCGGCACTGGGCTGGTCTTCAGAGGGCTGACGGGGCTGCAGTCCACCATCTTGGGAGGGGCAGCCACCTTTCCCTACATAAGGACCGCCTCATGCGGACGCGCAGTGGACGTGCGCAGCGGGCGCGACGAAGGCGCGCCGAAGTCGCGCCTATGTTAAGCCCGTCTGCGCCCGTCCGCGGCCGGCCGGGGCTAGGGGCACTCCATCATGCCCCTTTTCTGTCCTATTCGGCCTCACAACTTTGCTCCCATCAGGGTTCATGGGTTCCTCCCCTTCACACTCTTACTCGGATTACGGAGCTTGAGCTAGCTCGGATCAGGCCCTCCACCTTCCTCCCGGTTCCCCTGTTGCCTTCATTGATTTCCCCTCCCTCCCTCCCTATCCACATGCCTTCCCCTACAATTTTGGCTTTCCTGTTGAATACCAGGTCTGCTGTTAAGCATCAGACAGAGCTTTTTAGTTTCTTGGATCTTCACAAACCTGACCTCATGTTTTTAACAGAGACCTGGTATAGATCAGACTCTCTGCCCAACGTACTGGCAGCCCGTCCCCCTTCCTATTCTATCCTTCGGGCCGATCGGCCGGAGGGGAAGACGGGGGGTGGAGTGGCCCTGATCTTCCGCACTGGACTTCATTTTCAGGTTCTTCCTTCTCATCCCATACCCACCACCGACTGCCTAGTGATACGATCGGCTTCCTGTCAGGTCCCCGTCACTTATGTCTTAGTATATCGTCCCCCCTACCCCAACCCTGGGTTTATTCCTGCTCTTCAGGACCTTTTAGCCACCTTAGTAGTTAATAACACAGCTGTCTCAGTGCTAGGGGACTTTAACTTCTGGCCTGGCGACCGGGCGGAAGACATCCCGTCAAGAGATTTTTCTCAGCTCCTTTCTAGCCTTAATTTTGTTTCCCATGTTCACTCCCCTACCCATTCCCGTGGCCATATTTTGGACCAAATCTGGATGTTAAACGTCCTTATTTCCATGCCTACTGTCACTCATTTTCTGTGGTCTGACCATTTTTTTATTTCCTTTCATCTAGACCTCAACCTGGTCAAAATACCCTTTTCCTCGAGAAACTCCTGGGCTAGGAACTGGAGTAAGGCAGACATTTCTGTCCTTTGCTCTACGTTGTCATCTTCCTGCCCTGATCTAACGGGCGCCCCTTCATCGTCCCAAGTAGCCATGCTCAATGGCTGGCTCTCGAGAGCTTGCGACCAAGAAGCCCCTCTGAGACGTGTCACTGTTAGGCGCGCTCATGAGGCGAATAAATGGTTACCACCCTTCTTAAGACAAAAAAGCTGGAGGTGCGCCAAGCAGAACGCGCCTGGAGGCTTGCTTATTGCCCCTTCCGCAAAGCCCATTACAAAATTGTATGCAAGGAATACAAAATCGCCATCTTACAGGCTAAGACTGAATACTTCTCTGAGAAAATCCTTGCCGCTGAGAGCCAGCCCAGGGAAATCTTCGCCACAGTGCGCGAGCTGGCTTCCTCGGACAGGACATCTCCCAAAATTCCCCCTTCTCAGCTGTTGTGCGATTCGCTTAACACCTACTTTATCGACAAGGTCGCACCGATTAAATCCAACATCTCCCCCTCCCCCCTCCTTCTCTGACCCTCAGCCCCCGATTAACAGGCTGACAATTAACGTCATTCCCCCCTTAACCGAGGAGTCCCTCCTTCCCCTTTTGGCCCGTGTTAAGTCAGGATCCCCAGCCGATATCTGCCCTGCCCACGTCCTGCGAAAGATTTTCTCCGACTCCTACCTGCCACCCCTGACTTTTCTGAACGAGTCCCTATGTAAAGGCACAGTGCCTGCCCTTCACAAGGCAGCCGCCATCATCCCTATCCTGAAAAAACCAGGGGCTGACCCTGCTGCCCCTGCCAATTATCGCCCGATTTCACTTCTCCCTTTTCTGGGTAAGGTCCTTGAGACTCATGTCACCCAGACACTGAGCCTCTTCGTGGAGGACAGCGGCTATCTTGCCCCCTGTCAGTCTGGTTTCTGCCCTCGACACTCGACTGAGAAGGTGGTCATCTCGGTCATGGACCAGCTCAGGGAGGGGCTGGACACTAACACTTTCCAGGCCCTCGTCCTCCTCGACTTATCCGCCGCCATTGACACGGTGGATCATTCCATCTTACTATCCCGTGTCAGGGCGGCGGGTATGGAGGGTTCGACTTTGGCCTGGATCAGCTCCTTCCTCAAGGGCCGCACTCAGGCTGTTCATCTAGCCGACTTCTCAGCTTCCCCGTGAGAGGTTCAGTGTGGTGTTCCTCAGGGTCTTCCCTTTCCCCTTTATTATTTAATCTGTATATTCTTCCCCTTGTGCTTGCTTTACAACAGATGGAGGTCATGGTATGTAACTACGCCGACGACCTCCAGCTGATCTTTAACCTTTCCCCTTCCCAATCTGGAGTTCATTCTTTTCAGACGGTCATGCTATTTATCCGGGATTGGATGAATCATAACCACCTGAAACTCAACCCGGATAAAATTGAGCTAGTCCTGACTGGCGGCACTGGTAGTCCCTGGTCCCCTGCCTTCTGGCCCCCGTCTTTAGGCCCCCCTCCACTACCTTCCCTTTCTGTCAAAACTCTTGGTATCACCATCAACCATCAACTCACCCTTCACTCCCAGATTAGTTCTGTTGTGTCTTCCTGTTTCTTTATGCTCTGAACCAATCGAAAATCTCCCGTTTCTTTTCTATTCCTGCCCTTAAATTGATTTTGATGGCGATGGTTCTTTCTCGGCTAGATTACGGGAACATCGTGTATAACGGTGCTCCCACCTATGCCCTCCAGCGCCTTCAGGCAATTCAGAACCAGGCGGCCCGGCTGATTTTCGGGCTGCCTAAATTTCACCACTCCTCACCCTTATTGAAGTCCCTTCACTGGCTGCCGATCAAGGAGCGGGCCTTATTCAAACTAGGCTGTACCACCTTTCAAGCCCGAGCGGCAACGGCGCCTGCCTATATTTCTTCCACAATTCAAGCCTATCAGCCCACTAGGGAGCTGCGTTCTTCCTCCATGTGTCTTCTGACAGTTCCCCGTTTCAAGAAGAGCTGAGGGGCTTGACATTTTCTGTTTTGGCACCTTCCTTCTGGAACTCCCTTCCGCTGGCCTTACGCTCTACCGCCTCCTACATGGAGTTCCGAAAATCTCTTAAAACTTTTCTCTTCTTGAAAGCTTTCCCGGCTTAAAAATCCTCCTACTCCCCTGTCTCTGGTTTTAGTGTTCAACAGCGCCATGAAGCCGCACGGCATACGCGCGCTTTATAAATTCTTTTAAATTAAATTAAATGTTAAGCCAAACAACCCTCGGCAATCCAGGGTGGGTCTCTGGGAGGGAGGCAAGATTGAACATATGGAGGTATGGGTGTGGTTGGTGATGCTAGGGGGTAAGGGATGAGTGGAGTGTTGGCCTCCTTGGCCGGAGAGGGTGGAGGGGTGGTGAACAAGTGAGGGGAGGGGCACATGGGAGGGCAGAGGGTAGATGGGGGGACAGGGGATAGGCGGCAGTGAGGGAAAGGGGGGAGGCACCGGGTTTCAGGGAGTGACCTCTAAGGAAGGGGGTACATGTTTGCTGGTACACCTCCACCTGGTCCTGCAGGGAGTATATAATGCGTTTGTGGGACTTAAATATAACTTTTTGTTGATGCAGGGTGTCAGGCTACAAGGGAGCTTGATTTATAAAGGAAAAATGCATAGATTTTTTGGAAGGAGCTATTTGATCAAGAGTGGTTGGGAATGAGTCATGCAAATGAGGGGACCTTGACGATTTCATTAAAGGATGCTGGGGTGATTCATTTCCATTGACCTCTTTCCTAGATTTTTCTGGGGCACTCTAACATGGGATAATAAACGTGATTAGAAGATGATCCGACCATGTAATAGGAAGCAGAGTTTCACGTGTAGTACAATACACAAGGGAATTATAAGAAATTAAATAATTCAATCATGTGTATATCAATCTTACCATGTTTAAGGAAGAAAGCAAAAAACCTTACCACTGGTTAGCTGGAGTAAAGCGTGTAGAGTAGCAAAAGTCAACAAAAACAGGATCAGCAAAGGCGGGCAAAAATCCAGGATGACCTTGCAGTAAGGGCCCAGTCCAACAGTTCTGCACTCTGTATTCTTCTTGAACATGCTGCAGCCTTCACTTAAAAGTGTCTCTGGGACTCATTGAAACAGCTAGTTAGGCAAATTAGGTGTAGGTTCTTGAGTGATGAAGTCTCAGTCAGTCAAAAGTAGAGCCTCCCACCCGCACCTCCTCCCAGACTAATTCTGCCACACCGTGGATCAGAAGGCAATATCCTACCGCACCCTTAAAACTATGAAAAAGCAATCACATATGAAGTAAGGTGAAAACTGGAGTGCACTAGCCATTTCAATAAGGAAATCCCAGTCAGGCCACAGTGCTGTGAGGGTTAGGGTAAGTCTCTGACACCCTTAGAGGGCACTCCATCTAATTCCGGTACTTCTATCCTCCTAAAAGCCTGACGACCCAGCGAAATAAGTAGCAATGTAACTCCGCCAGCACTAGAAGATTTAATCATAATTCCTAACTTTATTTTGCCCAGATTACTCTCATTTTCACGCCTCACTAAACCATCTTCAATATTCTTCCAGATTCCTATGGCAAGCTCCCTACAATACACTATGGCTCCACACAGTGAACTCTTAGCAAATTGGCAAAGACTAATCCATTCAAAAGTCTACTTCCATATTCCCTCTATTTTTTTTTTCCTCTCCTGGTGCCTATTTCTCACCTCTCCTTCAGTCCTGGAGCAAGGATTATTGGAAGCCCAGGAAATCACATTTGGATATTCCCTTTTCCTTAGTGACAAGTTCAATGTTAACACCATTTGTTATCATCTGGAGCCCTTGTGTGGCTTTTTGAGGAACCATAAGGCAGCTGCCTAGAAATGCCTTAGTCTAGCACCACCTCTTGTCTCCTAAGTGCTGTGATGTGGCCTTACAAAAAAGTGTCTGTTCAGCAACACCACAAATAGTATTTCAGGTTACACAAGGTCATGTAAGAGCTGATGTTTCTTCTTTAAGGGAAGGAATTGAGTAAAACTTGTGGTATTAGTACATTCAGGCGATGAGCCATCCCAGGCTAGAAATTAAACTAATCTGGCTAGTTTGAGAGCTATTGTACCATTAAGGGATCCATTGTAAGTGCAATATTCTTATGATAAGATGAAAGTGACAACTCATAAAATGCTTATTCTAACTATCTGGGAATTTGTTTTCAGACTATGATGGTTGAACCACCATGGGTCAAGAGTAAACGTACATTCTTAGACTTCCAAAGGAATGGAATGATGTAATACTTATTTTGGGAGTTGTTTCATAAATGCCATAATTGAGTTATATAACTTCAGGAATGTTAAATGCTGTGAATGTCTGAATCAAAATTATTGGAATATTACAACGAGCAATGGTACACCCATATTGTGGGTGCAAAAGGGTACCAGCATTAAAGGTTTCCTTCAGGGCCAGACTACACCATGACATGAGGTCAAACAATTCTGCGAGGTTTTGGCGCACTATAAACAGTTTAGGGGGCAGGGTCCCCAAAGTTGCCCCGTCTAATATACTGGAATCTCAGTGGTACCTTTTCCTGTACAGTCATTTTAATGACCCACAAGACTACATCCATATCAGGTTACTGGTACAGAGGGCAGCAAAGCTCCGGAGGATGAACCTTGGATGGAGGGTAATCCACCTCTAGAGCATTTCTACAAAGCGCCAATAATCGAAAAGCAAAGTGAAAGTTCCAATCAGGTTACTGGTATAGAGTGCATCAAAGCCCGGGAGGTACAAATCCAAAAGGAGATTAACAAGCATTTGCAATGCAATAGGTCTCGCATTTGCGAGAGTTGCAGCTAATGGCATTATAAATGACAGTGCATTTTATTAATTATTTTGAAAACCTGCAAGCGGTGCATAAACATACACTTTGTACGTATACTCCTTGCTTACGAGAAGCAAGGCTGTCAGTAAAAGAGACTGCCAGCTTTGCTTCTCAGAAGCAAGGGCTATAAGTACAAAGTGCTTGTTTACGCACAGCTTACAGGTTTTCAAACGCATAAATAAAAGGCATTGTCTTTTACAATACCAATAGCTCAAACTCTCGCAAATGCGAGACCTATTGCATTGCAAATGCTTGTTATGTAGTGAAAGTAAATTATCTCTTGCAGTTGGAGAGTTATTGCTCCACAAGTGTGCTGGGTGTAAGGGACGCCCCTTACTCTGTTCCTAAAGGGAGCCCAAACGAAGATTAAATTGTTGGTAAGGTCGAATAGGGACCTTCCATGTCTCTGGGACATTGTTCTCTCCTCCACTAAAGAGATCTGATGCACAGAGCTCTTATCTACATAGGATATCATGCCACCAAAGCCACCTAAGAAGTGTGGTGTCTCTCTAGGGAAAAAGAGGCTTGTATTGGAGAACAAAGCATGTCCCCTCCCAGTTACAATGACGAAAGTGGAGGCGCAAGTTTAACAAGTTTAAGCTATGGGCATTGTAAATGACAATTAAGCAGAAAAAGATCCCTTATGACCTATATTGCTTTACAAAGACAGATTGTATCTGGTATGGGTATAAACAAAATGCACAATCATGGAATATAAATCTGATTATTTATTATATCTTTTTAATTTTTGTAGTTTATTATTACTTTTGTTTCCATAATCAATGTGTCATTGGAACATTTTGCAGCAATATTTTTTAATAATTCTTTTTCTTTTTAATACAAATACTGTCCTTACATTTCTTTAAAACCAGTATATAAATACTTACAAAAGTATGAAACCCCTACACCATAAACAACATTATATCATTAACAACCACACTTCATTCATTCAGCGACAAGCGCTCACAGTCATTCGAAACCCATATATACATCAGGGTGTAAAGAGAAGAGGCAGATGTAGAACGTCTCTACAACTACTTTTAGGTGACCATATACAACAAGGTCTGGGCAGATGAGGTCGCGTTTTGGTGGGTTGAAACACGATGTGGACCACCTTCTTTAGGACCTTTCCCAAATGGCATAGGTTTCCACACAAGCTTTAGAGAGGGGGTACAAGGTGACTCTTAAGCTAGCCAAGTCCAAACACGATGAGGATGCTAAATTGTAAGTTGAGCTCGAGGCAATAATACTTATTTTGCTGTGGCCAAAGTCCACTGGCGATGCCTGTGGCACCACAAAAGTGTGCCTATATATCCAGAGTCTCTTAGGAATATTGGCAGATATGACAGACGTTTTTGCAGTTTTTCTGTAAAAAGAACTTCAGGTTCTGCTAAGGTTTGTTCAATTGTTGTGGGTCCAAATATATACAGGAGTATATCTGTGTGCTGCATTATAATCGCGGGGGCAATGACAATGCCTTTTATTTATGTTTTAAAAACGACAACAAAAATAAAAGACATTGTCATTTAAAATGTCAATAGGTCAAAATCGCTTAAATGCGAGACCTATTTATCGCATTGCAAATGCTTGTTTGACATTGTTGGGACACAGAAAGCTAGAGATGTTTTTCAGCAAGTTACAAGTGATGGGCTGCAAAGCATTAAACTCGCTGAAGCCAGGGTCACGTAAGTCCATGAGGAGGCGGCGCCCTCGGACGCTCCGGTCTTTTATATCGTCAGCGATTGTAACTTGAACGGACAAACCCTTCCCTTGTTGTTTACTATGGAGCTGTCGGTGATGTCCTCGGGAACTTTCCTTCTGCAGCAGTTGACGGTCTCAAACGTCCTGCTGTTTTTAGCAATCTTCCACTTGGTTGGCGATTATGTGAAAAGGAGGGCGCCGAAGAATTTCCCCCCTGGACCCTTCTCCTGGCCCATTATTGGAAGTTTACCATCCATGGACTTGGCTCAGCTTCATGTCTCAATAAACAAGGTAGGATTACAGAAACAATTTAACGAACTGTGAGAGACCCGTCGTTTTGTCTTTTGTATACAGAAAGTGTTTATTTTATGACGTTTCAGTTACAAGTGGGCGACGTCAATACAAGTTTACGTACAATCTATATGGTCTATAGAAGTGCAGCGCGAGGCGCTCTCTTGCAGAGCAGAGTTCACGCAGAGCAGCAGCGCCACCTTCGCTCTCTACTACCCATCTCCCAAGTGTAGCACGGCAGCAGTAGTGCCCAGCGTCATACATGCACTTAATTTACACATGGCAGCAGCATTGGAAGCTTTCCTCACTCATGGAGCAGCACGACCTTCCCTCCCTGGCAGTAGTGGTTAAACAAGGATAGGTGCGGTGGTCGGCGTGGGAAAAAACTAGGTCTGTATCCCGGCTATGAGGGAACCTGGGAGGGCGGGGGCTGCCTGCGCATGCGCGGCATTTCTAACTTTTATTCTGAAGAGCCCCAGTTACAAATGCCGCGCATGCGCGGGCAGCCCCCACCCTCCCAAGTCCGGCAGCTGAAGTCACGGGTCCCAGGAGGGGGCCTGGGTGAAGAACATCGGGAAGCCCGGCGCGGTAAGAGGGGAAGGGGGGGGTGGAGCTGTGTGTTTGCACGTGTGTAGCTGTGCGTGTGTATGTATATGTGTGACTGTGTGCCTGTTAGCTGTGTGTGTGTATATGTGTGTCTGTGTGCCTGCGTGGGTGTATGTGTGTGCGCATGCGTGAGTGTGGCTGTGTGTGCGCGCGGGCGAGAGCCTGTCTTGCTGTGAATCTGAGGCAGGGGATGTGCACGGCGCCGGGCTGGGCGTGCGCGCCCACGAGGTGAAGTCGACGCTCGTGCCCAGCCCCTGTCTCAGATTCCCAGGAGACGGACGGCTATAGTTGTCGAGCAGGACTCCAGCATGCTTCGCATGCTTTCTCCTAGCTCGACCTAAAAAGGGACGAAAAGATGGGCTCCAGGACCAGGAGGCATCCCTTCAGCCCTGTTTAAGAAGGATCCTGCTTTCTGGGCTTCTCGGCTAGCTCTACTCTACCATCCTAGAAAGGGACATCATTCCGCCCTCCTGGCAAGGATCGATCCTCGTCCCAATTTTTAAAGAAGGAGGCAAAAAATCCCTGGGCAACTATCGGCTGGTTGCCTTAATCGACAACGAAGCAAAGTATTTCGCAGGGACACTGCTAAACTCAATTCGGGCATGGGCTGAGGCATGCTCAATAATTCCACCAAACCAAACCAGATTAACAATCAAAACTGGCACTACAGTCAATCTTATGGCACTTTCCTGTTTAATTGACCAGGCAGAGATCAGTACCAGCCCGATTTATATAGGGTTTTTGATTACAATCAGCGTTTGACAAGGTCAACAGGTCAAAGCTGTGGCAGAAGCTTTCCTCACTGAACATTCCGAACAGCTTACTGAGAGCTGTGCAGCTTTTGCATCAGGACACATGGGTCAGGATCAAGATTGGAGACGGCTCCAGACTGTCACGACCAATTTCGACATTGCAAGGTCTTAAGCAAGGGTGCGTTCTGGCCCCCACACTTTTTAACTTATTCTTATCTGATCTCCTGGAAGCCCTGAATCTAGTTAACTCGCACTCAAGCAAACTAGGTAGTCTCCACCTGTCAAATTTATTGTATGCTGACGACGTGGTTCTTTTAAGCCACACAAAGATAGGTCTACAACGGCTCCTGAATGCAACCGCCGTATACTCAAATAGGAATGGGCTTCAGATCAACAAAAAGAAAACTAAAATCCTGGCGGTTCACTCAGGAAGGCCCAAGTAGCTGGCATGGGTCTTAAACTCGGAAAGAATTGAAGAAACCATCTGCCACAAGTACTTAGGAGTTTTCTTCAATAATAAAGGAAGATACAAAAGCCAATTGGGAGAACAAAAAAAGAAAGGAACAGTGCTAGCATTTGCACTCAGCTCCATTCATAAGAAATTATTTGGCCCAACCTTTGCTCCAACACATCAGGCGCCCCAGGCAATAGTCAGTCCAACTCTAACATATGGAAGTGAGGTGCTAAAAGAACTAGACTGTGGCCAACTAGATAAGATAGTTGCAAAATTATTAGAACGACCTTCCAGCTACCGTCCCACACGTCTCCTGCACAAATCAGGCTGGTGGAGAAGTGTGGCTCAATGGTTAGAGCGGCAAACCGTGATGCAGAGGTCTAGCCCGGGACCAGGGTTCAATTCCCCGCCTCGGCGGGTCTTGGGCTCAAAAATTCCACGGACCTGATAATTCTCGCCTCGGTGCCTGTTCCAATCATGGAGACCCACTCTGCAACTCTGGGCAATAGCTTGCTTAATCTCCACAACGGCCTCCACAACGCTATGGATGCCTGGCCTCCACCTTGGGGGTGCCCAGGAGTGGACACCTCACAGGGAAAGCCAGGATGGGTTCCATAGTGGTATTCGTACAAGCGCCTTGAGACCCTTGCGGGTGAGTAGTGCGCTATACAAGTATCAATTTACAAATTCGGGATCTGCAAACAACCAATGGGCTGAATGATGACATTTTTAAGGAGTTGTCATAAGCTGAGTTCGTCAAAGGAGGGCAGCCTGGCTCACCACTTATGGGCCCAGGTGAACACAAGACGATGGCTAGCGGGGTACTGCTATTTGTCCTGCGGTATCAGCACCCTCGGCCTGAGCGAGCTCTGGGACTTACATGTAAGCCAAAATGAATTCAAGAGGCTAGCAAAGCTCAGTGCGAAAAGGCTTTCCTCAGCAGAAGACCGGGCTAGCCTTGCAGCTGGAAGTCACAATTGGTTGACTCTCAGCACTTATGCACAGCTGAAACCTCAGAGTTACTTAATTCTCACCTTCAGTGCACGCACCAAGCTCCGCTTTTTAAAATTGAGAATGGGGGTGATTCCATTGATTTGCCGTCTTCCCAAATGGAAAAGAGACTGTGCCCTGGAAACATGCCGGCTTTGCGGCCACTATAGGGAAGACTTACTGCGTGTTCTGTGTTTGTGTCCTAACCTCTTAAAGGAAAAAGATTTCTTCTACAGAGAGGCTGGATCGACAAGAGGTCAGATTGTGTAGAAGCGCAGTATTGGCCTGCTTTGATCCCCGGAATACCATCCTAAATTGTGCACTAGTTAGGTTCATGGATCGCGCTGCAAAAAAAACTAACGGAGGGGAACTGCTCAACGCTTCCTCGGCCTCAGACCCCTTGCTTATTGCAATAGCTGTTGGATAAACTCCTTTTGCGGAGCAGTTAGGCACATAAACAGTTTTTCAAAAAAACAAGACAAAATGGCCATCGGAATGGGAGCAGCCGATAGGTTAGCTAAATCCGGGTCTCAAACGCTATTAACTAGGACTACAGTTTTTCTTCAAGGGAACACCATTACAGGATTTATGGACAGTGCACTTACAAGAGAGTTTTATAAGTTGGTATGTCGGGTGCTTTTATCTACAGGAACCAAGGTTTTTATCAAATTTAAAAACTAACATTTTTACATGCTGTGTTTGCAAAGGTTTTAACAAATCATGCAATAGAGTTTCTACTATTAAAACAATAAGATAGAATTAAAGGTATCCATTTTAGCTAGAGAATGTTAAGCTAGGACCCCAAGCCTTTCAACATCTGAGCACAAATACAGCTTGATGCCGAAGGTCTATGTCTCCAGGTCCCCACTTACCTCATCTACGTCTCCCACCAACTCTATCCTGAATTGTAGGTTGTTTAATGGTGTTACGCTTGGTGTGGATGTATGATGTCAGTACAATTTTTTTATTAGTCATGAGGTCTAGGAAACTGTAATATTTTTAGGTGGAGAGGGATCACGATTGGCAGAGATATGTTGGTCATCTTGGCATCTAAAATAAACAAATTCTATTCAACTGGCTATTTCATTCCTGGACCTGCGTAGGTCTTGGAGTCTTGATTTTTTAATTTGGGACAGCTAACAAGTGGAGGCTGATACTTCCATCCTGGCTCTCTCGGAAGCTAGGGATGTTTCACTCATATGACTTCATATGACTTATACAGTCTGTACCAGGAAACCAAGTGTGGTCCGGTTGGTCAATCGCATCTCTCCAACCAGTTTCAGCAGGGTACAGCAAATAATGTCTCTGACATGGTTCTTTCAGTCCTGCTCCTAAATTTTAGAAGCTGAGCAAATTGAAGACTCAGGGCGAAGAGAATCCAGGAGGCTGGGGAGGAGCAGGATCATGAGTTCACAAATGTAGTATTGAGGTTTATGGTCAGTAACTGAACTGTCTATCTGACTCTGTATGGGGATCAAAAAACAATGTAAATATATGTAAACAAAAATAGTTTTTATTCTGGATGAAATGTATGCTGATGATTTATGTAATTTATTCTTTTAAAATGTGTGATTCTCGGGGGCGTGGTCTGGCCAAGCAGGAAGATGGCCGCCTGAGAGTTGAGCTCCGCAGTGGGATGGACCCCTGAAGAGCGACTCTCACATACCTGCGACGCCGGACTTTCCCTCTCGTGCCCCGCTGTCACCGGAGGGCATGTGGACTGTCCCGGTGGTTTCATTTTCGGCAGAGCGACGGCGCTTCCTCCTCCATATATGCCGGTGAGGTGACCGCCTACTTCGCTGACACGCTCCCAGATGAGCGCGCTGTTCAAGGCCACGCCCCCTCGCTTTCCAGGGCCGCGCCTGCTCCGTTATTGCGCAGGTTTATGCTTGGAAGTGCCTCCTACTGCTGCATTAGCAAGAGGCCTTTATTTGTATTGCCGGCAAGGTTCTTTTTTATTTTAAAAAAAAAACGATGATAAAGAACAGAAAGGAATGCATAAACACCACCAACTGACATTTTACCTTTCTAAAGCGCCCTTCTTTACACCAGAGCCTCACAGTTTTTGCAATAACTTTATATATATTAAGCTGATGGAGCAAGGATTCGCATATGAAGCGACTTGCTTTTATTCAAGAACCTGGAATAACATTAACGAATTTACCAATATGTTTGTCTTATTAATTTGCCCCTTTTTCTTTATTATTGGGTGTCCGAGTGAAGCTTGCTTATGTGTTTCCTAATACGCTTGCAAATAAAATGGCTGCTGCTACGCTGGAATTTCTACTGCGCATGCGTCTGTCATACCCATGTGGCATGACGTACTCGCAGCTTTGGAGGGAATCTGTGGCTTCTGCGCACTAGAGCTAATATGGCTGCTCTGTGTTCTCACATGTGAGAAGCTTGCACTGCTGCTTTTGCTAAGCTGTTCGTTCTGCTTTATCCTAATGCTACAGTTTATTATAAAATAATGGGTATAGTGTAGAGATTCATGGTATACAGTGTATTCATTTTATTCTGTGTTCTAAAATTGTTTCCTTTACTTTTCATGTATCGTAATCTTTGGGCCTGAGAGGTGTTTATTACTCCATCTTGGAAGTCCTTTCCGCGCATGACAGTCTGCAGCAAGAAAATGAACTCTGTGTCATTGAACCCAAGCCAGATGGCAGCCACAGCCAAGATGTGCCTGGGAACTCACGTCTGACCCCACTAGAGGAAGTCAAAAGACTACAGTGTATTTGTCAATAGAACATTAATTGTTTTATAAGACGAAGACTTCATGAGAACCTGAATTTGATGGGCGTGAACATGAATTTGAATACGAGACGGCAAAATTCGAAATATCAGATGGTGTGATGATCTGTCCTCTTCCTTTGTCCAATCGAAATTGGGGATCCTTACACTTACAATATTTGGGGGTGGAACACTGACCCGAAAAACAGTATAACTAGCCTAGGTTTAACTAGAGAAATTGTCCGACTTGTCCGAAAAGCTGATCTGTCACTGACCCAACGCACTCAATAGGTGACTAAGAGCAGAGGGCTGCGGAGTACTCTGTCAGACAGACTCACTGACCCAATCGGGGTTCGGGGAAGGTGAAGTGCTGGCGAAGCACTTTGCTGGTGTATGCTGTAACCCAGTCGGGTTTTTTTTTTTTACTGATTCCTTGCAGAGAGGGAGTAGCGCAGGCGTTGCAACTGAACTGCGGGTGCTGGTCTTAAACTTTGGTGGTCCTGTCCTGAACCAAATCTGGTTTATCCTGTCCTGATTTCCATACTGCACCTGCTGGTCTACTGGCAACTGCATTCTTTGGGGTGTCCTTTAACTGACCCGTGGCCAGGGTTGGTCTTCACATCATTCTAGGTAAATATAAATCTGTGTGGGTAATTTTCATTATAATTTGCGTCCTTTTCGTTACCCTCCCTAATTTGATTATATATGTTCCCTTTTCTCACCCTTCCCTTGGTAACTGAAAACTCGTGTTTCTGTTTATTAGCGTGGTCCATTTTTCTTACCCTCCTTGTAGTTAAATGCTAAACGTCTAAGTATTGCATAAATTGTGTCCTTTTTCTCCACCCTCCCTTGAAAGTGATTTAACTTGACTAGTGTGTTCCTTTGTTTACCTTCCCTTAGTTATGTGCTAAAATGAGTTTCGATATTACATAGAAGGTTCCTTTTTCAAACTGTCAATTTATTACGAAAGTTGTTGTCCTAGTATGTTCCTTTTCTTTACCCTCCTTTTAGTTGAGTGGTTAAGGTTGTTCTCAAAATAGCATGTTCCTTGTTTTTACCTTCCCTTTATTTTCAAACTTGCTAAATGGTTGGCATAATATATATTTTGCATAGCTATACACTGTTCTTAATCTTGGTTATCGATAGTCTAATTGCTTTTAATTTGTGGCTTATGACTTTTGATGAAGATTAGATAAAGATTTTAAAACTTCCCTGAGTCTGTGGTTATTACATGAGTGCAAAGTTATTTGGTATTTGACTGCTTTCTTTTCAACTAGCTCCCTGATCCATTGTGGTCATAGGTACCAGTGACAAGGATTGGTAAGTCAATAGTATAGGAATTAGTGGAATAAAATAACTGGTAGTAGAGTGTGGGTCACCTGATTGAGTAGACTGTGAAAATTGAATTATGGGCCCAGGTGAGTATTGGTAAAATTGGAGTCGGGTGACCTGCGCGCTCTATCAGTATGTTTCCTTGGTAGCAGAGGTAAGGTTAGGGATTAGTTAAGATAGGTAGTTAGTTAGTTGATTAGGATTCACATTTTTGGAGATCAATCAAAAGTAATGTTATTTGAAATGTTCTGAAATTTTATGCTGCTATATTGATTTTATGTATTAACCAAAAGTGTTCGTACCTGTTATACGTTTGTCTGGAATCCCCGGGGGCAGAATAACGGGTGGTAAAAGGAAGCCACATTGCGGTGAGGTCGCTTACCTGTAGGAAGTTAGTGCATGGTTGGGCAGAACCGGAAGCACTATTTAGGGTTTTCTGTATGAATGTGTGAATAAATGAAAGCAAAGAGTTCACTGGCAAAACTTTTGTTGTGATATCACATAGAAAGGGTCACACGGAAGGAGTAGTAGGTTCGTCTGAGCTTGATTGATAGCAAAGGGGTTCGCTGGTGAAACTCTGGTCTCAGTATATTCCAGTAAGGAATGTGTCTAGAAGAGTAGCAGGTTCTCTAATGCTTGTGTGAAGGGTAGGCGGAAGGGATCTACTTGTAGTGTATGAAAAGTAAACGGGAGGGATTTACTTGCAGTGAAATATTCCTTTTTCAATCTAGTCACTCGGGTACAGTGGCGAATGTTTTCACGTTGTCAATTAAACAGAGCACTTGTACTTTAAAACAAAGAATTGAGTTTTTCCTTACCTTGTGAAGGAGGGAGTCAGTCGCGTCAGTTGAGGTATTGGTTGAGACAGCGGGCGTCTAGCTGAGATAGCATTGTAAAGGAGGGGTGAGCACAGGAGCGTGGGAACTCGCCTCACGAGAAAGGCCGCAAACTCATTGGTTGAAATTATTTTTAAACCGCATTGTTGGTTGGTTGCAGAAAAATAAAAGACGCGCTAGTATTGGAAGTAATTTGCAAACAAAGTTAAGTGATCTTGAATTTTGTGAAAGTATATGTGGCAATTAAATAATCCAGAAACTCGACCTGATCCAAGATATTTAGGGTTTGCTAGGGAGCAGATGATAAGAGGCAGACCTTGCAAAATGTATGGAAGCAAAAGAAAATTGTCGTTTGTAGACAGAGTTAAGAATTACTTCAGAAAAGATAAGCAGATTAAAACTAGAGAAGGAGTCATTATTCCACCACCGAATACTCCCGCATCATTCATGATGTTTGATAGGGGTTACCACTCTTGTGTATGGTTAGAGAACTGGGTGGAATACACAAAGGTTGATGGTATTTTAGCATTTCCCTTAGAGGGCACATTTAATGGAAGAATTTTGTTCAATTTGAGGACTTGAATGAATGATTTACATCCCAGACCTAGACTAACGCAATATGAGGCACTAGAAGAATGGGAAATTGAGGCTTTTGAGTGAGACAGACCTAGAACTGACAAAGGATTGAGTAAATTCTACCCTAAAGTTAAAGGAGTATCCAGAGATAAACACATGAAAAATTGGAGACAGAACATGTTAGTGGAAGGGTTATATCCTGTACTAACTGTAGAAGAGCCCACAGGAGGTAAAAGGACTGAGAAAACTAAACATTTAATAACTAGTGGTGATTCAGATGATGATTACATTGAGGATTTATTAATGAAAAACCCATCACCCTACAATGAGAAACCAAGAACAATAAATCCAAGAAACCCCTTTTTAAAACCTCCTTATAATAAAGGACCAAGTACAGTAAATCCAAGTGCCCCGTTTTTAAACCCACCCTTGATTCCGCAAATAATACACGAAACCTCCATTGAAAAGGTACTACAGGACAGAGAACGAGAGGTTTTAAACAAACAGAGAAGTGAATTAATTCAGAAAATCTCACAATTAAATACAAGTCCTGAAGCTCTGACAATCCCAGTAACTATATGCCCAGTTGCTCCTTTATACGGGGATAAGCAAGCTAGTCCAAAAGCTCCAGTTATAACTACAGCAGTAGTACAGCCAAGAAAGGAATCATTGATAATCGATGATCAGGCCAGTGAGTGTGAATCGGTAATATCCTTAATGGATTTACCAATAAGAGAACCAGAAGGCAGCTCAATGAGAAAGAACACTCCTTTAAATTCAAGGGAAGTTCAGATAGAGACATCCTCAGGTACGAGAAGTGCCACTGTAGTGACCCCTGAAGAGATAGATAGATGGACCCGAGAAATAGAAAAACCAAAAACCCAGCCAAAGCCATTAGACATATATAAATTGAGAATTGAATTGGAGGAACTGATGGCTGGAAATGTGGGATTGGACAGGCTAAATACTGTTAGTGAAGATTAAATATTATTCATGTGTAAGAGTATTACTCGAAATACAAGGGTATACCATGAAAAATTAATGGATACCGCAGCTAGCATGGGGATTGACATTGGTAAATCTAAAGTGCTGTAAAAAACATATCGAGCAGAATTCTCTGACAAAGATTTAGAAAACATAATTGTGTCATGTAGAAAAGTGCAGATAAGAGAACTATTAAACCTGTTACAAAAATTGGGAAAATTAGAAAAATGGTGGGCAAAGAAAAAGGAAGAGATTTGATCAAGACAAATGACTTCAGAATATGTTTTCAAAGAAGCAGAAAAGGTGGGAAAATTATATCCCATGCGAAAGGTGCCAGGGGGAGGCTATGTACATGTTCCATTGTCCAGACAGGATATTTTGTCATTTACGAATGATTTCCCAAAACTTCGTGAAAAACCTGTAGAATGGTACAGACAAGTCGAGATATTTGTAAAGGTTTCAAAGGGTCTCTTGAAAGACTTAGACGGATTATTTGACATTGTAGTTCCCATGGATCTATGGACAGAATGCAAAATTGCTGTTGATTGGCTTAGTGACGAGTACCCAAGAGACCCAAAGACAGGGGCACCTTCTGAGGATGTAATGAAAAAAGATAATCAGGTAATACCTTACCTTAAAGGAAAGGTGCCGGCAAAGGAGACAGACTGGATGAAAATAGACAGAACCACCCAGAACAAGGATGAATCAGTGCATTCATATTATGAACGATTACTGCAGACATTCAAACAATACAGTGGACTAGACAATATTGACATGAAGGACATGATGCATTTCATTTATCGATTTGTGTTAGGATTGAGACCAGAAATTTCACAATGGATTAAAGACAACAAAATTTGTTGGCAGGCTAAGCCCTTAGATGAGGTCCTTAAATATGCAAACTATTGTGAAGATGAGCTGGAAAATAAACGGAAAATGTTAAAAGAAAAAGTCATGTGGGCACAAGTAAAATTAGCAGAGCAACAAGAACAACAGTTAAACCAGATGACTAGCAATCAGAGTAAGGGTGATGCAGGTGGGGAAATTCAATAGGGAAGATGTTAAAAAGAAGTTCCCCTGTCACGGATGTGGCAAGTTGGGGCACTGGAAGGACGAGTGTAAGGCTGTACAGAATGGTAATGTGCCAAATAATGATTTAACTCCACAGACGCAGAATGAGGTGCCACGGAAGACCCAGCAGCAGGTAAACCAGAATCAGTTACCCTCTCCACATATGCCAAAATACAGGAGCAAAGCACAACAGAGTGTAGATAACTCAGATTGGGAAGGAAGGGAAAGAAGAGATACAGCAACTTCACAATTTCTTCTGAATGATACATTCTTTTGTGACAAACCTTACTGACGGTGCCTGAGGGGGGAGGACGAGGAGTGCGTGCTTGGCGCCTCCTTGCCGGTAGACCAGTCAGGTCCATACATTGAAGGAAAGGTTGAAGGAAATGATGTCACCTTTCTGTTGGACACTGGTGCTACCCGTTCTACTGTGAGAACAGCAGACGTTCCAAACCTACCCCTCTCGGGAGAAGCGATCCTAGTAGTGGGCGTTTCTAATAAACAAATTAGTACCCCAGTTACAGAACCAATGGAAGTTACAATAGGTAATTTTAAAGAAATGCATAGATTTGTAGTCTGTGATTCCAGTCCTGTTAACCTGCTAGGACGAGACTTGTTGTGCAAAATGAATTGCACCATCTTTTGCACTCCAAATGGTGTTGAAATTCAAACCCCAGACGAGGATGGAATTTACAAGTTAATGCTAGTAAGACCAGAGACAGAAATCAAAAGACTGACAATACTAGACTTACCAGAAGAACTGCAACAAACGGTGAAGCCAGAGGTATGGGATTTTACTGGAAAGGATGTAGGACTAATGGCAAATGTTGACCCCATCAAAGTGACTATAAAAGAAGATGCAGTTTACCCAAATACTCGTCAGTAAAAAATGTGTGCAGAGATAAAAACAAGTGTTGCAGTAGAGATAAAACGATTGGTTGAAACAGGCATTTTGCAAGAAGTACTGAGCAGTCCATGTAACTCACCCATAATTGGTATAAAGAAACCGAGTGGTAAGTACAGAGTAGTACAGGACCTGACAAAGGTTAATAAGATTGTTGTTCCTTGCTGTCCAGTCGTGCCAAATCCTGCCGTGATTCTGTATCAGATACCGTGGGAGGCTGGATGGTTTACTGTCATTAATCTATGTCACGCATTTTTCTCAATTCCATTGCACCCAGACAGCAAATTTATTTTCTCATTTGAATTCGACAGTCATGTCTATTTTTGGAATCGTGTCCCTCAGGGGTACACAGAAAGTCCCTCGATTTTTAATCAGATCCTGAAAAAGTGCCTTGAGTCATTAATACTACCTGGACAGTCTGTCCTGGTTCAGTACATAGATGACCTCTTGGTGGCATCTAAAACACGAAAGGACTGTGTCGTTGATACCATTGCTTTATCGAATCATTTGGGTGAAGGAGGACATAAAGTGTCCCCAGAAAAATTACAATTTTGGGCTACATCAGTGAAATATCTGGGGCACCAGATAGAAAGAGGTGTCAGGAAAGTTACCTCAGAAAGAATCAGGATAAATAAAAACATGAATTTGCCACAAACACAAAAGGAGATTAGAATGTTTCTTGGAGTTGTAGGATATTGCAGGCAGTGGATTGTAGGATTTGCAGTCCTTGCAAAGCCCCTGATACAAATGACAAAGAAGAGAGCCAAAGACCCAGTCGAGTGGGATGACAAAAGCATGACTGCTTTTGTGAAACTACGAGACAGTCTGTGTACAGCTCCCGCATTGGGAATGCCTGACTATTCAAAAGATTTTGCACTTTTTTGTGATACCCGAGATAATTGTGCACTTTCAGTCCTGACTCAGATTCATGGACTAGTGAGACGTCCTGTGGCATATTTTTCTTCCACAATGGACCCAGTGGCAGCTGCATTGCCCGGATGTCTGAAAGCAGTAGCTGCGACTTGCATGAGCCTTGAGCAGAGTGAATCCATCATTATGGGACATCCTGTAACTGTGTATGTTCCACATGCAGTTGTAATTTTGCTAACAAGAACTAAGACTCAGTATCTCACACCTAGTCGGCTGACTAAGTACGAGAGAATTCTTGTAGGTGCAGGAAATGTAACCATTGCTAGGTGTAATATTCTGAACCCAGCAACCCTGTTACCTGACTCACATACGGCAGAAATGGAGGGAGAAGTTGAGCATGACTGCATTGACCTGACTGAATTCAGCACAAAACCACGACGAGAGAAGAGCCATTAATTGATTCAGATTATGAGCTATTTGTGGATGACTTGTGCATGAGACATGAGGAAGGAGGCCTAAGCGCTGCTTACTCAGTGTGTACATTAGGAGGGGATCACTGAAAAAATATCGACTGACAAAATATCGACTAACACAAATATCGAGGAAAAAATATCTACAGACAAAATATCGAGTTTGTATCTACAAACAGGTAAGTACAAAAATATCGAGTACAAAATATCGTTTACAAAAATACAGTTTTAAAAAATATCGACTTTATTAAAAACAGTGTTAAATTAAATTAAAATGTAAAATTAATTACTAAAATATACTTAAAAATAATACTTAAATTAACTTATAAGAATTAAATACTTAATAAAAGTTATAAAAAAAATGTAACAATCATATTTGTTAAAACATATATATATATTAACATAATATAATTAAATAATATCCAATATTATTAACGTACAATAGCAAAATGTAAAAAATACTATTCCCACTCCAGTGGGTGCAACAGTGAGGAAAGCGTTGGATAGCGTAGGGGTAGAAAATACTATTCCCACTCCCGTGGGTGCAACAGTAGGGAAAGCGTTGGATAGCGTAGGGGTAAAAATTACTATTCCCACTCCAGTGGGTGCAACAGTAGGGAAAGCGTTGGATAACGTAGGGGTTAAAATTACTATTCCCACTCCAAATAGTGCAATAGTAGGGAAAGCGTTGGATAGCGTAGGGGTTTAAATTACTATTCCCACTCCAAAGAGTGCAAAAGTAGGGAAAGCGTTGGATAGCGTAGGGGTTTAAATTACTATTCCCACTCCAAAGAGTGCAACAGTAGGGAAAGCGTTGGATAACGTAGGGGTTTAAATTACTATTCCCACTCCAGTGGGTGCAACAGTAGGGAAAGCGTTGGATAGCGTAGCAGTTAAAATTACTATTCCCACTCCAGTGAGTGCAACAGTAGGGAAAGCGTTGGATAGCGTAGGGGTTTAAATTACTATTCCCACTCCAAAGAGTGCAACAGTAGGGAAAGGGTTGGATAGCGTAGGGGTTTAAATTACTATTCCCACTCCAGTGGGTGCAACAGTAGGGAAAGCGTTGGATAGCGTAGCGGTTAAAATTACTATTCCCACTCCAGTGATTGCAACAGTAGGGAAAGTGTTGGATAGCGTAGGGGTAAAAATTACTGTTCCCACTCCAGTGGGTGCAACAGTAGGGAAAGCGTTGGATAGCGTAGGTGTAAAAATTACTATTCCCACTCCAAAGAGTGCAACAGTAGGGAAAGTGTTGGATAGCGTAGGGGTAAAAATTACTATTCCCACTCCAGAGAGTGCAACAGTAGGGAAATTAAATACTTCATATATTATTACAATAAATATAAATTAATATCTATCAAAAATTAATTAAAAGTAATTAGGATTTTAATATAATATAATGATTAATCAATTAAAATTACAAATTAAATTTAATTATTACAATTATTTGACTATTAATACAAATTAATTACTAATTAACAATTAATAATTTAACTTTTAAAAATTAATTTACAAAAAATTCTAATTAAATACAATAAAATTAATTGATTTATTTAATTAATTATAAATAAATTACTTTCCATCCTATTCCCCTACAAACCCACAACCCACTACAGAAAATAAACTATTAAATTACCATATTTAGCAATTAATCAATTAAATAAAATTAATTAGCAATTGTAATTTATTTAATTACAATTACCCATACAAAATTAACAATTAATTCTACAACAATACCAATAAATATGCTTGCATATTTAATTAGTTATAAAAAAATTACTTTCCACCCAATTCCCCTATAAACCCACAACCCGCTACAGAAAATAATTTAGAAAACTTAACATAATTAACAATTAATCAATTAATTTAAATTAATTGCCAATTAATATGGAATTAATTACCAAATATAAATTAATTAACAAGTAATTAAAAATTAATAACAATAAATAAATTTACATATTTAATTAATTATAATTAAATTACTTCCCACCCTATTCCCCTATAAACTCACAACCCGCTACAGAAAATAAATTAGAAAAATTAACATAATTAACAATTATTCAATTAATTTACATTAATTGCCAATTAAAATGTAATTAATTACCAAATATAAATGAATTAACAAATAATTAAAAATTAATAACAATAAAAAATGTACATATTTAATTAATTATAATTAAATTACTTCCCACCCTATTCCCCTATCAACCCGCTACAGAATTAAATAACGCAAAAACTAAAAAATTAAAATGTCATTAATTATAATTATTTATAACATAAATACACACTTTTCACACATATAATAACATAAAAAACACTATAAAAAATTCAATATTATTAAAAATTATATAATTTTAATAACCTATATTATATACTTAGATATTTTAACTGTCTATATTTTTAACAGTCGATATTACTTTACTTACCTTAAAAACGATATTTTTGATGTCTATATTCTGTCCAGTCGATATTTAAAACTCGATATTATGTCCAGTCGATATTTTGGAGTCAATATTTTGACTGTGCACCATTGGGAGGCCCAGTCGAAGTATCCTATTTACATGGAGTCAAGTCTGCACAAGTAGCTGAATTGGTTGCCCTAGCCAAGGCCATTCATTAACGAAGCTCTATTTCTTTGGAACCTACAACGAGAAAAGAGGAATCTACAGCGACAACGTGGAAAAAGGGCATTTTGAAGCCAGCAGACTAACCATCAGGTACAAAAAACGACCCCAGGACTATGGCAAGGTATTGTGCATTCTGCTCAGTTTTTCATTGTCACTTTTGCACCGCTTTTAAGCTGTTTTTACATGACTGAACTTTTGTGATACTCTGCCCAAAATGGCTGGGGCCATAAAACTGTAGTATTTACTCTCCACTTCTACCTCGGAAAACAGATCTTTTCACCCAAAATGGCTAGGGTCATAAACCTGCAACAACAAATTGCCAGACCCTCACAAAGCTAATCTAAAAGCACTACCTTCCCCTTGCCCTCCAAAATAGACATAGGACTCACCTCTCCCTACCCTCCCAGTAAGATAGAAACAGGACTTCCTCGAAACTTACCTGCATCTCTGATTTCAGGACATAAGAACAAACATAGGACTACTATACTCTGTGCTACCTCTCTATCCTGGCGGCCATCTTAGACTAGTCCTCCTCTCTTCACCATGCCTAACGAAGCGGCCATCTTAGGCTAGTCAAATCCTGTACCCCCCTTACACACTTCATAACTTCTTCTACACCTCCCCCGCGCACACCATAGCTCTTTCTTATACCCACCCTCACCCCCCCCCCCCTCGCCTGCCTCTTCCCCTTTGTCCAACATGGAACTCACGGGCAAACACACTTATAAAATGAACTACCCCCCCAGAGATCTCCAAAAAAAAAAAAACGTTTTAAACAAAACTGCTTAAAGTCCCACCCTGAAACCCCCTTTCTAGACACCTACTACTCCCTCATCAATGGAGCTAAGAGCACCGATATCATTCTCTACACTACACGCAGAGCACAATGGAGAAAAGCATTCCTCACCCTACTCACCATATCGACCACCAGGAAAACTGCCCATGGCATAACGCTATCCACCAGACCATCCCAACTCTACCCAGCTAAAGCATCCATCACCATCTATAATAACGGTACTATCTTAATTCAATCCACAGACAGAAACCTCGACCTTTTTGACAACCTGTTCCTCACTTTCAAAGAATACATCTCCAGCGCTCAGATCCCACGCCATCTGGCCCCCAATTCCAATTGCAACATCCTCGACCTCACAACACCTCCTACCACTAACTCGCACCTCCTCCCTCCCTCCAGTACTCTACTCTATCACCTCCCGACTACTTACACATCACAAGCCTCAATCCCAGCCGCGGTTCTCCCCCCCGCCACCAACACCCCTACCCCCTCTACCCCACTCCCACCTAACCAGAACCCCACTCTTCCGTCTAGCTTCTTAGAACAACCAACCTCACCTGACAGCACCCAACACAACTTGACTCTCTCCTAACCCATCACCCCCCCCACTCTTGGCACTCTCGCCACTCCTAGCCCTCACTCTTCCCTCACCCTCTCCCCCCCACTCTTTGCACTCCCGCCACTCCTAGCCCTCTCCCCTCCCTCAGCCTCTCCCCCCCACTCTCACACCCTTCTACCACACTGTCACCACCTCAACGCCCAGCCTCCAAACGTCCCGCAATAACCTCACCCCCCCTATCATGGATTCCCTGTTCAATAACACCAAAACCTTCACTAATCCCTTCACTCAACCCCCCAACGTCCCCACCTACCCGAACAGCAACACATTCACTAACACTCCCAACTCCAACCCTAACGACGTCACTAACACCCCCACACCTCTCCCCCCCGTCCCCAGTAACAGACACTCGTTCTCCATCAATTCCCACCCACAACACCTTACCCAACACCACGCTGGACACGATCATGTCCACCCTCCTCCAAATGAGGGAAGAACTCCACACCCTCAAAGAGTTTCTCATCACACACCCCAGACACCCCCTTCCCACCTCCACCTCTCAACCTAACAACTTAGCCCCCTCACACCGTTCTCGACCCAACAACGTAGCCCCCTCACACCCTATGCACCCCCCACAATGGTCCTCTATCCCTTCTCGCAATAAGTCCAACCGCCCTCGACGCACCATCATGACTCTTTCGGACTTTGACATACACACCCTACTCTGCACATATGTCCCGGATCGCCAAAACGCCTTAGCCACCACACACCTGTCCATTCCTACGATTTTCTCCAACCCTCTCAGACACCCCACGCATAACAACAGAGGCTCCGTCCCCAACAACCTCACAAAAGTCCCCCTCACTCAAGATCCCCCCTCCACCCTCTGCACCCCCAGACTCAAATGCACACTTCTCAACTGTAGATCGGCCCAAAGACACTCCTCGGAGGTCGCTGATCTCATCATCTCTTTGAACCTTGACCTAGCCATCCTAACTGAAACAAGGTTAACTGAATCTTCTACCCCTATCATGGATATCCTAGTCCCCCCCAACTACTGCATCATTAGACTTGACAGACCCAGGAAGACAGGCGGTGGAATCGCATGCATTTACAAGAGCAACCTTGCAATCAATAAAGTCTCCGCCCCCTCTCTTACCTCCTGTGAATACATCTGCCTTGATGTCATCAGTGAAAACAAACCTGTTTGTTCACTACACATCATCTACCACCCACCTGGGGACAACCTCACCTTCTCCCAACAACTCATGGACACAATCTCAATCAACTCAGGACGGCAAAACACACAAATTTACCTTGGTGATTACAATCTCCACTGGAATGATGGTAGTGATGCAGTGGTCAATAGCCTCAAAAACTACCTTAACGCCTCTGGCCTCACCCAAATTTGCAACAGCCCGACCCATGACAAAGGCTCTATCCTCGACCTCATCATCTCCAAAGAAGGCACTATTCAACTTGATTCAATCCAACCCTGTGACTGATCAGATCACCATACTGTCACATTCTTCATCAATGAACAAGTTAAATGTATCCCGGTCCAATCCTCCAAGCCCTAAGTTTGGAAAGGAGACCTGAAGAAACTCAATCTAAACTCTGTACCCCCTAACAGCTGCAATCTCCTACTTCCCCCTACCGACGTTACTGACGTTCAGTGCTTAACTGACCACTATCTCAACGCTATGACCTCAATAATCAATGAGGCTGCACCGATGCAACTGAAAAGAGACTCCACCAAGATCTCTAACCCTTGGTACGACGGGAGTCTCAATGAAGACAGACGGGCCATGCGAATGGCAGAGCGCACCTGGAGATCTGTTCCCTCGGCATTGCACCTAAAAATTCTGAGGAAAAAGAGAAACGCATACTTCAGGAAAATAAAACGCTCAAAGTCAGATTTCTTCAGACTCCAGCTCGACCAAGCAAAAAACCGTCCAAGAATACTGTTCGAGCTAATTCGATCTCAATCCAAGGAACAACCTCAAGCAGTCGACACTATGGGCAATGTACCTTCCTGTGAAGATTTCTCTGCTTTCTTTAAACAAAAAACTGACAACATAAGGAGCGAACTCCTCATTGACGCTAGCCTCAACTCCAAACACCACTGCATAACACCCAATGAACCAAAAAACAATGCAACATGGTCATCCTTTGACACGTACTCTGAAGAAGAAATTGACAGTCTACTCAGCACCCTGAAACCATCCAATCACCTCAATGACCCTCTTCCTGCTAACGCTGTAAAAGACTTCACCCCGTTGCTCCTCCCACTCTGGACTAAAATTATCAATAGCTCACTTCAACAAGGAACCATACCTGACTCTCTCAAAGTTGGACAAGTTACACCTTTACTAAAGAAACCAACAGCAGACCCCACCGATCTAAACAACTACCGTCCTATCACCAACATTCCTACTCTCGCCAAACTGTTGGAAAAATGCGTTCAACTACAATTGACAAAGCACATAGAACAGTTTGATCTCCTCAACCTTCATCAATCAGGCTTCCGAGCAGGGCACAGTACCGAAACGACTATGACTCACATAATTGACGACGCCCTCCAAATTTTAGATCACAATGATTCCTGCCTCCTCCTCCTTCTTGATCTCTCTTCAGCATTCGACACTGTGAAACATGAGAACTTACTCGAACTCTTAAAAACAAGAATGGATCTTTCCGGGACTGTTCTTCAGTGGTTCACCTCCTTTCTTCACAACAGGTCTCAGAAATTCAAGAGCAACAACTTGATGTCCTCCCCAGTACCTGTATCGTTAGGTGTCCCTCAAGGATCCTGCCTATCCCCTACTTTGTTCAACCTAGTTATGGAACCTCTTACCACCTTGCTACAAGCATCCAATGTAAACTTTCACATGTACGCCGATGACACTCAACTATATCTCAAATTACAATCCCCCAAAGACATCATGCGTCTGAACTCAACGATCAGAAGCACCCAATCCTGGCTGGCCGATAACCACCTCAAACTCAATGCTATGAAGACTGAGTTCCTTCTGATCTCACCTCCCGCGAAAATCTTTACCACTCAAACTTGGCTTAAACACCTAACTGCACTCAATGGCCAACCGACCATCGTGGACTCAGCAAAATCTTTAGGCATAACACTTGACGCCAATCTCAACATGCAGCAGCATATCAGCAAGGCAACTAGGGGAGCGAACTTCCAAATAAATACCTTGAGGAAAATCAAACCCTTCCTCCCAGCCAAAGACTTTCAAACTGCAGTACAAGCGCTAATCATCCCTCGCATAGACTACGGCAGCATCGCCCTCTGCGGCCTCCCCCTAACTACAACTGCACCCCTGAGAGCTTCACTAAACGCAGCAGCAAGACTCATTACTGGATCAAAAAAACATTCACATATCTCTCCGGACTTTAAATCCCTGAACTGGCTGCCTTTTGAAGCCAGAATTCATCTGACGATTGCCTGCTTGACACACAAGGCTATCCACCTGAACTCACCTGGCTACCTCACCCAGAAGCTGACAATTTCCGGCGGCTCGAGAACCACCAGAAGCACAAAGAATCTTCTGCTGAAACCTCGAAGATTCCGGAAGGAAAGAACTTACAAACGCTCCTTCTCAGGAATGGCGCCTAGGATCTGGAACTCACTCCGTCCTGAAACCAGGCTCATCCCCCCCGCTTTTCTTTTTAAGAAAGAAGTTAAAGCTATCCTCATGGCTAAATACACTTGAACTACCATTTTTGATCTTTTAAGACTCTGCGTCGATCTATACTCTTGTTTGATCCATTTGCACATATGTTTTACCTGTATTATCGACCTTACCCGATTGTTCATACTCCCTCCTATCTGTATTACTTGCATCGATGACCTACCTTCCTAAATATGCTCCCTCGTGTACCCACCCCCCTTGCCTATGTAAAGCGCTCTGTTATCTGCAAAGATCTTGTTCGCACTATATAAAACTTTCAAAATAAATAAATAAAATAAAATTAAGGCCTGTAAATTTGGAAAAAATAGGAAAGTAACTGTTGGGATCTATGCTTCTTGGAATTGTGGGGGTGTTGCTAGGAGGTTAGAATGTTATGATGTGAATAGCAGACAGTACAGAGGAAGCTGTGGAAGGAGCTGGAGGTCTCTCTACTTCTAACTAATAAAGTCTAACTTCAACTATATACCTTGGATTGAAGATATCTTCTTTACATTGGCGACGAGGGAACCCTATACTCTGGCAGGGGCAGAGATTGAAACTGACCTCCACCCCTGGATGATACTACTACTGGAATTGACTGTGGTATACAATTTACTCCTCCAACTTGTCTTCCTACTTTTCTTCCCAAAGCAGCAGCAACCTTGTGGTATGTACAATGTACTTTATTTACTGCTCTCTATCTAAATCTTGGAACCAGATGGATAGATAGAGCCTTATTCAAATTTCGGATTCTTTGACTGCCATCTGTGCGACAGGAATTTTCATTTTGTTATTCTTGCCACTTTTGCGCTTTATTTTTCAACGTTATTGAAGCGTTTCAACTCAAAATTGCTGAACCTCGATGCTTTGTACTGGATTTAACAAATTAATGTGATCGCCTACATCTTTCCCGAGATTGCATCTTTTGAACTGAGTTTGCTTACTTGCTCACGCGATTCTTTGGATTTTAAAACCGCCGCCTTGGAAGCCGCTGCCGCCTTGGAACCCTTGGACATCACCGGCTTGGTTACTACCGCCTCGGAACATTGGGACATCACCGACTTGGTTACGTACCTGCGTGATCTAAAGAACGTCACTTGCGTGATCCAAGTGGCGGCCATCTTTGTTTGGGATTGTTCACGTCTAGTTGAGCATTTGCGTGGGAGCGTCATTGCGTGATCCTGTGTGGCGGCCATCTTAGTTGTCCAGAAAACTTCGTTCATGCAATCCGATGTGGAGATCGGCTTTCTAGTTGTCAAGCATTCTCTTTACCACGTTATCGCCTTCTTCAACAGTCATTTACTGAACTCTCTTCGGATTCGTTTCTTGCCTGTAGGATTGTGATATTACAGCGACAGCGTTTTTCTTCTGACTTGAGTAATTTCACAACAAACAATTTATATACATTTATGCTATATTAATCTTCATTGTTAAAAAAAAAAAAAAAAAAAAAGATTATTATGGGTGATCAAACCTTCTCTACCCCCCCTTCCTTCCTCCCTACGCCTGGTGAACCCCCAATACCTTGGAAAGAATGGAAAAAGTTATTTCTCACTTATATTTTAGCATCTGGTGCAGACAAGTATGGTCCTGTTCGCAAACAAGCCATTCTTCTTCTTAATTTGGGGGTGGAAGGTAGAAGATTATACGAGGATTTGCCCGAAATATCTTTAGGTGTGGGGGATGGTCATGCTGCTAATGTCTATGATATGAGCATGTTGATGTTGGAGAAAAGGTTCATTACAAAGATTAATACTCTTTTAGAAAGGCATAAGTTCTTTTGTCGTGTTCAAAAAGTCGATGAAGATGTTGTAACTTATGTGGCAGCCTTACGGGGATTATCACTAAATTGTCAATTTAAAGATTTGACAGATTCTCTGATCCGTGATCAGATCGTCAGATGCACTAATAATAAAAGGGTGCGAGAGAAGTTGCTTAGTAAAGACTGCAATTTAGAAGAAGCTATTGAGATCGTTAAAGCAATAGAAAATACTGACTTATGGATAAAAGAAATGGATAAATGCTCTGGTTCTACAATATCAAAGGATAATGTAACAAAAGAGTCAGAGTCTAATGTAAAATCTCAAACACAAGCATTTGTTGATGAAACTAAGGTTATTAAGAATGTTGGGAAGTTTGATTCTAAAAACAATAAGTTATCAAATTTTCATCCTCCTAATTATCGTTCTCCCAATTTTGTACAACAAGGGAATTCACGTCTTCTGAAATGTTATAGGTGTGGATCCCCAGGACATATTGCATCAAGTCCTCGTTGTACAGCTAGAAATGCCATTTGCAGAGGATGTGGAAAGAGGGGTCATGTAGTTAAAGCTTGCAATGCTAAGACTCAATATATTAATGAAATTGATGATTCTTGCGAAAATATTGAGAATTTAATGCTATGTGTAGATGGACTGGTTTTGAGTGAAGGTTGTCTTTGCCCACAAAATCCTATTTGTCTTGTTGATGTGGCTAATGAGAGTACTGATAAGCTTGAGAAGCCACATTGTTTAATCAATTTTGATTCTAGAGATCCTATGCATCCTCAAACTAGAAATGTTAACATGCTGGTAGACTCTGGAAGCCTTTATACCTTATTGTCCAAAGATATGTATGTTGAAATTTGGAACGGTGATGTGGATCTCAACTCTTGGACCCCTCCAGACATAAGGGCTGTAGGATATGGTGGAAAAACCATTGACATCTTAGGTCTGAAATGGATGGTAATCACATTTCAAAACAAAAAAGTATTTGGAAGAGTGTATCTCACTAAGCAAGGGTCTAACTTGCTTGGCTGGCGTCACCAAAAAGATCTAGGAATTGTACTAAATCCCAATGCTTCTGAACCTGTTTCTTCATTCTCTGTTCTTAGTATAGATACTTTTGAAACAGACGTGATGAAGAAGTTTCCTAATGTTTTTACAGAAAAGTTAGGAAAATTGAAGGGATTTTCTCATAAGATAATTCTTAAGAAAAATGCAGTGGCTGTGGTTCATAAAGTAAGAAATTTACCACACTTGATGAGAGAACCCCTGAAAATAGAATTGGACAAATTGTTAGATCTGAAGATTATAGAGCCTATTGAGGCATCTGAGTGGCTCGCCCCCATTGTAGTCGCGCCCAAGGATGGTGGAACCAAAATTCGTCTCTGTGTAGACTTGCGCGATCTAAATAATAATATATGGGTTGATAGGCAACCACTGCCTAATATTTCTGAGATGTTAAGTGCCATGGGTGGTGGTGTGATATTCAGTGTAATTGACATGTCTGCAGCCTACCACCAAATTGACTTAGACGAAAAATCGAGGCACCTTACCTCGTTTGTAACACCACTGGGGGCATTTCGATATTGCAGGATGCCATTTGGGTTGGCTTCGGCGTCAGCGGTGTTTCAGAGAGTTATGGAGAAAGTTTTAAAGGGGATTGAGAATGTATTATGTTTTCAGGATGACGTGTTGGTGGTTGGGAAGGATTGTCAACATCATGATAGGATTTTAACACAAGTTTTAGAGCGTATGGAAGTTAATGGTCTGACCATAAAAAAGGAAAAATGTCAATTGAAGAGAGATTGTGTGACGTATCTGGGTCATGAGATATCAGGTTTAGGTATTAAACCAAAAAAAAGTATAATTTCTGCAATCAATGATGCTCCTACGCCAACAACTAAAGATCAGCTAAGGTCCTTTTTAGGGTTAGCTGAATATTGTTCTAAATTCATTAGAAATTTTTCGGAAGTGGTAGAGCCTTTAAGGCGCTTGATGAAGAATGGTGTGGTTTTTGAATGGGATCAAGTGTGTGAGGATGCTTTCAAGCGTGTGAAAGTAGGAATTATTCATGCACCTACTTTAGGTCATTTTGACGTTAAGGCCAAGACTTTGGTTACCACTGATGCTAGTGCTGTGGGACTTGGGGCTGTGCTCTCTCAGATATCTGATGGTGTGGAAAGGATTATAGGTTTTGCCTCTAGAAGATTACAGGGTGCAGAAGTATCTTACTCGGTTATTGAGAGGGAGTCTCTCGCTTGCACGTGGGGGATTAAACACTTTAGATATTTTCTTTGGGGCTTGCCCTTCAAAGTGCGCACAGACCATAAGCCTCTCGTGCATTTATTTAAAGGAGGTAGAGGTTTGGAGGGTAATGTCACCCCTAGAATATCGAAATGGATTTTATCAGTGCTTGATTACAATTTTCAGATGGAATATGTGAAAGGAGAGAAAAATGTTATTGCGGATTGTTTATCTAGAATGCCTATAGACTTAGTAGATCTGATAGAAGTGGAAGATCCTGTAATTAGTTGTGATGAGATTCTTGCTTTTGATAAAAGTGATTGGGAATCTGCCATGGCAGATGATCAAATAATTCCTTTGGTTATGAAACATGTTTCTGAGGGATGGTCTAGGGAATCCTCTAATGACACTCGCTTGAAGAGTTTTTCTAATGTAGAAGCTGAATTGAGTGTATCTGAAGGGAAGTTGTGGAGAAGAAGCCGATTAGTGCCACCGTGTAATCGTAGATCAAAGATTATGAATATAGCACATGAAGGCCATTTGGGGAGGAACATGACCAAGAGGAGGATTCGTGAATCCTATTGGTGGCCAGGGATGGATGGTGAGATTGATGAGTTGGTTAGGAATTGTCATGCGTGTGCTGCTAGCGATAAAACGAAAGTCATTAGGCAGCCCTCTCTTTCCTGTGTTGAATTTCCAGTACGGCCCTGGGAGAAATTAGCGATTGATTTCTTGGGACCTATTTCCAAATTAGGTACTCGGAATAGATTCATAATGGTTCTTGTGGACTATCATTCTAAGTGGTTCGTAATGGAGTCCACTGAAAGTATTGACACTAAGAGAGTGATACGTTTTTTGGAAAGAACATTTTTAAATGAAGGTATTCCAAAAACTTTGGTTTCGGATAATGGTGTGTGTGAGAAGTTGGCCTGGTAGGGGATGTTTCCAATTCTGGAACCACCTACTACCTGACCAAACAATCCCTTATGGTGTCTGGTTGTAAGTCAACCTTATTAGACAAGCTATCCTAGGGGTAGCATGGACTAAGCAGCCTAAAGGCTTAACTTAAGAGGTTGTGTTAAGCGAGCTGTTTTACCACATACAATCCTGTAATACCAAATGAAAGGACACCACACAAGTATATATTATAAAAATATATGTGTTTATTACTAAAAACAATCCCCAGTATTCTTTATGAATAAAGGGGCACAAGCGTTAAATCAAAAGCACTGTTTAAACATACAAAGTTGCACAATTATGGATGAGGGCAGGGGGCCACTCAAACCATATACTAAACAAGTGGTATAAGAGATGCCACTCGAGCAGTGGTTAGGCCTAGGGCCTAGGGAATTGCTGGGAGCAGTCAGGACAAGCAATGCTGAAGTCGGGAAAAGCCCACGGGATTCGGGTGCAGTGCGGAAAGCGCACGCATGCACCAATGTTAACCAATGGTGCGTAAAAGTTGTAAAGTTAAAGTTTAAGGACACTTCCGCTGAACCTAGAGGAACAAAACTTAAGACACAGACCCTAGAGATGTGTACCAGTGTGGGAACACCGGCAGAGCAAAGTTACCTCACCCACAGGAAGCGGGTGCACAGGGTCGAAGTGGCGTCGGGTTTTGACACGCAGGTTCTTGGCGCTTGAAGCTGAAGATGCTGCAGGCGATGTGAAGGAGAAGTGTCCGGTGGATCCAAGGGTGGATCTGAAGTGGTGAAGACCTGAAAGCAGAGGGGACAGTGTTCAAAGTCACTGACCAGTGACCACCGTGGAACCAGATTGGAACCAGGCAAAGTCGGGTGCAAACAGGTGATGAGGTGTTGCTTCTCTCTGCAGCCACGTGGACACGAAGAGGTCAAAGACGTCCAGAAGTCGATCACGAGCTGTCCCTCGAAGGCTCTAGCTGATGGCGGTGTCGGCAACTCGATTGAAGCAAACAAGCCTTGGCTAATGCAAGCCACGAGGAAAGTGAAAAAGGCTTATTACTCGGACCAGCAAGGTCAGAGCAGGTACTCCTTTCTACAGGAGCGAGGGCAGGTCTGGAGCAACCAGACCCACAGGGTAAATTGTAGGTTTCGTCGCCAAGATGGCCGCTGACCACGTGACAAGCGGCCGGGATGGCAAGTCGAGTGGCACAAAGCAAAAGGGCCCCACGCAGATCGTGGAGATGCTGGAGGGCTGATCTTTGGTGCAAATGCTGCTCGATTGTGGGGCTTCTCAAACCCCAAAGCACAGAGTCGAGGGTGCCTCGGGTGCTGCGCAGTCAGCGTCTCGGGGGTCTTTCAAGATGTCCGCTCCCACGTCTCTCGGTGCCTCCACGGGTCCCTTCTTTGCAGGGACTGTGGATCGGGCTGGGAGAAGTCTGGGAAGCTGGGTCTTGTCAGGCTCTGCACTCGGGCTCCGGCGGGAGGCGGCGGCAAAGCAGACGTCGAGGTGCTGGGTGGTGCCTGTGTTCACAGGGTGGCCCCTCCTAGGCCACAAGGGAGATGCTCTTCAGTCTTCTGTTCATCAGAATGTCGAAGTCCAGTCGTCTTCTTAGTTTAAAGGTGATTTCAGGATGATCTGCTGTGCTAGGGCACTGCTCCCACTCTTATTCCAATCTGAGGGGTGGATCTCCTGCTAGGTCCCTCCCTATGGGTGGGACCAGGAAGGGGGGTGGTTACACCCCCTTTCCTTTGTCCAGGTCTCACTGGAGCTGGGGCTGGGCTGCCCCAGAACCGGTTTGACCGGATTATGCAAGGGGAAGCCTTGTGCTCCCCAGGCACTGTCTGGTTTCTTTCAAACCTCCCTGCTACAATACACTATCTCCTGTCTGGAGGGCGGTGACACCCTCCTGTGACAGGAAACCCTTTGTCCAGGCCCCATCTGCTGAGTTTCGGTCAACTGCAGGGGTCCAGACATTTGTCTGTGGCAGAGGCATCCATTTTGTGGATCTAAGGTCCTTTTTGAAATTAACCGCATTTAAGCAAAGTAACATGTCTTACCCCTCTAGAGGGGTGGAATGCTATCCCCGTCGCCAGAACTGGCGAGGGGATAGTATTCCAAATCGTATGACACCTTACACGACATGTTTTGATAAAGCCAAACCAAAGTTGCTATATAACCGCGAGGATTATAAGGCACTTAAGAGTATATGGTATGGCCTTATCCTGAAACAGCTTAGGGAGTTGTTCCCGACAGCTGCAGACAGGCTCAGCTCATGCTAGAGCTCCATCTCACATTAAACCACGCACTCTGCCTCCAGGATTGATGAGGCCTTCCATAGGAGTGGCTCACAGGTTAATATGTGTCCAGATATAGGTTTAGATATAGGTATACTATATCTAAGCAAGGGGTGCTTACACCACCTTACCCCAGCTGAGTGATCAGCCAGTTGTGTCAATTTAAGAACCAGCCAGGGGTGGCAAAAGATATGCTGCAGCCCCTGGTAGGCCTTGGTGGCTCCTATGCCCTGGGCACCTATAGTGCATTATACAGGGGCTGACAAGGAGTCCATTTCCAATTGTGGTATGTACCTAGGGTACATGGAATCCATTTTACAGAGAGAGCAGATGGCCTGGGGCCCTGATTAGCAGGGAACCAGGTCAACTAAGTCAAAAAACCAGCTAAACACAGGCAAAAAATCTGGGGTAACCATAGTCAGGTAGCCACCTTCCTACAGTGTGCAGCTGGTGTCAAGACAAATGAAGGAATTTTTAGATGGCATGGGAATTTGTCATGAGAAGGTTGCGTTGTTTAGGCCACAGGCCAATGGCCTTGTGGAAAGGATCAATAGATTGTTGATGGAGAACATACAGTTGTCATTGGCGAATGGTTTGGTGTGGGCTGAGGAGCTTAAGAAAATGGTCTGGTCTTACAGGATAACTCCACATTCGGTCACTGGTATCTCTCCATTTGTCTCCCTAAAAGGGCGTGAGCCAGGTTTGAAGGAAGTTCCGGGTTGGCTCAAGAACAAAGAATGTGTGTGGGTTGACCGATCAAGCGTGAAGGATTGTGTTGTCAGTAGGCAGCGTGATTCTACACATTCATATAATCTCAGAATGAGGGTGAAAGATCCGAATATATGTGTTGGTGATTGGGTAGTGACAAAGAAATGTGGTATTGTACCTAAGGGAGAAAGTAAATATTCTCAACCTAAACAAGTAAAGTTTGTGAAGAAAAATGTTCTCATTCTAAATGATGGTTCTGCTTGGAGCTGTGGCAATGTTGCTAAGTGTAATGCTCCATAGATTTTTATTTGTTCCTGTATGCTTTATATTTCTTTATATGTTTCGATTGAACATTTCTTTTGATATTGTAATGGGGGGAGATGTGTTGGGATCTATGCTTCTTGGAATTGTGGGGGTGTTGCTAGGAGGTTAGAATGTTATGATGTGAATAGCAGACAGTACAGAGGAAGCTGTGGAAGGAGCTGGAGGTCTCTCTACTTCTAACTAATAAAGTCTAACTTCAACTATATACCTTGGATTGAAGATATCTTCTTTACAGTAACCATATTCACAAACAGCCAATATGGTTACGGGGGTTGTGCATGACTATGGCCAACTATGGATGCAACGAGAGTTCCTGACTTCTTCAGGTACTCCAATCAGAAATGGTCAATATGTGAAACATTTACTGGAAGCAATCCAATTGCCAAAAGAGGTGGCTGTGGTCAAGTGTGCTGCTCACAAATCTGGCAATGACAAAGTGACAGCTGGTAATCGATACGCTGACCAGTTAGCCCAACATTGTGCAAAATATAAATTGGCTATTAATAAAAAGATTGAGGTGAACGGAAACAGCTGCCAACTTATGTTACTGGATGGTGTGGATACATGGGAAGAAGTGAGAGATTTGCAAAATGCAGCCGAACCAAAGGAAAAGGAACAATGGAGGAAATTAGGGTGTCAGAGAAGGGCTGAAGATGGTGTCATTATTTATCTTGGCGAGACTGCAGTATTACCCAACTGTCTGCTTGCTCCTATGGCTAGGTTGATTCATGTAGATTCACATTTGGGAAGAGATGCTATGATACGTGTGTTCAGACAAACATGGTTTAATGCGAAATTCAGAAACATAGCAGAGGCACTCTGCCAGAGGTGTTTGATTTGTCAACAAATGAACCCAGGGAAGAAAACAGTAGTGTTACCAAGAAAGATTGGAAAGGCAGAAGGTCCTTTTATTAGATTACAGATTGAGTTCCTTCAGTTACCCCCTTATCGAGGACTAAAATATGTACTTGTTATTGTCTGCCTGTTTTCAAAATGGGTGGAAGCTTACCCCACATGTAGGAATGATAGCATCACAGTGGCTAAGCTCTTACTTAGAGAGTTTATCCCACGCTTCGGTTTTCCAGTAACAATTGAATCAGACAGAGGAAAACATTTTAACAGTGAAATAATGGGCCTAATTTGTGAAGCATTCAAAATTAAGCAAAAACTACACTGTGCGTATCGACCAGAGGCTTCTGGAGTGGTAGAACAATTGAATGGCACTGTCAAGTCAAGATTGGGAAAGATGTATGAGTCAACTCGAATGGAGTGGCCAGATGCTCTGCCACTTGTTCTGATGGGGCTCAGAAGTATTCCAGATCGGAAAACAGGCTTGAGTCCCCATGAAATACTGATGGGAAGAGCAATGCGGCAAGCATGGGTGCCAGGATACAAATTGCTAAGCATATCTGATGATTTAGTACTGGAATACTGCAAAGAACTGGCTGACCAGGTGCATTCTATCTCTCACCAGGATGGGGAAGACGCTGTCGCCAGACCAGCAACTCCAGCACATGGCCTGAACCCTGGTGATTGGGTAGTGTTAAAGAAACACACTTGAAAAACGTACCTTGCACCCAGGTGGGGAAAACCACGACAAGTAATTCTGGTTACCACCACAGCTGTAAAATGTGCAGGAGTTCCACACTTGATTCATGCCAGTCATACGAAGAAGGTGACTGAATCTGATGAAACTGAGGCTGAAGGTTGTGCAGCTGAGGGGTCCCAAGATATCGGTCCTGAAGTAGCTGAAGAGGAACAACCAAGCACCAGTCAAGATGATTGGATTCCAATAATCGACATACCTGCAGAATATGTGAGGACAAGAAGCCAAACATACCTAGATAAACAGAGTGATAGCGAGGACGAGACGGGTCTAGAAGAAGGTACTCAGATCATAGAAATCCAAGTCAAAAGTGATTCTGAGGAGGACCAGGTAGGGAAACACAAATAATCGACACTCCACCAAGAACTCCTGAACCTGAAAAGGGACAGATAGAAATTAGGGCGGAGGTTCAAGCAGAAGAAAATCAAGAGTTCGAAGAGCTAGAGCAGGACCAAACAGAATTAGAAAACTGTGTTCAGGACGAAGAAGGTGAATCAAACAAAAATCAAATTCAGCAAATACCTGAACAAGGCCAGATTAGTGACCAGACGGAAGAAACTGATATAAGACCTGGGCCTAGTCAGATAGAGAGGGAAACAGAAGATAGCATTGAAATTGATGTGCCACAACTAAAAGAAAACAAAAGAACAGTTGAAGAGGGCCAAGGCACAGTGCCAATTAAACGATTCAGAAAAGGAGATAAATGGCCTAGATATGTCAAAAGACTAAGACTGCGTTTAAAGAAAATAAATGAAGAACCAGAACAGGTAGATGAAATAACAAGTCAAACTGATCAACCTGTGTGATACAACCAAGAAGAAGAAGTCCACGACTAAAGAGACTGAATAATAAATACAAGGGCCCTGAGTGGACCTACATCATCCTGGAAGAATTTGAAAATCTAGACATAAGTGACGAAAATGATGACGAATTGATTACTGATCAAACTGACGAAGAAGTGAGACCAACCTGAAAAATCACACGGGGTAAATCTGTGTAAAAGTAACCAAGAGGGGTTAAATCTCCTTTAATCAGAAAATGGCTGATCATACTGTTAATGGAAGACCGAAAAGAAATTGTTTAAAAACATGCTGCAAAGTATGCTTATGTAGTGTAGCAATAGTACTTATACTTTGGATAGGGCTAACAATAGCAATTCCTTACATGATGAGTAAAGACACAAACCTGTACCCTACTAATCAATTGCCAAAAGACACTGAAGAGCTACAAACTAGAGATACACCACAAAGAGTAGATACCCAAGAGAGAGCACTTAGCCTTAGGCAAAGAAAGATAGACTTAGAAGCACCAGATGAGGAAGGACTGCATTACCAAAAAATCAAAAACAGAACTCATTTAAATGTATTTGCAAACCTGTTAGTACATTATGTAGAGGCTATGGAAATAGACGATTGCTATGTCTGTATGAAATTGCCTACTTCAGTAGCAGAAGGTGTGACCTACCACCATTTGCCGCTAACATATGGGATTTCCTGTAGTGTTTTAACTAGTTTGTTTTACAAGAAAGGACCTTTACAGTATTATTATTCCAATTTAGATGTGATATTTTCTGAACTCCCTGTACGTAGAAACCTAAACCCTGTACATACCACTAGAGATGTAGCACGCTATATGAGTGAATATTTTCTAACTGTAGGTAAAATAGATATAGGTGATGCACACAAGAATAACTTGACATACAAGAAAAAGAGAAAATATTTTTTAACATGGTAGAGAAAAGAAGAGAGTTTCCAAAGAAAAGTGAATGACAAGAATCAGAAAATTCCTAAATGGGCTGAAAGCATAGGGAGCACCTCAAATGGTGGGGCTAATGCTGCTATGTTGCTGGATTTCGAAAAGAAGGGGAAACTTTGTCTTCACAGAGAAAGAACCAGTTATTATAACAACATATTCATTGGTTCCAGTGAATGCGAACACAATTACAAGGTAATTGGGGGTTGAGGTTTCAAAGATGGGTCAGAATCTGTGTTTCCCGGAATTTATTATATATGTGGGAACAAGGCATATTTCAAAATACCAGATCACTGGTATGGAAGCTGTTATTTTGGTATTGTCTTCCCAAAGATATACCATGTGGGTAAAATCACTGGAAGCAATGAAAGAACTAATAAATTAGTACGTAGTAAAAGAGAAAGTGTTGGTGATATAGTAGGTGATATATTTAGTGCATTGATACCTACAGTGGGAGTGGCTCTGAATACACACAGAATCTGTAAATTGTCAACAGTGGTGGATTGGTTATCAACAGACACTGCTGGAGGGTTCCTAATGGTCAATACCGAACTGGTTGCGATCAGATCTATGGTTTTACAAAATCGACTTGCTCTTGACACATTATTGGCAAAAGAGGGCGGAGTCTGTAGAATGTTGAAAGTGCAACATTGTTGCACTTACATACCAGACAAAAGTGTTGAAATTAAAGGGTATGTGAGAAATATTACTAATTTGGAAAAGGAGCTTAAACCACTGGAGGTTGATAGTGCATGGAAGAGGCTTACTGATGGTCTCTCCGCAGTAGGTAGTTGGTTTTCTAATCTAGGTAAAAGTCTTGTGAGTAAAATACTGATGCCAATAGTGGGAATAGGCTTATTAGTATTAGGAATAATAATGTGTTGCAAATGTCGATAGCATAAACAGAAATATTCTGTGAATAAGCGAGGAGTGAAAAGGAATATTGAAGAACTTGAATTGGAAGAATTGAATAACCAGATTTATAAGAAGATGAAAAACTCTCATAATAATACTGAGAAAAAGCAGAATAGAAAGATTGAAGAGATTGAAATGGGTGAAATGTGAGAATTTGGCATCTGGTTCCATTAATTGTAATGATATAAAATATCATCAAAGAGGGGATTGATGGAGCAAGGATTCGCATATGAAGTGACTTGCTTGTATTCAAGAACCTCGAATAACATTAACGAATTTACCAATATGTTTGTCTTATTAATTTGCCCCTTTTTCTTTATTATTGGGTGTCCGAGTGAAGCTTGCTTATGTGTTTCCTAATCCTAATACGCTTGCAAATAAAATGGCTGCTGCTACGTGGGAATTTCTACTGCGCATGCGTCTGTCATACCCACGTGACATGACGTACTCGCAGCTTTGGAGGGAATCTGTTGCTTCTGCGCACTAGAGCTAATATGGCTGCTCTTTGTTCTCACATGCGAGAAGCTTGCACTGCTGCTTTTGCTAAGCTGTTCGTTCTGCTTAATCCTAATGGTACCGTTTATTATAAAATAATGGGTATAGTGTAGAGATTCATGGTATACAGTGTATTAATTTTATTCTGTGTTCTAAAATTGTTTCCTTTACTTTTCCTGTATCGTAATCTTTGGGCCTGAGAGGTGCTTATCACTCCATCATGGAAGCCCTTTCCGCGCATGACAGTCTGCAGCAAGAAAATGAACTCTGTGTCATTGAACCCAAGCCAGATGGCAGCCTCAGCCAAGATGTGCCTGGGAACTCACGTCTGACCCCACTAGAAGAAGTCAAAAGACTACAATGTATTCATCAATAGGACTTTCATTGTTTTATAAGACGAAGACTTCATGAGAACCTGAATTTGATGGGCGTGAACATGAATTTGAATAAGAGACGGCAAAATTCGAAATATCAGATGGTGTGATGACCTGTCCTCTTCCTTTGTCTAATTGAAATTGGGGATCCTTACACTTGCAACATTTGGAGGTGGTACACTGACCCGAAAAACAGTATAACTAGCCTAGGTTTAGCTAGAGAAATTGTCCGACTTGTCCGAATAGCTGATCTGTCACTGACCCAACGCACTCAATAGGTGACTAAGAGCAGAGGGCTGCGGAGCACTCTGTCAGACAGACTCACTGCCACAATTGGGGTTCGGGGAAGGTGAAGTGCTGGCGAAGTACTTTGCTGGTGCATGCTGCAACCCAGTCAGGTTTTTTTTTTACTGATTCCTTGCAGAGAGGGAGTAGCGCAGGCGTTGCAACTGAACTGCAGGTGCTGGTCTTAACCTTTGGTGGTCCTGTCCTGATCCAAATCTGGTTTATCCTGTCCTTATTTCCATACTGCACCTGCTGGCCTACTGGCAACTGCATTCTTTGGGGTTCCTCTGTCCTTTAAATGACACGTGGCCAGGGTTGGTCTTCACATCATTCTAGGTAAATATAAATCTGTGTGGGTAATTTTCATTATAATTTGTGTCCTTTTCGTTACCCTCCCTAATTTGCAAAGCTTTGATTATATATGTTCCCTTTTCTCACCCTTCCCTTGGTAACTGAAAACTCGTGTTTCCTGTTTATTAGCCTGTTCCATTTTTCTTACCCTCCTTGTAGTTAAATGCTAAACGTCTAAGTATTGCATAAATTGTGTCCTTTTTCTCTACCCTCCCTTGAAAGTGATTTAATTTTACTAGTGTGTTCCTTTTTTACCTTCCATTAGTTATGTGCTAAACTGAGTTTCGATATTACATAGAAGGTTCCTTTTTCAAACTGTCAATTTATTACGAAAGTTGTTGTCCTAGTATGTTCCTTTTCTTTACCCTCCTTTTAGTTGAGTAGTTAAGGTTGTTCTCAAAATAGCATGTTCCTTGTTTTTACCTTCTCTTTATTTCCAAACTTGCTAAATGGTTGGCATAATATATCTATTGCATAGCTATACACTGTTCTTAATCTTGGTTATCGATAGTCTAATTGCTTTTAATTTGTGGCTTATGACTTTTGAAGAAGATTAGATAAAGATTTTGAAACTTCCCTGAGTCTGTGGTTATTACATGAGTGCAAAGTTATTTGGTATTTGACTGCTTTCTATACAACTAGCTCCCTGATCCATTGTGGTCATAGGTACCAGTGACAAGGATTGGTAAATCAATGGTATAGGAATTAGTGGAATAAAATAACTGGTAGTAGAGTGTGGGTTACCTGATTGAGTAGACTGTGAAAATTGAATTATGGGCCCAGGTGAGTATTGGTAAAATTGTAGTCGGGTGACATGCCCGCTCTATCAAAGCGTTAAAGAAGAATGCAGGTGTTACTGTTTCTGAGGATTTCTCCTCACATATTGCGCCAAGGATAGTTTCTTCAAGACTTATATGTAGCGCAATTACCTTTTTACTGGAAACATGCTTATATTTTCCTCAGGGCCAGATTTTTCATGAATTTATTTTTGTATGCTATGCATTCCATCTTAAATGTCTTCAGCCTGTTCTTTTGCGATATGGCCTTATGAAGGGGATAACTCTATTATATGTGTTACTCTCATGAAAATTTTTGTCACAAAACGCTTGTCCTGCATTTCTTTGCCTCACAAGAGTGCGCTTCCTTGATCTTTGTGTGCATTCATACTCACATTGCGCCTATTCTTAATGTTGCGACAACATTTCCTTATTTATGCAGGAATTCTACAGCTCTACCATTAGTCATAAGCATGTTGCCTCCGGCTTTAATTGACTTTTGCTGTGTATGTGTTTTTTTCTCATGATGCTCTATGGCGCACAATGCTTTCTCTTACTATAATGAGCTTACATATGTGCCTGAGCTAGTTTTTCTTGTGATTCTCTTTATATGATTTTTCCTTTCCATTCTGCCAGCTCTGGAGTCAGAGTCTGTATATGATAACTTATTATTTAGTATGTTGCAGCGTTCCTTGCTTAAGGCTCACTGATGTGAAGTGTATTATTTATACATTCGTTATGAATTGCCCATTTCAACGCCACCAGGCCTGATGCTATGTGATATCTGATTTTGCAACTAACAGTTTTCTTATTACAGGCCTTTTCTTCATTTTGCATAGAAGTTAACTCTTGTTTTCATACGTGATATATACTCAGTTCTGTCTGTGACATTGCACTCTATATTGTATTACTCTTTTTGCTTCCTGTCATTCATTACGAAGTTGCTCTCATCATTGATTCATATAACGTTACTACATCAATTCGCTTCTGTAGAGCATCTGTGAAACAGAAAGTGACAATGTCTAATTCCAGGAACAGTACTAAAACTCCTAAACAACCATTATTTATTGAAGTTGTGAAACACTCTATTAATTGGTCATCGAAAGGGAACTTGTCTACACCATCAACTGTCACCCAAGCTTCGCCACCTCATATTGATCACACATTGTCTGACACCATGCAACGAATATTGCAGGAACTTTCTGGAGTCAATCGTCGATTAGAGGGGCTAGACATCACAATCACATCTTTGGCTGGAGAAACTAAATCGATTAGGGCAGACCTCACCACTTTTCATACTAGACTTGAAAGTCTTGACTCTAAAATATTGGCCATGGAGAGTCGTTTGGATACTGTTCAACCTTCGATCAGGATCTTCTATTTCTGCACAGCAAAATCATTGATCTGGAAGACCGCAGTCGAAGAGACAATGTTCGTTTTTTTGGGTTTCCGGAGAACATTGAAAAGACTGACATGAAATTATTCCTTTGCGACACTCTTCCACTGATGACCGGCATTTCCTTTGTTCCACCTCTTGAAATACAACGTGCTCACAGAATTGGTGCTTCACGTCCAGATTCCTCTGCGCGCCCAAGACCAATTATTGCTTGTTTTCTTAGGCATGAACAAACTCGACAAATTTTGTTTGCAGCCCATTCAAGAGGTCCTTTTATTTTTCACGGTCATACTATTCATATAGTTGCAGATTTTTCTAAAGAAACGAATGAGCGGCGGAAGGCATTCCTCTCCATGCGACCTCATTTACGTCAACTAGACATCAAATATGGATTGTTTGAGCCTGCGCGCTTTCGTATTACCAGGAATGGAGTATCCAAGGAATTCTATGACCCTGTACTTCTGCAACAATTCTTGGATGACATCAAATCTCACGATATGGAAACGCAATCTTCCCATTGTGAGCAGTCTCAATCGTCTTCTTCTACTTCCTCACATATGCCAACACAACATCCATGCAATGCTAGTCCTTCCAGGCAGTGTGGTAGAGACCTAACTCGTCTTCATCATTCTCAAGATGATAGAGCTTCAGATGCTGACTGAATGATTCTTTACTGTTCAATTGTTTATTTTGATGCTTTGTTGTATTTTTAATCATATAATGTAGTCACTTTTGCTTCCTTTCTTATATTGCAGTATCTGCTCTTTTGTTATTACATAATCTTTACTTAGCATTCATTTTTGCTTTAAAACGCATGTCTCCCTAATATTGTAATGTTTATTACACGTTTAGAAATGGTAACTAGCATTCAACATGGTTTTTTCTTCATTGTTGGTCCCCTCCCTTTGGAGATATTAGCATTATTCTATTTATTACTCAATTTTTATCATTCTTAGCTATCTCAAGAGTTGTAGTTGGTATTGATATTTAATTGCTTTATATGTCCAAATGTTATTGCTATATATTCTCCAACATTTTGTTCTTTCTTTATATCTAGTAAATTTGTTTTTCTTGACTATGGTAAGTCTTGTTCTCTCCTTTATTTATATGTTCAAACTTTTTCTTTGGGACAGGAACAGACTAATTTGCATATAGCCAGGTTCTGAGCTGGGATGGTGCATTGAGCTAAAAAACGGTGATGGGTTAAAACCATGATCTCTTGACTTGGTAAGAGTATTCTGCATCATTCAGAAACTCTGTCCATCACCACCCCCCTTTCCAAAATCGGTTTTATCCACACTATGTGTGGGAGGGTATGCTCAGACGTGAGTCCCTTGCTCATTGCACCATCAGGAATCAAGCAAGCCGGGCCGAAGAAGGCTGTGATGCCAGAAACCGGTCCCCGGAAGCTTGTTTCCTTCCCAGTATAAGAATTGGCTTGGTAGTTTGGTTTGCCCTGTTCCCATCATGCACTGGGACAGGAACAGACTAATTTGCATATAGCCAGGTTCTGAGCTGGGATGGTGCATTGAGCTAAAAAACGGTGATGGGTTAAAACCATGATCTCTTGACTTGGTAAGAGTATTCTGCATCATTCAGAAACTCTGTCCATCACCACCCCCCTTTCCAAAATCAAACTTTTTCATTATACATATTTTCTTTTTTTTTTAATCTCTCTTCTTTTTTCTTTATTTATTCCATTCTGCAATCTGTTATATCTTATTGTATTCTTGTCTTTTATATCTCTATAGTCTCCGTCTCTTTCTCACCTGCTCATATACCTCACTCTTTTATCTTCGTTTATTTCTGAACGCTCCATTTTCTTTTTTATATCTCTTATGTTCTATGCCGTAGCTTTCCTCCTTCTCAATTTTCTTTTTGTCTTTATTTATTGCAATATTCTCTAAATCCTTTTTTTTTACAGTTATGTCATAGTGTAATCTTGATTGCTCCTATTACATTGCTTTGCATTACAAAGTTGTGCGTTATGATTTATTATGATTGACAGTACTGCATTGAATACTTTGCGTGTCTGACATTTCTCACATATTCCATATTGTCCTCTATTTATTTGATCTATATTTTCTTCCCTCCGATGCGGTCCTGTCCCACGGCGTAGCTTTAGTGCGCCCAAACTCGCGGTTCACAGTTTAGGTTCCCTAACTGTCCTCTTATCTTATTTTCTATCCACTTCTTCTTATTTCCCTTACCTATTTATTTCACCTACATCCTCTTCTTTTTTCTTTTTCTTCCTTTTTCTTTCTCTTCCATAAGTTTATAGTAACTTTACAACTTTTGTCCTATGCTGTCCAGGGTAACACTTTTCTCCCTTCTTTCCTGTGCCCTTGTTCCTCCTCGTTTTCTCTGTTCTGTTCTTGAACTTTTCTACCATGTCATACTCATCCTTTATCAGTGGTTTCTTGGAATGTTCATGGTCTTACACCTTATATTAAAAGAAAGAAGGTTCTCTCATATTTGCACTCCAAACATGTGGACATTGCTTTACTGCAGGAAACACACTTAGATGGCATTGAATCTAATAAACTCAGTAGAGACTGGGTTGGGAAGGTTGTTATTCATAGTAGTATCTCCAAGACTGATCCCACCAACCCTAATCCTGTGCGTAAGTGTGGTGTAGCCATTCTTATCCAGAAGTCACTTCCCTTCATGATTTCCAAGACATGGTCTGACTCAGAGGGTCGATATGTTTTCGTTAAATTGAAAATTGGAAACTCTTCTATTTGTCTTGGCTCTGTATATGCTCCAATTGGTGCTAAAAAACAATTTTTTCTCCGATTGAACCGTCTTCTTACAGAGATTAATGCCTCCCAATACTTCATTGGAGGGGATTGGAATATGGTTCAGGATCCTATCCTTGATAAGACTGGTCAGTTTGATAAAGTTAATGCTACTGATAGAGCCATTTTGCAAGATATTCTCGCCGACAATGGTCTAGTTGATCACTGGAGGCTTAGTCATCCACGGGATAAGGAGTATACATTCTTTTCTTCCGTACATGGTACATTTTCTCGTCTAGATTATTTCCTTCTTTCACAAAAGGCAGTTCAATTGGTTATAGATTCACGAATTTTGGAAGCAGCCATCTCCGACCACTCTCCTGTTCTTATTTCTCTTGATTTGGGTCTCTCTCGACCAGAACGCAAGCCATGAAGAATGAGTCTGCACAAATATAAGACGCCTGCAGGTAAACTTCTTTTACAATCTCATCTTCAAGATTACCTTTCTACTAATGAGAACTCAATCTCTTCCAAGAGAACAGTTTGGGTAGCAGCTAAAGCTACCATCATAGGGCAATTAATGCGCGATGCTGCTCTTTTTAACAAAAACAATGTTGCTAAACAAACAGAATTAGAACAGAACATTCAACATTATTCCCATTTGTATATTTCAAACTCTTCCTTACAGAATCGTATGCTATTAGAACAAGCACGAATGTCTCTTAATAGTCTTTTTACGTCTAAGGCCGAATATGCCTTACAAAAGATGAAAGGAAGACATTATGAACAAGGAGAAAAAGCTGGTCGACTATTGGCTGCCCAATTACGTCAGAGGGAGGCTGCTATGGCAATTCCAGCTATTACATCCAGCCACGGAGAAGTGCTTACTAGACCCCAAGAAATAGTTGAGGAATTTGCTTCCTTCTATAGATCTCTTTACTCCCTAAGTGATCAGATAGATAAAACCAAAATGTCCAACTTTCTTGATCAGATACATCTTCCAAGGCTTTCTGATGATGGCAGAGCTCTTCTTGATGGTAATATTACGAGAGACGAGGTTTCTTCGGCTATTACTGCTATGCCGTACCATAAGGCCCCAGGGGATGATGGTTTCCCTCCTGAATTTTATAGATGGACCGGTCAGAGTATGATAGATACTTTACATGCTGCGTTCTTGGAAGCTGATAAGGAATCCTCTTGAGGGTCCATTTCCAACAAAGCAATTATAGCTGTCTTGCCCAAACCTGGCAGAGATCCTTTGCTATGTGGCAGTTACTGACCTATTTCTCTCTTGAACTCTGATATTAAGATACTAGCTAGTATTCTTGCATGCTGTCTTCCCAAAGTTTTATTTTCCTTAATTCATAATTCTCAAGTGGGTTTTGTTCCGGGTCGTTCATCCCGGAATCATCTCCGCACTCTATCCCATACGTTATGGTCAGCTAAACATTTGACAGATGAGGCTTTGGTCCTCTCACTTGATGCTGAAAAAGCATTTGATCGCATCGAATGGGAATATATCTTAACAATTCTACAACGGTTTGGCTTGGGTGATCAATTTATTAATAAAGTATGTTTATTATATGATAGCCCACTAGCTCAAGTCAACTGTGGAGGTTTCTCTTCTACCTCCTTTCCTATTCGCAGAGGTACTCGTCAAGGTTGCCCATTGTCCCCTCTTCTCTTTCTCTTGGCAATGGACCCTCTAGCTGCGGCAATTCGACAATCTAATGAAGTTGTAGGTGTTCCTTTTCCAATTGGCCATTCCAAAATATACTTGTATGCAGATGATATTCTTCTTACTCTTACTGACCTTTCCCGTTCTCTTCCAGCCCTTCTTCACATTATCACTGATTTCTCCTCCTTCTCAGGCTATAAAATAAATTGGGATAAAAGTGAAGCATTACCCATTTCAGTTGTTACTACGAAATCAGCAATTTCTGGTTTCCCTTTCCGTTGGCAACCGTCACGTCTTAAGTACTTGGGAATACTGATCAATAGAGGTTTGGATAATATGGTTACAGATAATTTGACTCCTTTATTTACACAAATGCAGAGGGACTTTGACAAATGGAAAGCTTTGGGGTTATCTCTTTGGGGAAGAGTTCAATCGGTTAAGATGGTCACTTTACCAAGATTCCTTTATGTTCTAGGTATGCTTCCTTTTCATATTCCTTTAACTACTCTTCGATCCATCAACTCCAAAATAAAACTCTTTATTTGGGATACGGCTAAACCGCATCTTGCTATTGCTAAATTGAAGGCTCATCAGTTATATGGAGGTATGGTTCTTCCCTCCATTGAGCATTATTCGCTTGCCCTTCATATCTCTCAACTCTCATTTTTTCTACCCAAATCTAAAGATATTCCTCAATGGGTATCAATTGAACGCCACCTTTTAGCTCAAGATCTGGGTTCATTCCTTTTATACGGTACAGGGACTAGCTCTTCTGACCCTAAAAACCCTATCTTTTCTGCAATGCATAAATCTTGGCAGAGGGGTCATCGCATACTAAATTCTAACCCGTGAATCCATATTAAAGCTCCCCTATGGCACAATTCAGCTATTCGTATTGGTGGTCGTACCTTGTCCTGGCCTTTATGGAAAGAAGCTGGCATTTATTCCATAGATCAACTGTTGCATGATGGAGATTTCAAATCTTTCCCCCAACTTTGTGAGGAATTTCATCTTCCACCTTTACAATCCTCTAATTACATCCAACTTCAACAATGTATTACAAATCAATTAGGTTCTCCGCCTTGGCTACTTCAAGTATCTCCCATTTTGTCTTATTTACAGTTGTGGGGGACTTTTAAAAGGTGTGACTTCTGGTCTTCATAAAACGTTTTTACACCCTCTCTTCTCACAACCTTTATCACATACCCTTCAGATGAAATGACAATCCCGTTTATCCGTTATGTACTCCGATACTCAATGGGATCAAACTTTAGAAGGGTTGCATAAAGGTGTTCGTGAAGTTCGTCTTAAATTCTGTATCTTCAAAATTCTTCATAAATGGCATTGGTCTCCTGTTAAGTTACACCAAGCTAAGTTATTATCACATTCTTCATGCTGGAGATGTTCTGCTCCTGGTTGTGACATAACACACATTATTTGCGAATGTCCACGTACCAGACCTTTTTGGCTCTTTGTGGGGAAGACAATTCTGTATCTTCAAAATTCTTCATAAATGGCATTGGTCTCCTGTTAAGTTACACCAAGCTAAGTTATTATCACATTCTTCATGCTGGAGATGTTCTGCTCCTGGTTGTGACATAACACACATTATTTGCGAATGTCCACGTACCAGACCTTTTTGGCTCTTTGTGGGGAAGACATTGAATTCTACCATGTCATTAACCTTACCTCTTACACCTGCCACCATTATTCTACATGATTTTCGAGGTTTCCCGAAACTGCCTAAGCCACAAATTCGCCTTCTCCATACTGCTTTGGCTACAGCCAAGAATAGTATTTTACGTTACTGGAAATCTTCCTCAGCTCCTTCTCAGGAAGAATGGTTGGTGGCAATGATGCAAACGGCTCTACACGAACGCACAATTTAAAATCTTCAGGATCAAGCTTCCCTTTTTCTCCAAACCTGGTCCCCATTTTTGGAAACCATGGTAGATGATGTCTCTACACCTACTCCTTCTTCTTCTGCACATGCTATATCTACTTAATTTTTCTTTCCCTCTCCTCTTTCCCTGCTCCTATCCCCTTTTCCCCCCATTGTTGTTGCTCTGGTACCTTCCTACTTTATCTCTTTCTTTCTTTCTTCCTTTTCCTTTTCTCTTCTATTCTTCATATTTTCTTTGCTTCCTTTTTTCTGCATTTATGTTTTATTTTATTTTATTTTCATTTGCTGTGACCTTATATGACAAGATATATCCCTATATTTTTCTATTGTTCCCTCGTATTGGGCTATGGAATATATGCTATTAATTATTTATTTCCTTATTTTTGTTCTTCTTTGCATAAAATGTATTATTACTTGTACTTTCTTTTCTTACCATGACATTGTATTGCTTTGATATTATCTTTGTATTTTATTGCATATTTCAATAAACAATTTCAACACAAAAAAAAAATGTGTGTGATTCTCTTCTTAATAAACATTTATCAAACTGATCTCTGGTCTCAGGCAGAGTTTCTTTGGTTGCTTTTTAGGTTTCGCATGCACAGAGCTTGAGCTGTGCTTGCTAAATCTCTTTCATTCAAACAAACAAAAACTCTTACAAGGGGTTCAGACCCCACCCAATACTTACCTGTAATGACAATTCATTGATTCCAACATCCCTCTAATTTACATTGTTCTGATTGGACAGCACGGAGTCTGCATGTCATCTGTTATCACTTCCTGCTCTGCTTTGCTGTCTGTGGCATGGAGCTTGGCCTAAGTACAGCTTTTGGCCATTGGCCAGTGTCCATCCACTGCTTACTCACATAGAAGGTACTTTTTTTATCATTTACAAATGAGCACTCCATACGAATGCTTGTGTTTGTCATCTTCCTGCACCGGCACACTTAATGAGCCCGTGTTTTTTTGCACCCCGTTCTCTCCCATTCATGGCATTCTTTGTTGAAAATCCTCCATCTCAGCTGCCTCCCCACACCTGTACTGCCTACCCCCATTGCTGTTCCTACACCGCCAATCCTGTGTGCCTTCATGCGGTAGCCATGGTCGTCTGTCTCCGCCTAATATTGCCCCCTTCATGTATGCATTTATGTAGCTCAAGTACTACCCAAAGGTATTGGAGCGCTCCATTCTGCCTTGTAAACACACCACCTGCTGACCTGCTTAGGACAATCCCCCCACTTTTAACTCACCATGTCCTCCTCCCCACTACAGCGACCTACCATGTGTGTCCCCCACTTTCTTCCTTCATATCCTTTTTATTTCCATTTAGGGACTTTTATTTTTCCATTTAATTAATTTTTGGTCGCTTTTTTGTATTCCAATCTTAGCCCAAAGGTATTGGAGTTACATGAGCACCACTTACGTTACACGGGGGCACTTTCATTTTTAAAACATGTTGCACAGCGACCCTAGCTGTTGCACAACATGGCTTAAAGCTTTTTATAAAGCAATATCACACACAACCTTTGACCGTGTGATAGGGCTTTTTTTTTACTTTAAGCCATGCTGCACAGCAGCATGCGCTGCTGTGTAACATGTCTAACTAACTAACTCATTGACAGAGCCAATAGAATTTGCAGAGGTGAAGCCTATTGGTTTGCCAATGCTTGTTGCTCCTAGTCCCCTTGAGCACTCAGTAGATTCCCTCCTTATATTTCTAGTTTGAGCTGAAGGTGCATTTTTATAGGTCATTTCTTAGCTTTACGTAATCAGCAGCCATTGTTTGAGGGGGAGGAGCCTGCTGATGTCACACATGGATGATAGGAGCCTTAAGATGTTTGGCATCAGGCTGGGCTACATTCGCACCCATTGGTCAGCCCTCTCACATCCCAATTGTACATCAACAGACTTGTGTAATGTACACCTTAAGGGTAAGATCTGGTAAATGGGAATCAGGCACACAAAATATTTTAAAGAAACTCACCATAAGCTTATTTCTTACCAGTTTCGGGTAATATGGGAGAGCATGTGTCGGGTGTGCAGTTTCTCCAGAGCTCACTATTTCCAGATTGCGCCTTGGTGTTGCTCCTAATCCAGAAGTCATTGGATGCCACAATAATGGCGAAGATGGTGCTGGTCCAGGAAGAGAGCATGCCTATGACTTTAAGTTCCACCAGGTTTTGCTTCTGAAGTGGCAAAGGGACGCTGAGGGCAACACCGGACCACATGTCTAGGAAGTGAAAATAAATGTACAACCATGAGCAAAGCATGTAGGAGAAGCAAGAATGGTACAATATGTTAACACATGGGGTAAAATATCTCTAACCATTGGTAGTGAGGCTATTGCATGTTACAGAGGAGTTCTGTGACTGATATTCTATTAAAATTGAATGGACTTGATATTACAAGGGTGTCACATCTGTAGACACGCCTTGTGTGGCTGAAAACATAGATTGAATGACATTCAGATGAAACTATATAGAATTTAAGACCTAGCATGGCTCGTAGAATTGTGTCACTGTGTCTCTATGACATTTTTTGGTCTCTCCTGCAATTTTTTCCCACTGGACACACCAATGTGGAGTCCACTGAAAGATCCCAACGTTTTAGTGATGATCCCCAGCAGAAACGAGAGCCCTGCTGCCCAGGGTGTGCACTCAAAGTCTAGGGTGAGTACTGCACACTCCCACCAACACATAAACTAGAAGGTTGTTGGTCAGCCTGGCTGAGTAGAGTGAAAAATATCTTTTTGCTTCATCACACAAGGAAAATGTGACCCTCTTGTAAAATCCCTCCATTCTCCCACAAATGTGAACCTTACTTCCCACCCCCCAATATGGATGCGCATTGTTTTACGTGCGTGTGGCATAGTGTGCACTGTGTTGTGTGTTTGTCAAAAGTTACATGATTATTGTGTAAGTGGTACAGTATGGCTGGTGTTATATGAAGGACACTGTGAGCAGTTGATTGAAATTGTGGTTTTCCTTCATGTTGTTTTTGTCTGTTCCAGGGGATACGGCAGCCAGTATTCTGCTTTTCCAGTGGCCCGGACACAGACAGTGAGTAGTGTGTGGTGGAATGGGGGAAATATACATTTGCTTCCTTGGTAGCCACCTTCTGCTTTCCAAATTACTTCAACTTTATTTTTCCCTTTTGTTTGTGCTGGATATCACTTAGCATTACGCAAACAAATGATGGACGGAATGCTGAATATATCATACATTCACCCCAGTCAAGAGATCTGGGTTGAATGCATCATTCTTTTGTTCACCATGCCACCTCAGTTTAGACCCAGCCATATGCAAATCAGTCTTGACCCTGCTCCTCATGGGAATAGCCCAGCCCAAACTGCCAAGCCAGGTCCTCCCTGGACCAGAAACAAGCATCCTGGGCCCTGTTTTGGGGTATTACTCCTCATCAGCCAGGCTAGCTTGAATCCAGTTACACAGTGAGCACGGCGAAAAGTGCTACTAAATCCGTGCTCTACATGCCACTGGAATCAAGCTAGCCGGGCTAATTATGGGTGAAATCCCGAAACCAGTCCTGGATGCTTGTTTCCAGTCCAGGGAGGACCTGGCCTAGCAGGTCGGGTTGGACGAAGGGGTTTAAAGTGGAATGACATGGGGAGTAAACAAACGATGGGTTTAGGCCTATATCTCTGCACTGGGGTGAATGTTTGACATTGTCCATCAATTGTTCTTTTTGTGGATGTCACCAATTAAGCAGAAAGCCTCCAATTGGGCCTGGCTGCCATCAGTAAGAAATGTATAAGCTGCAAAATCTATTTTCTATAATTGTGTTATGCCTACAAACACTGCAGTTATCTCAAATATCTCTCGCTCACCACCATTTTATAAATACAAGTAATTTACCAATTATAAAACAGTGATACAAACTGTATTGGTCAGTTGACTATTCTCCTAACTGCATGCCTTCACTCAACACTACATTACTATGTGATTTTAAAATCTTTTGGGATAATGCACACAGAAAACATTTTATGGCACTGAACAATCTAGCTTCACAATGCAACTTAAAGCAATTAGACACCTACCCTACTCACAGAAAAGGCATAACGCTTGAACAGACATTCGAGGGCTCCAATTGAGCCCGCTTCCCTACCCTCTGTGACAAAGATTGATCTGATCGTCGGCCTGCCCCATTTCACATTCTTACTAACTACAATCCACACACTGCTAAGCCACATATAACCAGATGACTCCACTGCCCACTCTTCAATCCTCCAAAAAACCATCACCACCACATTCAAGCATCTTCAGCCCTACAAGAAAATCAAAGATGCTACTGGTGACTACAGGAATATCATTAAAGCTATTCTAGACAAACTGGCTCTCTGCAACTCAATAATTCTTGCAGAAGACTCAATCAATCATGTTTTTCTTAATGTTTAGATCAAGCCAAGTAAGAAAAGTGGAAAATGAACTGAGAAACTCAAAACTGTCCCAGCTACTAGTCACGCTTAGGAAACTAGCAAGAGAGTAAAAAGTCATCATCTCGCCTGTTAAATCTACTTACATCCAAAGGCAAATGATATCCTCTTCAAATACCAAATACATTCTTTGTTCTGGCTACATCAAAACATCAAACGATTGCCATAGACAGAATAGAGTATGACCTCCACTAAGGAAAAATCTAAAAAATTCATTACATAATTCAAAATACATCAGAAAATTCTACTGATAACCAATAAATTCAACACGGTTGCCCCATCGACTCATCCTGTAAAATATTTCCACATCAGCAACATCTTCTTACTCATCATTATTGAGAAATGTTACATTCATAAGAAATCAAGACCTAAAAAACATTTGCGATAGTGCATACTGGCCAAAATAAATAAGACCAATTTTCAGATCTTTCAAGATCTGATTAGTGTCTCCTGAGAGCAAGCTTTACTCCCAAGTACACTGAAGACCAGCTAACTCTCATTATCAAAAAGTCCAAACTCATCACCCTTGTCCTGAAATCTTTGAAACCGGAGGGTGTATCACCAACACTTATTCCATCTGCTCAATCCTTAGTCTTCACTCTAAGCTCAACATTCAACATTGTTGCCCAGTCTGCCACCTTCCACCTGCACTCCTTGAAGAAACACTGTCTCCTCACCTCTTGCAATCACCTTAAAATTGTAGTCACTTCTCAATTTGTCCCGAGACCAGACTTCAGAAATGCCTTCTTAGTAGGAGCCGATCAATCATCCATTGTTCCTTTCAGAACTGTTCTAGACTCAGCCAGGGGGCTGGTTCAATCTGTTCACAGATACAACCACATCACCCTATGCTTCACAACCGCATTGACACCCATCTCAGCCAGAAGTCTCAGAAGTCACAAAATCCTTCTCCTTGATCCTCTAAAATTCAGTAGGTCCCATGCACTCTATGCCATGGGATTCTGCATTGGTACCACTGCTCAGAGGAGCACCTACTATCTGATGGAGAAGATGATACAGGTGTTTATCACTGGTGCTAGAGAACAGTGCCTTCCACACTGCGACTGTAGAGGATCTCCCCTGCAACAAAGCATCAGACCCCTCATCTATCACACCATCCATACTTCTGCCCTCCTCTGTCATTGCAACCTCCTGTCTGTTCATTCTTGTATTCCCTGCATTTACATTGTGTTTTAGTTCATGTCTATTTCCTGTATGTATGTGTTCTTTCATGCTTGTGCGTTGTTCTGTAATTACTCATATGATAGTACTATATACTCAGTACGGTGGAGAAGTGTGGCTCAATGGTTATAGCGGCAGACCCTGATGCAGAGGTCTAGCCCGGGACCAGGGTCTTGGGCTCAAAAATTCCACGGACCTGATAATTCTCGCCTCGGTGCCTATTCCAATCATGGAGTCCCACTCTGCAACTCTGGGCAATAGCTTGCTTAATCCCCACAACGCTAAGGATGCCTGGCCTCCACCTTGGGGGTGCCCAGGAGTGGACACCTCACAGGGAAAGCCAGGATGGGTTCCACAGCCGTATTCGTACAAGCGCCTTGAGACCCTTGCGGGAGAGTAGTGCGCTATACAATTATCAATTTACATTTACATTACATTTACATTACATTACATTTACGATGAGAATACATAGAGATCGTGGAGATATAATGTCAAACTGACATATTAATGAAGCACCAGGCCAAATAATAACACCATCTACTTGTGAAGTGCCATTACAAACACTGTGACACCAATACAACTCATTATACAGCACTCCAACTATATATGCACATATCAACAGCATATGAAAATCATACAATACAAACTATAACGATACACAGAACAAATGTTAACAGGACAACTCTGCACCTATTTGTACATTACATAACACTTAGACTTAAAAGAAGGCCAGGCCTACTGTCCTTGCCAATTACTGTTAATTGTATGCCCTTATTGAGGCTAGGCAGGTGTTCCTCTCATCTGTTCAATTCATAGCTGGCATTATGGCACTTGTAGTATCCCAATTTCCCATTAATATAATATTATAATTCCAAAGTCGGGCATATAACATGCAGTCTGTGTAAGAAATGGGGTTACTGTTTGGGGGGCAGAGGGGAACCCTACTCAAGCAGCAACCATAATGCTTGTCAGTGTGACGTCACAAGCAGCACCTGTGCTCATCCCTCTGGTAGCTTGGCACAGAGAAGTCAGGCTTAACTCGGAGGCAATGTGTAAAGTATACATACAAACATAAATAGAGTGAAAACACAACACAAATAATTCCACACCAATATAGAAAAATAGTATAACATGTTATAAATTATTTAAGACCAAATTGACAAAAATCTAATCAGTAGAACAGGAGATATGCAATTTTAAAGATTTATGTGGGAATAATGCCTAAAAGCGCTAATTGTGATTAACTGGTTGTGCCGGATCAGGACAAAGTCACAAGTTCAGGCGAATCATGATGGAGCCCAGGCCAGATACAGTGACCAGTGATGCCCCCTGTGCAACAGTACCTCAAATTCTGGTTGTGGAGCGGTGTGAGGTACCGTGTTGAGGATGCGTCACACAGCCGAGGCATTGCAAAGTCCTGTGGCAAAGATGCATCGGCCAGTGTCAGTTCTGAAAAGCTGCGAGGATACATTGGTGGACCTCGTCATCGAGAAGGTAGTCAAGGAGAGGTTTGCGATGCGAAGTCCTGCGTTGAAGATGCATCGCACACTGGCAGGTTCATAAAAAGCTCCACACTTGCCATGCGAAGTCCTGCATCGTCGTCAAGGATGCCATAGATGAGTGGCATGTGATGCAAAGGCCGGGTCAAAGATGCGTTGTGCAGTGGCGGTTCTGAGGAGGCTGCGGACGGTTCACGCAGTGGTCCCGATGTGGAGGCTGGTGAGGCAATGCACCGCACAGTGGTCCTGATGCGTTGATTCGGCTAAAACCACAGCTGGGCTGGCAGAGCACTTTCAGGTCCACTTTTAAGGGTCCAGGCCTGGGGTGGAACCACTTGGAAGTGTAGGACTCACAGCAGACAGAGTACAGGTGCTGGGTTCAAGGTGATCGGAGCCTTCCGTCCCTGAGGCTCTGGTCAGTAGACTAGCCAACTAGCCTTTGGAGACACTGGTGGTCCTAGGCTCAAGATGCAGGTCCAGTCCTTATTTATTTATTTATTTATTTATGTATTTATTTATTTATTAATGATATTTGTAAAGCGCTAGCAAATACCCGTAGGCGTCTCGGCGCTAAAAAAGCAATTGTTGTCTCACCATGATCAGAAAGTGCGGAGATGTGGATTACTGGTTAAATAGCCACGTTTTCAATTTTTTTCTAAACTGAAAAAGCGAAGGGCATGTTCTTATGTGACTTGGAAGGGTGTTCCAAAGTCTGGGGGCCGCAATTAAAAAGCGGCGATCACCCCAAGAAACTGTTCGACTACGTTGAACCACTAGTTGGTTAAGTGAGGTGGATCGAAGGGTTCTCGATGGGTTATAGGGGATCAATTGATTTTTAAGGAAACGAGGTCCTTGATCCTGTAGTGTCTTGTATACTGTGCATAGAGCTTTGAATTTTACCCTGTTGTGAATGGGCAGCCAGTGGTAATTTTTCAAGGTATCTGCGATAGGTGCAAATTTGGTTTTTTTTGATAATACACGAGCTGCCGCATTCTGCACCGTCTGTAATTTTTTAGTAACTCTGCTCTGAGCATTGAGCAGCAGACCGTTGCAATAATCTAGTGATGTCAGAACTAGAGTGGTGACTAGAGTTTTGGCAGCTGAGTCTGGTAGATACGGAATGATTTTTCTAACCGTTCTAAGTTTGAAATGGGCGTTGGCTGCCACCTTATTTGCATGGGCCATGAAGTTCAGCTGGTCGTCAAAAGTAACACCTAGGTTTCTAACTTTGACCGTTGGAGAGGGAGGTGTACCTAAGGCCGATGGCCACCAATCTGCTGACCAGGCTGGTGAGAGATTACCAAAGATAACCACCTCCGTTTTTCCGGAATTAAGCTTCAAGCAATTCCTTGCCATCCACTCACCGATAGTGATCATCCCGGTTTTAAATCTCTCTGCTACCCTCTGTCCGTCACCCTTTATTGCCAGCACCAGCTGGGTGTCGTCAGCGTATGAGGTTAAGCTCATCCCATGTGCTTTGATGACACTAGCGAGGTCCGACACATATATATTAAATAGTGTCGGACTTAGGGATGAGCCTTGAGGAACCCCACACGGTAACGACAGCTCAGCTGACTGGAAGGGGCCCAGAGTAACCGCCTGGGTTCTATTGGCCAAAAACGAAGCGAGTAAGTCCCTGGCAATGAGCTGAATGCCCATCCTCTCGACACGGTTGACCAAGATCTTATGGTCAACCGTGTCGAAAGCCGCTGAGAGATCCAAGAGAACTAACAAAGCAGTTCCTCCTTGGTCGCGGATGACTCTTATGTCGTCAGCTGCTTTTATGAGTGCGGTTTCTGTACCATGGTTTTTACGGAAACCGAACTGCGTCTCGTCCAGTAGATTGTGTTTTTCAATGTAGGATGAAAGCTGCTGATTCATAGCCTTTTCTAGGACCTTGGCTAAGAAGGGAAGGCTCGCTATAGGGCGATAGTTTTTTAATTCGCCTTTATCTGAGCCAGGCTTTTTAAGCAGGGGTTTAATCAACGTGTTTTTTAATTGATCAGGGTAAATTCCAGATGTCAATACAGTATTACAGACAGCAGTGATGATGGGAATGACTGTGTCTGGTACAGTAGCGAGCACGGAAGTCGGGCATGGGTCAAGAGCAGAGCCAGCTTTAATCGTTTTAACTATGCTCTTGGTTTGATCAGTGGTGAGGGGACTAAAACAGGTCATGGAATTTTTTGGATTAGTTATGGTGGTGATAGCATTACTGCTGGTCAAGTCTGAGCTAAAGGCTTGGTAAATGTCATTAACCTTTGCGTAAAAGAACTCTGATAAGGCATCGCATAAAGTTTGTGAGGGGGGAGGATTAAGATCTGGGGAGTCTCCAGCTAGGGTTTTAGCAATGTTAAATAACTGTTTACTGGAATTTTTCGCAGTTTCTATCTGGCGAGTGAAAAAATCTTTCTTAGCTGCTACTATCATAGCTTTGTAAGTAGCAAGGGCTTTTTTATAATTTTCCTTATCTTCACTATCATACATTCTTCGCCAGTGTCTTTCCCTGTTCCTGGTTAATTGTTTTTGAGTTTTAAGTTCTGTTGTATACCACTGAGCTTTAGGCGCACTTCTATTCTTAGAGAGTGATTTAATGGGTGCCAGCTGAGTCGTGGCTTCACCCAGCCACTTTTGAAATTGATTGGTAGCGATGTTGGGATCAGTGGATAGTACTGGAATTGTGGAATTAAGAATCAGCGTTAGATCACTGGGGTTGATATCCTTTCAGGCTTCCCCGAGGCAGCATGGCAGCAGGCAGAGTACAAGTCATTCTTGCAGAGCAGCAAAGCAGTTCTACTTCTGAATCTTGCACATGTCCAGACGTGTGCTATAGAGATGGTTCTATTGGTCCAATATTTAGACCTATTGCCCACTTTTGAAGTAGGAGTGACTCCCAGAGTTTTCCACCCCCAGAGGAGCTTTGAATATCCTGCCTACCTGCCCTGGCCCCAGATTATCTGGGGTCATAACAGACTAGTGTTGAACCCTTTGTGGAAGTGCTCAGGCAGAGCCTTTGTGATGTGCAAGAGTGGTAGGTGAGAGATCCTCCCTCTTGTTAACTTAGATTAACCCATCCTGCCAACACCTAATGTCCCTTTGTCTCACTGTCTGGGAGTAATAACACAAAGACCAACTGATAGCTGCACCTAGTCATGCTACCCATTGCCAGGCTGCAGGAACTAAATGGCTAGGACAAGAAAATGCCAACTTCCTCAGAGCAAAAGACACACAGATGATGGACTGAATGCAGAGTAAATAAAACATTCACCCCCAGTCAAGAGATCTGGGTTAAATCCATCGTTCTTTTGCTCACCATGCCACCCTAGTTTGAACCCAGCCATATACAAATCAGTCTTGACCCTATTCCTCATGGGAACAGTCTAGCTCGAAATGCCAAGCAAGGTCCTCTCTGGACCGAAAACAAGCATCCTGGGACCAGTTTCAGGGCATCACCCCTCATCAGCCAGACTAGCTTGAATTCAGTAACACAGTGTGTCAGGGTTTAGACTGTGCGCCTACCTGAACTACAATTCCCATGAGTACCTAGCCTTGAACTACATCTCCCTTGAGCCTCTGCTGCTGGCGGGATATAGCGAGTCCAGGCTGGGAAGTGGGTGTACTTGATTTTGTTCTGTTTCCCTGCGGGTGCCTGGATCTCGTTCTTGGAATTTCCTCGAGGCTGTGTCTTCTTTGAACTGTTGCCGGCTGAGAAGACTTCGAAACGGTAATGTTACAGCGCCTTCTGCTTGGGGGCGGTTCAGATACATTACGAAGAGCGGTTAGCTCTTGAACTTGGCGAGTAATATCTGTTCTCGCTTCTTTGTGCTCGTTGTGGCATTTCTCAGCTCGGGAGAGTTATAAATTGTTTTGGACGCTGTTATCTGAGGCCAAGTGGGTCAGTCCAGTGGCGGAATGCAGGGGGGGCTCCTCCGCATTGCCTTCATGAATATATGATGTCTGGAGTTCTATTCTTGTTGGATTACAAATACCAAAGCGGGCGGCGGTGGTGCTGGAACTACGCCCTACCGTGTTTGGTTGTACATATCACTTACGTTTGGACTTTTGTTTTCCATCGGTGTGGATGAGGAAATCTGTACCGGTTGCTTATGTACCACCTTGGGATTTTGTTTTGATGACATAAAAGTACCTTACCTTATGAAGGAAGTTGGACTGTAGTCACGTTTAGTGCCTAAACTAGCAATGACTGCTTTATGTCGGGGTTCTTAACTCCCCAGGGGTATGTACCTTGCCTTAGCATTTCATACATAGAATCATGTCGCAAATGTACACCGTGTAAACTAACAGTGGTCTTTGTGTTGTTTAAGGAAGGAAGGTGTAAGGAGTATGGGGCTGCCTGGAAGCTCAGAAGCATAAACAGTGCAGGTGACATCCCATTCTATTAGTGAGAATTAAATGAGAGTAGGTTTGAGGAACTGTATTGACCTGTTTGTATTTTGTTTTACAGCTTCCTTTCCCCGCAGTCCCCTTCCTTTCCTTCCCCGGTTTTTTCCCCTTTGGGGTTTTTTCCCTCACCGTATCACTTGAACACCCTGTGTTTACCTATCAGGGTGTTTGGGAGGTCCGGAGGTGGAGCTTTATCAGGACGAACGGATCCTGCAGAGTGCCAACCTTGACAGAATCAAGTACCCAAGTATTTCACTCTGCCTGGTCAGTTCGTTGTGTTAAATGGCGTCCATGGAGGATGTGTTGCATGCGCTAGTATTGGTTCAGCAGGAGTTGGCTTCCTCGAAAGCGGAAACAGCTGCGCTGCGAGACAAGGTGGAACTGCTATCTAAAAATCCCTTTAATGCCTCTTCTGTTGCATCTTCCATACAGGTGACAGTGCCTCCACCCATCCCTTTAGCTAATCCTGAAAGATTCTCCGGGGATCCATGCAAGATACAGGTTTTTCTGACTCAGGTATTGCTGCATTTTCTCGTGCAAACCAGCTTCGTTCCCTACCAACCACTCAAGGGTGGCTTTCGCCATATCCTACTTAGTAGGTGATGCGGCCAATTGGGTTGTGCCTTTAGTTAAAAATAATGATGCCATCTTGTCAGACTGGTCAGCGTTCAGGGCAGAATTCGAAAAGGTTTTCGATCGCAGGGCTACTACTTTTAGTGCAGACAAGGAGCTCCTGGAATTAAGGCAGGGAAGAGGCGAGTTGATCACCTATTTGACCAAGTTTAATAGACTGGTGGCTGAGGCTGAATGGCCTGAAGAGAAAAGAATGTCCCTTTTCTATCAGGGGTTGAAAGAAGACCTGTTTAGTTATCAATGGAGCGCACACCGCTAGCCCCTCCTCCGGATCACCCCTCGGGACTCTGATACTTGTAGTTCTTTAGTCAATCACCCAGGTGGGTGCAAGTCTGTACTTGTTGGACTGATGAATCTCTAGACCCGATACATGTCCCGGGTTTTAGGATATCGCCCGAGACATGTCTCGGGTTTCGGGATAACTTCCCTCATCAGTAGAGAAAGATCGTTAGGGGTGGAAGAGAAGGCCGCCACACAACAGTCAAAAGGCCTCAATGCCAGAACCGGCACGCAGGTGCGTCGTCCAAGAGCCCGTGAAGTTATCCCGAAACCCGAGACATGTCTCGGGCGATATCCTAAAACCCGGGACATGTATCGGGTCTAGAGATTCATCAGTCCAACAAGTACCGACTTGCACCCACCTGGGTGATCCACCTGGGTGATCCACTAAAGAACTACAAGTACCAGAGTCCCGAGGGGCGATCCGGAGGAGGGGCTAGCGGTGTGCGCTCCATTGACGACTAAACACAATATGGCTCCCTTGAGCTTTGGGCCGACGGGCTCTTGGACGACGCACCTGCGTGCCGGTTCTGGCATCGAGGCCTTTGACTGTTTTGTGGCGGCCTTCTCTTCCACCCCTAACGATCTTTCTCTACTGATGAGGGAAGTTATCCCGAAACCCGAGACATGTCTCGGGCGATATCCTAAAACCCGGGACATGTATCGGGTCTAGAGATTCATCAGTCCAACAAGTACCGACTTGCACCCACCTGGGTGATCCACTAAAGAACTACAAGTACCAGAGTCCCGAGGGGCGATCCGGAGGAGGGGCTAGCGGTGTGCGCTCCATTGACGGTTGAAAGAAGACCTGAAAGATGTGGTAGCTCGAGTTGATCCACAGCCAAGAACATGTGTGGACATGATTAATCTGGCGTTAAGATTAGATAGCAGGATGACAGAAAGAGGGGGCTCTAGGAGAAGATGGGAAAAAGGATCGTTCAGTTTCGATCGTTCCCCTCGCAAGGTTACAGGGGGGGTGGAAAACAGCCCTGAACCAATGGAGATAGGAGCACTCAGAGCCCCATTGTCCAGAGAAGAGAGGGAAGTTAGGAGAAAGCAGGGATTGTGTATGTACTGCGGGAAGAAGGGGCATTACGTCAGAGAGTGCCCCCCTAAGCCAAAGACCTCTAGTGTTACTCGATTCAAGAAAGTAGCTGTATCGACCACAGGGCTTGAGACAGAACAGTTAGAAAACAAGAGACCCGTAGTGGAGGGAGAGCAGGAGTGGAAACTCACTTCTCTATCCTCTATCGGGATAGGAGAAAACGAGTCACATCTCGTTATAGGCATGACGCTTGAATGTGAGCAAGAGCTCCATCAGGTTTTGGTCATGTTAGACTCCGGAGCCACCGGCAATTTTATAGACGATGGCCTGGTGTCTCGTCTGGCCCTACCACGTATCCCGAGAGAAAACCCTGAGGAAGTCTTAGCGGTAGATGGGCAGCTGTTGAAATCAGGACAAATAACGGAGAGAACCAGCGAGGTAGGCCTGTCTGTTAAGCTGCAAGGGAGCATACACTCTGAGCTGTTGTCCCTGAACATCATTGCGGCTCCTCAGTACGAGGTAATCCTAGGCATGCCTTGGTTGTGTCACCACAATCCTGTTGTAGACTGGAAGTCTAAGACGTTCAAGTTTTTGCCCGAGTTTTGCAAAGATCATATGGTACCTGGTCCCCCTGCTCATGTTGCTGTCTTGACCACCCCTTATTCGGCAGCTACGGCAGTAGAAACAAACGTTCAACTCCCCGGAGAGTATAGTCTCTACAGAGACGTGTTCAGCGAGAGCAAAGCAGAAACATTACCCCCCCCATAGGGAGTACGATTGCCGCATAGATCTAGTGGAGGGGGCCACAATTCCTACTTGCAGGGTGTAGGCTTTGTCTGTGCCGGAAACTACTCATTTGAAGGAAGATATAGATCACTACCTTCGATTGGCGTTTATTAGACCTTCCCGCTCCCCTGCGGCCTCCCCTCTTTTCTTTATTGCGAAAGCCAATGGGGACCTAAGGGCTTGTGTAGACTATCGCGTATTGAACAAGAACACTGTACGCAACCGTTATCCTCTCCCCCTCATTTCTCTTTTACTCGACCAGGTGAGGGAAGCCAAGATCTATACCCGTTTGGACTTACGGGGGCTTATCACCTGGTCAGAGTACGCGAGGGGGATGAGTGGAAGACGGCGTTCAAGACGCGATATGGGCTGTACGAGTATTTGGTAATGCCCTTTGGGCTTTGTAATGCCCCGGCGGCATTCCAATTCTTTATTATTGACGTGTTGAAGGACTATGTGGACCACTTTGTGGTGGTGTATATCGATGATATACTGCTATACTCACAGGATGAATCATGTCATACGGATCAAGTGAGAAAGGTATTGGATAAGTTGAGAGAACATCGCTAGTATGTAAAGTTGAGCAAATGCGAGTTTGGTGTGCGCGAGGTGGAGTTCTTGCGGGTGAATCTCAGCTCTAAAGGTTTGCAGATGTCAGACAGGAAAGTCCAGGCGGTTCAGGAGTGGCCAGCCCCAAAGAACGTGCGGGAAGTACAAAGTTTTTTGGGGTTCGCCAATTATTACCGCCGTTTTATTTTGCACTTTTCACAAACGGCAGTCCCTATAACTAGATTGTTGAGAAAAGGGGCACCATTTGTATGGACTAAAGAGGCTGATGTGGCTTTCCTGACCCTAAAAAGAGCATTTATCATGGCTCCCGTGCTGGCACACCCTGTAGTTGAAAATCCGTTCGTGGTAGAAGCTGACGCTTCGGATGAAGCAATAGGAGCTGTATTGTCTCAGAGAGATCCACTCACTGGTCAACTCCATCCCTTAGCCTACCTCTCTAAAAAGCTGAGCCCTGCTGAAACTAACTACACCATTGCAGAGAAAGAGCACTTAGCTATTAAGAGGGTTTTTCAGGAGTGGAGACAATACCTATGGGGGGCTTGCCACGCGGTGACGGTATACACCGACCACAGAAATCTACAATACATGACTTTGGCTAAGCACTTAACGCAAAGACAAATGCGCTGGATGCTTTTCTTTGCGGAATATAACTTTGTGGTGACTTTTAGACCTGGCGTAGACAACAGAAAGGCTGACGCTTTGTCCAGGCAATTGGTACCACATGAACAACAGAAGGAAGTCCAGCAGGCTATCATCCCCACAGCTAAGGTGTTGTGTGTGGTTCGTGCGGAGAATTTCCTAGAAGAAGTCAAGGGCTCTAGGTCTTTGGTGGCCTGGGAGCGATGGGTTGCTGGTGCTCCTGGAAGGGTGTTGAAACAAGGGTTACCTTTTCAAGGAAAGGGCTTGTACCTACTAACTAAAGAGATACAGAAAAAGGCTTTTGTTTGGTGTCACGTAGCGCCTATGACAGGTCACCCTGGTGTTACTAAAACAGTGAGTCTGATTCGACGGTATTTCTGGTGGGACTCCTTGGTTAAGGATGTTGCTCAGTGGGTACAGAGCTGCGAGGTGTGTGCAAGAGCGAAGGGGGAGAACACTAGGAAAAAAGGCTTGCTTATGCCCATGCCCTCGCCAGCTCGCCCGTGGCAGAACATAAGCCTAGATTTCATAACAGGTTTGCCCTTGGATCAGGGGTGTTCAGCTATAATGGTGGTTGTGGACAATCTGACCAAAATGGGTCATTTCATTTCATGTAAGAATCTCCCCACAGCAGGACAAACCGCCCAATTATTGGCTTCTCAGGTTATACGGTTACATGGCATACCTCAGGTGATCGTGTCTGATATGGGACCACAATTTGTGGCATGCTTCTGGAGGATGTGGTGTAAGGTGTTTGGTATTGAATCGGCTCTCTCAACAAGCTTCCATCCGCAAACAGATGGGCAGACTGAAAGGCTGAACCAGACATTAAAGAAATACCTACGTTGCTATTCCAGGGAAGCGCATGAATCATGGGTGAACTTGTTGTGGATGGCCGAATTAGCATATAACAATGCATGGCATAGCTCTACTGGTATGTCTCCTTTTAAGGCCAAGTACGGTTATGATGCTAAAACAATGCCCATCGATATCCCTATAGGCCTAAGTAACCACCCCACTGTAATGGCACACATCCATGCACTAAGGAAAGTGCATAAGGGTGTGCAAAAACACTTGTTGAAGGCTAAAGAGGTGTACAGTACAAAAGGGGGGGTTGAACCCATGCAGTCGCGGGGACCTGGGCGTTATATGATATACAAGAAGGGGGGTCCCCGCAAGGAGAGAGTGTTATGTACGACACACACTAAGAGGAACAATAGAACTAGAAAAACTTCAAATTGCTTCTGAAAAATATTGTCTTTTATTTAACAATACCGAATTTCATTTGTAAAACACACATAGTATTTCTAATTAATCATAAGCCCCAGTGGGGTAAGGGAAGGAAGAAAAGGGGTGTGCTCAGGACAGAAAAAAGTCGTAAGGAAATAGATTTATTCAAGAAAAAGTGCAATTGCTAAAGTTTACATAAAGTTCAAAATGATTCAAAGTAAAGCCAAAATATTTTAAGGCATCATTTGAAAACAATCAATTTAGAAACATTCTGCGGCTATATACATGGTGGAAAAATCATGGGCATGTGCCGGATGTCCAAACAACAAGAAGGCGTCGACGTTTCGACCCCTAGCCGTAGGTTACTTTAGATCCTATGAACGGGGTCTTCATCAGGACAAGTGTGGGGGGTTGTGGGGCATTCGAATATCAAATTAGACACGATGTATTGCAGGGTGATGGTGGTGGAATTTTTTTTTCGTGGTGTTTAAAGAGGTGTACAAGCGCTGGGCGGATAAACACAGGAATCCTGGTCCCCAGTTTAAGGTTGGGGACAAGGTGTGGCTGTCCACCAATAACATTCAGTTTAAGCTGAGAAGCGTATTCCACCCACGCTTCATCGGTCCCTACCCGATTGTGCGGCAGATCAACCCAGTGGCATATAGACTGAGGTTGCCTGGTTCACTGAGGATTCACCCTGTGTTTCACGTCCACCTTTTGAAGCGGGCTCTCTCTTCACAAGGGAGAGCGCCCCCGCCTGTAGAATGCGATGGGGGACTGGAATATGAGAAAACCATTTGCGATTTCAAAATGTGCAGGGGTGTGCTTTGGTACCTGGTCTCCTGGAAAGGGTATTCTGCGGAGGATGACTCATGGGAACCGTGGAGTTATGTGCATGCTCTGAAGGCTATCAGATCCTTTCATTTGAGGTGTCCTTCCAAACCGGGACCTAGGAGGCGCTTGGGAGGAGGGCATACTGTCAGGGTTTAGACTGCGTGCCTACCTGAACTACAATTCCCATGAGTACCTAGCCTTGAACTACATCTCCCTTGAGCCTCTGCTGCTTGCGGGATATAGCGAGTCCAGGCTGGGAAGTGGGTGTACTTGATTTTGTTCTGTTTCCCTGCGGGAGCGCCTGGCTCTCGTTCTTGGAATTTCCTCGAGGCTGTGTCTTCTTTGAACTGTTGCCGGCTGAGAAGACTTCGAAACGGTAATGTTACAGCGCCTTCTGCTTGGGGGCGGTTCAGATACATTACGAAGAGCGGTTATCTCTTGAACTTGGCGAGTAATATCTGTTCTCGCTTCTATGTGCTCGTTGGGCATTTCTCCGCTCGGGAGAGTTATAGATTGTTTTGGACGCTGTTATCTGAGGCCAAGTGGGTCAGTCCAGTGGCGGAATGCAGGGGGGGGGCTCTTCCGCATTGCCGTCATGAATATATGACGTCTGGAGTTCTATTCTTGTTGGATTACAAATACCAAAGCGGGCGGCGGTGGTGCTGGAACTACGCCCTACCGTGTTTGGTTGTACATATCACTTACGTTTGCACTTTTGTTTTCCATCGGTGTGGATGAGGAAATCTGTACCGGTTGCTTATGTACCACCTTGGGATTTTGTTTTGATGACTTAACAGTACCTTACCTTATGAAGGAAGTTGGACTGTAGTCATGTTTAGTGCCTAAACTAGCAATGACTGCTTTATGTCGGGGTTCTTAACTCCCCAGGGGTATGTACCTTGCCTTAGCATTTCATACATAGAATCATGTCGCAAATGTAGACAGTGTAAACTAACAGTGGTCTTAGTGTTGTTTAAGGAAGGAAGGTGTAAGGAGTATGTGGCTGCCTGGAAGCTCAGAAGCATAAACAGTGCAGGTGACATCCCATTCTATTAGTGAGAATTTAATGAGAGTAGGTTTGAGGAACTATTGACCTGTTTGTATTTTGTTTTACAGCTTCCTTTCCCCGCAGTCCCCTTCCTTTCCTTCCCCGGTTTTTTCCCCTTTGGGGTTTTTCCCTCACCGTATCACTTGAACACCCTGTGTTTACATATCAGGGTGTTCGGGAGGTCCGGAGGTGGAGCTTTATCACGACGAACGGATCCTGCAGAGTGCCAACCTTGACACAGTGAGCCCGGTACCCACATCTGGGCATACCCGGCACACTTAGAGCATGACAGCAAAAGACACGCATACGATGGATGGAATGCAGAGCAAATGAAAAATTCACCCCCAGTCAAGAGACTTGGGTTAAATCCATTGTTCTTTTGCTCACCATGCCACCCCAGTTTGGATCCAGCCATATGCAAATCAGCCTTGACCCTGTGCCTCATGGGAACAGTGCAGCCTGTACTGCCAAGCCCTCTCTGGACCAGAAACAAGCATCCTGGGACCGGTTTTGGGGCATCACCCCTCATCAGCTTTTCTAAAAAAGGCATTTTAAGAATTGTGACTCAAAATCTGACTTTTCCTTAAAGGGGAATTTTCGCCACAATTCCATACACACCAAACTCGATATGTATAACTGCTCTCAATTAAAAGTTATCACTTGTTAAATATAATAAGGTACCCAATGTTATTCTATGGGAGTGGTGGACTTGCAGTAGTGAAAAACAAATGTAACCGTTTTTCACTACCAGGACATGTAAAACCTAAAAGTACATGTCCAACTTTTTAAATACACTGCACCCTGCCCTCTGGACTGTTCAGGGCCTAGGGGTGACTTATAGGTATTAAAAAGGAAGTTGTGGGTGTAGCAGAATTTTGTCCGTCGAAATGGCAGTTTAAAACTGCACCTACAGGCTGCTATGGCCCAGTAGGTACTGAGACATATCTCTTCTACTTCAGTGCACCTTGACCTTGCCTTGCTCTTTTGACTAGTGTTAGTGTCTGTCTCCTGCCGTTTTTTAGGTCGAGCCTACAGCGTGCATGCCTGTCTACAAGACCTGTTGGATTTAATCAAATAAAATGACTGTAGTCCCGCATGCAGCTTACGATAGGTTCAATACCATGTGGGTCAGCTTTTCTGCCTTCGTACTCGTTGTGCAGCAGATAGCTCACCTCCGATTATGGCTGAGGAGCTCCGGCTAAGTACAGTTTTCTTGCGCTGACATTGGTTATCTGTTGTTCGGGAGAACTCCTTTTCCTCTGCTGCCCTTCTCCCAGACATGAGAGCTCAGGTTTTATATCTCGACTTATATAGCGATCTCTTTTAAAACCAATTTTTATTATGTGATATCTGTATGTTTTTATCCGCTTTTATGATTGTTTGAATCATCAATCGAATAAAGCTGTGATTGAATTGAATTGAGTGTTCAGGTTTTTTCTTTCACCTCGAGGGTTCAGCAGTTTTGAAGAGCTGCCTGTTTCTCACCATATTTTTTCCCTGACTATGCTCTAAACCATATGGGAGGCATGTGCTCAGGAGCTGGGCTCAGTATATTTGAGAGTTGATGGTGTCCGTACCCGTGGGGTAGTGTGTTCTTTGGTGCTGAATAAACCACGCGTTTCTAGATAAAGAGGAGAGCAAGAAATAAAGATACAAACTCAACTTTTGCATGAATTGTGCTGTCTGGGAACAGGTTGGTAATTACCGCTTTGTACAGTGATAAAACAGAAACACTGCAAGTAAACAGCGCTGCAAAGACACAAGAGTTAGGGTTAGCGAGGGAGATATTTATACAGAGGTGTTGTTCTTGGCCCTTTTTGCCGGGTCACACCTAAACTTTTTTCCTTTCTACTAGCCTTTTTTCTGACATGGTGTTGGTGGTTTTAGGACTCTGGGCACTTTAGCACTGCTGTCCAGTGTAAAGTGCGTGTGCTCTCTGTGATAAACATGGTAAGATTGGTCTACACCTGCTTGGCCTATTTAATTTACCTGTCAGTCCCTTGTAAAGTGGTATCTCATATACCCAGGGCTGGTAAATTAAATGCTACTGGTGTGCTTGCAGCGCTGATTGCGCCACCCGCCAAAGTAGCCTTTCAAACCTATCCCAGGCCTCTGCCATTGCAGGGCCTGTGCGTGCAGTGTTACTGCCGCTGTGGCGTGGCACCTAAAGTGTGTGCCATGCCTGTGACCCCCCCCCCCCCTTTTACTACATGTCAGTCACCCCAAGGTAGGCCCTAGCATGCCCAATGGGCAGGCTGCTTTTTAGGTAAAAGGTAGGGCATGTACCTTAAGTGTGGGACATGTCCTGGTAGTGACAAACCGCCATTTTGGTTTCTCACTGCTATGGGGCGGCCCTCCAATGGGAATGCATTGGGGATTACCTGACAAGTGTTTCAGTGGTAATTCCTGATATGAGAGGATCAGCGTGGTCAAGTTTGGTATGGTTGGAATAGGAATAATAAATGCTGTGCAATGGTGTGCGCAGATGTATTGTAACTATTTTAGAAATGCCACTTTTAGAAGTTGGCATTTCTGTGTGCTATGTGTCTGCCTGCCTGATGTGGATTGCATGTCTGGCTTAGGAGTGACAGGGGCTGGGGAGGTGTATGTGGCTCCAGGAGGGTCAGGGGGAATCAGCGCTAGGCTGAATGAGGCAACTGCATTTGGAGTAGTGGGAGGAGTAGTCCCCTGACCCTGAATAGGTCTTTGCCTGCCTATGTGAATGCTGGCTCCGCCCCACTGTGTTGTGTCTGATGATAAGCCCCCACCTGATAAAGGGAAAGGAGAGCCTTGTCAACAAAGTGCTCCACACTCCCCAGAACCAGTTAGGACTGGTTCCCCCCAAGCCCTGTGCCAGGGCAGACAAAGAAAAATGTTGATATGAATATTGGGACTGTGACCCCATGAGAGTGGTGTGCTTTTGTGCTTCCAGGCGACTTGTTGCTGCTGGGCCCCAGGAGGAACCGCCACGAGGGACTGCCTTCCTGCTGAAGGGTCCTGTGTGCTGGCCTGCCTGGGACCAGCCTTTGCCCCCTGAAACTTTGGACCTGAGCGCCCTGTGTGAGCTAAAATTTCTCTCCCAGGACAGGGAGAGTGCTGGTGCCTTTGCATCGCTGAGTGGTGACCTGCTTTGAGGGAATCCGGATGTGGGGATTCCCCCGCATTGCTGGATTTTTGCGGGAGCCCTCCCCACATTTTTGCTTATTTATTGAGCGGGGGCTCACCCCACATCTTGCCAAGCGAGCCGGAGCCCACCCTGCACTTTGGTGCGCTTTTGCGGGTGCCCACCCCGCATTGTTGCTTTAGCAGAAGCCCACCCCGCATTTGCCAGAAGCCGCTGCCGCTGCACTGCCGAGATCAGCCCAGAGGAAGTCAGGCGCTCGTGCCTGGTTAGGGGTGTGGCTTGACTCCTCCGAGCCGGAAGGAGAATCCAGGCGGGAGCCCACCACGAACTGGACGGTGCTGGAGGAAGCCTGTGGAAGAATCAGAAGCCAGGCGGAGGTGCAGCCTGGTTGAGGGCGGGGCTCCCGTGTCCACGAGGAGCCACACATGCCCGTCGAAGAGCAATACTGGTCCGCCTGTTTTGGGCAGCCAACGAGGAGAGGCCAGCCAGAGGAGTCCCGAGTGAGGCTGTACATGAGCCCAAGGACACCGGAGAAGCCAGCCAGAGGAGTCCTGAGACGCCCCGGTGAGTGGGGCTGAAGTCTGCCTGTTGTTGGTGCCAGCTGTGGCAACCATTCGTTTTGGTAACATTGGAGAATCAGCCCCAGTGAGTGAGGATGTGAGGGAGCCTTCTGCTTTGTGTGCGTGGGGTGCCCCGGTAAAGGGGGGGCTTAGATGGTGAGAGGAGCCCCGGCAAGGAGGGGCCACGTAGAGCAGTATGGGCGCTCCCCAGAGGCACGGTGTTGCCAGTACTTATTTCTCTTTTGGGCAATGTTGTTTGAGAGTCCCAGTTGGGGCTCAGAAGGCACAGTGGTGCCAAGCCTAATTCTCCAGCTGACCTGCGAGAGAGAGTGGGCAGCTGCAACATTATTGGGCATTCCTTTTGAGGGAAGAGAAAGGGGGTGAGGTGCACCCCAGCCTCCAGTGCATTACGCACCTTACTTCTGTTGCATTGCCAGCCAGAGGGTCACTTGGAAGGCCCCCTACAGATGCCCTGACGTTTTGGGCATAGGGTATTTGAGCCCCAGTGAAAGGTCGGTTGGCCTGGGGTCAGTTCTGTGTTTAGGCATAATAGGTTTATTCCTAATAGGGTACATGCCTAATGTAATGATGCATAATGTGATGCCTACTGAGAATGCATAATGGGTTTATTTATGAGGTTTTATGCCTATTGTGATGCTGATCTAGTGTGACTTATGTGATGCCTAATGAGATTGCATAATGTGTTTATGCTGGTGGGGCCTACTGCGTAATGTGTTATGCTAATGAGGTTTGGGGCCTAATGTGTTTTTTGCCTAATGTGATAATGCTGAGGTCATTATAGTACCAGTAGTTACTGGTTGTGTTTTATATTTACTACCTGTATTCTGATGGTGCTGGCCATGGCCAAATTGGCCTAGTCCTGTATACAATACCTTGTGAATATTGCCTAGTGCCAGTTGGCACAGTGTACATTGTGTGATTATGATTCTAATGTGTTTTGGATAGTACAAAAGCTATTTTGTTTTATATAACCAGAGTCTCTTTTGTGGTGTGCCTAGTGAGTTGCTTCTGTGTGTGTGTTTTGTGCAAATGCTTTACACATTGCCTTTGGGATAAGCCTGACTGCTCGTGCCAAGCTACCAAGGGGGTGAGCAGGGGTTATCTTTAGTGTGTAACTCCCTTGCCCTGACTAGAGTGGGGGTTTCTGCATGGCTTAGGCGCAAGCCCGAGCCAACCAGAAATCCCATTTCTAATAAGAGGCAAGAACATAAACCACTGAGGCTGAAAAGAAGAATATGACTGGCTGAGAAAATGTTGAGAAAAGCACAGGCTCAGTATGAAAGAATAGAAACAAAATGGGTATACAGAGCTGGGCGGAAGTCTCTACACTGCACTTGTGATATTGCTCATGCGAGTAGGAGGCCATTTTTGTATGGATTCAAACCTTCTGATGCTAAAAAAAGTATTTCCAAAATGTAACCTCCCAATCCTCTAGAAGGAGCGGAAAGTAAACAATGGTGTGGAGCTACCACACATAGCGCCTGCTAGCAAGTACTTCTGAGTAGAAGTGCAGGTTCTCTCCAGTGCAGCACCCATCAAGTCCTCTCTCCATGGGCTGTCAGCAGCGGACAGGAATGCTCCGATTCACGGTGAATAGGACATGGTTTATACACGTGACCGCATGGCCTAATGGATAAGTCATTTGACTTTGGATCAGAAGATTGAGGGTTTGAGTCCCTAGGTGGTTGGACTCCTTTTGAGCAATTACAGAAAGTACATTTTATGAAAACTACAATCCTGCTCCGCATTTCAATGTTTTTGTTTCTAAACCTTTGCAGGATGCTGCTAAGGAGGTGGTGATTCTAACAAATGCACACACACCTCTCTTAATATAGAAACTTGCTGCAAAATAGTACATTGTAACTTTTCGGAAACCACTACATAGCGTTCCCTCACTAAAGCACTGCAGGCTGTTCCTCACTACAGCGCTTCCTAGTGTCCGTCTTTCACTAGAGCACTGTACAGTGTCCCTCACACAGCACTGCACAGTATCCCTCACTACTGCACTGCACAGCATCCCTCACTAAACCACTGTCCAGTGCCCTTCACTAAAGGACTACCCAGCATCCCTCATCAGAGCATCGTACAGCATCCCTCACTAGAGCAACACACTGCTTACTTCACTAAAGCATTACACTTTGTCCCTCACTAAAGCACCACAGTGTCCCTCACTAAAGCGCTGTGCAGCGTCCCTCACTAAGAACTGCAGTGTCCCTCACTAAAGCACTACACAGCGTCCTTTCGTAAAGCACTGCCCAGCATCCCTCACTACAGCACTGCACAGTGTCCCTCACTAAAGCAGCACACAGCGTCCTTTCTTAAAGCACTGCCCAGCATCCCTCACTACAGCACTGCACAGTGTGCCTCACTAAAGCACTACACAGCGTCCATTAGTAAAGCACTGCCCAGCATCCCTCACCAAAGCACTGCCCAGCATCCCTCACTAAAGCACTACAGAGCATCCTTCACTAAAGAAGTGTGCGGACTGTCTGTCACTAAAGCACTGTCTGCACTGAGCAGCTCTCACTGTACTAGTGTAGGAAAAACACTATGGCGCAGTACAGAAGTCAACTAAAGGCCCTCCCAGGCCATCAGAATCAGCACATGTTGCACCTATTCCAAGCAGGGTGCTTTACTGACGTGAGCTCCAGAACCTTAGAATACCTAAGCCCAGCAGAGGGGGCAGCAATTTGCTTTTCTTTTCAGACACCTTCAACTTCTGCCCAAGTTAATGTTACCACATGGACTCTTATAGCTATGGGCAATAAAGTCTTTCAGTCTGCGCCTTTGTTTTCAAAAATGTTAATAAGAGCTAATTACTGTCTATTTCTATGTTGGGGTATTTGTAGAGCTCACTGTTACTCCCAAGAGTGTCCTGGTGTTAAAAGGCTGAAAGGAGAGCAGTGGGGAGGAAAGATTATTGGCAAGAATAGAGCCTAGTTTTCCGTTTCTTAAGTGAAAGGGCATTTTGTTCCAGAGGACAGGACCAAGGTTAGAGAGAGCCTTGCCCCCTGTCCTCGACTTTCTAACACGAGGTGATAGCTAGTAGAAGGTCAGAAGAACGGAGAGTTCCACATATTAGGAAAGATTTTTATGAAACTAGCCATTTTACCTATCAGTGAAAGAATCAAATGCAGCCAAAATATCAAATAGGAGTTTGATATGTCCTGATTCTCTACAGTTTATAAAATAATTAAACTAGACCTAAAACATGAAACTAAACCCTACATCTTTAGACTAAAGGCCATAAAACTGAAAAGAGTAAAAGGAAGAAGAAACAATATTTTAGTGGCATCCCTAAAGAACAAAACTCAAGCAGAATAATGTTAGCCAGTCTTTTCTACTGCTAGCTTCTATAACAAAGTTACATCTTATTGACTCTTTCAGTAACAACAAAATTACTCTTTCACTTTCTTTTTCTTTTCTTTGAATGGCATTTAGTTTGTGGTTGTGCAGGTGTTTTTTCAGTGTTCATATGTTTTCATCGGTGATTTCTATTTTTCTTTCAGTGGGGTTTTATCAGTTAATATAGGTTTAAACCTAAAACCCCACAGCCTAGGTATAGAATATGATTTTCCGTTTCAGATACTCTGGTCCGGACCCAGGGCTTTCGGGGTAATGAGTAAGGTAATAAAGGTTATTCTTTTCCTTACTGGGAGCCAGTGAAGGCTCCTCAAGAGGTGGGACACATATGCCTTCCGGGGCAGCTCAAAGATGGTACGGCAGCTGCATTCTGAACCACCAAAAGTCGGTCCAGCAGATAGCAAGGCATGCCAAGATAGAGACCATTTCCATAGTCCAACCGAGATATAATCAGAGCTTGAGTCACCTGTTGTCTAGCCGTCCTTGAGAGAAAAAATAATAATTTCCGCAAGAGACGTAACAGAAAAAACATATGCTCACCACCGCATTGACTTAGGCGCGGAAGAGCAGTTGGTTGTCCATTAGGAACCCCAGAGTTTTCATAGCCGGGTTGTTATTTGCCAAAGGGGCAGCAAAGTCAGCAGGCCAAAAGACTTGCTGCGGTGTAACTCTATCTTCCGTGCATTACATTTCAGTTGAGTCGCAACCAGCCACCCAAAAACAGCTGAAAGGCAGGCACTGATAGAAAACACCGGGCATGGCTCGCGGTTCTTCCATGAAAACAACAGCTGCGTGTCATCAGCGTAAACAAAATTTTAGCGCCTTGCGATTTCGCCAGCGTAACAAGGGGTGAGAGGTAGATGTTAAACAGGGTCGGACTCACAGCCGACCGCTGCGAGACTTCAAACTTCAACTGGCGTAAGGCGGCAGAGTAAGGGTCGCGCCAGACCTCTTGCTACCCTCTCCTCAAGGAAGGATGCCATCCATTTCCAGGCCTGATCCCTGATGCCAACTGAGTGGAGCAGAGACAGAAGCATATGGTGTGAGTCCATGTCGAACGCTGCCGATAGGTCTAACAAGACCAGCAGCACTCTCCTCACTTGCTTCCAGAATGGAGTTGACTACCTCCAAAAAGGCAGTTTCTGTACGATGATTAGGTCGGAAACCAGACTGGCTAGGATGAGGTAAGCAGTTCAATTCAAGAAAGGAGGATAGCTGCTGATTAATGTGTTTCTCCAAGATTTTTTAAAAGGCCGGGAGGAGGGAGATGGCTCTATAATTGGCGGGATCAGAAGGATTTGCTTGTGCCTTTCTTAAAAATGGGACGACCCTTGCTTGTCGCCATTTAGAAGGATCCGTAGCAGATAAAAGGGAGGAATTCAATAGCTGGTTCACAGATGACTTTAAGGCTTCTGCTTCAAGGACTAGAATAGAGGCGGGGCGGGGTCCAATGAAGAACCTGACTTAAGTCTTTTTAGGTCCTAAGAGAATCTTCCAGGGAAATAGGGTCAAAGAGGTTCAAGGAACAGGTCACTGATAAGGGTGGTGTACAGTGGTAAGGTGTGCCCTGATCATTGCCCCTTCTGAAACAGGGACTGAAGTACTATCTCCCAACAAAGGTGGAGGGAGGCTGGCCTGGATGGAAACAATTTTTTCTTGAAGGAATGAGGCAAGCCTCTTGTACCATTCCTCAGAAGGCGGTAACTCAATGGAGCCCGCTTTGGGTGTAGAGAACGATTTTACAATTTTAAAAACTTCTTTTGAATGATTACCTGCCTTTAGAATTCTGACATCAAAATAGTTTTTTTGGGCTAGCTTAATCTCTTTGTGGTAGGATCTGAGCACTGTTTTAACATCAGTTTTGGTCACACAAGTGGGGTTTTATCAGTTAATATAGGTTTAAACCTAAAACCCCACAGCCTAGGTATAGAATATGATTTTCCGTTTGAGATACTCTGGTCCGGACCCAGGGCTTTCGGGGTAATGAGTAAGGTAATAAAGGTTATTATTTTCCTTACTGGGAGCCAGTGAAGGCTCCTCAAGAGGTGGGACACATATGCCTTCCGGGGCAGCTCAAAGATGGTACGGCAGCTGCATTCTGAACCACCAAAAGTCGGTCCAGCAGATAGCAAGGCATGCCAAGATAGAGACCATTTCCATAGTCCAACCGAGATATAATCAGAGCTTGAGTCACCTGTTGTCTAGCCGTCCTTGAGAGAAAAAATAATAATTTCCGCAAGAGACGTAACAGAAAAAACATATGCTCACCACCGCATTGACTTAGGCGCGGAAGAGCAGTTGGTTGTCCATTAGGAACCCCAGAGTTTTCATAGCCGGGTTGTTATTTGCCAAAGGGGCAGCAAAGTCAGCAGGCTAAAAGACTTGCTGCGGTGTAACTCTATCTTCCGTGCATTACATTTCAGTTGAGTCGCAACCAGCCACCCAAAAACAGCTGAAAGGCAGGCACTGATAGAAAACACCGGGCATGGCTCGCGGTTCTTCCATGAAAACAACAGCTGTGTGTCATCAGCGTAAACAAAATTTTAGCGCCTTGCGATTTCGCCAGCGTAACAAGGGGTGAGAGGTAGATGTTAAACAGGGTCGGACTCACAGCCGACCGCTGCGAGACTTCAAACTTCAACTGGCGTAAGGCGGCAGAGTAAGGGTCGCGCCAGACCTCTTGCTACCCTCTCCTCAAGGAAGGATGCCATCCATATCCAGGCCTGATCCCTGATGCCAACTGAGTGGAGCAGAGACAGAAGCATATAGTGTGAGTCCATGTCGAACGCTGCCGATAGGTCTAACAAGACCAGCAGCGCTCTCCTCACTTGCTTCCAGAATGGAGTTGACTACCTCCAAAAAGGCAGTTTCTGTACGATGATTAGGTCGGAAACCAGACTGGCTAGGATGAGGTAAGCAGTTCAATTCAAGAAAGGAGGATAGCTGCTGATTAATGTGTTTCTCCAAGATTTTTGAAAAGGCCGGGAGGAGGGAGATGGCTCTATAATTGGCGGGATCAGAAGGATTTGCTTGTGCCTTTCTTAAAAATGGGACGACCCTTGCTTGTCGCCATTTAGAAGGATCCGTAGCAGATAAAAGGGAGGAATTCAATAGCTGGTTCACAGATGACTTTAAGGCTTCTGCTTCAAGGACTAGAATAGAGGCGGGGCGGGGTCCAATGAAGAACCTGACTTAAGTCTTTTTAGGTCCTAAGAGAATCTTCCAGGGAAATAGGGTCAAAGAGGTTCAAGGAACAGGTCACTGATAAGGGTGGTGTACAGTGGTAAGGTGTGCCCTGATCATTGCCCCTTCTGAAACAGGGACTGAAGTACTATCTCCCAACAAAGGTGGAGGGAGGCTGGCCTGGATGGAAACAATTTTTTCTTGAAGGAATGAGGCAAGCCTCTTGTACCATTCCTCAGAAGGCGGTAACTCAATGGAGCCCGCTTTGGGTGTAGAGAACGATTTTACAATTTTAAAAACTTCTTTTGAATGATTACCTGCCTTTAGAATTCTGACATCAAAATAGTTTTTTTGGGCTAGCTTAATCTCTTTGTGGTAGGATCTGAGCACTGTTTTAACATCAGTTTTGGTCACACAAGTGGGGTTTTATCAGTTAATATAGGTTTAAACCTAAAACCCCACAGCCTAGGTATAGAATATGATTTTCCGTTTGAGATACTCTGGTCCGGACCCAGGGCTTTCGGGGTAATGAGTAAGGTAATAAAGGTTATTATTTTCCTTACTGGGAGCCAGTGAAGGCTCCTCAAGAGGTGGGACACATATGCCTTCCGGGGCAGCTCAAAGATGGTACGGCAGCTGCATTCTGAACCACCAAAAGTCGGTCCAGCAGATAGCAAGGCATGCCAAGATAGAGACCATTTCCATAGTCCAACCGAGATATAATCAGAGCTTGAGTCACCTGTTGTCTAGCCGTCCTTGAGAGAAAAAATAATAATTTCCGCAAGAGACGTAACAGAAAAAACATATGCTCACCACCGCATTGACTTAGGCGCGGAAGAGCAGTTGGTTGTCCATTAGGAACCCCAGAGTTTTCATAGCCGGGTTGTTATTTGCCAAAGGGGCAGCAAAGTCAGCAGGCTAAAAGACTTGCTGCGGTGTAACTCTATCTTCCGTGCATTACATTTCAGTTGAGTCGCAACCAGCCACCCAAAAACAGCTGAAAGGCAGGCACTGATAGAAAACACCGGGCATGGCTCGCGGTTCTTCCATGAAAACAACAGCTGTGTGTCATCAGCGTAAACAAAATTTTAGCGCCTTGCGATTTCGCCAGCGTAACAAGGGGTGAGAGGTAGATGTTAAACAGGGTCGGACTCACAGCCGACCGCTGCGAGACTTCAAACTTCAACTGGCGTAAGGCGGCAGAGTAAGGGTCGCGCCAGACCTCTTGCTACCCTCTCCTCAAGGAAGGATGCCATCCATTTCCAGGCCTGATCCCTGATGCCAACTGAGTGGAGCAGAGACAGAAGCATATAGTGTGAGTCCATGTCGAACGCTGCCGATAGGTCTAACAAGACCAGCAGCGCTCTCCTCACTTGCTTCCAGAATGGAGTTGACTACCTCCAAAAAGGCAGTTTCTGTACGATGATTAGGTCGGAAACCAGACTGGCTAGGATGAGGTAAGCAGTTCAATTCAAGAAAGGAGGATAGCTGCTGATTAATGTGTTTCTCCAAGATTTTTGAAAAGGCCGGGAGGAGGGAGATGGCTCTATAATTGGCGGGATCAGAAGGATTTGCTTGTGCCTTTCTTAAAAATGGGACGACCCTTGCTTGTCGCCATTTAGAAGGATCCGTAGCAGATAAAACGGAGGAATTCAATAGCTGGTTCACAGATGACTTTAAGGCTTCTGCTTCAAGGACTAGAATAGAGGCGGGGCGGGGTCCAATGGAAAACCTGACTTAAGTCTTTTTAGGTCCTAAGAGAATCTTCCAGGGAAATAGGGTCAAAGAGGTTCAAGGAACAGGTCACTGATAAGGGTGGTGTACAGTGGTAAGGTGTGCCCTGATCATTGCCCCTTCTGAAACAGGGACTGAAGTACTATCTCCCAACAAAGGTGGAGGGAGGCTGGCCTGGATGGAAACAATTTTTTCTTGAAGGAATGAGGCAAGCCTCTCGTACCATTCCTCAGAAGGCGGTAACTCAATGGAGCCCGCTTTGGGTGTAGAGAACGATTTTACAATTTTAAAAACTTCTTTTGAATGATTACCTGCCTTTAGAATTCTGACATCAAAATAGTTTTTTTGGGCTAGCTTAATCTCTTTGTGGTAGGATCTGAGCACTGTTTTAACATCAGTTTTGGTCACACAACAGTAGTTCATTCTCAAACTCTCTGTTTACATATTAATTTAGATGCTTTCAGCGATGATGCGAACCATGGGCTCTGCACTTTAAATCGCTGCTGTTTTGTACTAATTTTTGGGGCCAACGTCAAACAGGTGGACTCAATCCAACCCTCAACCTGGTCCACATCCTCGCTAAATGTGCCAGTTAGATGGGGTCTACTGTAAAGCTGCTTCAGCACCAGAAAGGCCCTCTCCGCCATCTCATCTCTTAACTTTCTAAACCTCAATTGCAATAGATCTCGCATTTGCGAGAGTTTAAGCTAATGGCATTGTAAATGGCAATGCCTTTTATTTATCTGTTTCAAAAACAACACATAAATAAAAAGCATTATCATTTACAATGCCAATTGCTCAAACTCCCACAAATACTAGACCTGTTGCATTGCAAATGCTTGTCTTGTTAGCTGCTCATTCTGCTTAACTCAGTAACTGCTCTTTCTTGTTTGTGTCATCTGTTCTATCTTCCCCTGCCTCTGAGTAACTGCTCCTTTTTGCATCCTATTTTCCTCCTAACTGCCCCTTTTTCCTCCTCTTACTACTCTGTTGTGCATCTTAGTCTCTTCTGTCATTTTTCCCCCCTGACTTGCTGCAAGGATAGCATTTTCTTACCTTACAGCTCCCGCCGGACTTTCCCGCTCTCCCTGCCGACTTTCCCACTCTTGCTGAGCCCGCCCACCACTCCCCTGTCTCCTCCCACTCTCCAAGGCCTGACTTAACGGAGGCTACAGCGCGGTCATGCAGCGGATGTGCGCCATGGGCTCATCTGCAGCGCACCTACGGCAAGCCCATCTGGACCCGTCTGAGCCTGGACCACGCCTAGCTCCAGGAACTCTGGTCCAAACGCCTCCCTCAGCTTCACCACTGATGAACTCCACCTTTTCAAGCCTGGATGCCACCACGAATCCTCCTGCTGAGTCACACCTCAGTCCACGGTGGACCCCTTTGCCTGCTCACTTTGCCACTTCGGCTGATGCTACATACGCGCTCCCACTGCCCACACACATACACCACACCCCTCACCAAGTCAGAACTCAAGACCCGCACTCACGCAGCACTAAGACAACACTCACTCGCATGCGTGAGACTCAACACATGGTCACTCAGCAAGTACTCCAATGAGATTTTTGACCTCATCAACTCCAACGCACTTAGGGCCAGATGTAGGTGAGGGACATTTACTGACTCATAAATAACAAATTTTACCGATTCGGTATTTATGAATCGGTAAATATGAAGGAGGGAGATGTAGCAAATTTGGAAAATAGAAATACCGAATCGGTAACATTCGGTATTTACCGAATCGGTAAATACCGAATCGGTATTTCCTATTGATTCCTATGGGCTGTGAAGCCCATAGGAATCAATGGGAAATACCGATTCGGTATTTACCGAATCGGTAAATACCGAATGTTGCAAGGGTGCAGGGGGTGTCACTTTGACACCCTCTAGCACCCGAAGTAAAGGCATGTGTGACATGTGGCACACATACATGCCCTTAGGGCATGTCTGTGTGTCACATTGCACAGTGTGCATGCACAGATGTGCATGCACACCTGGATTCGGTATTTTACCACACAATAGTATTGTGTGGTAAAATACCGACTCTTAAGGGCCTGTAACACTCTCAGGAGTGTCACCTACATTTGGATTTACCGAATCGGTAAAATTACCGATTCAGTATTTTACAGAATCGGTAAATTTACCGAATCGGTAAATTTACCGATTCTGTAAAATAATGGCCCCTACATGCCAATTCCTAAATACCGGTCTGTAACGGCCGAAATCGGCCGTTACCGACCGGTATTTGGGCTCCTACATCTGGCCCTAGACCTCCTCTTCATCGCCGAAACCTAGGTCAACCCTGCATCACCACCAGAAATTGCGGCAATCATCCCTACTGGATGCAAAATCCTGCACCAGGTCTGACCCCTTAAACCAGGAAGAGGATTCACCATCATCCACAGAGACACGATCAAATGCACCTCTTACACTGACCCAGAAGTAACTTTTATTTAACACATGCACTTCAAGCTTCAGATCGACAGTAAAAGCACAATCAAAGGCACCCTTGCCTAATGGCCCCCAGGAACTCACACCCACCTCAGCACCCTCCTCGCCAACCTCACAGCACTCCTTGCCATGGGTACCAAAGACTTCATACTCAGGTGCAATTACCTAGATGGTCCTATGGATTCAAACTCCAAGACTTGCTCAAACAACTACAGAACAGCAGCCTCACCCAACTCGTAGAAGGCCCTACACACATCCCCTGAAACACAATGAACCCCATCTTCTCCTTCAGCGACAAGGTTAAAGTCAGCCACTTTGCACCATTCACATGGATGGATCCACTTCCACATAGTAGTGCCACCAACCACACCTACGGAATGTAGCAAAACCTCAAGCCGCTGCTGGAAGAAAGTTACAGAAACGGAATGGCTCAACACCCTTCAACTAAACTACCCAGGCCCACCAATGACAAAATCAACTACACTAATAACTTCAACAACAGGATCACCAACTGCGCCAATACCCTGGCACTCCTGAAAAACACCAAACCCAAAAGATCAACAAACAAGCTACGTAATACAACGTTGACCATAGAAAATCCAAGAGAGTTTGCAAATAACTTGAAAGGAAATGGAGAACAACCAGAGGAACCACCCCAAGAAAAACGCACAGGGCTGCACTTAGGCACTATCACCATCAAGTAAAAAAGACCAAGAAAAAGGCCCTGAACCTGAGAATGAAATCTATCTTCAACAGCTACGAGGAACGTTTTGCCATTGTCAATGAATTTACCAATCTAACAGCCGCAACCCAAACCATCAATGCTACACTAGAACTCTGCAAAAACCTTTCCAACTTATTTCATGAAAAAAGACACTAAGAGCTACCGCAACTTCGAATCCCAGCCACCACCCATCGATCTTCTCAGCCTGCTAACCACAATCATAGACTACCAACTGAGAGCATTGACTCTCTATCCATCTAGGACTTGAAGCAATAATGAAGACAGAGTTATAACGCGAAGGGGGGTAACCCCAGACAAATCACTAGGACCTCTGTGAAGTTCGGTACATAGAGCAAATGGCTCTAGTGGACACATTGTTTAAGACAAGTATTTTATCATCACGTGAAGAATTAATTCAGAACAATTTCAAGATAAATTCAGTAGATTTATTCATATGGAACACGAATTCTCATGTTCACTGAGAATGCAGCAAAAGTACATATTCAAAAATTCACAGATTTCAAAAGAGGTGCCCCATTGTGAAAGGAAAGGTAAGTGTAACGTAGTACAAAAGTGAGGGTAAGTGGGAGAGGGAGGGCAGTGAGCAAATATACATCTAAATCATATAAAGTGCCAACCCAGCCTATAGGTTATGGCTGATGTATTTACAACACCATAGTTTATGGACACATGGAGAACCTATCACTGTTGTCCACAATGGTAAATGCAATGTATAGCTGTCGATGTTTCGACACTGGGGGATGAATGTAGACTATCAGTTGTTCAGGAGGATGTTCCAAACTGAAGACGGAGCAATGAGCCGGCAGTTACAGTCATTGAAGAACAATGGCCAAATTGTTATCAAGTCAGCGGACAAGGGCAAGCCAATCGTGGTCCAGAACACGAATGACTACAAAACGGAGGTCCTTAACCAGCTTGGGGATGGCATTACTTACACCAGCCTGAGGACTGACCCCACCAAGGAGGTGACCAAGATGATTCTAAAAGTGACAGAAGAAGGTCGCAAAAAGGGTTTCTTATCAGATTTGGAATTTACCTTCCTTAATCGGAAACATCCCTGACTTCCTACAATCTATACCTTACCGAAGGTGCACAAGAGTTGCTGCCGACCAGAGACACAATTCTGCCCTCCTGCTGCTGAGCCAGGCTTGAGCAGGCAAAGGCAGAAAAATAGGCATCCTGTCACAAGGAGGTGTCACCACCTCCCAGACAAGATTTAATGTATTGGGGCAGGGTGGGTGCCCTTGCCAGCACCACTCAGTCTGAATGAGGAGCACATTTGGTGTCCCCATGCATAGTCCTGCTCAAACTAGCTCCCGCTCTGGCCCAAAACTGGACAAAGGACATGAGAGTAACCTCCCCTCTGTCCAGACCCGTCCCCTGAATCTTCCCGACCTTTTCCCTAGGGTACGTAAGGGCTTACCTGGGTGTAGCTCCCTCAATTCATCGTGGGATAAGATTCAGATCAGACACCACTTCAACCTTATGGGCACTCTGGACTTCGCTGGACTTCGTTTGGGCCTGACTTTGTCTCCCTTCCAGTCTGCTGCATCGCCTGTGCCTGTACATTGAAAAGGAACCTTCCAAGGCCTGTGAGGCATCAAAAACACTTAAAGAAATCTCCCTTGGAGTGAAGGAGTCACTCCCCTGCAACCTCAGGCACTGCAAAAAAGTCTACCGGTTTGCAGAACCCGGGCTTCTTCCGGACTCCGAACAGCTCTGCAACATAGGTGGTGGTTTCCCACAGCTCCCGAGGCGTGTCCTGCCTCTGACAAAGTTTGAGGCCAGTATCCCTCATGGGGTTTGCAATAACCGTACCCCTGTGCATTGCATCAACTTGCATTTGCAAAGGCTTGTTGACTTCTTTCCAAGAAGATCTTTGGGCTCCAATTAGCCCCAACATCGAGCATCTCCAGTGACCAGAATCTTCAGCCACACCGCATGGTGTGTATCATGGCCTGCATCTTTTGGTGAGCTGCTTGAGGTCCTCTCGCGACTCCAGTGCCTACGGCCTATGGGTCGATTTGAGGGTCACCTTTGTTTCTCTTGGGTTCCCCTGATTGCTCTGACCTGCCCTGACTCCCCTGCTTTTGGTGGTTACCCTGGACCTTGCTGGTCCCGACATTGCACCTTCTTCGACTTCTGCATGGGTTGCATTTGCCAAGGTTTGTTGGTGTTCCTGCAGGACACCGACCCCTCTGCAATCAACATCCAACGTATTACAGCTCATGTTTGGCTCCTTAACTTCCTCAGCGTCGCCTGGTCCTCACAGCTGCAGAGTCAAGGTCCTCGTCAACTCTCCAGCAACACCTGACATCGGAAGGCATTCATCTTCCAAGTATCCTGGTCACCCCTGAATGGCATAGACTCTTTCCCCTCTCCTTCCAGGTACTTCTGGTCTAGAATCCACCTTCAAATTCCACTGGACACTTTCTGCTCTTCCAGCAGCTGCACTTTCCCGAAGTCCTCCATAGGAAACGACAGCGGTTTCCGACACCACTTCACATGTATGCACCTGGCTTCCCTGGTGGAGGTAACGTGGGTACTAGGATATCCATGGGTGGGGTGGTTCTCCAACCTTCTGTCCTCCACGGGGTTTCTTCAGGGTCTACTGAGAAGGGACCTTAATCTTTAAAAATCCAACCGTGACTTACGCGTTGACTTCAACGGAGCATGCGGTGTGTTCCCACACACTGCACACGCTCTCCATGGGGTCCCTATCTACTTACCTTGGGTGGTTTGTGGGTTCCCGGCACTTCTACATCCTCTTAACACTGTCTTGATCTGAGTCATGGTTTTTATACCACTTTTTTAGTATATTGTTTGGTCCCCCTCGGGGTCCACTGTGTATTTACGTGTGTTTCTTTGCTAAAGTATTGTGTGAATTGTGTTTATCTCCATGTTGGAGATATTGGAAACTACTTGAGAGTATTATATAACAAATACATATTTTTATATATATTTGGTGTGGTTCTTTTCACTTAATCTATACTGTAAGATTGCATTCTGGTAAAACAAGCTGTTTTACACTCCTTCTGGACTAAGCCTGGAGGCTGCTCTCCACAGTTTCCACTTACAGAGCTTTCTAAGGTTGTCTAAGACCACTTAAATCCCCATAACAGTATTCTGGACTGGTGCAAGGTTTCCACTTACATAAGTGTACATCATATACCAGACCAGCTTCTCACACAGTGCATTAATGTGTTGGTGTTGTAACTGCAGCATTTGCCTAAGACAACAACAGCTTGAGCTGGTTCTACAAAAGCTGTAATACTCTCTTTATTAGAAACTCCTGCTATTCTCCAGAGCTACTTGCCCCTAAGTCCCATCTCACAGGGAGTGGTACCCACTGTGTTAGCAGGCGTCCATCTTAAAATGTTTTTTAACTCTTCAGATGTTTGGCAATGTATCAGCAAGCAAACGCATGCGAGGAGCACTCTTTGAAATAATTTATGGTTTTAAAGAATCCCTTGGAAGATGCTGCCACTGCTGTGCATGGTGGGCTTCATAAAAACAGAAGACAAAACTATTCAAAGATGTGCATGCACAGACAGCCATCTGAGGGAAAATCCCAGTCTCAGAACCAATAGGTTTTATGATTGAAACATACGGGCTTTGCCAATGCTTGTTTTGTTATGGAAAGTATCAACTCCAAAAATTCCAGATATAGTATATTGGTGGTAATGTCAAAATAAGCAAACTTACAACTTGGGGTCTGTGGCATCAGGGGTAAAAGCACTTGTACATCCCCTGACATTTCTTAACTTACTGTATAAGGCAGCATATTTTTTAGGGAATACCCTTTTGTAGAATAAATTAAAAGTGGGTGGCCCAGTGGCACTTCGGTGGCTTCTGCATCAGAGTGCAGTAAATATAAACCTTCATGCCCAGGTCATAAGACGACTGCTGGTAGCAGACCGTCCTCAGGAACACTGCGCTCCAAGTTGTCCCATCCCATTCGACTTCTGCATTCAGCCTCCTCAGTCACTGTGAAAGATTCAGGGGCAGATTTACAATAGCTGGCACATCCCTGCATATCAGCAGGGATGCATCTGTGCCATAAAGCGTCGCATTGCTGGAGTTGCGTCAAAAGCACGACGCAGATCCAGCAATGCTCTGGGGGGCCCTATCTCCACAATGCTGCGTCAATCCTTACACCTGCTTCAAGCAGGCGCAGGGTTTTGACGCAGCATGGGCCCAAAAGTAACTGAGTGAAATCTTGTAGATTTCACTCAGCCACTTTTGGCAGGCGTTCCTGCACCGGAACGCCCCCCACCCCACAGTTTGCAACGTTTTTTGCAGCCTTTGCGGGCTCCCCATCTGAGGCCCACACTACCGAACACTTTGTTGCACTCCACAACGAGATCTTTATGGCATTGAAAACATTAGTGCCAAAAAAGAATCAGCAAAATCTGGATAACTTGTCCCATAGCAAACCTTGGTATGACAAGACTTGTAGGGTATACAAGGGGAATCTCCTGCTGGCGATTAAAACCAAAACCCCAGCAGATGTTAGAATAGCTAGGAAAGCCTATAAGCGAGTACAGGCTGCCGCAAGGAAGGCGTGGGAGGAGGATAGCTGGGGGGATATGTTGGAAGCCGCAAAAGCAAAGATACTGCAGGGTTTTGGAGGCTAGTTGCGAATGGAAACCATGAAGGGAAAGTTGTCAAGGACGCCTACCTTGACGAATCCACATGGGTTAACCATTTCACGACACTATATAAAAAATATGATGGAAACCCTAACGGTATTAGTGATGAAGTACTATGCCTCACCCCTCCCAGCGATCATTTGGAGTTTACAATTGAGGAAACAGGTGGCAATCAATGTAGTGAAAAGTGGCAAAGCGCCAGGATTAGACAAAATACCTGGTGACCTCTATAAACACGATATAAAGGTTTGGGCACCATACATAAATTATTTATGCAACATGCTGTCCCGTAGTCTAGATTTCCCAGATAGTTGGAGGGGAGCTGAGATTGTCTTAATTTTCAAAAAAGGCTATCGGTCGGAACCCTCAAATTACCGAACAATCAGACTAATGGACATTCTCCAGAAAATCTACTCGAGACATATTTTAACCCGAGTAAATGAGTGGATGGAAGATAAGATGGTCCTCACGAAGTTCCAAGCTGGGTTCAGGAGCAAAGGGAGCACCATCGACCAAGTTTTTAGGTTTTAATGCCTTTACTGGAAATATGTCTACATTAAAAAGGGCCATTTATACGTCGCCTTTGTAGACCTTAGAGCGGCGTTCGATTTAGTGCCACGAGATCTGCTTTGGAGATCCCTTCACAAGGCTGGGTTACCCGGCTGCTTGCTGGTTCAGATAATCGAGTTGCATGCTCGGAACTTTGCCAAAGTGAGATGGGGCCCCAATGGGGAATTGACTCAGAGCATACCGATTGAGCGTGGCGTCCGCCAAGGCTGCGTTCTGGCCCCCACCTTATTTTCCCTTTTTGTGAATGATATTCCTGCACACTTAGAGGGTTGTATGAATGACTCACCCAAACTAAGTGGAGAAAGGGTGCCTGCGTTACTTTTCGCGGATGATACCATTCTAATTTCGCAAACCAAGAAAGGTCTCCAGGCACTACTTCATTCATTGAGTGATTACTGTAATAAGAAAGGGTTGGAAATCAATGCAAAGAAAACAAAATGTATGGCCTTAAACCCTATTAAACCAGATAAAGGATATTTATTATTAAATGGCCAAAAATTGGAATCGGTCGAACATTTTTCTTACCTGGGGGTCTCGCTTGATTCCAATTTCACGTGGAAACCCCAAATTGATAAAAGTAAGGTAATATTTGCACAGAATACCAAACCCATCCTTAAGAAGCAAAGTTTAAGTATCAGCAAAGCTGTGTAACCAGTAGTGGAGCTCTTTAAATTCAAAATCCAACCGGCAGCCTTATATGGCGCCGAGATTTGGGGTCCCGCGTCAAAGGACGCTTTTGGAATCATGGATAATAAATTCATGCGAAGCATCGTAAGGGCCCCAAAATGTACCCCTCTGGTACCTCTTCAGTTGGACCTGGATATTAAGAGGACTGACCATTACATCATCGTCAGGCCATTAATGTTTTGGGTGAGACTGTGGCAGACACCAGAGTTGCTTGATTATAGAAATGGGCTTAAAGAGATAATGGGGCCGATTAGGATGGCGGACGGACTTGCGTCCGTCCGCCACCCTTGAGGAGGAGGGAACGTCCGCAGGGGCTGCGGCGTTCCCTCCGTGCTGATTAGGATGTGACCGCCAGGGTGGCGGTCACATCCTCTATATTTAACATTGCGGCGGGTGCAGCTTCAAGCTGCACCCGCCGCAATGTTAAAAAAGCATGTTTTACATTTACATGCACAAAGCGGCCGGCACCGCACGGTGCCTGCTGCTTTGTGCACGCAAATGCAGGGGGGTACCATAGGTACCCCCCATGTGCACCCCCCACCCCCCATTCACCCAGGGGGCCCGCAACGGGCCCCCAAAGTGAATGTCCGTATGCTTTTCCATGGCGGAAAAGCCGCCGTGGAAAAGCATGTATTCACGAACATCCTAATATGGCGGACGGTGTCTCATAGACACCGCCTGCCATGTTATAGCTTTTCCGCCACGGTCGGAAGCCGACCGCGGCGGAAAAGCGGCGGACGGAATTCCAGACCCACCAGCCATCCTAATTTGGCGGTGGGTCTTTGGAGGCTCCGCAGCGGTTTTTCCGCATCCTCCAGGCCGGCGGACACTTCCGCCGGCCCGGAGGATGCGGAAAAACCGCCATCCTAATCGGCCCCAATGTGTTTAGATGCACCAATTCCATTGTCTGGCTTAAACATATTAGAATGTGGTTTATTAAAATAGGTCTTCCCCAATTTTGGGAATGCCCCGAAAGATTACCGTCAAATTAAAAAAACATGGTGAAAAAGGCTTTCTGGGGTTTCATCAATAACCAATTAACCAATGGGAACAGTTGTGGGACTTTAGTCAGCAATTTCTTAACCTTCAAGGATGAGCCCCTATTCGAGGCTTTCCTTGATGAAGTTGAGCCCCCACTCGTCAAAACCCTATTTATGAAATTTAGGTACGGGAACCTTATGACTAACTCTACTTTGGCGCATTGGTCCAGGAAAAGTAACGGTGACACCGCAATGGCAAGTGAAACCTGTACTATGTGTGAGGGCAATCACAAGGAGGACGACCTGCATATCCTTTTCTTTTGCCCAGCCTATGTGCTGGCCAGAAGAAAGTGGATTAAACCTTTGTGTAATCTTTTGGGTATTAGGTCATGTAAGATGGCACTTAGAATAATTAAATCTGATACAACTCAAACCATAGTATTCAGCGCCAGTAGATTTCTCCATTCTATCTATTTTGTCCGTAGGAAAAAAGGTTTAAAGTTATAAGGATAAAGCGGAGGCCTTGTGTACTTTTAAGACTCTTGTTTTAGTACAACGAATCAGATAGGCATGTTGTTCTGTTTTTATGCTTCTTGTAACTGTAACAATTTTATTTGGCACAATTCCTTTATTTATAACGAATGGATAACAACTGAGAATTGAAATGTTTTATAAATGAAATGTATTGTTGTGCAAATCTTTTATGGCAAAATTTATGCCGAAATAAAGAAAGAATACATTAAAAGTGGGTGGCCCAGTGGCACTTCGGTGGCTTCTGCATCAGAGTGCAGTAAATATAAACCTTCATGCCCAGGTCATAAGACGACTGCTGGTAGCAGACCGTCCTCAGGAACACTGCGCTCCAAGTTGTCCCATCCCATTCGACTTCTGCATTCAGCCTCCTCAGTCACTGTGAAAGATTCAGGGGCAGATTTACAATAGTTGGCACATCCCTGCATATCAGCAGGGATACATCTGTGCCATAAAGCGGCGCATTGCTGGAGTTGCGTTAAAAGCACGACGTAGCTCCAGCAATGCTCTGGGGTGCCCTATCTCCACAATGCTGCGCCAATCCTTACACCTGCTTCAAGCAGGCGCAGGGTTTTGACGCAGCATGGGCCCAAAAATAACTGAGTGAAATCTTGTAGATTTCACTCAGCCACTTTTGGGAGGCGTTCCTGCACCGGAACGCCCCCCACCCCCTGGGATGGAACGCCTCCTTCTGGCGCAGGGCTTTACAACGTGATGCATTTGGGAGATGCGTCACGTTGTAAATACCCCGCACCATGGCACATCTTTTGCACCGCCGCTGCATCACAAAAGTGACGCAACGGCGGCGTAAAAGAGGCGCAGGGGGCTTATAAATCTGCCCCTCAGTGTTTATGAAAAAGCTCACAGGTGGGAGAGCATTCTCAGTGGCGGCACCAAGGCTGTGGAATACTTTCCCAAACACATCTTCATGAAGAGGCAAAGCTATTGAAATGTAAGTGGTTTCTGAAAACATAGCTTTATCCACCATAGCGCCTGCTGTAAACGCTATGGAGGCCTATTCTACAGCCTCAAAAGACTGTGGGTGACCAACACAAGCTATAAATTTCAAAAACACTTACATACAAACATGAACATACATAGATGAGGACATACCTGCATTTCCTGTCTCCACTGATGTTCTTGAAGAAGGACCCATGGTTACCGGTACCTGCCTGCTGGGTGAGTTCCGCTCTCCCCTTACGTGTGATATAATGTAATGTAGGGTGGCTTTGTAGAGCGCTGCCTGCCCCCCCGTGAGGGTATCCAGGCGCTGAGGTGGCCTGATTTGCTGGAATAGCAGGAGGCTCCATGCTGGCTTGCCTTCTCAATGTTTCCTATTGACTTATCAAAGCGCAGCCAGAACTAGGTCAAAAAGCCCGAAAACTCCCCTTTTTGTCCCTTCTTTGGAAAAGCTTCTGTCTCCTGGAAGGCGCTTTGTGTGCGGTTCTCCCTCTGCCTCAGGATCTGTTAGCTTTTCGCCTGCACCTATTGTTTGTTTTACTCTTTACTAAGCACTTGTATGACTCATACGATAGGGGCAGTTTAGTTTTAGTTTCACACTTAGAGCCATTTCTTGTCAGCTGAAACTTAAGCCATGAGGCCACTGGAGATTAATTCAGAGAGAGTTTGTTTACGCCCAAGGGCAGCCCCAGACGTGTGTTGGTGACACATCCTTGCATCCATGCTTTTCTCTGAGCGCGTGAGGCTCTGGAAATAATTCAATAATAAGCTCTGGAAATAATTCAATAATAAACCCCTGGGGTCCCTATTGTTAAAAATAAGATTATTATTTAAGAGGACCACAGATTGTATTCCTTAAACAAGCCCGCACGTCACTTGGTTGGAGAAATGCACCATTGTAACAATAAATCGCCTAACTAGAAAGAAATAAAATGTTGCTTATATTTCAACTGTAAATTTTGACTTAGGACTGTCAATTTTACAAATTTCTCTAACATTGGGTTGGAGTTAGCATCAACCACAGTTGACCAATCACATCATTGTAAACGCACTGCTCTAAACATTGGTAAATATCTAGCGACAGGCACTCATCCATGCTTAGGAATAAAAATGCTCAGTGTAAAATACGTGAAAGTGTACGCAAAATAAACAGAAACGCAATTTCAATATCCCAAACCACATGCTTACAGAACCACTACTATGTATGGTGAAACACAAGTGTGTGCACTGGGGCAAAGAATAAGCCTGCGCACCAAAATAAGAATGGACCCTGTTAGTGAATTAAACACCTAAAAAATTGCCTATGTTTTCAAATTGGGGCAGTTTTGAACTTGTATAGAAACTCTGTACAAGTGTTTGCAATGTATGGAAGACAGCATGGATTTGAGCTTGCTGCAGACAATGTTTGTTTTAATATCAGGGAAATCAACAGAAAACAAGCATTGGCTTAGCCAACAGGTCTTGCCTTTTACACCTCATAAGTGTTTAGAAATGCAGCATATTATCCAGAACACAGTAGGCTTTTATATGTGGGTTGGCTGTGTTTTTTGCTTTAGGCATTGAATAGCCAACTTCTCGCTTGCACAGCCACTGAAACTACAGATTAAGCTAAAAATATCATATTGATGTAGAAAACAACCACACCCAACCACGTCCAACAGGACGCTGGTAAACACAACCAGAAATGAGACACGAAATATGGATTATGAGTGGTGTAAGTGGGTCATACATCCATGTAAGTAGCAAGCAAAGGCACAGATATACACGCCAAGTGCCGTGAAGCCTCTTGTTACACAATGGCAGCAGGCAAAGCCGGCCCTAGCCTTTTGTGGCAGTAAGACGTAATGTGCGAGTGGCTGGATAGCATAAAAGTTGCAGCAGGGCCAGAATATATAATGAAAAGGCATAATATCGTAATGATGCACATTGTAAGCTTTCGTCCTCAGAAAAATAAATAATGGAATGTCGATATAAAAAGTGACAAAGGCAACTTTCCAACACGGCTTCTCTCACTTTAAATTCCCTTTTCTAAAGTAACGCCGTGTAAAGTGAAAAGAGAGAGCAAGTTTACAAACACTAAATGCTGATGTTTTGTGGCTATGCAGGGGACCGGTTGCTATTTAGTTTAAGACAGTTTATTTTGGCTTAGGCACCAGAGACACAAACGTTATAGCAAATGTAGCGTGAAATGTACATCAAATAGATTGGGAGGTTGCCAAGTCGGTTCCAGTCTTTATGTGAAGTTTTAGGGCTGGCGATTCAGAGCAATTCATGCAACGTTTACACAGAAACAAAACACACATTTGCACGTGTGAGCAGCAACACAGATCTTTACAGCTAGTCGTAGGTGTGGCTTTCAAAACATGGCAATTGGTTTTCATGGCAAAGATAGTCTAAGGCTTAAAAAATGAAAACATTTGCCCGTTAGAGGCATCTGATGCACGTTTTTTCTACCATGAATAACAGGTCATTAGCGGGAAGTAGTCTGGCAGGGCAGTGTTAAGTAGTTTGTAGGATACCTAGAAGAGAATTTATTTAAAAGAAAAGATCTCAACACTATGTAACACACCATACGAACCTTGTCATTTTGTAAAGTTTAAATAGAAAGTGTATTTGTAGCGCTGCTCATATATGTAAAAGTTACTGTATGGTTATCATTTGGGTGGATACTTATTTTATTACCAGACGAACAGTATTATATGACATAATCATATTTTGTATATGTCTTGATAATTTTACTTTGCCTTTTTGGGTCCACTATATTAGCTTCTTTCCACAAATCCATGTCATGTGCGAACTTGTTTGCACTGCCGATACAATGTTGCCCTTCATCTAAAACAGCTCAACTGGTCAGTGTCATAAAGGAACTTGAGGGCCCCTCTGTAAAGTGCATGCAGGGGGCCCCCATGCTCCGGGCCCAAGTCCAGAGCTTTCAGACCAGTGACCAGCCAGTACCGCAGGTGGGCCCCAGAGCTCCCCCCCACCCGCCATCCCTCCAACCCCAGCACTGCGGTGGGCTGGGGCTCCGAGGGTTTTATTGCGCCACTGTAATTGCTATGAAGCAATTAGACACCTATTGACCGGAAGCTGACTCAGCATTTGACTCATATACCTCAGAATGTGATGTCAAATTGGAACTGCTAACAGCGGCACTCAGATCCGAATATCCAGAAGAAGCTGAAACCCTTCCTCCCAGCCAATGACTTCAGGTCTGCAGTCCAAGCCCTAGTTATCCCTCGAGTAGACTATGGAAGTGTCGCCCTCTGTGGCCTCCCTACATCGACAACCGCACCCCTAAGAGCCTCTATTAATGCTGCAGCAAGACTCATCACTGGCTCAAAAAAACTCTCTCACATCACTCCCGACCTAAAATCCTTGAACTGGCTGCCATACGAAGCTAGAATACACCTGAAAATCGCATGCATGACACACAAGGCTATACACCACAACTCACCCAGTTACCTCGCTCGGAAACTGACAATCTCGGGTGGCTCAAGAACCACAAGAAGCACAGAAAATCTTCTTTTGAAACCTCAAAGATTCCACAAGAAAAAAACATATAAACGCTCCTTCTCAGGGATGGCACCCAGGATCTGGAATGCCCGCCCTCCAGAAATCAGACTCATCTCATCCATGGCATCCTTCAAAAAAGAAATAAAATCACTCCTCTTATCTAAACTCACTTGAATATACACTAAAGAAATCTGGTGACTCATTATCTCTCATCGCATGACTATTTCCAGCCTGACCACCTATTCAGCGTCACTACCTTGCCTTGACTCTATTGTTAACCATTTGCGCATCCTTGCACTAAATGACTTGTTTAATTATTATTCCTCTGTTCTTGTATCCCATCTGTGTGTAAAGCGCTCTGATATCCGTAAGGATCTTGTTCGCACTCTACAAAACTCTGTAAATAAATAAAATAAAATAAAGCTTTGAAAGAGGCACAAAGAAATTGCTGACATGAATTGCGGCTATAATGTAAATCTGAAATTTAAAAGCCAAGAGGCATAAAGTTTGCAGATGAAGAAAGTACATTAATTTCTTTACATGAATAAAATTGAGGAAAGCATTCTACATATTGCCACCTACTGGCTTGCAAAAACGAAGTAGTTCTAGTAATAGCAAAGTACACCATAAATACGTTTGACATAAAAAAAATATGCTCTAAATCCAAATAAAGCGCGGTGATCAGGAAGCGGGCGCCACGTTGAGGATAAAAACAAAACACAACCATTGATGAGATCAACACAAAGTGTACTAAAACCAGATAAAGCATGGCGATAGTGAAGCGGACACCGCATTGAAAATGAAAAAACATGACCACTGATGAGAAGTACTTGGTCCAATTTAAAACAAGTTGGTGCATGAAGTAAACACAACCACTTATCATTACAAGAGCAGAGGCAGGCTAACAAATAAAAGAGTGCTCCGAAAGCATGAAGAGTAAGAGCACAAGTAACAGAGGGATGTTACAAAAGTGCAAATGAAATGACTAGTAAGGCATTTCAAGAATCAAAAGCCAGAATTTATGAAGGACAGTAGGAGGAGCCAATAGAAAAAGATTGGAGGTCCTAGAAGTCCATATTCTGGCTACAGCATGCCTCGCAAAGCATGCGCTGCCTAGACTCGACCTAGAAACTGGCCCTAGCAGACCGTAAAACAGGCTCACTGCCCAAATCTTTTGTGTACTGTTAGAAATGGGGTTTCTGGTTGGTTACGGTATGTACCTAAAGCAGGGAGAACTCCCCACTCTAGTCAGAGGAAGGAAGCTACACACCCAAGATAACCCCTGCTCACCCCCTTGGGGGCCTAGCAGAGCAGTCAGGCTTATCCCAGAGGCAATGTGTATAGTGTTTGCGCAACACACACAAACACACACACACACCAGCAACGTAACAAATACACCACAAAAGAGACTCCACAGAGTAGTATATAACAATATCTCATATATTGTATATAACATTTAGACCACAATTACATAAATCACTTAGCCAACTAGGCAATTGTCATAACATCACAGGTAGTGCAATAAAGTAAATACTTACAGGTTGCACATGTCATGAAAACACCATCACTCTACATAATATGCATATTCTGAAATGATACTCGTTATCATGTCATTAGGTGGCCCAAAATGACATACATCATACCCTCACGGCATAAAATGCAGGTAAAGGTAATAAATCACATGACTCCTCATGCGTCACCACATATCGTCCTCAGTACTTGTTAACGCTATAACCACAGAAGAAACAATAACCACATACAGGCAGGATCCCTTGTGCTCCTACTAGCGGAGTTACGGCAATCCTCGTGGTCTGGCTACAATAGAACAGATGGCTTGCCGATCTAACATGAAGGCAGCAGGAGCAACTGTGCACCTACTACCAGGGATACAGTAATGTAGGTAAGCATGGTTGGTACTTTTAGATCTAAGTGGGGCATTTGACACCGTCTCGCACACCACGCTGCTGACACGGCTGTCAGAGTTAGGAGTGGTAGGATCAGCCTACGAGTGGATAAAGTCTTTTCTGGAGAATAAAAGCTTTCAAGTCCACTGCCCCCCATTCAAATCTTCGTCTAGACAGCTGAAGCATGGGGTTCCACAGGGCTCTAGTTTGAGCCCAACATTATTCAACCTTTATATGGAACCCCTTGCCCGCATAGTGGAATCATTTGGTGTAGATATCATTACCTACGCCGATGATACGCAACTAATGATCACCCTTACCCAGGGCCAGAGTGAGGCTGCTGTAAACTTTTCCACCTGCCTGACAACAGTGGCAAGTTGGATGAACAATAACTGTCTACGTCTTCATGGGGATAAGACAGAGGTGCTAATAATTGGGAGAACCCCTTCCATATGGTCATCAGCTTGGTGGCAGGCAGAATTAGGTCAGATCCCTGCCCTGACAGAAACAGCAAAGAACTTAGGAGTCCTGTTGGATTCAGAGCTTTCGTTTGGGAAGCATATCACAAAAGTGACAGGCAGGTGTTATGCAATTCTCAAAACCTTACAGAAGGTACTAGATCTCCTGCCCATCAATACTAGGAAATCCTTGATTCACGCCCTAGTTACCCCACACTTAGAATATGGAAATGCTCTGTTTATTGGTCTTAGTCAGAAGGGGCTAAAGCAGCTACAAAGAGTCCAAAATGCGGCTGCACGTTTGGTGCTGAATCTCCCGAGAAAAGCATCAGGGAAGCAAGCTTTAGCGAAGTTACACTGGCTACCCATCAGAGAGCATATTTTATTTAAAGCATTATGCATCTCCCATCGCATAGCCCATGAGAAAGGACCGTCCTATTTGAAAAAGCTCCTAACCATTCACCGCCCTAAACGAAATCTCATGTTGTTCACAGTGCCCCGCTTCATTAGGGCAAGAATGGGAGGCCGATCATTTCGTTATCTGGCGGCTAGTCACTGGAACAAACTCCCCATTGAACTACGAATGGAACCATCTGAGATGAGGTTTCGCCTAAAGTTAAAGACCCATCTCTTCCCTCGCATATGAGAGCATGTGCTTGCTCTTTTCAGTGGTGGGCTCTCTGGGGCCGATTGTATCCACAGCGTTGGGACACACTGTTTTGAGTGTAACCAGGCGCTCTACAAATGGTTTTATTATTATTATTATTATTATTATTATTATTATTATTAATTTACCTAATATGTGGCAAGTTTCAATCAGGGCCTCCCCTCGTAAGGCCACCATCAAGAAATAAGGGCCCCCAGTGTATGTGTTCCTCCCCGTTACGCACATCCCATGAAAGAAGGGGGATAACCAATTGCAGGGCAAATGAGGGGAGACTTCGCCCAGACCTCCCCATGCTTACCTCACCACTGCAGCTGCCCACAAACGTATGGTGCAGTTAATAAACACACACTGCAGTCCCCTTCTAGGTAGGACTTCAGGGCGAGGGGGCACCCTCTTGTAGGCATGCGGCAACCTCGTTCCCAATAGTCGCACTGAGCAGCAGTGAGACTCAGTCCCTTTCCGACTTAAGGTGGTTCACAGGGCAATGGGCACCCTCCCGGCATCTAGGTGAGGCAGTACTGAAATTCCTTCCTCAGAGCTGTGTTGGGTCGGTCCCTGGCAATCGGTTTCCCTACGAGGTTGGCCAGTCAGCAGAACTGCAACAGCTGTGCCTCTTGTTACCACAGCAATGGGAGGGCCGAACTAGCATGGCCCTCCTCGGTGCTCGTGGGAATGGTTCTCCGTCTAGGCAGCACATCAGTGCTCTGACCAGCGCAATTGGTGAACCTAAGGAGCGCCGAACATGCTCTGGTCCTGTGAGTAAGAGCAGCATATGGTGCGACGAACAGCGCTCCCCACGCACCGTTTACATAGCAGAGACCAGACAGTCACGGCTCGCAGTTGCAATACACGCCAGCCGGTGGATCGGGCTGCCCACTTCAAAGAAGCGCAGACCACACAATACTATTTTGGCACCAGATGAGGCAGAAGAAACCGGAAGTACTCACCACATACTTCTTTCTTGGCACAGGTTGGGACCAACAGGGGGAATCCCCAGGCCTCCAAATGAACAGGGGTAAGGGGGAAGAAGACAACCAGTCCCTGGAGAACAACTACGGGGCACAAGAGCAGAGAGGCAGTCAGCAAGCCAGCACACTGGTTCTTTCAGAAATGGGGCAGTCTCTCTAGCAGGTCAGCACAACAAACCAAGCCAGTCCAATGGCAGTTCTTCCTGGCAGCACAGAAATCCTCTGGTGCAGTATGTAGAGCCAGCAGCATCTACTTACAAGTCCCATGCAGTGTCTAAAAACATGGGGTCAAAGCCACTGTACTTATACTCACAAAGTCTTTGTTCTGGAGGTAAATTCAAACAACTTTGGAAGTGTAAAACACCTCTATTCAATCCCCAGGTCTGGCTCCTGACACACTACAGGGGGGCGGAGACAGCATTGTGAACAAACATAATCTAAGCACATAGAAATGCCCACTTTAGAGATGTGGAATTTCTAAAATAGTTATAAAAAATACGCTTTCACCAATGAGCAGGCTGTATCACCACCATACCAAACAAGGCAATGCTACCCCTTTGATATTGAAAATTCCCACTGAAACACATATCAGGTCATTCCCAATGCAAACCTATGGGAGGTGCAGCCTAATAACAGTGAGAAACAAAATAGGCGGTGTGTCACTACCAGGACATGCCACAAAATGAAGGCATATGTCCTACCTTTTATTTACACAGCACCCAGCCTATAGCGCTTCCTAGGGGCTACCTTAGGGATGACCTATATGTAATAAAAAGGGGGTGCCAGACTTGGCAAGCGCTTTGAATGCCAAGTCAGTGTGGCAGGAAACTACACATGTAGGTGGCAGAGGCCTGAGACAGGTTTGAAAGGCTACTTCTGTGGGTGGTGCAAGCAGCGATGTCGACCCACTAGTAGAATTTAATTTACAGGCCCTGGGTATATAGAATACCACTGTACAAGGGTGTTGCAAAGTCATCCTGTGCCCTGGGCACCCCCCAACTTTTTGCTGAATGGTACTGGTGGTAACTTATTTTGGCTGACCCTGGGCTCTGCCTAACCATGCCCAGGGCCAGTTCTATGCTATGGAATGCTATGCTGAAAGAGACACATTAGAATATAGAATATAGATAAAACACCCACATACACTAAGGTACACAATGGTATGTTGGGGAAGCCCTGTGATTGGCATGACCTCCCCTATAGGCCCTTAGTATATAATACGGCAGGGGGATTGAAACTACCTAGAAGTCCCCAGTACCCTGGGGCATTGCTGTTTAGAGGCCAGCAGCCTTTTATTGCTCCTGCATGTGTGCACTGCTGAAGCCTGAGATCAGTTTAAAAACAGCCCTGGGTGCCAGGATTGCTTTGAAAAAGTAAATTGTGCCCAAACTCGACTTTGTTGTTGGGGGCACTAAATAATGGATAACATACAATGTTTTGGCATCTTAGGGACCCCCAGGATGTCCCCTGGGTATCCCAGTGGTGAGGGATCAGTAATTTACAAGGTACACTCTTATAAAATGAGCTTTTCTAACCCTGGGTAAAGTGAAATTTCACATTTCACTCCCTACGTTGTGATAAAGTGCTGCTCAAATTTGACTTTGATGCTAGGAGCACTGTGGAGGGAGGATCTGCAATATTTCTACATATTCAGAACCCCTAAAGTCTCCCCTAGTTGCACATGGGGTGGGGTCCTGTAGATATAAGACAAGTACTTATAAAATATGTTTTTGTAAGTCCTGGGGCTGGAAAAATGGACAAAGTCATTTTTCTCATTGCAAATCCCATTATATAGGTTAACATGGTAGGAATTTATTGATTAATAACTCTTGATAGGAGAGGGCTAGAAATACCATTCAAAGACTTTCCAGAATGGTATTAATAAATCAAACAATATCATATTGTTGTATTTCTCCTAAAGTGTACATACAGAAGTTATAAGACTTTCTTGTTTGTAAGTCCAAATTCAGACTTCCGGTGGTCTGCACTGATTGGTCAGAGTTAAATGGATTAGCCAGGCTGCCTTGAACATATGATAAAGAGCCCCTGGGATTAACCAGCTCTGCTGGCCGAGTAGTGTGCCGTTCCATAGGAATGCCAGGCCAGGGGGAGGTGTCGTAAACTATGTTCTTCCAAAATAATGCCACACTCTACAGGATGTGGTCATATCTTTGAGGAGTTACCCTGCTCCCATTGGTCAGAAGTGACCTCCTGCTTGACCCAGAGACCTTGGAATAAGTAGCTGAGAGGGGCAGAGGCCTCCAGATCTACTGCTTTAAACTTAGTGAAGCAAGACATTGTGCAAAGATTTCTAAGGCCTGACCTCTGAAGACTGCACCATCTGAAACGACAGCCCTGTGAAGTATCTTGTTGGAAAAGAACTAAAGAGTCGACTCCCTGAAAGCTACAGGTTAAAAGAGCTCATTTGGAACGCCACCAACGAAATCTACACCTTGGAGAACCATCAGTGGATCTCTAAGGGTTTTGTACCAGTGGATTGTGGGAACTGACGTCCTCAACTTTCAAGGACCATCTTGGAGCTTCCAGACCCTTGGAGTGAGTTTGAGACACTTTGGGACCACTTTAGGAACTTCAGGAAAAAGTTCAAGAAGTTTGGAGAACTTTGGAGCAACTTTGAAAAAAAGCTCCATAGAGGGACCGACTCAACCTGGCCAGCTGGGCCGCCTGCCTTCAACCGCGAGCCGGCCAAGCCAACCAGGTTTGTCCCGCTAAAAGATCCATCGCTCCAACTTCCAGAGATTGACCAGGACTAGAAGAAAACGGAAGCCGGCGAACCCTCACCGGATCCGGCTACATGACGAGCATCGCGGGACCCCTCGAGAAAAAGCTCCAGAAAAGTTTCTAAGTCCGATCGTAGAAAAGATGACCAGGAGCCACCTCGAAAGCCAAGCCGCATGCCTTCCACCGCGTGCTGGCCTAGATTTCTGGGTTGCCCCGTTGAAGCGATCTTGAAAATTTTCTACGTCCGCTCCAGGGAAGTTGACCGGGACATCGTCACAAGTCAAGCCGGAGAACCCTCACTAAATCCGGACTGACTGGTAGCTTGAGGTGCCTCGAGAAGAAAAGCTCGACAAAAGTTTCTAAGAGTGAAGGTAGAAACTGAGACCGGGACCTGCGGCGAGCTGTAGCCGCTCAGGGCTCCATCGCGCCCGGCCTGAAACTTTGACTTTCGCCCGGTCTATCGCAAGCAGGTATCACAAAATGGTGCTATAATCTTCTAAGTGCTATATTTTATTAAATCTTTGAAAATTCATATCTCTGGTTCTCTACATTGAATTTTTGTCGTTTGGGTGTCATTTTGGAGATAAAAATGTGTCCTATTTTTATAAATTGGTGTTCGATTTTTATTATGTGTTGTGCCTTAATTATTTAGACCTACATTTGCCCCTCCAATACCCAACTTTTCAACAAAGGGACTTACAGGAACATTAAATATGCCAAACAAGTGTAAACTAATTATACCATGTATAAAGGAGAGAGCACGTGCACTTTAGCACTGATCAGCAGTGGTAAAGTGCCTAAAGTCACAAATCCAACAAAAAAAAGGCCAGAAAAAAATACAGGAGGAAGGCAAAATGTTTTATGATAACCCTGTAAAAAGGGCCAGGTCTAACATGTAAATTACAACCCAAGCATGTTTACAGAAAAACAATAAAGTGCACAGGAAAACACAAACATGGGTGTTTGTTTGTGTGCTTGGGTCTGAGTGTAAATAAATAGGCGTCTATGCAATAGCATGTCTAAAATAAAAGATGTTAAACTGGTGTGTTTGTGTACAGGAGTAGAAATCCGTGTACAGAACCAATCGCACATCTGTTCAAAATTATTGTAAGCACTGTAGCACAAGTGCGCAAATAATGGTGTATTAAAAGAAATGTGTCTACCACCACCCGAGCGAGTATGTGGGTGTACACAAACGCAGGGGTGTGTGCAGAACAACACTCGCTACAATAAATGAGTAGCATCACTGTATACAGTGTGCAGTGACACACGTATGTGCGGGTACACAAGCCTATGTATAGTAAACATAGCGAAAACAATACAGTAACAAAAGTGCAGTCATAATCAGAAACACTTGTACAGCGACCCCCCCCCCCTCCCCTATACTGCAGCGAACTACAAGCGCTAAGAATGACAACAGGCAACGGGGATGCTGCCTGTGAGACAGAGAGGCACGTCCTGTTTCACTGGTGCCAAGCAACAACAACAAAAAGAACAATTCAACCGAAGCCTTCAAAACGGAGCCTAACAGAACTTTAAGATGCGACTATTTAGAAAAGGGAACCGTGGCAGTTCATTTTCTACACAGCAGCACTTTTTAAGATATTAACTGCATGCAGGGTGGTTGTGCTGCGGACTTACCTGCAGTCTGTGCCGTCGGCGCTGGTGTGCAGAGGTTTGTGTGCGACGCTGCGTTTGTCTGCCTGCTGGGTGTTGTCCCCCTACTGCCATCCCCCATGCCCCTGCGAGGGCTGCACAACACTGCATCGAAACTGAAAGTGCCTGCGAACTCCTGGAAATCAGCTGGTCCAAGCATTTATTAGAAGTGAAAAAGCAGCCCTGCTCCCACGTGAGCCCCCTCGGGAAACGTCATCCTCGCTTCCTGTGCTTCATTTTAGCATTTTTATTTTGATTAACGCAAGCATGTGCTTACTTCTTTTGTTCTGAAGATACAAAGTTAGGGAGGGCACACAATAAAGAAACACCCTCATTGCTACAAACCACAAAGTACGACATCTATCTTCAATTAAATAGCAAATGTATCTTCAATTAAATATTTGTATTTTAACAAATTCCTCGAAGGTTCCATATTTGTATTTTTAAAAATTCCTCGAAGGTTCCATGTTTCTAGGTATTCCCTTCACAAGTGTCTCACGTGCAGCGCAGAACAAGCCAGAACAAGCCTTTGCTGCCCAGTTCAGCGCTGTTTACGTAAAATCAGCCACGGCATGTGTTGTCGGCGAAAAAGTCAGTATTCACGAAACGGACACAGACAGGACATTGGGTAAGTAGATAATGTATCCAGGCCCCGAGGGCAGCACTGTTACCCTCCCAACGTACGTCACAAAGAGGAAAGCAACATCTTCGAACACAGCTGGGGCGGAAATGCCCACGCGGCAATGCGCGTGGGCACAGGATAGAAATCCGGACCCCTCCCCTCGGTTCTCTCTGGACCGACGCCCTTCTCTAATGCCATTGGCCGAGGAGATCTTACTACTCTGGGCTCTTTCTCAGCCCTCTCCGAGCTGGCAGAACAGTGTCTCAACTCTGCCAAGGCAGGAACAGAGTAGCGGGAGCCGGGATCTCAGCGGCAGCCTAAAAGAGCTGTAAATTTGAAACGTTATTTAAAGATGACAGACTGTCACCTTTAAATAAAGCTGCCACGTGATCACACACTGTGTGATCCTGACCAATTCATTTTTTCATGGGCTGGAAGAAAATGGGAGTTCTTAGAAAATGGGTCTGTATGAAGTGCTCTAAGAATTAGTGGACTTTTTCATTTACATTAATTTTAGGCAGTCATAGTGTCATGCGATTTTTATCCGGCCTGTTTTGCAGGTTGAAAAAGCTAGTCAAGTTTTTAAATACCTGGAGAAAATGTGTGTATGCAAACCTAGGAAATTGTTGTATCTTACCAGACATAGCCGAGTTGTATTTTAAGTATTTCTTTATTAGGATCAAGTTGCAGGATGGAAATGAAATACATCAGTTCTTCAGCCTGGTGATCCTTACGGTACAGCCCCACTAGGAACAGCCTGCTTGCTGCTCAGGCCATCTTCCAACTGTCACACTTCATCCACACAGACACCCCAAGCATCACAGTCACACCGACATTGCACTCTCAACACTCACACTGGCTGAGCATCTAGGAAATAGGTAAACTGGGAAACATACGATTAAATAAGCGGGATATAACATATCCCCCTCCTTTTAAATGCAAAATGAAAAGAACAATACACCATGGGAGTAACTATACACAAGAATGCACAAAAGCAGGAAGTAATTCAAAACTCAAGAATGCAAGTTAAAATACATCATGAGAGAGTCTGAACACTTAAGGTAACCTGAAAAGAAGGGTAAATAAATTGACAAGCAATAAAAAATACATTGCTTATAGAATATATTGATTAGCACTATAACTAGGCTGTCCGGCTTTAGGTTTAAATCTATAGTAACTGATAAAACCCCACCGGGAGAGAAATAGCCCTCACCGGTGTAAATATATAAACACTGAAATAACACCTGCACAATCACAAACTAAATGTCACTCAAATAAAGGAAAAGGAGAGTGAAAGAGTCATTTTCTTTCTTCCTGAAGGGCCCAATACAATGTAACTTTGTTATACAAGGTAGCAGCAAGAAACACTGGACCAACATTATTCTGCTTGAGCTTTGTTGTTTAGGGATGCCTCTAAAATATTGTTTCTTCTTCCTTTTGATTTTTTCAGTTTTGTGGTGTTTGGTCTGCAGGATTTAGACGCATGTTTTAGGTCTTGTTTATTTATTTTATAAACAGTATAGAATCAGGAAATATCAAAATCATATTTGATATTTTGGCTGTGTTTGATTCTTTCACTGATATGTAAAATGACTGGTTTCATAACAATCTTTCCCATATGTGGCATCACATTTACCCACAGAGAATGGGTAAAACCCCTTAATACATCAGCCCCCAGTTTCCAGTGAGTCAGTATTGATAGTGGGTGAATTGCCAACACCTAAGGCTTTACACATTTATTGCAAGGTATAGTGACAGGTATATGTGAAAAGAGTGCAGTCACTAAGCATCTGGGATACTGGTGAAAACATGACACCAGACATTTGGAAAACATGGAACGCAGTGTCACTTGAAATGCGGCTGCAAAACGTTTCTTTCCAAGTTCAACAAAGATTGGAGTGATATTGTTTTTATTTGCAGTGATTCAGCTACATATATGAAAAAGTTGTTTGATGACCTGTCAAAGTCGATACCTGGGATGAAGTGCTTCCCTGTAAGAGATCCTTGCCACTTGTTAGATGGTTTGCTGGAAGCATCTTTACAATCTTCAGAGTTAATGAAGAATACTACTGACTTTTTAGTCCATTCTGGTGCACTGTTTTGTTATGCATGGAAACTAAAATGTAAATATTTCTCATGTTGTGCTTTTTTGGCATCAATAAAAAAAGTCATTCCAACTTTGTCACTTACACTTAGCTGGTGGTTCTCAGTTCAAGGGAAGAGGCTGTGCTGCTATATTATCCATGTGGCAATCATTAACAGACTTTTTGCTTAGTGATGATGCCAAAGGCAAGAAATGTGAGGATCTTTGGTCACATATTGATGGTGATAAGACAAGAAAACTGTATTGCATTTTAGATTTTTACAGGAAAACATAACGGATGTAGTGGACATAATAAAAAAATTAAAGTTTGAAAACACTCTTGTCTGCCAAGTGTTCAGCATAATTGGTGTAGATGTGAAACATCTCCTTGAGAGTATGCTGGGCGACACCTTTAGTGAATTTGGCACTGCAACATGTTCTATGTTAGAGTGTTTGTCCATGTTGAAGAGAAATTCAAGAGATTTTATTTTACAATGTATGAGAAATGGCTTGCTATGATGCATAGAAATGTCAACAACCATGGAATTTGAAGTTAATGAAACCTCACTGTGGTGCTATGTACAAGTTCTAGATCCCTTCTGTAAAGGGAATTTTCGCCGTAGTTTCAAACATGCTGCTTCGTTTTTGACTGCTTCAATAACTGCGAGGGTAAGAGCGCCCAGTTTAACGCAAATGATGCAGAACTTGCCCAGAGAATCGTAATCTTCAAGTGCACCAGTATTGGCATGGAAAGGTATGTCAGTGTTCCAACATAACAACCCCCAAAGAGGAGCAAGGTTCAAAGGGAATGTTTAGAGACCTACCCAGATATAATCCCTGTTGGACAGGCCGCATGGTCGGGCTGCCCCCCCTCCCCGCAGTAGGACCTGGACCCTGGCTCTCCCTGCATCCCCAGCCAGAGTCCCTAAACGACCACCCGAAGTACCCTGCAATCCCTCCACTACAAGACACCAGCCCCGGACCCAGCTGGCCCGGGTCACCATCCACACCACGACATCGAACCGGCCGCCATCTTGGGGCACTGCAGCACGAGGCCGCGTGGCCTCAACTCGACCCTAACCCTGGGCCCGGCCGGCCCCGACATCGGGGCACCAACCTCCCCCCAGGAGGCAGAGTGACCACTTGGCAAATCAATGGGAGAAGGAATCGTCAACGGCTCCCCTCCGCCAGGTGTCGATCACCCCCGGCCGCCCTGGGCGCTGGCTCCACCCCCCTGCTGGGTGTCTGGACTCCCTCATCCCGGACCTCCCGGCCCCCAGGCGCGAGGGTCCGGACATCAAAGGGGACCAGACCTATAACTGGGGCAGTGCCAGACCAGGAAGGCAGTTGTATCCTGGAGTCGAGAGACCCGAGAAGAACTCATCCGTGACTGGCCTGCTGGCGCTGCCGCGGCCCTCTGCCTCGTGAACCCATCTTGGCCTGCTGGCGCTGCCGCGGCCCTCTGCCACGTGAAACCATCGTCTTGGCCTGCTGGCGCTGCCGCGGCCCTCTGCCTCGTGAACCCATCTTGGCCTGCTGGCGCTGCCGCGGCCCTCTGCCACGTGAAACCATCGTCTTGGCCTGCTGGCGCTGCCGCGGCCCTCTGCCTAGTGAAACCATCTTGGCCTGCTGGCGCTGCCGCGGCCCTCTGCCTCGTGAAACCATCGACTTGGCCTGCTGGCGCTGCCGCGGCCCTCTGCCTTGTGAGACTACCATCTTGGCCTGCTGGCGCTGCCGCGGCCCGATCCACAGACCCTCCAGCTCGAGGATTGTGAGCTCGCCCCTTACCACTACCTGTACCGATCCGGTACCAAGACTGTCCCGCTACCCCCTTTCCCTACAGAGACTAGAAGTGAGAGGACCCCCGGGTCCGAGATATCCTGTATCGCTGATATCCTTGCCTTAAGAACCTTATATAAAGCATTGAACTCGACTTGGTGTGGTGCCTGTTTGTGGGGAGGGAGGTAACTTGTCTGTACGATCACCGGAGACGGTCCCCCTCGGGGATCTCTCCCTCAGTATCCGGCCGACCCTCAGGGTCCCCGTCTAACATTGGTGGCAGCGACGGGATCCGAACCTACGCATAATCGTACAGAAAGTCACCCGACCCACGACACACGACCACCATGACAACAGAGAGCGGAACAACGGAGAAATTCCAGATGGAAAAATTGGAAGACTACAACCACCGAGAACTGAAGCAATATTGCATGGAACTTGGTCTCCCAACCACGGGTCTGAGTACGAAGGAAGACTTCAAACGAGCCCTAGAAGCCTGGGCGGAAACGGGTACGGCCGTACCCCGAACACAAACGACCGAAACGAGCCCCGCACCAACTAAAGAAAGAGCGGGTCTCTCCCTGGAAGAGATCCGAGAAAGAGAAAAAACCAGACTCCACGAATTAGAACTAGCCCGACTTCGCTTGGATGGAGAACTCAAGCTGGCCGAACAAAAAATAACCCTGGAACACTTACGGCTCAAGGAAGAGCGAGAAGACAAGCAAAGACAGAGAGAGCTAGAGGAAAAGAAACTAGAGTACGAACATGAGCGCGATCTCAAAGCACTGGAGATCCAGAAACAGAATAAAGACCTCGGGCTCCCCGAACGACCGACCCCGTCTGCCTCGACCGAACCCAAGGTTCACATCCCCAAAGATGTCATCCGGGAATACCACAAGAACGATGATATACAGCAGTGGTTTAAAGCCTATGAGGTGGCAATGACCTCCCACCGGATTCCCCGAAGCGATTGGGGAGCCGGATTATGGGGGAGGTTTGTCAACGAAGGGCGGGACGCCCTGCTGCAACTCCCGGACCAGCTGATGACCTCCTACGACCACATGAAGGCCGCCCTCCTCACTCGATACGGGCTCACACCTGAGATGTACCGCCAACGGTTCCGCGACTGCAAACGGATTCCGGGTACAACTTGGGTGGAGTACGTGAACTTTTTTAGCCGAGCCTTCGAGGGGTGGATCAAGGGCAACAAAGTAACCACCTACGAACAACTCTTTGACCTTATCGTATGGGAACACCTGTCGAACAACTGCTTCGTGGAGCTCCGGCAACACCTCCTGGACAGTAAGCTAACCGACCCTCGACAACTCGCCGTCGAAGCCGACCGGTGGGAAAGCACCCGAGTTGGCCGGAACGCACCCAGCGAATTATCCAGACCGTATCGCCCCCGAGGGGGAGGAGGGAGTCAGGGTCGGGGGAGAGACCCCGGCCCCTCGTCACCCCCCAGAAACCCCTCGACCCCGGTTGGCCGAGGAAGCCCTGCCGTCCGGGCCGGTTTCCGGGCCAACATTACGTGCCACAGGTGCCAGCGACCCGGCCACTACGCCAGTGATCCCAACTGCCCAAAGAATCCGAACACTACCCCCCGCCAAGTTGCAGCGGCGGCCCTAGGGGAAGAACTAATCCCGGAAGACCAAGAAGAGTACGAGACCGATCCCTCTGAATGGGCGCCCGCCGCCATGGCACTGGTCTGCTTAGGGGAGAGAGACATGATTCCGCGGGCCCCCCTTCCCGCCAACACCCAGAAGTACGGTCAATGGGTCAACATTAATGGCCGCCGGGCGGAAGCCCTCCGCGACACCGGGGCCAGTGTAACGGCGGTCCGACGCCACCTCGTCACTCCCGACCAAATCTTGCCGAACATTCTTTGCCCTGTCCGATCAGCCGACAACTCCGAAAGCCTATGCCACATGGCCTGCGTCCCCTTCGAGTGGGGAGGAGTAACAGGGATGTTAAAAGTAACTGTCCGCGATGATGCCCCCGTGGACTGCCTCCTAGGAAACGACCTTGAAAGCTCTCCATGGGCAGCTGTCGAACGGAGGGAGCACCTGGGGATGCTTGGCCTCCCCGAATGGGTCTGCGTCACGACCCGGTCCATGACCGCCCGCGCGGTCCCCAGCCCAGAAGAGCCCGAGTGGCCAGAACCTCCTCCCGCGCTCATCCCAGAGGAGGCCGCCCCAGGAGCCAGTCCATTGACCCAAACCGAAGAAGGATCCGACCAGCTTCGGGACGTCCCTGACCTGGCACAATGGCGGCAGGAGGGAGGCCCCACACAGGAACAATTCCGGGCCGAACAGAAAACCTGTCCCTCTCTCGAAGGACTCCGGCAGCAAGCCCTGGCCCAGAGCACCGGGGATACCTCGGGGGCCCACTGGATCTACTGGGACCAAGACCTGCTCTACAGCGAGCAGAAAGTGGCGGAACTAGGGGCCAGTCGGGTGCTGGTGGTGCCCCTTCGCTTCCGAGACTTCCTCCTGAACTTAGCCCACGATGTCCCCCTTGCCGGACACCTGGGGCAGGATAAAACCTACGACCGCCTGGTGACCCATTTTTTCTGGCCCCACGTGCGAAAGGATGTCACCAACCACTGCAAGGCCTGCCCCACCTGCCAGGCCAGCGGAAAAAGTGGCCGAAAAATCAAAGCACCATTGCAACCCTTTCCTGTCGTCACCACCCCGTTTGAACGAGTGGGAATAGACATTGTGGGGCCCCTCGACCCTCGAACAGCCCAAGGACACCGGTTCATCCTGGTCCTCGTAGACCACGCCACTCGCTATCCCGAGGCCATCCCTCTTCGGACGGTGACGGCCCCCGTGGTGGGCCGGGCCCTGATGGGGATCTTCTCCCGGGTGGGGTTCCCCCGGGAGGTCGTCAGTGACAGGGGCACGAACTTTATCTCCAGATATATGAAGTCTCTTTGGCAACAATGCGGGGTCACCTACAAATTCACGACCCCCTATCACCCGCAAGGAAACGGACTGGTCGAGAGGTTCAACCGCACCCTCAAGGGGATGATTATGGGCCTAGAAGAACCCCTTCGACGCCAGTGGGACGTGCTACTTCCCTGCCTCCTGTTTGCCTATCGGGAGGTCCCGCAGAAGTCCCTCGGCTTCAGCCCATTTGAACTCCTGTACGGGCACCCCGTCCGGGGCCCCCTCAGCCTAGTCAAGGAAGGTTGGGAGCAGCCTCCCCAGAAAACTCCCCCGGACATCTACAGGTACCTCCTGGCTCTCCGCAACCAGACCCGGCAGTTCCGAGACACCGCCAAAGCCAATCTCGAGGCCAGTCAGGAGGACATGAAGAGGTGGTACGATCAGCACGCGTCCTCCATTGAGTTCGAACCGGGACAACAGGTCTGGGTGATGTCCCCGGTTGAACCCTGTGCACTCCAAGACCGATGGTCCGGGCCCTTCAAGGTAATCGAACGCAAAGGGCCCGTCACCTATTTAATCGACATGGAGACTGCCCGGAACCCCCTACGGGTCCTCCATGCCAACAGGCTAAAACCCCATTTTGTGCGATCCGAGCTCAGCCTCCTGATGGCTACCGATAATGGGACAGAAGAAGACTCCGAACCCCTTCCGGACTTACTGAGGGCCTTCGAGCAGGATGGCTCAGTGGAAGGGGTCCAGCTCTCCGAGGCCCTGTCCCCGGAGCAACGCCAAGACTGCCAAACGCTCCTGAGGCGGTTCGCCTCCCTGTTCTCCCTCACCCCCGGAGTCACCCCCTGGTGCCTCCACGATGTGGACACCGGGGACAGCCCTCCTATCCGACACCGGGCATACCGCGTACCAGACCGGGTACGAGCCTGCATCCAGACCGAGGTGTCCAAAATGCTGACCCTGGGAGTGATCGAACCCTCAGACAGCCCCTGGGCAAGCCCAGTCGTCCTGGTTCCCAAGGCGGCCGCCCCGGGCGTTGCCCCTGAGCTCCGGTTCTGCGTGGACTATCGGGGGCTGAATGCAGTTACCAGGACCGACGCTCATCCCATCCCCCGGGCCGACGAGCTAATTGACCGGATGGGGGCCGCCCGCTACCTGAGCATCTTCGACCTAACAGCGGGCTACTGGCAGATCGGCCTCACCCCTCGGGCCCAAGAACGATCCGCCTTCTCTACCCCAGACGGGCACTACCACTTTAAAGTCATGCCCTTCGGCATGAAAAACGCCCCGGCCACGTTCCAACGGCTGGTAAACCAGGTACTGGCGGGCCTGGAAGACTTCAGCGCCGCCTACCTGGACGACATTGCTGTGTACAGCCACCAGTGGACCGACCACCTCCGCCACCTGCGGGAGGTTCTACACGCCCTCCAGCAAGCCGGGCTCACCATCAAGGCCAGCAAGTGCCAGGTTGGCCAAGGGTCCGTGACCTACCTGGGACACCAAGTGGGAAGCGGGCTAGTGGCTCCTCTCCAACTCAAGATTGCTGCCATCCAGGCCTGGCAACCCCCTACGACCCAAACGGAGGTCCGGGCCTTCCTGGGGCTCACCGGATACTACCGGCGGTTCGTGAAGGACTATGGCAGCATCGTGGGGCCCCTCACAGAGCTCACCTCCAAAAAGGGCCCCAAAACCGTCAACTGGACCCTGGACTGCCAATCGGCCTTCGAGAAACTAAAGACCGCCATGTGCACGGCCCCCGTGCTCCAGGCTCCCGACTACAGCCGGGAATTCATTGTGCAGACGGACGCCTCCGATCATGGTGTGGGGGCCGTCCTCTCCCAACTCAACGCCGAAGGGGTCGACCATCCGGTGGTCTTCATCAGCAGACGCCTCTTGCCCCGCGAACAGCGCTGGAGCACCATTGAGAGAGAGGCCTTCGCCGTAGTCTGGGCACTCAAGAAGCTCCGGCCATACCTCTTCGGCACCCACTTCCGGGTGCAAACAGACCACCGACCCCTGCAATGGCTGATGCAAATGCGGGGGGAAAACCCGAAGCTGCTGCGCTGGTCCATCTCCCTGCAGGGGATGGACTTCACGGTGGAACATCGTCCAGGCCAGGACCACGCCAACGCCGTCGGCCTGTCACGCTTTTTCCGCCTCAGCGAGGAGAGTCCCCAGGAAGATGGCTGACTCTCCCCGCCTTCAGCTGGGGGGGACGCATGTTGGACAGGCCGCATGGTCGGGCTGCCCCCCCTCCCCGCAGTAGGACCTGGACCCTGGCTCTCCCTGCATCCCCAGCCAGAGTCCCTAAACGACCACCCGAAGTACCCTGCAATCCCTCCACTACAAGACACCAGCCCCGGACCCAGCTGGCCCGGGTCACCATCCACACCACGACATCGAACCGGCCGCCATCTTGGGGCACTGCAGCACGAGGCCGCGTGGCCTCAACTCGACCCTAACCCTGGGCCCGGCCGGCCCCGACATCGGGGCACCAACCTCCCCCCAGGAGGCAGAGTGACCACTTGGCAAATCAATGGGAGAAGGAATCGTCAACGGCTCCCCTCCGCCAGGTGTCGATCACCCCCGGCCGCCCTGGGCGCTGGCTCCACCCCCCTGCTGGGTGTCTGGACTCCCTCATCCCGGACCTCCCGGCCCCCAGGCGCGAGGGTCCGGACATCAAAGGGGACCAGACCTATAACTGGGGCAGTGCCAGACCAGGAAGGCAGTTGTATCCTGGAGTCGAGAGACCCGAGAAGAACTCATCCGTGACTGGCCTGCTGGCGCTGCCGCGGCCCTCTGCCTCGTGAACCCATCTTGGCCTGCTGGCGCTGCCGCGGCCCTCTGCCACGTGAAACCATCGTCTTGGCCTGCTGGCGCTGCCGCGGCCCTCTGCCTCGTGAACCCATCTTGGCCTGCTGGCGCTGCCGCGGCCCTCTGCCACGTGAAACCATCGTCTTGGCCTGCTGGCGCTGCCGCGGCCCTCTGCCTAGTGAAACCATCTTGGCCTGCTGGCGCTGCCGCGGCCCTCTGCCTCGTGAAACCATCGACTTGGCCTGCTGGCGCTGCCGCGGCCCTCTGCCTTGTGAGACTACCATCTTGGCCTGCTGGCGCTGCCGCGGCCCGATCCACAGACCCTCCAGCTCGAGGATTGTGAGCTCGCCCCTTACCACTACCTGTACCGATCCGGTACCAAGACTGTCCCGCTACCCCCTTTCCCTACAGAGACTAGAAGTGAGAGGACCCCCGGGTCCGAGATATCCTGTATCGCTGATATCCTTGCCTTAAGAACCTTATATAAAGCATTGAACTCGACTTGGTGTGGTGCCTGTTTGTGGGGAGGGAGGTAACTTGTCTGTACGATCACCGGAGACGGTCCCCCTCGGGGATCTCTCCCTCAGTATCCGGCCGACCCTCAGGGTCCCCGTCTAACAATCCCCAAATCCTAGTATATTCAACACATAGAATAGCTGGTGGTCTAAAAAGATAAAACACTACAGAGACTAGAATAGAAAAGTCAAATCAGGACACTCGTCACACCTAAGGACCAAAGTCGCTACAAGTGTTGACACGAATGTGACTCTATGACAGAAGAAGACCCTGAGGAGGGGAGAAAACAACAAGGATTTCCATCAACTGCCCTTCGTGGCCAGTGTCATCATTTGGAACTCCCGGAGTGCCCCTGTCACCTCAGCTCCTCTGGCAACAAACCAACAGCTAGTGGGCTGGGCACAAGGAGAGACCAATGAAGTAAACAATTGATCAAATCAGTTGATAGATACAGTGCAAGCAATAAACAATAAGTGAAGGTGATGTTAAAAAAGTTTCAACAGCAAACCAAAAGACTTTATTAGTGATTGCCGATGAACATGATTAAAAACAGTAACTCAGCAATAAACAAATCTGCCGGATGTCGTGGTCTACTAGTTTCAGCCGTCCTGGGTCATAGGACCCCGGCTTTCTTCAGGACCTATAAGTATAAGCTGCTGCATTCAGTTCAATTTGACCAACAAGGGTCCAAAAGTGCATAAAGAAAGAAAAGCATAAAGTTATCACAATTCAATTTGGTTGTGAGCTTATACAATACCTCTACACAGGACAGGTGGTTAATCAAACCTACCCCGTGTGAGGTATCAAGCCTCGCCTCACCTGGCTCAGACTCAGGTTCAGGGAAGCACCGCCCTCTCCGTCGGTACCTCAGGAAAATTGCCAGCCTCAGCACCGACTTTTGGACCCTTGTTGGTCAAATTGAACTGAATGCAGCAGCTTATACGGGAAACATCATTTACAACGAAACTTTTACCACGCAGTGCTGTTACAACGCAAGTATTACAACGAACACCTTCACAACGCATTACACTGGGGGGCGCTCTAGGATAGGGAATAGTTTTAATTTACTATCCAACACCTTCCCTAGTGTCCACGGGGACTGGAGTTGGAATAGGAAATTAAACTATTCACTATCCAGCACCCCCAAGAGTAATGCTATGTAAAGGTTTGCGTTGTAATACTTGCGTTGTAACAGCATGCGTGGTAAAAGCATGCGTTGTAACGTCATACATCCGCTTATACTTATAGGTCCTGTAGAAAGCAGGGTTCCTATGACCCAGGACGGCTGAAACTAGTAGACCACGACATCCGGCAGATTTGTTTATTGCCGAGTTACTGTTTTTAATCAAGTTCATCGGCAATCCCTAATAAAGTCTTTTGGTTTGCTGTTGAAACATTTTTAACATCACCTTCACTTATTGTTTATTGTTTGCACTGCATCTATCAACTGATTTGCTCAATTGTTTACTTCATTGGTCTCTCCTTCTGCCCAGCCCACAAGCTGTTGGTTTGTTGCCAGAGGAGCTGAGGTGACAGGGGCACTCCGGGAGTTCCAAATGATGACACTGGCCACGAAGGGCAGTTGATGGAAATCCTTGTTGTTTTCTCCCCTCCTCGGGGTCTTTTTCTGTCAAAGAGTCACATTAGTGTCAACACTTGTAGCGACTTTGGTCCTTAGGTGTGGTGAGTGTCCTGATTTGACTTTTCTATTCTAGTCTCTGTAGTGTTTTATATTATTAGACCACCAGCTATTCTATGTGTTGAATAATAAGGTATGTCAGTGACCAGAGTTAGCAAATTATGCACTGGCTGTTTTGGCATTGCCTGTCTCGCGTCAATGTTTAGAGGGCCTTTTCACAGAAAAAAAGTTTCCATGAGAAGGAAAGAGCGAGCGCACATGACCAAAGACTCACTGAAGAAATATTGTATGGTGTACTACAATAAGTTTGATTTGCAAAAATGTATTTGGACCTTGCATACACTATACGTACACTGTAAATATACCATGCACTATCAGTGCAGAAAGCAAGCAATAATAAAAGCAAAACGTTTCATAAACACCAGAAAAACACTGTTTCTGTTGTTTTTAATGGCGTGAAAATGTGTAACCACTGATACCTTCTGTTTTTTAAGGTATTGAAATCACTTGAAAACATTGAAAAAACCACACCAGAATTTACCAAAAATAGAAACTGAAAACAGGAAAGCCTAAATATAACCCATCTTCCCAAATAAAACAATTTAGAGTAAAAAGTAGCATGTAGCAAAGGGTTGACAACACCCTAAAACTATGATCCCAACAACAAGGGAAATAAAAAGTGTAACAGAATTCCTTACATAAGGAACATGATGTACTCTAAGAAAATGGGACGAAGAAACCCATAGTGACACCCCTCATGTAAAAGGTTAAACACTCGGGACTGTAACTCAAAAAGTCATCCCTCCTGTAAGGGTTTTTGACATAAATCGTGTGTTAGACCTGGCACCATTGGTGTGGGTCTCCCTTCCATTTTTCGCTTTTGTCTCCTCTGTGTTTGCTGGTGTTAGATGCTCTGGGCTCTGTGCCACTGCCATTCAGTGCCACAAAGCGAATGCTCCCTATTTGTAAATTAACTGTATGTGATGTGAAGACATCTAACATGGGCTTCGATAGGAATTCATAGAGCATATTATCAAGCCCATTATCGCCGCTTTATCGGCAGTTTCCTGCCGATAAAAGCGGCGATAATGTATCGCCCGTCCTTGATAATATGCCCCAAAGACTTTTGGGGTATAGAGGTCTGTGATGAAATCCCAGCACGGTGTGTTACTTTTGGATGTCAAGATGAACCTCTGTCCGTGTACCTAGAGGGAAAGGACTTTGAAACTTTCATCCATCTTGCTGAAGCAACTACTCAAGGGCCTGATTTGAGCTGGCCTCCTGCTGAAGTCTCAGGGACATTAGACTTCACCTATCAGCTGTCCGGATTCCTATCTGAGGGGGGATTCTACTCGCGCGTGAGGCCTCTGTTGAGAATTCCAGAGCCTCTGGTTCTACTGTGGGGAACGCGGACTGAGAATCATTGCTATCGCTCGTGTGGGCCGCTGCAGCTGAGGAGCTATGCCGCTGAGTGCCCGCCCTTGCTGTGCTACAATGATCATCGCTATCGCTTATGTGGGCTGCTGCAGCTGAGGAGCTGTGCTGCTGAGTGCCCACACTTGCTGTGTGTGAGAAAGTGGCTCTATATATACTGGACAATAAGGCAATACAGTGTGTATAGAGTCCACAAACCCCAAAGGTATAACAGAGGTTAAAGTCAGTACTGACCTTATTCTCTAAAGTGGTAGCTTGGTCGAGCAGTAAGGCAGTACCAGAGGACAGTGTAAAGCATTTGTTGTACACACTCAGTCAGCAAAAGGTTTCACACACTCAAGAACTGAACTCCAGGCCAATTGTTGTTATATCCTCAGATATAGTTGTTTTATTTCTAGAACCAACATTTATAAAAATAAACTTTTTGTGGTACGAGTACTCTCATGTAAATACTTTGTAGAGGAGCAAAAAGTTTGTACACACAATAATGACAGGTTAGTTAATAAGCAATACAGTTCTGAAACACACTCTAGCATTGAACTCAATGGGTTTTTCATAGGAAAGTACAGTTGATTACTTTATGGATTACTTTGGTAGTTCCAGGACTAGATCTTCGATTCAGTCCTGGGGTCTAAGCTGAAACCAGATTAGCAAAAACGTTTTAGTTACTGTGATGAATTTTCCTGAATATAAAGCCGTTTTAAAAGTTCACACTTAGAAACTTTTCAGAGTGATTCTGACAATGTTATCCAATGGGAGGAAATTCAGGTTACAGGTAAAGTACGATCGCGTTACTTTTGTAACCCAGCACTAGTCTCCTAGGGCCAGCACTGGGGGCTTAAATCAAAACAGGTAGGTAATTGCATTTCAGTATTTCGTACGATTTTTAAAGAATATTTGCAGTTTTCAAAAGTAGGCACTTGGAAGAAATTTCATAGAAAAGCAGACAATGGGTTCCTATGGAGAAAATACAGGTTACTAGTAAACCTGCTAGGGATTACTATTGCGGTTCAGTACTGGGCTGAAAGGTACAGTACTGGCTTCTCTCTTGATCACAGGTGAGTATTTTCGAATTCGGACTTTGGCTGATTTTATAGGAATATTTTCAGTTTTCAAAACTTCACACTTAAAAAATTTTCGAGTCAAAAGGGGTCAATGTTATCCAATGGCAGGTAGGTGAATTACCGGTTTCTAGGTGAGTACTTGGTTGGTGAAGTTAGGGTTCTGGGCGTAGACTCAGGGGTCCCCCAGGGTCAGGTGAGTATAGTTAGTTCAGTCCCAGTGGCACAGGGGCGGCCTGGTGCAGAGGTAGGTAGGTAGGCCCAATGTTATCCAATGAGGGCAAGGGCGGCCTTCGGTTGGTGGCTGCTGGCTAGCAGGCCACGCGGCTATGGGAGCTGGGCTCCTGGTCACTTGCTCTGGGCAAGGGGATAGTAGGATAGGGCAAAGAGGTCACAGCCAGCGGCACTCGGGCGGCTGGGTGCAGGGTGCTTTTGAGCCGTCGGGCGCTCAATGTTATCCAATGAGGATCTTGAAAAAAAATTTTTTTCAAGAGTTTTATATAGCGCTGGCTAGACCCGGAGGTATCAGAGCGCTTTACATGTGCATCAGATCATAGTTACAGGTTACATCATAACAAAGGTTACATAGTTCTTAGAGCATGGCCACATAGTTACTGGTAAGGTCGAGATAAACAATAAGCACAAATACGTTAGGGGAAAAGCATGCAAGGTGAGAGATTCAGGGGAGGGGGGTTGGAGCAGGAGAAGTAGACAGATAATGAAGGCGGGAAAGAGGAGGGTAGGGTGAGAGAGACAGCATGGGAAGAGGATGGGAAGGGTGACGGTTACACAAACCGGTAGACGAGTCAAGGCAAACGTCCAAAGTCCAGTAAGCTGTGATCCCAGGGGAAGTGGTATCACTTCCCTATCTCTGTTGCGAGAGGCTCCCTTTGCGCAGTGGACTCTCTCAGAGAGGTCTCTGAGACTCCAAGGCCTACATACTGGATCCTTCCCCAGAAAGGGGAGAGGGAGTGCTCTGGCAAGGGGTGCCATACCATACCTCAAGTGTGAGTGGCTCCCTTGGCGCAGTGGACTCACTCAGCGGGTTCGCTGAGACTCCAGAGTATAAATATTGGATCTTTCCCCTACAAGGGGAGAAGGAGTGCTTAGTCAAAGGGCACAAAGGACAGGGGGTAGGCAGAGTAGCAGGCAAGGGGAGAGAATTCGGGGAGAGGGGATAGGAGCTAGGGACGAGACAATGCGGAGAGACGAAAAGAAGTCTGTCTAAAGACCGACTGGGTAGTTGACGACCAAGGAGGGAATCCACGGCCCATCTCCCCTATAGCTAAAAATAAACAAAGGCTGCAGGCTCGGGGACGCTGACTCTCCAGGGGCGATCATCACTTCGAGAGGTAAGGTGGGATGATGGGGCACAGGTAGATACCCCAAAGGGAGGCACAGGGGGCCGCGGGGCACTGGGTGCAGGCGTGTCTTTGGCGGTCGGAAAAGCTTACCCTCGGCTGGTCGCGGTTGGGGTGGCCCCTTGTTCTGAGTCTGCAGGCGTCGGCTGGTTCATCGAGGAGGGTCTTTGGGCACTGGACGTCGGGTCCCAGTCAGCGGGGGGACGTCCTCGTGGTCTTGGTTCGGGTTGGCCCGGCCCGGGCTCGGCTGGTGCAGAGTGGGCTGGTCCGGAGCTTCCTGGTAGGCACCAGGTGGGGTGTTGCAGCAGAGCCTGCTGATGGGAGTCCAAATCTTCAAGAGGATCAAGGCAGGCAGGTCCTCTGGCTGTCCCGAGGTTTCTGTTCGCGGAGGTCGCCGTGATTAGGCAGGAGCAGGTTCCAGGATTAACAGGCCGGTAGGGCTGGGGCCAAGTCAGTTGCTGTTGTCCTGTTGTTAGCAGCTGCACGGCGGGTCTTCTTCTTGATCTTCTTTCTTCTTTCGATATCGGGATCTGAGGAAGGAAGGTTCAGGGAGCCCCTAAATACTAAATGTAGGGGTGGTCCAGGTAGAGTAAGGGCAGGGACCAATGGGTCCCTGTCCTGGGGTGAGGACACCCTGGGTACTGTAGGGGCACAGGGCTCATGCAACTGTGCCATCACCTCTGGCATAGGGCACCCAGCTAGAGGGGTGACTGAAGTATGCCAGGGCAGTGGGGTCTGTGGGCATGGCACACAGGGATGTGTGCCATGTCGACTCTCATTTTAGTTCTGTACTTAGGCACTCAGCCTGCAAAGGCAGTGTGCGGGTGCCAGGGTACAGGCCCCTGAGGGTGGCACAATAAGTGCTGCAGCCCTCAGGGGTCTTCTCTGATCACCATACCCTGGGTGCGTAGGGTACCATTTACTAGGGGCTGACAGGTGGCCAGAGATGCCAACTGGGTATTTTGTTTCAGCATAGCTTTTCTTTTTAAGGAAGGAACACAGGCCCTGGGTACCTGATTGGCAGGGACCCAGGGCACACTCAGTCAAAGCACATCAGCAGTTCAGAAAAAACTGGGGGCATACCAAGGCAAGAAAGATGGCACTTTCTCACACTGTGCTACAAGGATCATCGCTATCGCTTGTGTGGGCCCCTGCAGCTGAGAAGCTGTGCCGCTGAGTGCCCGCGCTTGCTGTGCTACAAGAATCATTGCTATCGCTATTGTGGGCCGCTACAGCTGAGGAGCTGTGCCGCTGAGAGCCCGCATTTGCTGTGCTACTTGAATCATCGCTATCGCTATTGTGGGCCGATGCAGCTGAGAAGCTGTGCCGCTGAGTGCCCGCACTTGTTGTGCTAGAAGTATCATCGCTATCGCCATTGTGGGCTGCTGCAGCTGAGGAGCTGTGCCACTGAGTACCCGCACTTGCTGTGCTACAAGAATCATGGCTATCGCAATTGTGGGCCGCTGCAGCTGAAGAGCTGTGCAGCCGAGTGCCCGCTTTTGCTGTGCTACGAGAATCATTGCTATTGCTATTGTGGGTCGCTGCACCTTTAGGAGATATGCCGCTGAGTGCCCGCACTAGTAACCACGTCAAGGATCTTCTTATCACCTGCATGTGCCGCTGGGTGCCCACCTTTCAGTCCCGTCCCTGGATTAGCATGAGTGCACGCCGTGGACCGCTACAGCTGGGAGCTGTGGCCGTTGCGAGTCCGCCTGACATCACCGTGGCCTCCTTACGAGGCTGCGTGCCATGCCCCTTTAAATCTCATGTACATTGTGCATCACCGGCTCGCGTGGACCCTGGCCTGGAACTAAGTTTGTTCCACACGCTTTTGAGTCTGGTATTGATTTTGAAGTGAATCAGTGATTATGTACATTGTGGTTTCTCGATCGCTTTTTAGCCTTATATTAAGCTTATATAAAGTTACTTATTTTTTATAGCTACTTGTGTGGTGTCCCTTTGTAGTGTCTCCACTGCGCTATTGTGTATGGTCATAAATGCTTCACACACTGCCTCTGAGATAGGCCTATCTGCTCGTGCTACATTACCACAGTGTTGAGCAGGGGTTTTCAATGGGTGTAGCCCCCTTACTCTGACTTAGGAAGAAGGATCCCTATTTGAACCTCGGCGCCTGCCGCGGCCAACTAGAGATTTCCATTTCTAACATTGGCGGTCAGCAGTGAGGACCAGGACTTGCATTTATGATCCACATACAATAACTGGTGTACTCTACTAGTGAGTGTAGGCCTAGGCACAACCACATACGGTTTGATTTTGTTCTATTGTTGATTGTAATTGCCAGTTATGTCTACAATGGGTAGGCCAACGTCCAATGCTTCAGAGGATCTCATCTTTGAGGAAGACAGGTTAGAAATCTACACTGCCAAACAGCTAAAGCCTTTTTTGCAAATGATTCACATTTCCTGTTGCAGGTCTCTCTGGGAAGGAGGAGTATCAGAAGGCCCTTAAGGCCTGGTTAGAAGCGAGAGAGTCTGCTAGGAATGAGGGAGAGAATGCTGGAGGGCAGCAGGATGACGAAGTGAATTTAGTGGGAGGTAAAGCACTTTCCAATCCAAGTACTAGTGTGTCCTCAAAGGGTCTGTTTCCAGAAGATATGGAGGACAGGGAGAGAGATAGGAGGCATAGTTTGGAGATGGCCAAATTGTAAGGTCAGAAGGACCTAGAGAGTAAAAAGTTGGATATTGAGAATAACAGGTTGGCATTTGAACTTGAGAAAAGGAAACTTGAGCATTAGAGAGTATTGAGGGAGTTGGGGATCAAGGCTAAGAGTCTAGAGATCTCCCCCTCTGGTGGCAGCATACCTTTAGTACCTACCGAGAGTAGAGTTTACATACCCAAGGATGTCATCAAGGATTTTCATAAGAGTGAGGATATTGGGCAATGGTTTGCCGCATATGAGATAGCCATGATGTCATACTGGGTCCAAGAGAAGGATTGGGGAGCCGGGTTGTGATGACGCTTTCTGAGTGATGGGAGGGATACCCTGTTGGATTTGCCTGAAGAGAGCAGGATGGTGTACGCCCATATGAAAGAGGCCTTGAAGACGCGATATGGTTTGATCCCAGAAATGTACAGGCAGAGATTTAGAACCTGTAAGAAGTTAGAGGGTACCACTTGGGTTGAATATGTTTCTTTTTTTTGCAGAGCAATGGATTGCTGGGTAAAGGGTAGTAAAGTGGAAACTTTTGAGCAATTGTATTATTTGTTTGCATGGGAGCATTTATCTAGTAACTGTTTTCCAGAGCTACGCCAGCACCTTGTTGATAGCAAGCTAACTAACCCTAGGAAGCTTGCTGAGGAGGCAGACCGCTGGGTGAGCACCTGGGGTTGCAAGGGTCCTGGGGGAGATTTCGCCAAAGGTTGGCAAGGTCCCCAGCAGAGAAGTGGGGGGACAGGGGTAAGCAGAGGGAGTTCCAGAGAGGGCCCCAAAGTAATTCCCCAGGGAACCAAGTAGTGGTGTCCCAGTCTCCCCCTGAGAAGAAGTCAGTGCCCCCAACAGGTAGGCATGTTCAGAGGGGCCCTCGTACTTGCTTTAAGTGTGGTTAAGTGGGCCACTGATATTATGATCCCCAGTGTCCCCAGAGGGACTCCAACACACCACCCCATGCGCCCCCCCCCGCCAGATTACCAGCATAGCCCTGGGAGGGGAGGAGATGAGGGTGCCCAAGTTGGTTCGGATCCCATAGAATTGACCCTCGTCTCGCTAGGAGCCTTTGAGAAGGTCCCTAACCCTACACTGCCTGCTAACACTAAGAAGTACATGCGGTGGGTGACCATCAATAACCATATGGTGGAGGCTCTGAGAAACACAGGAGCTAATGTGACTGCTGTAAGCTCCCGGTTGGTGTCCTAAAAGCAGGTTGTCCCCCATGCATTCTGACCAGTAGTGTCAGCAGACAACTCTGAGAGCCAGTGTGAGAAGGCTCAAGTTTCCTTTGAGTGGGGGGTGGGAGGGTCTCACGAACTCTTCAAGTAGCTGTGAGGCCAGCCATGCCAGTAGACTGTCTGTTGGGCAACGATTTAGAGAACTTCCCGTGGGCTACAGTGGAGGGGAAATATCAAATGGAAATATTGAGTCTGCCTGAGTGGGCGTGCGCGACCACTCGGTCCATGGCAGCAAGTCAGGATGTTCAGAAGGACCTGGAGTCTGAAAGGATGGCCCAGGCACCTGCCTTAAAGAGAAGGGGTAGGGGGCAATGTAAACCAGCCCCCATGGTTCCCACATTCCAGGAGGGAGCAGACCTTGAGGGGGATGCCCTGGAGCCTACAGGGGAACAAGTCGCCAAACTGGGGGACCTGCCTGAGCTTCAGAGCAGCTATCTGAAGTGCACATCACAGTCCTGCCCTCCAGGCTATCTATGGAGGGTAAATCGGCTCTTTGTGTGGAGACAGGGCTCTACCTAGTCAAGTCAAGTGTTTAGCACCTTCCTTTCATCCTGCTCAGGCAAGGCCATCAGAATGCAGATGTATGTAGATGGGTACGATACTCAGACAGAAGGAAGGGGGGTCCACTAGGTAGGTTTTTTGTGAACAGCAGAAAACGTGCCCTTCTCTTGAGGGGCTGCGGCGACAGGCTGCAGCCCAGGCAGCAGGTGATCAGTCAGGGTCACATCTGATCTATTGAAAGAATGACCTCTTTTCCAGCGAGCCTAAGGCTACTGAGCCTGGGTCAGCCCGTGTGCTGGTGGTACCCCAGTGCTTCAGAGCCTTCCTACTGGGTTGGCTCATGATGTGCCATTGGCCAGATATCAGGGGCAGACCAAGACCTCTGAGAGGCTGGTCACCCACTTTCATTGGGCCCAGATGTGCAAGAGCTCAGACACTCCGTGCAGGACATGTAAAACTTGCCAGGCAAGTGGGAAGAGTGGGGGGGAGATCAAGGCCCCACTCCAGCTCTTTCCAGTTGTCAGTACCCCATTTGAGTGAGCGGGCATTGACATTGTGAGGCCTCCGGACCCCAAGGCAGCCATGGGCAACAGGTTCATCCTGGTCTTGGTGGACCATGCCATCCGGTACCCTGAAGCCATCCCACTCAGGACAGTGACAGCCCCCGTGGTGGGACGTGCATTGATGGGGATTTTCTCCTGTGTGGAATTCCCCTGAGAGGTGTTGTCTAATAGGGGTACTAACTTAATTTCCAAATATATGAAATCTCTGTGGGAGGAGTGTGGGGTAACTTACCAGTTTACGACTCCTTACCACCCCCAAGGTTTTGGGCTGGTTGAGAGATTCAACCGGACCCTTAAGGGTATGATTATGGGCCTAGAGGAGCCCATGAGGTGTAAGTGGGACATCCTCTTGCCATGCCTGCTGTTTGCTTACAGTGAGGTGCCACAAAAGTCCTTAGCGTTCAGTCCCTTTGAACTGCTCTATGGTCACCCGGTAAGAGGACCTCTGAGTCTGGTCAAGGAAGGTTGGGAGCAATTGTCCAGGAAACCTCCCCATGATGTGTTTAGTTGCATGCTGGCATCCAGGAACCAGACTCGGCATTCCAGAAAACTTGCTGAGCCAAATCTGGAAGCCAGCCAGGAAGAGATGAAACACTGGCACAATCAGAATGCCATTCTGATTGAGTTTCAGCGTGGTCAAAAGGTTTGGGTCATGGCCCCAGTGGAGCTCTGTGCGCTCCAGGATAAGTGGACCGGCTCCTTTGAGGTGGTGGAGCGCAAGAATGCTGTTACCTACATGGTGGACTTCCGGTCTCCCAGGAAGCCCTTGCGGGTCCCACATGTTAACCGCCTGAAGCCCCACTTTGAGAGGTCTGAAGGTGGCATGCTTCTGGCCACAGATGCTGGAATGGAGGAGGAGAGTGAGCCTCTTCCGGACCTCCTGTGTGCAGAGGAACAAGATGGGTCAGTGGAGGGTGTGGTCCTGTCCTGCACTCTGACCTCTGAGCAGCAGAGCGATTGTCACCAACTGTTGGGGCAATTCAGTGATCTGTTCTCCCCCATGCCTAGTGTCACTGATTTGTGCGTTCATGACGTAGAAACTGGGGACTGTCCTCCTGTCAAGCACAAGGCGTATCGAGTGACTGACCTGGTCAGAGCATACCTTAAGGAGGAGGTCTCCAAACTGTTTGCTTTAGGGGTGATTGAGTCCTCTAGCAGCCCTTGGTCCAGCCCCGTGGTCCTGGTATCAAAAGCCGCAGCGCCTGGTGCCACCCCAGAACTTTGGTTCTGCGTGGACTACCGAGGTCTCAATTTAGTCGTGAAGACTGACGCGTTCCCCATCCCCAGAGCTGATGAGCTCATATATGGAGAGGGGATGCACGGTACCTCAGTACGTTTCATTTGACGTCTGGGTATTGGCAGATCGCCTTGACTGATGGGGCAAAGGAGAGGTCAGCATTCTCCACACCAGGTGGGCACTACCATTTCCGAGTGATACCCTTTGGGATGAAGCATGCCCCTTCCACCTTTCAGAGGTTGGTCAACAGGGTGTTGGTTGGGTTGGAAGATTTCAGTGCCGCCTACCTGGATGACATTGCACTGTTTAGTTTCTCGTGGGAGTACAACCTGCGCCACCTCTGGAAAGTGTTGATGGCACTTGCGAAAGGCAGGCCTCACAATCAAGGCAAGTAAGTGCCAGATTGGGCAGGGTTCTGTGGTATACTTAGGACACCAAGTGGGGAGCGGCCAGGTGACGCCCCTACAGCCCAAGATTGAAACCATCCTGGCTTGGGAGGCCCCAAAGACCCAGACACAAGTGAGAGCCTTTTTAGGACTCAGAGGCTATTACAGGAGGTTTGTCAAGGGGGTATGGCAACGTTGTTCCACCCTTGACCGAGCTGCCTTCTAAGAAGCAGCCAAAGATTGTGAACTGGACTGACACCTGTCAGAAAGCTTTTGACGCCCTGAATATTGCCATGTGCTCGGCACCGGTACATCAGGCGCCCACCTTTCCAAAAGAATTTGTTGTCCAGACAGACGCTTCCGAGCATGGTGTGGCGGCCGTTCTATCGCAGATCAATGAGGCGGGCCTAGACCAACCTGTAGCCTTCATTAGTAGGAGGTTACTTCCACGGGAACAGAGTGCAATTGAGCGTGAGGCATTCGCTGTGGTCTGGGCACTGAAGACGCTGAGACCATACCTGTTTGGGAGTCACTTACAGGTTCAGACAGACCACAGGCCCCTCAGATGGTTGATGCAGATGAGAAGAGAGAATCCAAAGTTGTTGAGGTGGTCCATTTCCCTACAGGGTATGGACTTTACGGTGGAACATCGCCCTGGTACAGAGCACGCCAATGCTGATGGTCTGTCAAGATTTTTCCACCTTACTGATGAGAACTCCCAAGAGGGTGGGTAGTTCTCGCCACATTTCAGCTGGAGGGGATGCGTGTTAGACCTGGCACCATTGGCGTGGTCTCCCTTCCATTTTTTGCTTTTGTCTCCTCGTGTTTGCTGGTGTTAGATGCTCTGGGCACTGTGCCACTGCCATTCAGTGCCACAATGCGAATGCTCCCTATTTGTAAATTAACTGTATGAACTGGTATAATCCTAATTGACCCAAAGAACATGATAGGAAAGTCAAATTTAGTATGCCTGAGCTCCAAAAATGAACGTGCATCTTTTAGTGATGATTATTTGTATCATCCGTGTTTAAAACGACCACTTTGGGGAAGCAGGTATTTTCTGGTCTAAGCCTTCCCGTGTGCTCTGCTGTTATGTGTATCGGCTGTTTGGTTTTGGAGAGTCAGGCCAGGCTGAGACCGACCTGGATTAAATGGAGAGATCTGAAGTTGGAGTATGGGGAGGGGTGAACCTTTGATCTGAGCAGGGCCGTGCATGGCAAGGTGAATGATGGCTCCACCTCCCATTGTGCGTCTGAGGGCTGACCTCCTCTCCCTGAAAGGCAGGATGAGCATCGTAAATAAAGTGCTCCAGGACTACACCAAACTGGTTCTGGTTGGGTTCAGTTATTTGTGACTTTTCTGAGAACAAAAACTTTTGGGGTATAAAGTTCTGTGCTGAAACCCCAGCACGGTGATTTACTGGATGTCAAGACGAACCTCTGTCTGTGTAACTAGAGGGAAAGGACTTTGAAACGTTCATCCATCTTGCTGGAGCAACTACCCAAGAGCCTGATTTGAGCTGGCCTCTTGCTGAAGTCTCAGGGAAATTAGACTTCACCTATCAGTTGTCCGGATTCCTATCTGAGGGGGATTCTACTTGCAGGTGAGGCCTCTGTTGAGAATTCCAGAGCCTCTGGTTCTACTGCGGGGAACGCAGACTGAGAATCATCGCTATCGCTCGTGTGGGCCGTTGCAGCTGAGGAACTGTGCCGTGAGTGCCTGCGTTCACTGTGCTCCAAGAATAATTGCTATCGCTATTGTGGGCCGCTGCAGCTGAGGAGCTGTGCCGCTGAGTGCCCGCAGTTTCTGTGCTCCAAGAATCTTCGCTATTGCCATTGTGGGCCGCTGCCACTGAGGAGCTGTGCCGCTGAGTGCCCGCAGTTTCTGTGCTCCAAGAATCTTTGCTATCGCCATTGTGGGCCACTGCAGCTGAGGAGCTGTGCCGCTGAGTGCCCGCACTTGCTGTGCTACAAGAATCATCGCTATCGCCATTGTGGGCCGCTGCAGCTGAGGAGCTGTGCCGCTGAGTGCCCACGCTTGCTGTGCTACGTGAATCATTGCTATTGCTATTGTGGGCAGCTGCAGCTGAGGAGCTGAGCCACTAAGTGCCCGCATTTGCTGTGCTACTAGAATCATTGCTATTGCTATTGTGGGACGCTGCAGCTGAGGAGCTGTGCCGTTGAGTGCCCGCACTAGTCACCACATCGAAGATCTTGTTATCACCTGGGTGTGCCACTGAGTGCCTGCCTTTCAGTCCCGTCCGCGGACCTCTACAGCTGGGAGCTGTGGTCGTTGCGAGGCCAACTGACATCACCGCAGCTTCCTTGCGGGCCTGCGGGCCATGCCCCTTTAAATCTCAGGTACATTGTGCATTTCATGGACCCCGGCCTCGAACTAAGTTCATTCCAAACGCTTTTGAGTCCGCTATTGCTTTTGAAGTGAATCGGTAATTATGTGCATTGTGGTTGCTTGACCGCTTTTGAGCCTTATGTCAAGCTTATATAAAGATACTTATTTTTCTATAGCTACTTGTGTGGTGTCCCTTTGTAGTGTCTTCACTGTGTTATTGTGTATGGTCATAAATGCTTCACACACTGCCTCTGAGATAGGCCTGTCTGCTCGTGCTACGTTACCACAGGGTTGAGCAAGGGTTGTCAAAGGATGTAGCCCCCTTACTCTGACTTAGGAAGAAGGATCCCTATTTGGACTTCGGCGCCAGCCGCGGCCAACAAGAGATTACCATTTCTAACACCGTGTAAATGGGACTGACACCCATAACCTACCTCTGACGTAAGGGCGAGAAACCAATGTACACGGGTAGCACCTGGTGACTTACAAACCATTTAGACAAGACGTGTAGCACATGGCGACTTACACTGAACAGACAAGACGTGTAGCGCATGGCGACTTACACACGAACCAACAAGAGGTGTAGAGCATGGCGACTTAAGACTGCAAAAACCTCTAAACTGACCAATAGATGGCCTCTCAGGCTCATGCCTATAACATGTCCCCGAAATATTTGCTCGACCAAGATATTTCATAAAACCATATTTATTATTCTTAAAAACATTTTTTTTGTTGGTTTTTCTCTTTTTCATTATTATAAATTAGCACAAAACTTGAAAGTAGACATACAAGCAGAATAGTCCTTTTATATAACTTTCTCAATATGGTTCATGTATTTAATTTCATGAACGGCTTGGTATCTCAATTACTGTAGCATTATTAAATAAACCAGACAAAACAATTTCAATATAAACAAGTAATCATACACATGAGAAAGGGATAATTACAACATGGCATCAACCTAAGTATGAAGATAAGAGTAATCCCACACTCAATCATCAAACATGCATTCAACCACATCACATGCCTCATCCATACTCTCTTACATACTACACTAACAAATAATACATGTAACTGTTCAAAGACATATGCAGGATCCAGTGAGTAAGATCAGTAAAATTTTTACTACGATATGTAATTACATCACAGCAGTTTCTTCTTTTTGACATGAACCGTGTAAATGGGACTAACGCCTATAACCTACCCCTGGCGTAAGGGCGAGAAAGCAATGTATACGGCAATGTGACTTACAAACCATTTAGACAAGACGTGTAGCACATGGCGACTTACACACCGAACAGACAAGACGTGTAGTGCATGTCAACTTACACACAAACCAACAAGACATGTAGCACATGGCGACTTACACACAGTTAACAGAACCCACAATTAAAGAAGAGTAACTAAGAAACAGAGAGGTGGGAAAACACCCACCAAGAGACAAAACCTCCCTCATATAAGGGAGTGTGTAGTGTAAAAATGGAACCAAACTCCATAACCATCCCTCATGTAAGGGAGTGTAAGAACAAACCAAGAGATGTGTGTGACCACCACCCACTAAAAGACTAGGACCTCCCTTATGCAAGAGTACCTAAGCTAACCTAACTATGTGGGAAAAACAAAGCCAATAAAACAATCCAATGTAGGAAACGTAACATACAAAGAAACCATATAGCACCATAAATGATGTAAAATGTAAAGTTAACTACCTAGCTGGCATTTTGAAGATAAAGCCGTTAAAATGGAGCTGAACCACCAATACACAAAGTGTGGCCTTACTAAATGTTTGACCTAAACATTCGACCCACTTAATACTATGCACTAATGTGCCAACAATAGACCAGTAAAAGACATATAAACATAATAAAATGAAGACCAGTTAACAAGTAATGTTGGGCATGAGGTACAGCCCACCTACAGCCACTGCCAGATGCGCCACTGCAGGCCTATTCTGACCTCTCTGGAGGCTTACAACATCGGACAGCCTTCCCGGATGGAGGGAGAGAGGCTGCTGCACCCCTGCATGGTCATCCACAGCACCGCCTCAGAATATACGGCTTGACTCAAGGCCCCCAGAGGACTGAATCAGTCGTTTTATTATACTGGCATGTCTGGGCGAGACTGAGCCCAACCCCCCCACCTGAAGCCAAATTTGGAGTACCACTGCACCAGCGTGGTGCAAATTGAAAAGAAATACGTGGATAAGTGAGACAGCCTCTCCCCCAAATGACTGTTGCTACAAGGATGGACTGGTAGAGCCCCTTGTGGCCGCCTGCTGTCTCTGCAGTAACGTGCCTCGGTAGTAGGCCAAAATAAGTGTGCGTCATGACACACCACCCTTCCTCTGCATACATCCAGTGAAGTATGAGACAATCCGTCAGGACAGTCTGCAATGGAGGTTACTAGGTGACTGATGGACAACAAACCAAAAGCAAAGAGGGTCTGCAGTACCCTGTGCCCCAAGGATCCACAGCCAGAGACTGGCCAACAAAGTGCCATCCCACCTGTTGTCTGCCTGTTGGTTTGGAGGGGAAAAAGGACCAGGAACAACTCAGGGGGCCACAAGAGGCCTAAAGCTGCCCCAGCCAAGGAAAGGACAGCCATGTTCAGTCAAACCAAAAGCCCATATTTCTCAGTAGGACGGAGGGGAAGGATGGGCAGGTTGTAAAGTGCGGCACTAGGGTAAGGAAGCACTTAGGACTAAGAACTGCCAAGAGCCAAGATTAACCCAAGCAGGAAAGCTAAAGGTAGCCAGCCCATGGCGGTCGCAAGCAAAACATGCGCTGTGGCTTGCAACTCCCAGTGGCTGTTGACACCACCACAAGCAAGGAAACTACATCACACGCCCCTGGTGATGAACGTTCACCACCGAAAGGAAGAAAAGCAAGCACATCAAGTGCCAAAAGAAGCCACCCTAAAGAAGAACAAGAACACGTCATCCAAGGTACTCCGACGCATGTACCCAGAAGGTTGCCCGCATGGGCAGGCGCCCAGGAGAGTCAGACATCTCCACAACAAGGAGGCAGTGCTGAAGGCAACATAGAGAACCTCCACATCTCCACCACACCAGCATCAGCGAAGCTGCGCAGTGGGCCAAAAGACAGCATAAAGTGTCCTCCCTCACACTGCCTCAAGATGGAGTCGCCACTGGCCCAAACAGGCAAGAGGAGAGTTGCACACTCGAAGTGGCAAGCTGCCAGCACAGCATGTGCACTGAGGACCTGCGACACATAGCCGGAAGACACATCACACAGCAAGACAGAGCATGTCACTCGAAGTGGCCAACCTTGCCAAGCATGCCTCAACGTAGGCAGGAGCAAGCGCAACAACGTC